>NC_067481.1:65591951-66191951 GCF_947179515.1 Apodemus sylvaticus
ATTGCTAAATTAATTGAAATATGGGATAGAAACATCTTATGAATGAATTGAAAATTTACATGGAAAATATTTCTGATAAAATTGTAAAACAATGTAGAAAATCATGTCAGAATTAAAGATTATCATGGAAAACTTTATATAGATATAATAATGGTAAGCATAATAGTATTCCTAAGTTGATTGAAAGTGGAATTATAAACATTTTCTGATAAACTTGAAGATTTACATGGAAAATATTTCTGATAAAATTGTAGAAATATATAGGAAAACATGTTAAAATTAAAGATCATGATGGAAATTATATAGATAAAATGATAGGCATAAAGATAATTCTAAGGTGATTGAAGGTGGAATTATAAACTTTTTCAGATAACATTCAAGAAATATATAGACAAACAGGTTAAAATTGACTATTTCATGGAAAATGTTACATAAAGAATGGTTGCTGTATAAACTCTTTCTAAATTAATTGAAGGTGGAATTTGAAACATTTGTGATAAAATCAAAGATTTACATTGAAAACATTTCTGATAAAATAGAGGAAGTAGATAGAAAGGCATATTAAAATTGAAGATTATTATGAAAAACAATGCAGATAAAATGATAGACATAAAAGAAATTACTAAATTAATTAAAAGGGGAATTGCAAACATTTTCTGATAAAATTGAAGATTTACATGAGAAATATTTCGTTAGTCTATGCCTTTTAATTGGGGAGTTGAGTCCACTGTCATCAAGAGATATTAGTGATTAGTGATTGTTGCTTCCTATTATTTTGTGATGTTTTATTATTTTATTTTATATATTCTTTGTTTACATTCCAAAAGCTTTCCCTTTCCCAGTCCGCCCCCCCCCCCATATGTCCCATAAGTCCTCTTCTCTCCATCCATTCTCCTATCTTTCCCCCTCCCTTTTCTCTGTCCTGGTACTCCCCTACAATGCTGGATCAAGCCTTTCCAGGATTAGGGCCCTCTTCTTCCTTCTTCGTGGGAATCATTTGATATGCTAATTGTACCTTCAATATTCAGAGCTTCAGGGCTAATTAATATCCACTTATCAATGATTGCATTCCATGTGTATTCTTTTGTGATTGTGTTACCTTGCTTAGGATGATATTTTCCAGTTCCAACCATTTGCCTAAAAAATTCATGAATTCATTGTTTTTAATTGCTGAATAGTACTCCATTGTGTATATACCACATTTTCTGTATCCATTCCTCCATTGAGGGATATCTGGGTTCTTTCCAGCTTCTGGCTATTATAAATAAGGCTGCTATAAACATAGTGGAGCATGTGTCCTTTTTGCATGCTGGGGAATACTCTGCGTATATGCCCAGGAGAGGTATAGCAGGGTCCTCCAGAAGTGTCATGTCCAGCTTCCTGTTATTTTTGATGTCATTTTTATGTTTGTGTGGGTATATTCTTTTGGGTTTGTTAGAAGAAGATTACTTTCTTGCTTCTTCTAGGATGTAGTTTCCCTCCTTGTGTTGGCATTTTCCACCTATTATCCTTTGTAGGGCTGGATTTGTGGACAGATATTGTGCAAATTTGGTTTTATCATGGAATATCTTGGTTTCTCCATCTATGATGATTGAGAGTTTTGCTGGATATAGTCACCTGGGCTGGCATTTGTGTTCTTTTAGGGTCTGTATGAGGTCTGCCCAGGATCTTCTAGCTTTCATCATCTCTGGTGAGAAGTCTGGTGTGATTATGATAGGTCTGCATTTATAAGTTACTTTCCTTTTTTTCCCTTACTGCTTTTAATATTCTTTCTTTGTTTAGTGAATTTGGTGTTTTGATTATTATGTACCATGAGTATTTTCTATTCTGGTCCAGACTGTTTGGAGTTCTGAAGGCTTCTTGTATGTTCATGGGCATCTCTTTTTCTAGGTTAGGGAAGTTTTCTTCTACAATTTTTTTGAAGATATTTACTGGGCCTTTAAGATGTAAATCCTTGCTTTTGTCTATAGTTATAATCCTTAGGTTTGATCTTCTCATTGTGTCCTGGAGTTCCTGCATGTTTTGAGTTACTAGCCTTGTGCATTTTGCATTTTCTTTGACTGTTGAGCCAATGTTTTCTATGGTATCTTGAGCGCCTGAGGTCCAGTGTCTTCATATGACCCGTCTACCTCTTGGATCCACTTTCAGCTTATATATAGGTAAGATGTCTTGCCTAATTTTAAAAATTATTTAAAAATTATTTAATTGTATATGTATGCACACCATGTACATGCATAAGTCTTGGAGGTGAGAAGAGGCATCAGAGTTAGCATATGGTTATTGTTTGCAATGTGGAGGGTGGGAACGTGTTTATTTTCATAAAGTGACACAATTATGGATTTGATCCAAAGAGTGTAAGATAGGAGATGGGTATATTTAGTTTCAGCTCCACATGAGTAAAGTTAAAGATTCCTTCAGCCTTCACTCACAGGTGCTTGTTGCTCACACCTTCATCAGCAACATCTTCAGATCAGGAGTTTGGAGGGAGCCCACCTGCTGCTGAGCCCTTACCTGTTTGAAGACAGTGTTTCTAGTTGCAGTGGTCTGAACAGGAATGGCCCCCATATGTGTGAATGCTTGTCCATAGGGGGTGGCACTAGTGCGGCCTTATTGGAGCAGGTGTGACCTTGTGGGAGGAAGTGTGTCACTGTGGAGGAGGGCTTTGAAGTCTCCTATGCTCAAGCTAGGCCTAGTGTGGCAGTCTCCTTTTCCTGTCTGAGGATGCAGCTGTAGAACGCTCAGCTCCGTCTCCAGCACCATGTCTACCTGAGTGCCACCATGCTTTCCGCCAGGATGATAATGGGCTAAACCTCTGAGAAGTGTAAGAGAGCCTCACTTAAGTGTTTTCCTATAAAAGAGTTGCCATGGTCACGGTGTCTCTTCACAGTGATGGCAACCTTGACTAAGACACTAGTGAGTGAAGATGTGGCTCAGCAGAACTTTCCCTCAGAGTGACAGATGTTTCCTCATGGAACAGGCTATTTCTAGTGTTTGAGCCTTGGCACAGGACCAGGCACAGTCCTTGTGGGCTTCTGTGATGTACTTCAGGTTCTGAGCTCCATCCTTAGATTATCAGGTCACATCAGAGCCCTTGTGTGACAGGTTCAATGGGAATGCAGGGAGCTGTACCCAAGTCTGGGAAGGGCAGGACAGGAGGGACAGAAAGAATGCTTAAGATACATCTTTGTTTCAGGGCCATACCACATGGGTCTATGAAATTAACAACTTGAATGAATCCCAACCATCTTAAACATGCATAAAATTGTGATACAGAATATATCTTTGAAAGATGGGGTCCACTTCTCTAAGTGGGAAGACAGTGAGGAGTGTAGATAGAACAAAGTTTCTTGTGACTTGTTTGAGGTAGAAAGTTTTTTATGTTTGCCTGAGATACTGTTCTTTAAGTGTTGAGTGTCAAAGGTTAATGTCAGATGATGTTTGCTTCTGGGACAGAGATTTGATAAGCAAGGAGTCTAAATTAACATGATCCTCTAGACCACACAAATGACAGAAAATGAGTACAATAAATGAGGTCAGAAATGAGCATGGGGGCATCTGTATCCTATGTTTTTTCTTTAAAAATGAGTCTGACTGTGTGTCACTGTGTCTCTGTTCTGTTTTTCTGTTTTGTGTGTATGTTTGTGTGTTGTGCACATTTGATAGCATGCATGTTTGCATCTGTGTGAGTGAGTGTATCTGTGGATGGAGGCCTTTACCATCTGAGCCATCTTGCTAGTCTCCACATGCCTCAATTCCTTCAGTTTCAGATTGCGTGTATCTATCTATATATTTAAATGGATACATACAATATAGTTGTACTTTTAGAAAAAATAATCTATCCTTTTTAAGGCAGGGTTTCCCCTTGTATCCTTGGTGGCCTATAATTTACTGTATAGACCTGGCTCATTTCAAATTCATAGAGGTCTTCCTGTCCTTGCCTCTAAAATGCTGGGATTAATTATGCATGACTACTCTGCCTTTAACAGTATATATTTGATAATTTATCCTTAAAATCATTATTGACAGACTTAGATTTAAATATCACATTTGTAAATGGTTCATAATCATTTCCACTGCTTTTTCTGTTTTCCATTTTTTGCTTTTCTTTTTTCTTTTAGTATAGCAATTATACTTATTTTAGAAGCTCCAGTATATATTCTTGAGCTTTCAAAATGCTTCTTTTTTTAATAAAAAAATCTTAGGCCAATTTACAAATAACACTGTGGCACCACTTCTTGTGTAATACAGACAAATAAGAGAATACCTATCCCACTTCCTACCACATTAGAGAAAACATTCCCTACCACGAAGCACTAATAATAAATTGTGTGCATTTCCATTACATCCACATTCTCCATGCAGATTTGATTCTGTCATATTGAGTACCTTGGAAAACATATTTATTTCTGTATAACTTGATGATAATCTAAGAGAGGGAAATGTCCAAACAGTATGAATGTTTTAAATCACAAACTGTGGTCATATTTCTTATGAGAAGAAAGTTAATTTTCATTTACTTTAAATGTTAGATTTTAGATGTTTGACTTGAGATTCCTAGTGTCCAATACAGGTGTCAGTTTTGGGAAACAAAGTTTAATAAATGCCCTAAGATACTGAGCTGGGGTGCTGTAATTGTTACAAATTAAGAAACAGAACCCAGCCTTCTTCCTGAACAGGAAGCCCTTAAGAGTCCTCTGAGTAATCCCCACACTTGGGAACTGAGGAATAAAAACAAGTTCAAGGCCATTCTTGACTACATACTGAGTTTGAGGCTACTGGGCTACTTGAGACTCTGTCTCACAAATGAGAAACAAGAGCCTGGAGAGATGGCTTTACATGGTGCCTAACAACCATCTGATAGTCACAGACCCAAGTCACAAAACGGTGCACGGACACACAAGGAGGCAAAACACCCATACACATAAAATAAAAATAAACTAAAGAAAAGAGAACCAAACAGAGAACAACAGCAAAAGAGCAATCCTGACCATGTATGGGATGAGGCCACATTCCCATGAACTGATCTGAGTGAGTTTGTAATTGGAAAGGAACTTAAGCATTTCACTGTAAACAGAAGGACAGACTCCAACTATAATTACGTACACATATTGGCAAAGTCTCAAACCAGCAGACAAAGTCTGTGGGAAAAAAGATCCTGTTGGAGAGCCTGTTGGGAGACAGTGACATTGGTAGTGAGAATAACTGTTCCTGAAGTGTGCAAAACCCAAAAATCACATCTGAGAATCATGGTGATGAGGCTTAGCACTGACAGAGGACACTCCCTTTTCTGGCCTGTTGAAGACATCCAGTGGAAATCCCACAGGAATATGGTATTCACAGCAAAATAGAGACAGAGAAACAGGACTTGGTTAAGGGGAACAAGTACTTTCCATAAAGCTACTTCCAAGTCACTCAGTAAACACAGTGCTCCTAAGAGTTCTGCCATAGCTCCAGAGTCTGGGAAGCGGGAGTCAAGCAGCCCCAGCAGGCTGGCCATCTCCTTGTGTCTAAATTCAGGTTCTGCAGACAGAGACGAGGAGGAGAGTGAATGACTGTCTAAGCCACCCTGTAGTATAAGCCTGGGTAGTTGGAAAGCAGGTCAGTGGAACACCAACCAGCAACAGCTTCGTCACTGAATATAGACCAGAAGTCTCTGCTGGCGGACAGTTTTTTGTTTGTTTGTCTTTCATTCTCAAGAATCATTCTAGCTATACGTTTTTTACTTCATTTAAGTCATTCAGTTTTATTATTTTTAGAACATTCTGAGACACATTGTTTACTTTTTAACTATTACTGTGTATGTGAGTATCTACATGTAAGCAAGTGCATATGGGTCTAGGTGACTAGGAGGTCAAAAGAGGGCATGGAACCCCCTGGAGCTAAAAGATCACTTCAGGGACTGTGGTGACTTCCCACATGTTCTGGAACTGGTTTCATCAACAATGTCAAGTTCCACAGTAAGGGAAAGTTGAGTGTGTGTGTGCACACGCGCGTCTCTCTCTCTCTCTCTCTCTCTCTCTCTCTCTCTCTCTCTCTCTCTGTGTGTGTGTGTGTGTGTGTGTGTGTACGTGTACGTTGCTACGCCCACAGCTGCTGTAACGCCTGTGTAGCTGTAGCAAGATGCCGCTCTACTGGGGCCCGGCAGCTGAAGGGTTGAGGTCAGAGCTTCATGGAGCGGAGCCTCAGGCAGTTCCTTGGCAAGATGACCTGATCTTACGACCACAAAGAATGATCTCGAGCCGCCTGCGATGCTGAGCCTGTGTGTCTGCTCTTTGTGCATTTCTCTGTATCTCAATATCTGATTAATGGGCAATGGTGGACAGCCCCCCGGTGGTCCCAAAGTAGTGGAAAGTACCTTGAGCCTCTCCCATATACAGGAAAGTATGACGAATTAGGTAATAGGTGGGTGAATTATAAAGGAAAAAGGCTATTATGGCATTCACTCCCTTTTATGGAAAGATTAGCTAGAAGCAGAAAGCCTTGGTGTCTTTATAATAGGAAAAAGAAACAAAAGATATTAGATAATATGAAGCCTGCTTTAATATACTGGCATAAATTAAGGTGTGAACATGATAGATACCTTCATCGGAGACCTCCAGCTTTAGAAGAATATATTAAGAAATTTCTTGAGAGAGAATATAATTTAGCTCCTTGATAAAAAGAGGAAGTTGGTGCCTATCTCTGCTATGTGAGAGACAAAATTCTGAGAATAGAAAGTTCATGACCAACCGCAGGAACCACAGTCTCTGTCTTGATATGAGATCATTGTATACCCAGATAGAAATAGTTATTCTACAGATTTGTTGCTGATTCTTAGAGATTGTAAAATTAGCCTTTGTGTACTGTCTGATGCCAAGTTCCTTGTCTGTAATACTATATAAGAAAGAATCATGCTAAGTAAAATTGCAACAGTTCACTAAACAATTTGGTGTCTGTCTGTCATTCCTGCGCCGTATCCTGACTTCTCCTGATACCTTCACCCCTGGGCTCCCACAGTCTAACGATCTCCCCCTGAGTGGTCTGCGGCAGCTGGCGCCCGAACAGGGACTTGAAGGACAGGTAATTCTTTCTCTTCTTCATTTCTAGTGGTCAGGAACGGATCTCACCAGGGAGCTGCAGTCCCGCCGGTAAAGGCTGACTGGTTAAGCGTGAGTAATAAAAGGACCAGGAATAGAAACCATGGGGCACGCACTGACTAAAAACGAGAACATGTTGGTGGTTATGTTGCATAGAATGTTGTCTAATTCTGGGTTTCATATATCAAGAAAAGACCTAGAGCACTTTGCATTGTTTGTTCAAAAGACTAGCCCTTGGTTCCTGGAAGGAGGTACTCTGACACTGGAGGATTGGAAGAGGGTAGGCAAAGAAATGCGTAGGTATGTGCAAGAAAATGGGGAAGAGACCTTACCAGTACAAGCATTTCCCTTGTGGATACATATCCGAGAGATTCTTACTGAGTCAACTCCCTTTCAAGGGTTGTGCAGGGAGACAGCTTCTGAAACTAATGACACCCCTATTTATGACGAGTTAGCCATAGAAGAGGGCACCTCTGAAAAACTCAAACCGCTCCAGAAAAAACATAAACACAAGAAACCTCCTCCCAAGAATGATACTGATCAAGACTATTTGGATGATCAAATGGAGGAGGAGGACTGGGAGGATTATTATAGAGATCATACTGATCATCTTCCCTATGCCACTATGGCCGTAGCTACAAAACCCGTGCCGAAGCCTAGAAAGAACCCACCACTACCCCCGGTGGGCTTTCAGGGTGCTATGGCTGAGGCTAGAAAAAACGGAGATACTACCTTTGGTATCTTCCCAGTTACAGAAGTTTGGGATGAAGAGCCTGTGTGGGAACCCCTTCCATTAAAAACATTAAAGGAATTACAACAAGCAGTACAGACCTCTGGGCCTTCTGCTCCATTTACATTACAGATTGTAGACATGGTGGCAAGCTCCTGGCTTACCCCCTATGATTGGATGCAGACTGCCAAAGCAACTCTGTCACCTGGGGATTATATTCTCTGGAGGACGGAGTATGAGGATAGATGTAAAGAGGCTGTAGTGCAATCTTTTAAAAAGAGGGGACCTAAACCAACTATGTCTATGCTTATGGGAACAGAGGACTATGCTTCCCCCCAGTCTCAGACAAAGATACCCCGGGATATTCTACAATTGATAACTACTAACGCCGTCCAGTCATGGCGTAAAATACCTCCTCCAGAGGCCAAGGGCGGGGCATTGGCTAGTATTAGGCAGGGGACAGAGGAGACTTATCATAGCTTCATTGCACATTTAGAGGAAGCTGTGGGCAGAATGATGCCTCCCTCAGAAGGAACAGATATTCTGATAAAACAACTAGCATGGGAAAATGCCAATGCCCTTGTCAAGACTTGATTAGGCCAATAAGGAAGACAGGAACGTTACAAGATTACATAAAAACATGTCAGGATGCCTCACCAGCAGTAGTACAAGGAATGGCTTATGCTACAGCAATGAAAGGACAAAAGTTTAGTGCCTACGTCAAGCAGACGTATGGAGGAGGGAAAAGTACCCCTTCTCAGCCCACATGTTTTTCTTGTGGGATGGAAGGGCACATGCAGAAGGCATGTCCTCAAAACAACAAGAGTAAGACTAATCAAAAAGAAACTCCAGGTCTTTGCCCTAGATGTAAAAAGGGAAAGCACTGGAAGAATGAATGCAAGTCCAAGTTCCACAAGGATGGGACTCCTTTGTCAAATGCGGACAAGGAAGAGACAAAAAACTAGGAAAGGGGCCGTCTCCTAGCCCCGCATCCAAGGGAGAGGAGGAGTTCGTAAAGAACTCTCTTAACCCTGAAGCACCAGAATTTACAATTCATGACTTACCCAGAGCTACCCCAGGCAGTGCTGGGTTAGATCTTGCCTGCTTGGAAGACTTGATACTGTCTAGATGGGATGGGGTGACAATAGTCTCCACCAACATAAAAATAATTTTACTACCACAAACAGTGGGGCTCATTATTGGAAGAAGTTCTAATATTAAGGAGAATTTTGAAGTAATACCTAGAGTATTAGATTCAGACACAGAAAACACTTTTAAAGTGATGGTGAGGCCATTGTCTGAAACCATACAGCTACATAAAGGACAAAGAATAGCTCAACTCCTGCTCTTACCATACATACATCTACCTAATAAGATCATGACAAGAGAAAGGGGTCAAGGTCAGTTTGGCTCCACCGAAGGGGCTTATCTGGTACAAGACCTCGATGAAAGACCCTTTAAGGAAATAATCTTAAATGGAAAAAGCTTCAAGGGGCTGTTGGATACTGGGGCAGATAGAACATGTATTAGTGCTACAGAATGGCCTAGAACGTGGCCCGTTCACAGGACAGGTTCCTCTTTATTGGGTCTAGGATCAGCCTCTAGAGTCATGCAAAGTACAGGGTTACTTAAATGGAAATTTGAAGGTAAGGAGGGATTAATACAACCATATGTGTTGCCTACCTTACCATTCACATTATGGGGAAGAGACTTACTGGATTCTATGAATCTTAAATTGGTGTTTGCTGATGAGCTAGACTCACAGCATTTTTCATAGGGGCCACTGCAGAACACCTTTATGCAGATAAAATACAATGGCTGACTCAAGATCCCCTGTGGGTGAGTCAGTGGCCCCTGACAGAAGACAAAATACAGGCTCTTGAGCAGCTAGTACAGGAACAGTTAGAAAAGGGGCATTTAAAAGAGTCCAACAGATCCTGGAATACTCCAGTTTTTGTAATAAAAAAGAAGTCAGGAAAATGGAGGTTGTTACAGGATCTCAGAGCTGTAAATACTGTTATGAAAGACATGGGAGCCTTACAGCCTGGCCTGCCATCTCCAGTGGCGGTGCCTCGGAATTGGAAAACCTATGTGATAGACTTACAAGATTGTTTCTTTACAATAAAACTTCACCCAGAGGACAGTGAGTATTTTGCCTTTAGCGTACCCTCTGTCAATTTCAAGAAACCTTTTAAAAGGTATGTGGGTGACCCTGCCTCAGGGTATGAAGAACTCTCCAACTTTGTGTCAAAAATTTGTTGCGAATGCTATAGAGCAAATAAGAGTTCAATATAAAGATGCTTATATTGTTCATTACATAGATGACATCCTTGTAGCCCATCAACATAAAGTAGTATTAGAAAAATTATTAACAGATATGATAAGGGCTCTCACAGCTAATGGACTAGTAATAGCTCCTGAAAAGATTCAGAAAAACAAACCTTTGAACTATCTAGGTCAAGTAATTTATGAAGACTTCATCACCTCTCAGAAGGTAGCAATAAAGAGAGATAAGTTAAAGACATTAAATGATTTCCAAAAATTATTGAGAGATATTAATTGGCTAAGACCCTATTTAAAAATTACAACAAGAGCCTTAAGCCCTTTATATACTATCCTACATGGAGATTCTGACCCTAAATCATTAAGAGAGTTAACTCCAGAAGCTGTCAAAGCCTTGCAGCTTGTTGAGACTGCTCTCACTTCAGCTAGAGTCAAACAAATCAAATATGATTTCCCTTGGACATTGTTAATTTTTTCCACTTCATATACCCCTACAGCCTGCCTTTGGCAGGAAGGAGTATTAGAATGGTTACATTTACCCCATACTCAGACAAAAATGGTTGCTGAATACCCCTATCTGTACTCCTTATTGATAATCAAAGGTAGAAATAGATCTAAAGAATTATTTGGGAAGGAACCAGCTGAAATTGTGACTCCTTATAACAAAGGTCAAGTGGAACAATTGCTACAAAATAATGAAGATTGGGTATTAGCACTATTAAACTATACAGGTCAAATTAAATATCATTACCCACGACATCCTCTAATAGAATTTGCAAGGTGTGTGTAACTTATCTTTCCTGTATGCTTTTCTCATGAGCCTTTAAAACAGGCTCTCACAGTTTTTACTGATGGCTCTTCTACAGGAAGAGCTGTGGTCTATACTGTCGACTGCGGCTGTTGGGTAGAGGACGGGCCACAGACGTCTGCTCAGCAGGCGGAAATAAGAGCGGTTATTCTTGCCCTACAGAAGTTTCCCCAAAGCCTTAACCTTTATACAGACTCAAGATATGTAATGAACTTATTTCCAGCCATAGAAACAGCTGTTTTATCAGGGAAGTCTCCTATTCTACATCTTCTAAAAGAATTACAAGCTTTGATTCATCAAAGAGTAGAAAAGTTTTATGTAGGCCATATCAGGGGCCACAGTAAATTACCAGGCCCTTTATCCTATGGAAATAATATGGCAGATTTATTGACACAACCGTCAGCTTATATTCACTCTGTGGCAGAAGCCCAGGAGAGTCATCTTGTTCATCATCAGAATGCTAATGCATTAAAGAAAATGTTTTCTATTACCAGAGAACAGGCAAGGCAAATAGTCAAAAATTGTGAGCAGTGCCCAGTGGCAATCTCTGCTCCTAAGATGGGGGTGAACCCTCGGGGACTCAAGCCTAATGTAATTTGGCAGATAGATGTTACACATATTTCATCCTTTGGAAAATTAGCCTACTTGCATGTCACAGTAGATACATTTTCTCATTTTGTACATGCTTCAGCTAGGACTGGAGAAGCAGTTAAAGATGTAATTCAGCATTTACTACAATGTTTTCAAATAATGGGTATCCCCTCTCAAGTCAAAACAGACAATGGGCCTGCTTATGTTTCCAAGGCCTTTGAATCCTTTTGTCAGCAATAGAAAATTGTTCATGTTACAGGAATTCCCTATAATCCACAGGGACAGGCTATAATAGAAAGAACACATCAGATTTTAAAATCACAAATAGAGAAATTACAAAAGTCAAGTAATGTATATTTTTCTCCACATCATATATTATCTCATTCATTATTTGTCATTAATCATCTGAATGTATCTGATCAAGGGCATACGTCTGCCCTACTTCATTGGGACAAAGAGATTTACAAATATCCCTTGCCTAAAGTAATATGGAAGGATCTGCTTTCTGGAACCTGGAAAGGTCCAGATGTTTTGATAACCGCGGGACGAGGGTATGCTTGTGTGTTTCCTCAAGATGCCCATCTGGATCACGGACCGGCTCATTCGACCCGCTGGAGAACAAAAAGAGACAAAAGCGGCGTTGGAGGAAACAGCAGAAGCGGCTCGTCATTCAGATGAAGAAAATGAAAGTAGACCGCGGAAAGAAGCCGACTTGGACGCAGATTCGTCATTTGACTCATGAAGCTAAAGAACTTTTACTAACTACGGGGAAACCTCTAACCCCTGCATGTTATTTCTTGGCCTTTCTGTCTATTCTTTCCGCTGCCCCAGAAACCGTACAAGGAATTTCCTATTGGGCGTATGTTCCTAATCCACCTATTATTCAGCCTGTGGGCTGGCTTGACAGGGAACCCATTAAGGTGTTAACAAATGATTCACTTATTGTAGGCGGTGCACAAGGCTCTGACGCACGGCCTATAACCTCCTCTTATATAACCTTTGAAGGTAGGGCTGATTCTTTACCGATCTGCCTGACGCTACAAGGGAAAGCTCCTCGCGGCTGCTTCACCACTGGGTATAGGACTTTCTTGACTGACTCTCCTGACAGAGAAAAGGAAGGTAAAAGATGGATGTGGGAACTTCAGTTACAAACCTTGGGTGATCCTTTATACAAAGAGGAATTCCTTGATCGTAGTTTTAGTCCTATAGAACAATACATTCAAAAATATAGAGACAAGGATCAATATTGGGATTCTTCTTTGACTAAAACTCCTACTTGGTTACAATGTGCTTTTCCACATACCGCTACGTGGTATACTCCTAATAATATGTCAGATACAGGATTAAAAATCTGGGACTATTCTAATTCCAATAATGGGTCAGTCTATGAGAATTATCTTAAACAGAATAAGGAAAAATTTCACAATTATACATTCAATGGTGAAGGAGAGCCCCTTAGGAGATGGTTCTCACCAAGATATGTAGAGCCAATTTGGTTTATAGAACAAAGAAATGAAACCAGGAGGCAGCCAGACCTGTTCAGACTAGTGACAGCAGCTAACATGGTGCTTGAAAAGAAGCCAATAGATGCCAAATCTAATGCCTTGGGAATTAAGGCTTGTGTTTCCTATCCATATGCTATGCTTTTAGCTCAACAAGCTTTTGTTAATATTTCGCAAGAAAGTGGAAATTCATTCAAAATCTATTGTCATTCCTGTAAGCTTACCAATTGTATTTCTTCTTCTGAATCTAAGGAGCTTGGCACAATTATTATAGTCAGGCATCCATCTTATGTTATGTTGCCTGTAGAGTTAGGAAGTGAACCTTGGTATGATAATGCTACATTACAGGTATTAGAAGATTTAAAATCTTTAGTTAGGCCAAAAAGGTTTGTTGCTACACTTATTTTGAGAATTACTACATTAATAGCAATTTTGACCACTTTTGCTGTGGCTACGGTTGCCTTAGTAGAAGAGATTAATACAGCTCATTACACTCTCGCAGTTCGTTGCCATGGGAACTTTAAGTCTATTTGTGTAACTCCATTGGTCTATAACACTTCGGAACCTTGGGAGAAAGTGAAGGCTCATTTGCAGGGAGTATGGCAGAATAGCGATATCACACATGATATACAGTCTTTACAAAAAGACATTTCAGCCATGAGTCAATCTCATTTACAGTTGGGCAACTTACAAGAGCTGGCTACTGATTTGGAACAAAGATTGAAGACTATGAATCCTTTAGACTAGTTTCAGTACTTCATTCTCATAAGAGTACTTGGGCTTATTCTCATTTTAGTCATTTTCTTGGTTTCCGTCACTCATTAAATGTTTGTTCAACTCTCTTAAGGCTGTACAGCAGGACGTTTTTGAGCTTCATTTTAAAAACAAAAAAGGAGGAACTGCTACGCCCACAGCCGCTGTAACGCCTGTGTAGCTGTAGCAAGATGCCGCTCTACTGGGGCCCGGCAGCTGAAGGGTTGAGGTCAGAGCTTCACGGAGCGGAGCCTCAGGCAGTTCCTTGGCAAGATGACCCGATCTTACGACCACAAAGAATGATCTCGAGACGCCTGCGATGCCGAGCCTGTGTGTCTGTTCTTTGTGCATTTCTCTGTATCTCAATATCTGATTAATGGGCAATGGTGGACAGCCCCCCGGTGGTCCCGAAGTAGTGGAAAGTACCTTGAGCCTCTCCCATATACAGGAAAGTATGACGAATTAGGTAATAGGTGGGTGAATTATAAAGGAAAAAGGCTATTATGGCATTCACTCCCTTTTATGGAAAGATTAGCTAGAAGCAGAAAGCCTTGGTGTCTTTATAATAGGAAAGAGAAACAAAAGATATTAGATAATATGAAGCCTGCTTTAATATACTGGCATAAATTAAGGTGTGAACATGATAGATACCTTCATTGGAGACCTCCAGCTTTAGAAGAATATATTAAGAAATTTCTTGAGAGAGAATATAATTTAGCTCCTTGATAAAAAGAGGAAGTTGGTGCCTATCTCTGCTATGTGAGAGACAAAATTCTGAGAATAGAAAGTTCATGACCAACCGCAGGAACCACAGTCTCTGTCCTGATATGAGATCATTGTATACCCAGATAGAAATAGTTATTCTACAGATTTGTTGCTGATTCTTAGAGATTGTAAAATTAGCCTTTGTGTACTGTCTGATGCCAAGTTCCTTGTCTGTAATACTATATAAGAAAGAATCATGCTAAGTAAAATTGCAACAGTTCACTAAACAATTTGGTGTCTGTCTGTCATTCCTGCGCCGTATCCTGACTTCTCCTGATACCTTCACCCCTGGGCTCCCGCAGTCTAACGATCTCCCCCTGAGTGGTCTGCGGCAGTATGTGTGGTGTGTGTCTGTATGTGTGTGTGCGTGTTCGTGTGTGCGTGTGTGTGCGTGTGTGTGTGTGTGTGTGTGTGTGTGTATGAAGCACTTGGCCATCAGAATCACACACTGTATTCTTCAAAGACTCAGTTCTTCCTCCTACAATAAAGTTTCTGTAGAGCATACTTCATATCTTTGTTCCTCAGACAATAGACAACTGGATTCAAGGAAGGTGTGACTACAGAGTAGAAAATAGATGCCAGGCGACCCAGAGTCGGGGAGTACTGAGAGGCAGGCCTCAGGTACACAAAGCTTCCTGTTCCATAAAACAGGATGACTGTGGTGAGGTGAGAGGAGCAGGTAGAAAAGGCTTTCCACCTGCCATCCACTGAGGGGATGCGAAGAACTGTGGCCACAATGCCAATATAGGAGACCACTGTGAGGGCGAAGGCGCTCATGATAATGCAGCTGCTGACAGCAAACCCCACCTTCTCACTGAGATGGTAATCAGTGCAGGAGAGTCTCATGACAGGAGGCATGTCACAGAAGAAGTGTTCAACCACATTGGGTCCACAGTAGGGGAGGGAGAATGTGTTGAATGTATGGAAGGCTGAGTAGCAGGCCCCACTCACCCAGGCAGTGACCACCAATGCAGAACAATATTTCTGGCTCATGATGGTTCCATAGAGCAGTGGTCTGAGGATGGCCAGGCACCGGTCATAAGCCATGGCTGTGAGCAGAAAGCATTCAGCAGAAGAGAATGTAAAAATTATGTAAAGCTGTGCTACACACTCAAGATAGGAGATGACCCCTGAGCCTGTGAAGGATACAACCACTGCCTTGGGGATGGTGGCTGAGGTGTAGCACATGTCCAGGAAAGACAAGTTCTTCAGGAAGAAGTACATGGGAGAGTGGAGCTGACTGTCTGTCATCACAGCTGTAATGATGGAGAGATTCCCCAGGAGGCCAAATGTATAAACGAGCAAGAAAAATGGGATGACCACCAATCTCAGCTGTGGGACATCTGAGAAGCCCCTGAGGATGAAGTGAGTCACTGTTGTGTGATTGGACATGTCTGCTCAAATTGTGTTCAGATGCAGTGCCACACAGAGCTGAGGGAGGGAAGAGAAATAACAGGAAGGTTCAGGTCATGTGTATGCAAGTCCATCTTGACTATGGAGGCATGGCGTTTATCTGAAAGTTAAGACAATGAAGCAACCTATCTAAATGGTATTTTGATGAATTAATTAAGAGGAGGGGCATTGGATTAGGCAGGAGCAGGAGGTGTGAAATTCAATAGCAAGAGGGAGAGAGAAGGAAGAACAAGAGGGAGAGAAGAAGAGGGAAGAGGCAGAGAGGACGAGATAGATGGTTGAGGAGCAGGAAGCGGGAGAGGAGACACCAGTCACAGTTCTCTTCCTCTTAAGGATTTCATGGCTTCAGTGTAAAAACATTTTCCTGTATGTTCTTCAAAAATTTTTGCATTTATGTGTAAAAAAAAATGTTTACTTTTAACTGCTACTGTTTATGTGAGTATCTATATGTAAGCAAGAGCACATGGGTCTAGGTGACTAGGAGCCTTAGAACTCAATGTATGTATTTGATTCTCTGTATTAATAGCTGTATCTATGTATATATGTTTCTATATATCTATATAAACACATTCCCTCTCCCTCTCCCTCTCCCTCTCCCTCTCCCTCTCCATCTCCATCTCCCTCTCCATCTCTATCTCTTTCTCTATCTCTATCTAGATCTTAGGTTTCTAAATAGAACAGGGTTAAGCTTGAGGCAAAGAGCTCCAATCCTGGCACCAATATCATTCTGCCTTTTGTTTCAGGTATTTCTAGGTGCTGGAGAGGGTCGAGTGGGCTGCAGGAACTCAATCCCAGTAGTGGTGTGTTCCTCTCAGGGTGGACCCCACTTGGAGTTGTCTCAGATTGCCTTGTCTGAGTTCTTCCTTGTCTTCTTGTCTCCTGCGATTCCCTGACTCCTGCTCTCAGACACCTAAGTTATGTTCTCATTCTGTTGCCCCCTCAGCCTTCCAAGTAAAGAAAGACAGCTTTCTCTTTCATGCTTAAAATCATCTCCACAAAGACTGAATGTAGATCAAGTCTAGTGAGGCTCTCTCTGTACAGCCCACCACCAGCTACCCAGTGACCCCAACCTTCAGGACTCTGTGTCTAACATGGATGTGAAACTTCCTCAGCAAAATCCTCTGAGGACCTGACAGTTTCTAGTGGTTGGCGTGTTGTATAGCTTAATAAATTTGTTTGATCTGTCCTCTGTCAATTTGTATTTTTGGAGACAAGTTTCCCCCTATGGCAGCAGAGTCAGTCTCAGCCCTACTTGGTGTGTGACCTACACAGGAAGCCATGTACTTCCTCTGCTGCCTTGAACCAGAGAAAGCAACTCACGATCCTGCAAACTCAGATGGCTAACCACTGACATCTGTGAGTACCATTGAGAGGATGGCTTAAGATAAAGTTTTACTGAGTTACAGTTAACTGGCCTTGAGTTCACTCTCTGGTCAAGAAGACCTTCACCTTGCAATGCCCTTGCTTCTGCCTCAGAAGTAGCTGGGATGACAGTCTTGTATCATCAGGCCAATGTCAATATTCTAGGCTAGATGGAAGACACTTGGACAACTTTAGAAACAGAGCTTTACAGCAGTTGGTATTGTAATCTGTAACCAGGCCTGCTTAGCAATAAATGTGTGTCTTGTCTTGTGCTCAGATGACGGTATATGCTATGACACAGTGGTGAAATTATGCTCAGGGCTGTTGTGATAGAAAAAAATGGTTACTTTTTTCCATATATAATATTTTCCTATAAAATTGTAGACCTTCAATTTTCCTAAAAGATACACAAGTTGATCGAACCACAGTGCACACATCTCACAATGAGACACAGAGATTTTGTTTTATCTCCATAAACTCTCACCTGGTGGAATGATGCTCACTGTCTGTGTTCCCAGGTCATCAAGTGGTGAGATGGACAGTAGGACCATCTGTCAGACAGTAAGGCAGCTGTCCTGGCAAAGACTTGCTGGAGGTATGGACAGATGACTTTGTCTGATTCCCTTTACATGTCTTAAGTAATGTGAAACAGTTCACCTGCCAGTCCATCTGGGAAAGGAGAGAGTATGCTTTGAGCTCTCTGGGGAGCTGGCTCTGGGAATTTGTCTGGTTCCTGCCAGGTCCCATGGACTAAGACTTCTCAGGGTCCCTGTGGGTTATCCTAGAGACTTAAGACAGAATGTTTCCTGAGTCTACATGAAAATAATAATTGGTACAATAAATCCTGGTTTGATTTTCAAAAACCTCAGTCTTGAGTCTATGAGTCAGACATTTATTTTAAGACACACATATCTGTATACTGTGGAGACCACAAACATGAAATCAAATGCCCTGAAGTCATCATTTTCTTTGTCCAGGTTCTTAGGGTTCTTAGAATCATCAGCCAAGCTCAGTGCACCCTCGTATTTGCTCCTGTGACCCGTGACCCCAAACATTTGGTCACCCACAGCCTTGTTGTACCATGACATCGGCTGTGTGTCATAAGTGGTCACCTGGAGCCTGCAGTCCAGTTTCTTTTCAATTGCAACCAAATCTGTCATACTTTCCAATGCATCTAGATTGGGGAACAGAAAGCAGAGCTGGTTAAAAAATCCCACAAAATACAAATAAAAAATTAAAATTTCATTTCAATGTAATCTATATTTAGAAAAAACCATTTTGAATAAAAATTTTAGAAGGACATCTTTTCCTATGATATTTGTATGAATATATAATTAATATTTTATTTGATTTAATTATTAAGGTAATAGATATTTTCAGTGTTAATCTCAGCTGTTGCAGCCAAATACTTTTCATTTGAAAGGGGGGATCCAGGACAAGGAAATCATTTGAAATGTAGATTAAAAAATATATCTAATAAAAAAGAAAATTTATATTGATGTTTTTCAGCACTGAGTTGTATGCCCACTAAATTTCTTTTTTCTTTTTCAGTCTCATTTAGCTCAGGCTAGAATCAAACTATGTACCAAAGAATGACCTTGAACTCCTGAATCTTCTGTCTCCACCTTGTAAGTGCTGGAGAACTGGGAGTTCAAGGTCATTGTCAGCTACCTCTCTTAAACCTTTGGGCTTTGTCTCTCACTGAATGACCTGAAACCACCACCACCACCACCACCACCACCACCACCACCACCACCACCACAACCACCACCACCACCACCACCACCACCACCACCACCACCACCACAACCACTACTCATTCACTCATCATCATTCATTCTTGTTGTTGTTGTTGTTGTTGTTGTTGTTGTTGTTGTTGTTGTTCTTCTTCTTCTTCTTCTTCTTCTTCTTCTTCTTCTTCTTCTTCTTCTTCTTCTTCTTCTCGTCTTCTTCCTCCTCCTCCTCGTCTTCCTCCTCCTCCTCCTCCTCTTCCTTCTACATGAGGATATTATTTCCTCAGTGAGAAATATTACTTATCTTCAAATACTCATCTATTAATTTAATACCTGAGAAAAAGAATACATCACAATTGACTGAAAATTAGGACAAACCTTAAGAAGCCTGGAGGCTGCTTGCAAGGTTGAAAGGAAAGTTAGCATGTGCTTTCTTATTCTACAGGGCTGAAAACCAGGACAAGTTATGTACCTGTACTGGATGACATCAGTACACCAAAGTGAAACCTTTTATCTATTGCAAAATTATTCATAATAACAGAAACACAGGACCAACCTGAGTTCCACAAACACATAAATATGTAAAAAGTATCATAAACAGTAACTTCTGTGGGATGCTTTACATCCTGAAAAAGGAAAAGAAATCCAGCTGGAATATCATGAGTTATTATTAAGAATAGGACAAATGAAACTAAAGAATATTATTATTACAAGCAACAGAAAGCCGCCACATTTTCCTAATTATTTGGGCATTTAAAAAAGTTGAATGTTGAATGCATAGAATAAAAATAAAATGTTTAGGAAGGGCTAGATGAGAAAGGGGTGTGGAAAAATGACTGCCCAAAGTATGAAGTTTTAGTTAGTGGCTGGAGAGATGACTCAGCCTCAGTTAAGATGTACTGATATTACAGGAGACTAGATTTTGGGTCCCAAAACTGATACAGGCAATCAGTTCGAGGGTACTAGACACCTTCTGGGCCCTGAGGGCACTGTACTTCTATGCACAGACCTCACAGAGGTACATACACATAATATAATGACCATAGTTATAGTCTCTATTCTAAAGTGGTTGAGCAGGTTTCCTTAGTTTTTTTCCCCCAGAGAAATAAAAATTTAAGTAAAAGTGTCCAAAGTTTAGTTTAGCTATCCTACAATATGTGTGTTTTGAAGACACAAATTTTATGTCACACACACATATGTATGTATCTAGAATATATAATGTTTAAAAAGTTGTATTTAAGTTTATGTCTATTTGTTTTTTGCATGTGCACAATGTGCATGTAGTGCCCTAATAGTCCAGAAGGGGGCATCAGATCCTCTGGAACTGGAGTGATGATGCTGAAGGCATGTGAAGGCAAGATCAACAGTGCTCTGGATCCCTGAGTGATCTCTCTAGCTTCACAGTCTTTTTATCAACTAAAAAACAATCAAATACTTAAGGGGCCGAATATAATAATACCCTGATGTTATAGAGAATATTAGATTCTATTCATCTGAAAAAACAGTATATATATGAAAGTGCCATGAGAAGAGTATCTATGTATCTATGTATCTTTGTATGTATGTATGTATGTATGTATGTATGTATGTATGTATGTATGTATGTATCTATCTATCTATCTATCTATCTATCCATCTATCTATCTTTTAATGCTCAGTCAGACCAGGTCTCACTATATAGCCCTGGCCAGCCTTGAAAGCAAGATTCATGAACACATCATGAATCAATTTGACTCCACTAATGTGACAACTGAGACTTCCATTTTCAGTCCTTCTTAGAGCTTCCTCGTGTCTCTGGAGTAGCGATTTTCCTGTGAGTTATTTGGGGTGTGACCTCTGTTGCCTTACATGTGCCTGAATGTGCTTTATATCATCAGCCAGTGCATAAAAAATGTAAGCTTTTGAATTGCGTTCATCATAGCCATACTTCTTTGTGTGTTTTAGCAGACACTGACTTTTGAGTAGGCAAAAGTCAATGTGGAAATTCAAAGTAAAATAGACAAAGTCACTAACTAATGTCCACACTATCCCCCTACCCCCTTTTTAAGATTGAGGAATACATTTGACACTGCTGTGTTATTCCAGAATTGTGTAGAGGGCTTTCCTATAGAGTGCCAGCTTGTATTCCCCACTCTCTCTGCAGACTCAAAGCACAACATAAGAATGCAGCGTGATGAGGGAAAAGCCAGAGGCTTTAATGGCTGCAATAATGAGGTGAGGCTTTGGGATGAAGGAAAACTTTCTGTAAATGAAATCATGGGACTCATTAGGTTAACAAGGTGACAAACTCTTGGGACAAGTTTTCAGAGTTCCTTGGTGAGTCTTATGAGTTGCAGTTATAGGCAGACTTCTGATGAAAGTTGAGATCTCTGGGGAAATTAAGAGACTAAAGAGTTGAGTGTCACCCTGGGGTTGAAAACTGTCACTGTTCCAGAGTATATTTCGGGAGACTCCTGAGGAAAGGAAAGACTCAGCAGATGTGATGTGGTTTGTGAAGCGAGAGCTAGAATAAGCCTGTAGTACCATGTTTCCTCAACTCTGCTTTAGATGAATGAATGTGATTGGAAAAATCTCTCCTTTAAAATACAGAAGGAGGGAGGTACCTGGGAGGGAGGGGGCAGTGAAAAGGGGGGACAGGATCAGGTGTGGGAAGAGATGGGGAGAAGTACAGAGGGTCAGGAAAGTGAACTGAGGTGTGTAGCAGTGGGGGATGCGGAACTGGAAATAGAGATTAGAAAGTCCTAGACACCAGGAAAGCAAGAGGCTCCCAGGACCCAACAGGGATGACATTAGCTGAAATACCCACCCAAGGGGGGAGAGAATCTGTAGAGACCACATCAGAGGTTAGGCACAGCTCCCCTGTTGTGAGATGGGGCCATCCACCCATCTTAAAAATATCAATACAGAGTCATTCCTGTCTAACGGAAATGCAGGCACAAAGAGTGGATCAGAGACTGAAGGAAAGGCATCTAGAGACTGCCCCACCTAGGGATCCATCCCATCTGCAGACTGCAAACCCAGACACCATTGCTGATGTCAAGAAGCACTTGCTGACAGGAGGCTGGACTAGCTGTCCCCTCAGAGGCTCTGCTAGAGCCTGACCAATACAGATGCAGATGCTTGCAGCCAATCATTGGACTGAGCACAGGGAGCCCAATGGAGGGATTAGGGAAAGGACTGAAGGAGCTAAAGGGATTTGCAACCCCATGGGAAGAGCAACAATGCCAACCAACCAGACCCCCCAGATCTCCCAGGGACTAAACCACCAACCACAGAGTACACATGAGGGGACGCATGGCTCCAGCTGGATATGTAGCAGAGGATTACCTTATCTGGCATCAATGGTAGGAGAACTGCTAGGTCCTGTGGAGGCTTGATGATCCAGTGTAGGGAAATGCTAGGCCACTGAGGCAGGAGTGGATGGGCAGGTTGGGGAGCACCCACCTTGAGGCAGGACATGGGGAAAGAGATAGGCTTTGTGTAAGGGAAATGAGAAGGGGGATAACATTAGAAATGCAAATAAATAAAATAACCAATAGAAATATGGAAGAAAGGAAAAAAGTTCAAAAAATAAAATTTTTGTATTTTACTTGCAAATTGTATCTTTCCTTGCAAGTGTTCATTGCAATGAGTCACTGGTCTGTTTTGAGGCCTCTGGCTTCAGCTACACTATCAATACTGGATCCTCACAAGGACTCCTCCAGGAGTTGTTGCCCTGTGTCATGGAGCTCCTGAGTCTGAAGGACGGGCCCTTTCTCTCAGTCCAGCAGGTCACAGATGAGGGAGATGTTCGAGTGGGCCAACACAAAGCTTTTCATCTGGGCCTGGGAGCTGGTCAGCCTGCCAGCTTTCCTGGGTCGGTACCACCAGACAGAGCTCTCTAGCACTGGCCCAAGCCAGCTTACCCAGTGCTTCAGTTGGCAAGAGGTAGGGTCCTTTCTCCTGCTCTCACGTCCTTGGGTCAGTTCACCTGCACATCTACCACCGCGGTCAGCTCTACTGTACTGCCCAGGAGAGGAATAGGCCCACTCACCTCACAGGGGACAGTGAGGGCCAAAGAGGAGCATCTCTGTCTCATCCATGTTACCCCATGGCAGATGAGGGGTGGGGCCAGCTCTCCGGAGTGCTGCAGCCAGTGAGGTGGCAGGAGCAGCCATCCTGCTCTAGTGACCTCTGGGCATCAGGTGAGGGGGCACAGAGGGAGAAGGGCATCTCTTCCTCACCTATTCCACCACACACAAGGTGAAGAATGGGGTGAGCTCTTTCATTTCTATTTTCAAAAAACTTTAAATTACTGATGTTCCTCAACTTATAGTAGGGATGTATTAAGATGAACACGCTGTAAGCTGGAAGCTTTGATTCTTTGCTTTTTTGTGTATGTGTGTGTGTGTGTGTGTGTAGGTGAGTGTATGAGTGTGTGTATGTGCTGTATGTGTAAGTGTCTGCAGGGGCAGAAGGAAGATAGTGGATCCTCAGGAACAGTGGTTGCAACAGGTGTGAGCTGCGTGATAAGATGCTGGGAACTCAACTCAGGTTTTCTGAAAAGCAGCAAGCACTCTTAAACACAAGGAAATTTCCAGAGAGAAAATGGAGAAGGTAAGGAGAGTAGGTTCAGATGAATACAGGTTTTAGACTCAGAAAGAGATGGTTCACAATTCCCTTTTATTTTCCAACTTGAGCTACAGAAACTTTGAAAAACTTTCTCTGATCCATTTGTCTACCTGTCTGTTTATCTATCTGTCTATCTATCTATCTATCTATCTATCTATCTATCTATCTATCTATCTATCTATCTATCTATCTATCTATGTATCTATCTATCTATCTATCTATCTATCTATCTATCTATGTATCTATCTATCTATCTATCTATCTACCTATCATTTTATATATGAGTGCTTGTTCCTGGGATGTGATCTAGGAAGGAATAATGAAAATTAGGATCCACAGCTCAGTCACCTGTGCACAGATGGTACACACACACACACACACACACACACACACACACACACACACACAGAGGTACATATGAATAAAAAAGATTTTTTAAAAACTTTTAGTTTATAACATGTTCATCTCAATATAGCTCTGTTGTAGGTTGAGAAACAAGTCATATACAGATTTAAAGACAGAAACAAGTTCTCTGTCTTGGACTGCAGGAAGTTTTTAAGACACAGATTGTTTATTGCAAAGGGTGTTTGAAAGTGTTTTACAATTTTATTTCTAGCTGATATAATTTCATCTTCACTTTATTTAGTTTTTTCAAATGTAATTTTATAGCAATATACCAATTAATATTTTACTTTAAACTCTAGGTCTTCTATGGAGAACGAATCCTACATTTAAGCCTAAAGTCATTTTTTCTAAAACATATGATTGATTTATGTATTCTCTGTGTCTCTGACTTGATAGATGTCCTCATAGGTGTGAACTGTCCAGCCAACCCTGCCCTGCTGAAGGCTTCATTCTTTAAAACTTCTTCCCAAGAGTCAAGTGTTTTGATGACAGACAAAATCAGTAACTAAAACAACTTCCAATAAAACACCAACCATAAGTAACCTACAAAGTTTACAGTATCATTAAGGGACGTGCTGGGGGTGGGGTGGGACAAGCATGAGGTTATGTAGTTTTTATTACTTTGTAGTAGAGCTTGAGGTCAAATATGGTGATTCACCCAAGAGATCTTTTGTTGTGGAGAATAGTTTTTGCTATCCTGGGTTTTTTTGTTATTCTAGATGAATTTGAGAATTTCTCTTTCTAGATCTATGAAGAATTGATTTGGAATTTTAATAGGGTTTGCATTGACTCTGTAGATTGCTTTTAGCAAGATGGCCATTTTTACTATACTATCCTGCCAATCTGTGAGCATGGGAGATCTTTCTATCTTCTAAGATCTCCTTCGATTTCTTTCTTCAGAGGCTTGAAGTTCTTGTCATACAGATCTTTCATTTGTTTGGTTAGAGTCACACAAAGGTATATAATATTATTTGTGACTATTGTGAAAGGTGTCATTTCCCTAATTTCTTTCTCAGCTTGTTTATCCTTTGAGTAGAGGAAGGCTACTGATTTGTTTGAGTTAATTTTATATCCAGCCACTTTGCTGAAGTTGTTTATCAGCTTTAGGAGTTCTCTGGTGGAAGTTTTGGGGTTGCTTAAGTATATGATCATATCAGTCAAAATAGTGATATTTTGACTTCTTCCTTTCCAATTTGTGGACCTTTGACCTCCTTTTGTTGTCTGATTGCTCTGGATAGGACTTCAAGTACTATATTTAATAGACAGGGAGAGAAGGGACAGCCTTGTCTGGTCCCTGATTTTAGTGGGATTGCTTCAAGTTTTTCTCCATTTACTTTGATATTGGCTACAGGTTTGCAGTATATTGCTTTTACTTTGTTTAGGTATGGGCCTTGGATTCCAGATCTCCCCAAAACTTTTATCATGAAGGGATGCTGGATTTTGTCGAAAGCCTTTTCAGTATCTAATGAAATGGCCATGTGGTTTTTTTTCCTTGAATTTGTTTATGTAGTGGATTACATTGACTGATTTCTGTATATTGAACCATCTCTGCATCCCTTGGATGCAGCCTATTTGATTGTGGTGAATTATTGCTTTGATGAATTCTTGGATTTGGTTGGCCAGGATTTTGTTGAGCATTTTTGCATTAATGTTCATAAGGGAGATTGGCCTGAAGTTCTCTTTCCTCATTAGTTCTTTGTTTAGTTTAGGTATAAGCTTTATTCTGGCTTCATAGAATGAGTTGGGTAGTGTTCCTTGAGTTTCTATTTCATGGAATAGTTTGAAGAGTATCGGTATTAACTTTTCTTTGAAGATCTGATAGAATTCCCCATTAAACCCATCTGGTCCTGGGCTTTTTTTTTTTAATGGGAGACTATTAATGACTGCTTCTATTTCCTCAGAACTTATGGAACTATTTAGATGGTTTATCTGATCCTGTTTTAACGTTGCACCTGGTGTGTATCTAGAAAGTTGTCCACTTCTTCCAGATTTTCAAATTTTTTGAGTATAAGCTGTTGTAGTATGACCTGATGATTTTTTTTATTTCTACAGTTTCTGTTGTTATGTCTCCCTTTTCATTTCTGATTTTATTAATTTGGGTAGTGCCTCTGTGCCCTCTGGTTAGTCTGGCTACGGATTTATCTATCTTGTTTATATTCTCAAAGAACCAGCTCCTGGTTTTGTTGATTCTTTGTATAGTTCTTTTAGTTTGTATTTGGTTAATTTACCAACCCTGAGTTTGATTATTTCCTGCCGTCTACTCCTCTTGGGTGTATTTGCTTCTTTTTGTTCTAGAGCTTTCAGGTGCACTGCCAAGCTGTTAATGTAAGCTCTCTCCATTTTCTCTTTTGAGGCACTCAGTGCTATGAGTTTCCCTCTTAGCACTGATTTCATTGTGTCCCATAAATTTTGGTAGGATGTGTCTTTATTTTCATTAAATTCTACAAAGTATTTAATTTCTTTATTTCTTCCTTGACCAAGCTATCATTGAGAAGATCATTGTTCAAAGTCCATGTGTATGTGTGTTTTCCATTGTTTTTGTTTGAACTTAAGACCAGCCTTAGGCCATGGTGATCTGATAAGATGCATGGAATAAGTTCAATATTTCTGTATCTGTTGAGGCCTGTTTTGTTACCAATTATATGGTCAGTTTCGGAGAGGGTACCATGAGCTGCTGAGAAGAAGGTATATTCTTTTGCTTTAGGATGGAATGTTCTATAAATATCTGTTAGATCCAGTTGGTCCATAACCTCAGTTAGTTTCACTGTGTCTCTGTTTAGTTTCTGTTTCCATGATTTGTCTATTGTTGAGAGTGGGGTGTTGAAGTCTCCCACTATTATTGTGTGGGGTGCAATGTGTGCCTTGAGCTTTAGTAAAGTTTCTTTTATGAATGTTGGTGCCCTTGCATTCGGAGCATAGATGCTCACAATTGAGAGTTCATCTTAGTACACCTTTCCGTTGACCAGTATGAAGTGTCCCTCCTTATCTTTTTTTGAAAACTTTTAGTTGAAAGTCAATTTTATCTGATATAAGAATGGCCACTCCAGCTTGTTTCTTGGGACCATTTTCTTGGAAAGTTGTTTTCCAACCTTTGACTCTGAAGTAGTGACTGCCTTTGTCACTGAGGTGGGTTTCTTGTATGCAGCAAAGTTTTGGGTCCTGTTTATGTAGTCAGTCTGTTAGTCTATGTCTTTTTATTGGGGAATTGAGACCATTGATGTTAAGAGATATCAAGGAAAAGTGATTGTTGCTTACTGTTATCTTCTTTGTTAAAGGTGAAATTCTGTTTGTGTGGCTATCTTCTTTTGGGTTTGTTGAAAGATGATTACTTTATTGCTTTTTCTAGGGTGTGGTTTCCTGCCTTGTGTTGGTATTTTCTACCTAGTATCCTTTGCAGAACTGGATTTGTGGAAAGATATTGTGTAAATTTGCTTTTGTCATGGAATGTCTTGTTTTCTCTATCTATGGTAATTGAGAGTTTTGCTGGGTATAGTAGTCTGGGCTGACATTTATGTTCTCTTAGGGTCTGTATGACATCTGCCTAGAATCTTCTAGCTTTTCTAGGTTCTGGTGAGAAGTCTGGTGTAATTCTGGTAGGTCTTCCTTTATATGTTACTTGACCTTTTTCTCTTACTGCTTTTAATATTCTTTCTTTGTTTAGTTCATTTGGTGTTTTGATTATTATGTCCCGTGAGGATTTTCTTTTCTGGTCCAGTCTGTTTGGAGTTCTGAAGGCTTCTTGTATGTTCATGGGCATCTCTTTCTTTAGGTTCAGGAAGTTTTCTTCTATAATTTTGTTGAAGATACTTGCTGTCTCTTTAAGATGTAAGTACCCATTCTCTTCTATACTTATAATCCTTAGGTTTGGTCTTCTCATTTTGTCCTGGATTTCCTGGATGTTTTGGGTTACAAGCTTTTTGCATTTTCTTTGTTGAGTCGATGTTTTCTATGCAATCTTCAGCATCTGAGATTCTTTCTTCTATCTCTTGTATTCTGTTGTTGATGCTTGCATTTATGACTCCTGAATTCTTTCCAAGGTTTTCTATCTTCAGAGATGTCTCACTTTGTGATTTCTTTACTGTTTCTTATTGTTACTTCCATTTTTTAGATCCTGGATAGTTTTGTTCAGTTCCTTCACTTATTTTTTTTTTGTGTGTGTGTGTTTTCCTGAAATTCTTTAAGGGATTTTTGTGTTTCCTCTTTAAGGGCTGCTACCCATTGACCCGTGTTTTCCTGTGTTCCGTTAAGGGATTTTTGTATTGCCTCTTTAGGGATTTTTGTGTTGCCTCTTTAAGGGCGTCTACCTGTTGACCCATGTTCTCCTGTGTTTCATTAGGGGATTTTTGTGTTGCCTCCTTAAGGGCTTTTGCCTGTTGATACATGTTCTCCTGTAATTCCGTATGGGATTTTTGTGTTGCCTTTTTAAGGGCTTCTAGCTATTGACATGTTCTCTCGTATTTCTTTAAGGGAGTTATTTATGTCCTCCTTGAAGTTCTCTATCAGCATCATGAGATGTGATTTTAAATACAGCTCTTGCTTTTCCAATGTGATGGGGTATTCAGGATTTGCTGTTGTGGGAGAACTGGGTTCTGATGGTGCCATGTTTCCTTGATTTCTGTTGGTAATGATCTTGTGTTTGCCTTTGGTCATCTATCTCTAGTGTTAGCTGGTCTTGCTGTCTCTTACTGTGGCTTCTCTGTCCTCAAGCCTGTGTATCTGTTCTCCTGGGATTCCGGTTCTCTCTAATGACCTGCATACAGCTGGTTCTCCTGGAAGTATCAGGAGATGGAGTCTTCCCTGTGGCAGACCTGGCAAGGGTCAAATGCCCTATGTGCTGCTGGTTCACAAATGCCCTGTGTGCTGCTGGTTTTCTACTAGGTAGTACCAGGAGATGGGGTCTTCCTTGTGGCAGAACTGGCATGGGTCTTCCACAGCAGAGTAATGGGGTAGGCGGCAGCAGAGGAGTGCATTTCAATCTTTTTGAGGAACCTTCACATTTTCCACAACCTATCCATCCACTTTTAGCTCCCTTTGTAAATATGTTGCTCATGTCCACATTCTCAACAACACTTGTCAACTTTTCTGTTACTCTTCTGATAAGTTCACTCCTACAAGTGGCATCTTATTGTGGTTTTAATTTTCATTTTTGTGGGATTTGCTGATATTAAATGTTTACCGTTTGCATATACACTCCCCCCCCCCAATTTGGCCAGTTTATATTTTATACCATACACATAAAACCATATAAAACTTTTCCTCAAAAAGGTATTATCCACTGTATTCTTTATTCTTTCTTATAATATATACCTTGAAGTTTATTGATTGTTCAAAGTAAGTGTCTCCATAGCAATTTCATTCAAATATAATATATTTGAACATGTCTCCATCATCCTGATTTCTATCATTTGCTCTACTTTTCCCTTGCCAAAGTTCTGTTACTCTTTGTAAACATTTCCCCTATTTTCACTACCTAAAACCACTTGCGGGAGCTTTCACATGATCAGCCCAGTACTTGCACCGGGCAGCTTCAAAGCTCCTATAATAGCATTCCCAGAGGATCCATTGCTATCTTCTGTCCTTCACGGATGCGTGCGCATGTGCACACACACACACACACACACACACACACACACACACCAATTAAACCAAGCTTCCGCTTCCAAGGGAAAGCGTGCAACATATGTTGTTCCGAGTCTGGCTGACTTTGCTTGTGGATGAAGAGGTCCAGTTCCACTGTTTTCATGAGACATGCCTATGTCCCACATTGTTTTCGGCTTACGTGAAGGCAACATGTCTTGTCTAATTTTAAATTTTAAAAAGCATTTAATTGTATGTGCATGTACACCATGTACGTGCATAAGCCTTTGGAGAGGAGAAGAGGCATTGAACTTAACAGATGGTTATGGTCTGCCATGTGGAAGCTGTGAACGTCTTCATTTTTATAAAGTGACATAATTATGGATTTGACCAAACGAGTGTAAGAGGAGGGAGCCCTCCTCTTTCCTGTTGAAAGACAGCTGTTTTCAGTTGCAGTGGTCTGAACAGGAATGGCCCCGTATGTGTGGATGCTTGGCCTTAGGGAGTGGCAATAGTGGGGCCTTATTGGAGCAGGTGTGACCTTGTGGGAGGAAGTGTGTCACTGTGGAGGTGGGCTTTGAAGTCTCCTGTGCTCAAGCTAGGCCTAGTGTGGCAGTCTCCTTTTCCTGTCTGAGGATCCAGCTGTAGAACGCTCAGCTCCGTCTCCAGCACCATGTCTACCTGCGTGCCCCCATGCTTTCCACCAGGGTGATAATGGGCTAAACCTCTGAGAAGTGTAAGAGAGCCTCACTTAAGTGTTTTCCTATAAAAGAGTTACCATGGTCACAGTGATGGCAACCTTGACTCAGACACTAGTGAGTGACGATGTGGCTCAGCAGAACTTTCCCTCAGAGTGACAGATGTTTCCTCATGGAACAGGCTATTTCTAGTGTTTGAGCCTTGGTGCAGGACCAGACACAGTCCTTGTGGGCTTCTGTGATGCACTTCAGGTTCTGAGCTCCTTCCTTAGATTATCATGTCACCTCAGAGCTCTTGTGTGACAGGTTCAATGGGAATGCAGGGAGCTGTACCCAAGCCTGGGAAGGGCAGGACAGGAGGTACATAAAAGAATAAAAGAATGCTCAAGATACATATTTGTTTCAGGACCATGTCACATGGGTCTATGAAATAAACAACCTGTATTAATCCCAACTGTTTAATACATTCATAAAATTGTGATACAAAATGTATACTTGAAAGATGGCATCTACTTCTTCAAGGGAGAGGACAGTGAGGAGGGTAGTTAGAACACAGTTTCTTGTGACTTGTTTGAGGTAGAAAGTTTGTATGTCTACCTGAGATACAGTTCTTTAAGTGTTGAGTGTCAAAGTTTAAAGTCAGACAATGTTTGCTTCAGGGACAGAGATTTGATAAGCAAGGAGTCTAAATTAACATGCTCCCCTAGACCACACAAATGACAGAAAATGAGTACAATAAATGAGATCAGAAGTGAGCATGGGGGCATCTGTATGGGTTTTTTTTTGAAAAGTGAGTCTGTTATTGTCTCAATGTGTCTCTGTTCTGTTTTTGATTCATATGTATGTGTGTGTGGTGTGAACATATGAATGCATGCATGTTTGCATCTGTGTGAGTGAGTGTATCTGTGGATGGAGGCCTTCCCCTTTGAGCCATCTTGCTAGCCCTCACAATCCTCAATTTCTTAACTTTTAGTTTGTGTGTATCTTTATATTTATTTAAATGGATAGATATAATATAGTTACATCTTTGAAAATCTCATCTATTGTACTTTTAAGGCAGGGTCTTTCATTGTAGCCCAGGGTGGCCTAGAACTTACTATGTAGAACAGGCTACTGTCAAATTTATACATGTCTTCTTGCCCTTGCCTCTAAAATGCTAGGACTTAGGGGATGAGAAATTATGCATGGTTACTCTATCTTTTAACAGTATGTTTTGGTAATTTATACTTAAATCATTATTGACAGAATTCAATTTAACCATATAAATGTATAAATGTTTCAGAATTATTTTCCAGTTTTTCCCCTTTTCTGTCTTCCATTTTTTGCATATCAGTTATACTTCTTTTAAAATCTACAGTATCTGTTCTTGAATTTTCAAAATGCTTCTTTTAAAAAAAATAAAACTTAGGCCCATTTACAAATGACACTGTAGCAACACTTTTTGTGTAATACAGACATGTAAGAGAATTCCCATCCCCTTTCCTCCTGCTTTAGAGAAAAACATCTCCTCCCAGGAAGCACTGATGGTAATTGTGTGCTTCACATTCTCCATGTCCATTGGATTCTGTCAGACTAACTACATGGGAAAACATTGATTTCTGTGTAACTGGGTGATAATCTAAGAGAGGAAAAGGTTCAATTACAAATTATGGTCACATGTATTTTGAGAAGAAAGTCAGTTTTCATTTGTTTTAAATGTTAGATTTTAGATGTTTGAGTTGAGATTCATAGTGACCAAAGCTAATGTCAGTTTTGAGAAACAAAGTTTAATAAATACCCCCCAGATACTGAGCTGGGGTTCCCTGATTGTTGCAAAGGAAAACACAGGGCCCAGCCTTCTTCCTGAACAAGAAACCCTTGTGAGTCCTCATAATAATCCCTCCTCTTGGGAATCTGAGGCAGAAAATTGAGATGATGTTCATTCTTGACTACATACTGAGTCTGAGGTTACTGGAATACTTTATATCTTGCCTTAAAAATAAGATACAAAAGCTGGGAGAGATGGGTTAGAGCATCAGCTGCTCCCCCAAAAGACCTTTGTTTGATCATTTACACATGGTGCCTAACAACCACCTGTAACTTCACCTCCAGGAACTGATGCCCTCTTCTGATATTTACAGACCCAAGGCACAAAATGGTGCATGGATATAAAACGTCCATACCCATAAAATAAATATAAATTAAAGAAAAGGGAATCAAACCAAGAACAACAGCAAAAGAGCAATCCTGACCATGTATGGGATGAGGCCACATTCCCATGAACTGATTAGAGTGAATCTGTGAAAAGGAACTTAAGAATTTCACTGAAAACAGAGAAGACTCCAACTATAAATACATACACATAAAGGCAGTCCCAGAGCCAGGAGACAAAGATCTGTGAGGAAAAATGTCACACTGTGGAGCTTGTTAGGAGAAAGTGACATTGTCAGAGAGAAGGGCTGAAGTATGCAAATCCCAAAAGGTAGCTCTGAGTATTATGGTGATGAGGCTTAGCACTGACATAGGACACTCCCTCTTCTGGACCATTGAAAACATCCACTGAAAATCCAGCAGCAGTATGGTATTCACAGAAAAATAGAGGCAGAGCCACAGGACTTGGTTAAGGAGAACAAGTCTGTTCCACAAGGGTATTTCCCAGTCACCTAATACACACAGTGCTCCTGGCAGTGTGTGTGGATGAAACACTTGGCTCTGACAACCATCAGAGTCACACACTGTGGTCTTCAAGGACTCAGTTCTTCCTCCCACAATAAAGTTTCTGTAGAGCTAACTTCATATCTTTGTTCCTCAGACAGTAGACAACTGGATTCAAGGAAGGTGTGACTACAGAGTAGAAAATAGATGCCAGGCGACCCAGAGTCGGGGAGTACTGAGAGGCCGGCCTCAGGTACACAAAGCTTCCTGTTCCATAAAACAGGATGACTGTGGTGAGGTGAGAGGAGCAGGTAGAAAAGGCTTTCCACCTGCCATCCACTGAGGGGATGCGAAGAACTGTGGCCACAATGCCAATATAGGAGACCACTGTGAGGGCGAAGGCGCTCATGACAGTGCAGGTGCCAACAGCAAATCCCACCTCCTCATTGACATGGTAATCGGTACAGGAGAGTCTCATGACAGGAGGGATGTCACAGAAGAAGTGTTCAACAACATTGGGTCCACAGTAGGGGAGGGAGAACGTGTTGAGAGTGTGAAATGTTGAGTAGCAAGCCCCACCCACCCAGGCAGTGACCACCAATGCAAAGCAATATTTCTGGCTCATGATGGTTCCATAGAGCAGTGGTCTGAGGATGGCCAGGCACCGGTCATAAGCCATGGCTGTGAGCAGAAAGCATTCAGTACATGCAAATGTAAAAATTATGTAAAGCTGTGCTACACATTCGAGATAGGAGACGACCCCTGAGCCTGTGAAGGATACAACCACTGCCTTGGGGATGGTGGCTGAGGTGTAGCACATGTCCAGGAAAGACAAATTCTTCAGGAAGAAGTACATGGGAGAGTGGAGCCGACTGTCTCTCATCACAGCCGTGATGATGGAGAGGTTCCCCAGGAGGCCAAATGTGTAAAGGAGCAAGAAAAATGGGATGACCACCAATCTCAGCTGTGGGACATCTGAGAAGCCCCTGAGGATGAAGTGAGTCACTGTTGTGTAATTGGACATGTCTGCTCAAAATGTGTTCAGATGCAGTGCCACACACAGCTGAGGGAGGGAACAGAAATAATAGGCTATTTCAGGACATGTGTATGGAAGTCTATGTTGACTACAGTGACTTTTATCGGAAAACTAAGATGATGAAGTAGCCTATCTAAATGGCATGTTGATGAATTGATTAAGAGGAGGGTGATTGTATTAGGGAGGAGCAGGAGGGGTGAAAGGGAATAGAGTGAGGGAGAGAGGGGGAAGAACAGAGGTAGAAAGGAGAAGAGGAGAGGAGATAGATGGTTGAGGAGCAGGAAGGGGGAGAGGAGACACCAGTCACAGTTCTCTTCCTCTTAAGCATTGTATGGCTTCAGGGAGAAAGCATTTTCCTGTATATACTTCAGATTTTTTTTTTTACATTTATGTGTGTATAAATGTATGTAGTTGAATCTGTGTATTAATATCTATATCTATGTTTATATATGTGTGTCTATATATCTATATAAACTCTCCATCTCTCTCTCTCTCTCTCTCTCTCTCTCTCTCTCTCTCTCTCTCTCTCTCTCTCTCTCTCTCTAGATCTTAGTTTTCCAAATAGAGTAGAGTTAAGCCTGAGGCAAAGAACTCTAATCCTGGCCTCAAGTAGCGTTCTGCCTTTTGTTTCATGGATTTCTAGGTGTTGGAGAGGGTCGAGTGGGCTGCCCAAGCTCAAGGAGAGTAGAGGTGTGTTTGTCTCATAGGCGGAGCTCATTTGGAGTTGTCTATGATTACCTTGTCTGAGTTCTTTCTTGTCTTCTCTCCTCTGATGCCCTGACTCCTGCTCTTCAGACATCTAGGCTGTGTTCTCTTTCTGTTGCCTCCTCAGCCTTCCAAGTAAAGGCACACTGCTTTCTCCTTCATTCTCCCAACCATCTCCACAAGACTGAATGTAGATCAAGTCTAGTGAGGGTCTCTATGTACAGCCCACCACCATCTACTCAGTGACTCCAGCCCTCAGAAATCCGGGTCTAACATGGATGCGAAACTTCCTTCCTCAGCAGAATCTGAGGACCTGGCAGTTTCTAGTGGTTGGTATGTTGTATAGCTTAATAAATCTGTTTTATTGTTTTCCTCTGTCAATTTGTTTTTTGGAGACAAGTTTCCCCCTATGGCAGCAGAGTCAGTCCCAGCCCTACTTGGTCTGTGACATACATAAGAGGCCGGGTCCTTCCTCTGCTGCCTTGAACCAGAGAAAACAACTCACAATCCTGCAAACTCAGATGGCTAACTACTGACATCTGTGAGTACCGTTGAGAAGATGGCTTAAGATAAAGTCTTACTGAGTTAGTCATCAGTTAACTGGCCTTGAGTTCACTCTCTGGTCAAGAAAGCCTTAAACTTGCAATGCTCCTGCCTCTGACTCAGAAGTAGCTGGGCTGACAGTCTTGTATCATCAGGCCAATGTTAATATTCTGAGCTAGATGGAAGACACTTAGACAACTTTAGAAACAGAGCTTTATAGCAGTTGGTATTCCAGTCTATAGTCAAGCCTGCTTAGCAAGAAGTGTGTGTCTTGTCTTGTGCCCAGTTGATGGTATATGCTATGACACAGTGGTGAAATTATGCTCAGAGTTGTTGTGATAGAAAAAAGTGGTCACCTTCCCCCCCCCCCGTATATAATATTTTCCTATAAATTTGTAGACCTTCAATTTTCCTAAAAGAAATACCAGATAAACAGTACACACATCTCACAATGAGGCACAGAGGAGATTTTGTTTTATCTCCCTTAGCTCTCACCTGGTGGAATGATGCTCACTGTCTGTGTTCCCAGGTCATCAAGTGGTGAGATGGACAGTAGGACAGTCTCTCAGGCAGTAAGGCAGTTGTCCTGGCAAGAACTTGCTGGAGGTCTGGATGGATGAATCTGTCTGATTCCCTTTACATGTCTTAAGTATTGTGAAACAGTTCACCTGCCAGTCCATCTGGGAAAGGCAAGAGCGTGCTTTTAGCTCTCGGGGGAGCTGGCTGTGGGAATTTGTCTGGTTCCTGCCACGTCCCATGGACTAAGACTTCTCAGGGTCCCTGTGGGTTATCTCAGAGACTTAAGACAGAATGTTTCCTGAGGCCACATGAAAATAATAGTTGGTACAATAAAACCTGGTTTGATTTTTAAAAACCTCAGTCTTGAGTCCTTGAGATAGACATTTATTTTAAGACACAAATATCTGTATACTGTGGAGACCACAAACATGAAATCAAATGCCCTGAACTCATCATTTTCTTTGTCCAGGTTCTTAGGGTTTTTAGAATCATCAACCAAGCTCAGTGCACCCTTGTATTTGCTCCTGTGACCTGTGACCCCAAACATTTGGTCACCCACAGCCTTTTTGTACCATGACATCAGCTGTGTGTCATAAGTGGTCACCTGGAGCCTACAGCGCAGTCTCTTTTCAATTGCAACCAAATCTGTCATACTTTTCAATGCATCTAGATTGGGGAACAGAAAGCAGAGCTGGTTAAAAAAATCATACAAAATACAAATAAAAAAATTAAAATTACATTTCAATGTAATCTATATTTACAAAAACAGTTTTGAATAAAAATTTTACAATGATGTCATTTCCTATATTTGTATTAATATATAATTAATATTTTATTTGGTTTAATTATTATGGTAATAGATATTTTCAGTGTTAATCACAGCTGTTGCAGCCAGAAACTTTTCATTTGAAAAGGGGGATCCAGGAAGGTGGAAATCATTTGAAATATAAATAAAGAATATATCTAATAAAAAAAAGAAAATTTATATTGATGCTTTTCAGCGCTGAGATGTATGCCCACTAAATTTCTTTTTTCTTTTTCAGTCTCATTTAGCTCAGGCTAGAATCAAACTATGTACCGGAGAATGACCTTGAACTCCTGAATCTTCTGTCTCCACCTCGTAAGTGCTGGAGAATTGGGAGTTCAAGGTCATTGTCAGCTACCTCTCTTAAACGTTTGGACTTTGTCTCTCACTGAATGACCTGAAACCACCACCACCACCACCACAACCACTATTCATTCACTCATCATTCATTCATTCATTCATTGTTGTTGTTGTTGTTCTCCTCCTCGTCCTCGTCCTCCTCGTCCTCGTCCTCGTCCTCCTCTTCCTCCTTCTCCTCCTCCTCCTCCTCTTCCTTCTACATGAGGATATTATTTCCTCAGTGAGAAATATTCCTTATCTTCAAATACTCATCTATTAATTTAATACCTGATAAAATGAATACATCATAATTGACTGAAAATTAGGATAAACCTTAAGAAGCCTGGAGGCTGCTTGCAAGGTTGAAAGGAAAGTTAGCATGTGCTTTCTTATTCTACAGGGCTGAAAACCAGGACAAGTTATGTACCAGTACTGAATGACATCAGTACACCAAAGTGAAACCTTTTATCTATTGCAAAATTATTCATAATACCAGAAACACAGGACCAACCTGAGTTCCACAAACACATGAATATGTAAAAAATATCATAAACAGTAACTTCTGTGGGATGCTTTACATCCTGCAAAAGGAAAAGAAATCCAGCTGGAATGTCATGAGTTATTATTAAGAATAGGACAAATGAAACTAAAGAATATTATTACTACAAGTAACAGAAAAATGCCACATTTTGCTAATTATTGGGCATTTAAAAAAGTTGAATGCATAGAATAAGAATAAAATATTTAGGAAGGGCTAGATGAGAAAGGGGTGTGGAAAAATGACTGCCCAAAGTATGAAGTTTTATTTAGTGGTTGGAGAGATGACTCAGGCTCAGTTAAGAAGATGTACTGATATTACAGGAGACTAAATTTTGGGTCCCAAAACTGATGCAGGTAATCAGTTCCAGGGCACCAGACACCTTCTGGGCCCTGAGGGCACTGTACTTGTATTCACAGACCTCACAAAGGTACTTACATACAATATAACGACCATAGTTATAGTCTCTATTCTAAAGTGGTTGAGCAGGTTTCCTTAGTTTTTCCCCCCAGAGAAATAAAAATTTAAGTAAAAGTATCCAAAGTTTAGTTTAGCTATCCTACAATATGTGTGTTTTGAAGACACAAATTTTATGTCACACACACATATGTATGTATCTACAATATATAATGTTTAAAAAGTTGTATTTATTTAAGTTTATGTATATTTGTTTTTTGCATGTGCACTATGTGCATGTAGTGCCCTAATAGTCCAGGAGGGGGCATCAGATCCTCTGGAACTGGAGTGAGGATGTGAAGGCAAGATCAACAGTGTTCTGGATCCCTGAGTGATCTCTCTAGCATCACAGTCTTTTTATCAATGAAAAAACAATCAAATACTTAAGTGGCAGAATAAAATAATACCTTGATGTTATAGAGAATATTAGATTCTATTCATCTGACAAAAGATTATATATATGAAAGTGCTATGAGAAGAATATCTATGTATCTATGTATCTATGTATCTTTGTATGTATGTATGTATGTATGTATCTATCTATCTATCTATCTATCTATCTATCTATCTATCTATCTATCTATCTATCTATCTTTTAATGCTTAGTCAGACCAGGTGTCACTATATAGTCCTGGCCAGTCTTGAAAGCAAGATTCATGAACACATCATCATGAAGGAATTTGACTCCACTAATGTGACAGCTGAGACTTCCATTTTTAGTCCTTCTTAGCGCTGCCTTGTGTCTCTGGAGTAGTGACTTTCCTGCGAGTTAATTGGGGTGTGACCTCTGTTGCCTTACATGTGCCTGAACGTGCTTTATATCATCAGCCAGTGCATAAAAAATGTAAGCTTTTGAATTGCGCTCATCATAGCCATACTTCTTTGTGCGTTTTAGTAGACACTGACTTTGAGCAGGCAAAAGTCAATGTGGAAATTCAAAGTAAAATTGACAAAGTCACTAACTGATGTCCACACTATCCCCCACCCCCCTTTTTAAGATTGAGGAATACATTTGACACTGCTGTGTTATTCCAGAATTGTGTAGAGGGCTTTCCTATAGAGTGCCAGCTTGTATTCTCCACTCTCTCTGCAGACTCAATCACAACATAAGAATGCAGCATGATGAGGGAAAAGCCAGAGGCTTTAATGGCTGCAATAATGAGGTAAGGATTTGGAATGAAGGAAAACTTTCTGTAAATGAAATATTTGGACAAAAGTCATGGGACTCATTAGGCTAACAAGGTGACAAACTCTTGGGACACATTATCAGAGTTCCTTGGTGAGTCTTATGAGTTGCAGTCATAGGCAGACTTCTGATGAAAGTTGAGATCTCTGGGGAAATTAAGAGACTAAAGAGTTGAGTGTCACCCTGGGGTTGAAAACTGTCACTGTCCCAGAGCATATTTGGGGAGACACGCCAGGAAAGGGAAGCCCCAGCAGATGTGATGTGGTTTGTGAAACTAGAGCTAGAATAAGCCTGTAGTACCATGTTTCCTCAACTCTGCTTTAGATGAATGAATTTGATTGGAAAAAATCTCTCCTTTAAAAGATAGAAGGAGGGAGGTACCTGGGAGGGAGGGGCAGTGAAAAAGGGGGACAGGATCAGGTGTGGGAAGAGATTGGGAGAAGTACAGAGGGTCAGGAAAGTGAACTGAGGTGTGTAGCAGTTGGGGATGCGGAACTGGAAATAGAGATTAGAAAGTCCCAGACACCAGGAAAGCAAGAGGCTCCCAGGACACAACAGGGATGACATTAGCTGAAATACCCACCCAAGGGGGGAGAGAATCTGTAGAGACCATATCCAGAGGTTAAGTGCAGCCCCTCTGTTGTGAGATGTGACCACCCACCCATCTCAAAAATATTAACACAGAATTAATCCTGTCTCACGGAAATGCAGGCTCAAAGAGTGGAGCAGAGACTGAAGGAAAGGCATCTAGAGACTGCCCCACCTAGGGATACATCCCATCTGCAGACTGCAAACCCAGACACCATTGCTGATGTCAAGAAGCACTTGCTGACAGGAGGCTGGACTAGCTGTTCCCTCAGAGGCTCTGCTAGAGCCTGACCAATACAGATGTGGATGCTCATAGCCAATCAGTGGACTAAGCATCGGGAACACAATGGAAGAGTTAGAGAAAGACTGAAGGAGCTGAAGGGGTTTGCAACCTCATAGGAAGAACAACAATGTCAACCAGCCAGACCCCAGGGACTAAACCACCAACCACACAGTACATACACAGCAGGGGACCCATGGCTCCAGCTGGATATGTAGCAGAGGATTACCTTATCTGGCATCAATGGTAGGGGAACTGCTAGGTCCTGTGGAGGCTTGATGATCCAGTGTAGGGGAATGCTATGCCACTGAGGCAGGAGTGGGTGGGGGAGCACCCTTATTGAGGCAGGGGTGGGGTAAGGGGATAGCAGATTTGTGGAGGGGAAAATTAGACAGAAGATAACATTTGAAAAGTAAATTAATAAAATAACAAAAAATATGGAAAAAAGAAAAATGTTCAAAAAATGAATTTTTTTATTTTACTTGCAAATTGTATCTTTCCTTGCAAGTGTTCATTGCAATGAGTCACTGGTCTGTTTTGAGGCCTCTGGCTTCAGCTACACTATCAATCCTGGATCCTCACAGGACTCCTCCAGGAGTTGTTGCCCTGTGTCATGGAGATCCTGAGTCTGCAGGGCGGGCCCTTTCTCTCAGTCCAGCAGGTCACAGATGAGGGAGATGTTCGAGTGGGCCAACACAAAGCTTTTCATCTGGGCCTGGGAGCTGGTCAGCCTGCCAGCTTTCCTGGGTTGGTACCACCAGGTAGAGCTCTCTAGCATTGGCCCAAGCCAGCTTACCCAGTGCTTCAGTTGGCAAGAGGTAGGGTCCTTTCTCCTGCTCTCACGTCCTTGGGTCAGTTCACCTGCACATCTACCACCACGGTCAGCTCTACTGTACTGCCCAGGAGAGGAATAGGCCCACTCACCTCACAGGGGACAGTGAGGGCCAAAGAGGAGCATCTCTGTCTCATCCATGTTACCCCATGACAGATGAGGGGTGGGGCCAGCTCTCCGGAGTGCTGCAGCCAGTGAGGTGGCAGGAGCAGCCATCCTGCTCTAGTGACCTCTGGGCATCAGGTGAGGGGGCACAGAGGGAGAAGGGCATCTCTTCCTCACCCATTCCACCACACACAAGGTGAAGAATGGGGTGAGCTCTTTTGTTTCTATTTTCAAAAAACTTTAAATTATTGATGTTCCTCAACTTATAGTAGGGATGTATTAAGATGAACACCCTGTAAGCTGGAAGCTTTAATTCTTTTCTATTTTTGTGTATGTGTGTGTGTGTGTGTGTGTGTGTGTGTGTGTGTGTGTGTAGGTGAGTGTGTGAGTGTGTGTATGTGCTGTATGTGTGTCTGCAGGGGCAGAAGGAAGATAGTGGATCCTCAGGAACTGTGGTTGCAACAGGTGTGAGCTGCCTGAATGGATTCTGGGAACTCAACTCAGGTTTTCTGAAAAGCAGCAAGCACTTTTTTTTTTAAATATTTTTATTTTCTATATTCTTTGTTTACATTCCCAGATCCCCCCTCCACATATGTCCCATAAACCTTCTTCTCTCCATCCATTCTCCAATCACCTCCTTCCTTTTTTTCTCTGTCCTTATATTCCCCTCCAACACTAGATCAATCCTTTCCAAGATCAGGACCCTCTCCATACTTCTTCATGGGAGTCATTTGTTATGCGATTTGTGCCTTCGGTATTCCGAGCTTCTGGGCTAATTAATATCCACTTATCAGAGATTGCATTCCATGTGTATTCTTTTGTGATTGGGTTACCTCACTTAGGATGATATTTTCCAGATCAAACCATTTGCCTAAAAATTTTGTTAATTCATTGTTTCTAATTGCTGAGTAGTATTCCAATGTGTAAATACACCACATTTTCTGTATCCATTCCTCCTTTGAGGGACATTTGGGTTCTTTCCAGCTTCTGGCTATTATAAATAAAGCTGCTATGAATATAATGGAGCATGTGTCTTTATTGCATGCCGGGGAATCCTTTGGGTATATGCCCAGGAGAGGTATAGCAGGGTCCTCTGGAAGTGTCATGTACAGTTTTCTGAGGAACCGCCAGACTGATTTCCAAAGTGGTTGTACCATCTTACAGCCCCACCACCAGTGGAGGAGTGTTCCTCTTTCTCCTTAGTTTTTGACCTTAGCCATTCTGACTGGTGTAAGGTGAAATCTCAGGGTTGTTTTGATTTGCATTTCCCTAATGACTAATGATGTTGAGCACTTCTTAAGGTGCCTCTCGGCCATCTGAATTTCTTCAGGTGAAAATTCTTTGTTTAGATCTCTACCCCATTTTTTAAAATATGGTTATTTGGTTCCCTAGAGTCTAAATTCTTGCGCTCTTTGTATATATTGGATATTAGCCCTATCAGATGTAGGGTTGGTGAATATCCTTTCCCAAATTCTTGGTTAGCCCTGGAACAAAAAGAAGCTATTTCACCCAGGAGGAGTAGAAGGCAGGAAATCATCAAACTTGGGGCTGAAATCAATCAAGTAGAAACAAAGAGAACCATACAAAGAATCAACAAAACCAGGAGCTGGTACTTTGAGAAAATCAGCAAGATAGATAAACCCTTAGCCAGACTAACCAAAGGGCACAGAGACAGTATACAGATTAAAAAACTTAGAAAGGAAAAGGGAGATATAACAACAGAAACTGAGGAAATTCAAAAAATCATTAGATCCTACTACAAAAGCCTATACTCAACACAACGGGAGAATTTGGAGGAAATGGACAGTTTCCTAGACAGATATCAGACACCAAAACTAAATCAGGATCAAATATATCAACTAAACAGTCTCATAACACCTGAAGAAATAAAAAGGGTCATAGAAATTCTTCCAACCAAAAAAAGCAGGGGACCAGATGGCTTCAGTACAGAATTCTATCAGACCTTCATAGAAGACCTAACAACAATACTCTTCAAACTATTCCACAAAATAGAAACAGAAGGAACTCTACGTAACTCGCTCTATGAAGCCACAATTACGCTGATACCTAAACCACACAAAGATACAACAAAGAAAGAGAACTTCAGGCCAATTTCCCTTATGAATATTGATGCAAAAATACTTAATAAAATTCTTGCCAACCGAATCCAAGAACACATCAAAAGGGTCATCTATCATGATCAAGTAGGCTTCATCCCAGGGATGCAGGGATGGTTCAATATAAGGAAATCCATCAATGCAATCCACTACATAAACAAACTCAAAGAAAAAAAAAACCATATGATCATCTCATTAGATGCTGAAAAAGCATTTGACAAAATTCAGCATCCTTTCATGCTAAAAGTCTTGGAAAGAACAGGAATTCAAGGCCCATACCTAAACATCATTAAAGCAATATACAGCAAACCGGTAGCCAACATCAAACTAAACGGAGAGAAACTTGAAACAATCCCAGTAAAAAATCTCAGGGACTAGACAAGGCTGTCTTCTCTCTCCATATCTTTTCAATATAGTACTTGAAGTTCTAGCTAGAGCAATTAGACAACATAAGGAGTTCAAAGGAATACAAATTGGAAAGGAAGAAGTCAAATTATCACTATTTGCAGATGACATGGTAGTCTACTTAAGTGACCCGAAAACCTCCACCAGAGAACTCCTACAGCTGATAAACAACTTCAGCAAAGTGGCTGGTTATAAAATCAACTCAAGCAAATCAGTTGCCTTCCTATACTCAAAGGATAAGCAGGCTGAGAAAGAAGTTAGGGAAATGACACCCTTCACAATATCCACAAACAATATAAAGTATCTTGGTGTGACTCTAACCAAACAAGTGAAAGATCTATATGACAAGAACCTCAGGTCTCTGAAGAAGGAAATGGGAGAAGACCTCAGAAAATGGAAAAATCTGCCATGCTCGTGGATTGGCAGGATTAATATAGTTAAAATGGCCATCTTGCCAAAAGCAATCTACAGATTCAATGCAATCCCCATAAAAATCCCAACTCAGTTCTTCACAGAGTTAGAAAAAGCAATTTTCAAATTCATCTGGAATAACAAAAAACCCAGGATAGCTAAAACTATTCTCAACAACAAAAGAAATAATGATAGTTTGACTTCCTCCTTTCCAATTTGTATCCCTTTGACCTCCTTATGTTGTCGAATTGCCCGAGCTAGTACCTCAAGTACAATATTGAAAAGATAAGGAGAAAGGGGGCAGCCTTGTCTGGTCCCTGATTTCAGTGGGATTGCTTCAAGTTTCTCTCCGTTTAGTTTGATGCTGGCTACCGGTTTGCTGTATATTGCTTTTACTATGTTTAGGTATGGGCCTTGAATTCCTGTTCTCTCCAAGACTTTAAGCATGAAAGGATGCTGAATTTTGTCAAATGCTTTTTCAGCATCCAATGAAATGACCATGTGGTTTTGTTCTTTGAGTTTGTTTATGTAGTGGATTGTATTGATGGATTTCCGTATATTGAACCAACCCTGCATTCCCGGGATAAAGCCTACTTGATCATGGTGGATGATCGTTTTGATGTGTTCTTGGATTCGGTTGGCAAGAATTTTATTGAGTATTTTTGCATCGATGTTCATAAGGGAAATTGGTCTGAAGTTCTCTTTCTTTGTTGGATCTTTGTGTGGCTTTGGTATCAGCGTAATTGTGGCTTCGTAGAAGGAATTGGGTAGTGTTCCTTCTGTTTCTATTTTGTGGAATAGTTTGAAGAGTATTGGTGTTAACTCTTCTTTGAAGGTCTGGTAGAATTCTGCACTGAAACCATCTGGTCCTGTGCTTTTTTTGGTTGGAAGACTTTCTATGACTCCTTCTATTCTGGGGGAATCAGTGTCCCTGACTTCAAGCAATACTACAGAGCAATAGTGTTAAAAACTGCATGGTATTGACACAGTAACAGACAAGTGGACCAATGGAATAGAATTGAAGACCCAGAAATGAATCCACACACCTATGGTCACTTGATCTTTGACAAAGGAGCCAAAAACATCCAGTGGAAAAAGATAGCCTTTTCAACAAATGGTGCTGGTTCAATTGGAGGTCAGCATGCCGAAGAATGAGAATTGATCCATTCTTTTTTTTTTTAATATTTTTATTTTCTATATTCTTTGTTTTCATTCCAAATGATTTCCCCTTTCCCGGATCCCCCCTCCCCATATGTCCCATAAACCTTCTTCTCTCCATCCATTCTCCAATCACCTCCCTCCTTTTTCTCTGTTCTTATATTCCACTCCAATGCTAGATCAATTCTTTCCAGGATCAGGACCCTATCCATACTTCTTCATGGGAGTCATTTGTTATGCGATTTGTGCCTTGGGTATTCAGGGCTTCTGGGCTAATTAATATTCACTTATCAGAGATTGCATTCCATGTGTATTCTTTTGTGATTGGGTTACCTCACTTAGGATGATATTTTCCAGGAATTGATCCATTCTTATCTCCATGTACTAAGCTCAACTCCAAGTGGATCAAGGACCTCCATGTAAAACCAGACACACTGAAACTAATAGAAAAAAAAACTGGGGAAAACCGTTGAGGACATGGGCACAGGGGAAAAGTTCCTGAACAGAACACCAATAGCTTATGCTCTAAGATCAAGAATTGACAAATGGGACCTCATAAAATTACAAAGTTTCTGTAAGGAAAAGCCGCAAGCACTTTTAAACAAAAGAAATTTTCCAGAGTGAAAATGAAGAAGGTAAGGAGAGTAGGTTCAGATGAATACAGATTTAGACTCAGAAAGAGATGATTCACAATTCCCTTTTATTTTCAAACCTGAGCTACAAGTACTTTCAAAAACTTTCTCTGATCTCTCTCTCTGTCTCTCTCTCTCTCTCTCTCTCTCTCTCTCTCTCTCTCTGTCTGTCTGTCTGTCTGTCTGTCTGTCTGTCTATCTATCTATCTATCTATCTATCTATCTATCTATCTATCTTTTTATCTTTCTATCTACGTACCTACCTATCATTTTATATATGAGTGGTTGTCCATGGGAAGAAGGGTGGGAAGAAATAATGAAAACAAGATTTTACAGCCCAGTCACCTGCACATGTGTAGTACACACACGCCTACACACGGCACACACACACACACACACACACACACACACACACACACGCGCGCGCGCGCGCGCGCGCACGCACACGCACACGCACACGCGCACACACACACACACAAAGATTTTAAAAAACTTCTGGTTTATAACATGTTCATCTCAATATAGGGTTGTTGTAAGCTATAAGTAATATACATATTTAAGAACAATACAGGTTTAAAAGTAATATACAGATTTAAAGACAGAAACAAGTCATCTATCAGTCTTGGAATAGAGGAGGTTTTTTTTGTTTTATGAAATTTTTTTATTCGATATATTTTTCATTTACATTTCAAATGATTTCCCCTTTTCTGGCCCCCCACTCCCCGAAAGTCCCATAAGCCCCCTTCCCTCCCCCTGTTCTCCAACCCATCCCTTCCCACTTCCCTGTTCTGGTTTTGCTGTATACTGCTACACTGAGTCTTTCTAGAACCAGGGGCCACTCCTCCGTTCTTCTTGTACCTCATTTGATGTGTGGATTATGTTTTGGGTATTCCAGTTTTCCAGGTTAATATCCACTTATTAGTGAGTGCATACCATGATTGATCTTTTGAGACAGTTACCTCACTTAGTATGATGTTCTCCAGCTCCATCCATTTGCCTAAGAATTTCATGAATTCATTGTTTCTAATGGCTGAATAGTACTCCATTGTGTAGATATACCACATTTTTTGCATCCATTCTTCTGTTGAGGGATACCTGGGTTCTTTCCAGCTTCTGGCTATTATAAATTGGGCTGCTATGAACATAGTGGAGCATATACCCTTATTACATGCTGGGGAATCCTCTGTGTATATGCCCAGGAGTGGTATAGAAGAATCTTTCAAAAGTGAGGTGCCCAGTTTTCTGAGGAACCGCCAGACCGATTTCCAGAGTGGTTGTACCAATTTGCAACCCCACCAGCAGTGGAGGAATGTTTCTCTTTCTCCACATCATCGCCAACGCCTGCTGTCTCCTGAGTTTTTAATCTTAGCCATTCTGACTGGTGTAAGGTGAAATCTCAGGGTTGTTTTGATTTGCATTTCCCTGATGACTAATGAAGTTGAGCATTTTTTAAGATGTTTCTTCGCCATCTGAAGTTCTTCTCTTTGTTTAACTCTGTACCCCATTTTTAATAGGGTTATTTGGTTTTCTGGGGTCTCACTTCTTGAGTTCTTTGTATGTATTGGATATTAGCTCTCTATCTGATGTAGGGTTGGTGAAGATCTTTTTCCAATTTGTTGGTTGCCGATTTGCCCTTTTGATGGTGTCCTTTGCCTTACAGAAACTTTGTAATTTTATGAGGTCCCATTTGTCAATTCTTGATCTTAGAGCATATGCTATTGGTGTTCTGTTCAGGAACTTTCCCCCTGTACCGATGTCCTCAAGGGTCTTCCCCAGTTTCTTTTCTATTAGCTTCAGAGTGTCTGGCTTTATGTGGAGGTCCTTGATCCATTTGGAGTTGAGCTTAGTACAAGGAGACAAGGATGGATCAATTCGCATTCTTCTGCATGCTGACCTCCAGTTAAACCAGCACCATTTGTTGAAAGGCTATCTTATTTCCATTGGAAATTTTTAGCCCCTTAGTCGAGGATCAAGTGGCTATAGGTGTGTGGGTTCATTTCTGGATCTTCAATCCTGTTCCATTGATCCACCTGCCTGTCACTGTACCAATACCATGCAGTTTTAAACACTATTGCTTGGTAGTATTGCTTGAGGTCAGGGATACTGATTCCCCCAGAATTTCTTTTGTTGTTGAGAATAGTTTTAGCTATCCTGGGATTTTTGTTATTCCAGATGAATTTGAGAATTGCTCTTTCTAACTCTATGAAGAATTGAGTTGGGATTTTGATGGATATTGCATTGAATCTGTATATTGCTTTTGGCAAAATGGTTATTTTAACTATATTAATCCTGCCGATCCATGAGCATGGGTGGTTTTTCCATTTTTTGAGGTCTTCTATTTCCTTCTTCAGAGTCTTGAAGTTCTTGACATACAGATCTTTCACATTTTTGGTAAGAGTCACCCCAAGGTACTTTATACTGTTTGTGTTTATATATTGTGAAGAGTGTCATTTCCCTAATTTCTTTCTCAGTCTGCTTATCCTTTTAGTATAAGAAGGCTACTGATTTGCTTGAATTGATTTTATAACTTGCCACTTTGCTGAAGTTGTTTATCAGCTGTAGGAGTTGTCTAGTGGAGTTTTTTTGGTCACTTAGATAGACTATCATATCATCTGCAAATAATGATAGTTTGACTTCTTCCTTTCCAATTTGTATCCCTTTGACCTCCTTATGTCATCTAGTTGCCCAAGCTAGTACCTCAAGTACAATATTGAAAAGATAAGGAGAAAGGGGACAGCCCTGTCTAGTCCCTGATTTTAGTCGGATTGCTTCAAGTTTCTCTCCATTTAGTTTGAGGCTGGCTACCGGTTTGCTGTATATTGCTTTAATGATGTTTAGGTATGGGCCTTGAATTCCTGTTCTTTCCAAGACTTTTAGCATGAAAGGATGCTGAATTTTGTCAAATGCTCTTTCAGCATCCAATGAAATGACCATGTGGTTTTTTTTCTTTGAGTTTGTTTATGTAGTAGATTGCATTGATGGGTTTTCATATATTAAACTAACCCTGCATCCCTGGGATGAAGCCTACTTGATCATGGTGGATGATCGTTTTTATGTGTTCTTGGATTCAGTTGGCAAGAATTTTATTGAGTATTTTTGCATCGATGTTTATAAGGGAAATTGGTCAGAAGTTCTCTTTTGTTGTATCTTTGTGTGGCTTTGGTATTAGCGTAATTGTGGCTTCGTAGAAGGAATTGGGTAGTGTTCCTTCTGTTTCTATTTTGTGGAATAGTTTGAAGAGCATTGGTGTTAGGTCTTCTTTGAAGGTCTGATAGAATTCTGCACTGAAGCCATCTGGTCCTGTGCTTTTTTTTTGGTTGGAAGGCTTTCTATGACCCCTTCTATTTCTTTAGGTGTTATGGGACTGTTTAGATGATCTATTTGGTCCTGATTTAATTTTGGTATTTGGTATCTGTCTAGGAAATTGTCCATTTCCTCCAGATTCTCCCGTCGTGTTGAGTATAGGCTTTTGTATTAGGATCTGATGACTTTTTGAATTTCCTCACTTTCTGTTGTTATATCCCCCTTTTCACTTCTAATTTTGTTAATTTGGAAACTTTCTCTGTGCCCTTTGGTCAGTCTGGCTAAGGGTTTATCTATCTTGTTGATTTCTCAAAGAACCAGCTCCTAGATTCGTTGATTCTTTGTATGGTTCTCTTTGTTTCCACTTGACTGATTTCAGCCGAGTTTGATGATTTCCTGTCTTCTTCTCCTGGGTGAATTGGCTTTTTTTTGTTCCAGGGCTTTCAGGTGTGTTGTTAAGCTGCTAGTGTATGCACTCTCCATTTTCTTTTTGGAGGCACTCAGGGCTATGAGTTTTCCTCTTAGCACTGCTTTCATTGTGTCTCAAAGATTTGGGCATATTGTGCTTTCATTTTCATTAAATTCTAAAAAGTCTCTGATTTCTTTATTTATTCTTTGACCAAGAGGTCATTGAGTAAAGTATTGTTTAGCCTCCATGTGTATGTGGGCTTTCTGTTTTTGTTGCTATTGAAGACCACTCTTACTCCATAATGACCCAATATGAGGCATGGGATTAGTTCCATCTTTTTATATTTGTTGAGGTCTTTCTTGTGACCAATTATATGGTCGATTTTGGAGAAGGTACCATGAGGTGCTGAGAAAAAGGTATATTCTTTTGTTTTAGGGTGAAATGTTCTATAAATATCAGTCAAGTCCAATTGGTCCAAAGCTTCAATTAGTTTTATTGTGTCCCTATTTAGTTTCTGTTTTCCTGATCGGTCCATTGAGGATAGTGGAGTGTTGAAGTCAACCACAATTAATGTGTTAGGTGCAATGTGTGCTTTGAACTTTAGTAAAGTTTCTTTTCGAATGAGGGTGCCCTTGCATTTGGTTCATAGATGTTCAGAATTGAAAAGTCTTCTTGGTGGATTTTTCCTTTGACCAGCAAGAAGTGTCCTTCTGTATCTCTTTTGATGACTTTAGGTTGAAAGTCAATTTTATCTGATATTAGAATTGCTAGTCTGGCTTGTTTCCTGAGACCATTGGCTTGTAAAATTGTCTTCCAGCCTTTTAGTCTAAGGTAGTTTTTGTCTTTGACATTGAGGTGTGTTTCCTGTATGCGGCAAAATGTAGTGTTCTGTTCCTTATCCAGTCTGTTAGTCTATGTCTTTTTATTGGGGGCGTTGAGTCCATTGATGTTAAGAGATATTAAGGAATAGTGATTATTACTTCCTGTCATTTTCGATGTTATTTTTATATTTGAGTGGTTATCTTCTTTTGGGTTTGATGAAAGAAGGTAACTATCTTGCTTTTTCCAGGGTGTCGTTTCCCTCCTTGTATTGGAGTTTTCCTCCTATTATTCTTTGTAGAGTTGGGTTTGTAGAAAGATATTGTGTAAATTTGGTTTTGTCATGGAATATCTTGGTTTCTCCATCTATTGTGATTGAGAGTTTTGCTGGGTATAGTAGACTTGGCTGACATTTGTGTTCTCTTAGAGTCTGCATGAGATCTGCCCAGGATCTTCTAGCTTTCATGGTCTCTGGTGAGAAGTCTGGTGTGATTCTGATAGGTCTTCCTTTATATGTTACTTGGCCTTTTTCTCTTGCTGCCTTTAATATTCTTTCTTTGTTTAGTACATTTGGGGTTTTAATTATTATGTGACAAGAGGTATTTCTGCTCAGTTACAGTCTGTATGGAGTTCTGTAGGCTTCTTGTATATTCATGGGCATCTCTCTCTTTAAGTTGGGAAAGTTTTCTTCCATAATTTTGTTGAAGATATTTGCTGGCCCTTTCAGCTGTAAATCTTCACTCTCATCTATACCTATAATCCTTAGGTTTGGTCTTCTCATTGTGTCCTGGATTTTCTGGATGTTCTGGGATACAAAATTTTTGCATTTTGCATTTTCTTTGATTGTTGAGTCAATGGTTTCTATGGTATCTTCGGCATCTGAGATTCTTTCTTCCATCTCTTGTATTCTGCTGTTGATATTTGCATCTATGGCCCCTGATTTTTTCTCAAGGTTTTCTATCTCCAAAGTTGTCTCCCTTTGTGATTTATTAGTTGTTTCTACTTCTGATTTTAGATCCTGGATGGTTTCACTTAGCTCCTTCACTTGCTTGTTTGTGTTTTCCTGTAATTCTTTAAGATATTTTTGTATTTCCTTTTTCATGACTTCTGCTGTTTGACTCACCTTCTCCTGCATTTCTTTAAGTTTTTTTTGTGTGTTTCTTCTTTATTGGCTTCTATCTCTTGAGCCTTATTCTCCTGAATTTCTTTAAATGATTTTTGTGTTTCCATTATATGGATTTCTAGCTTATTCATGTTCCCCTGTATTTCTTTAAGAGATTCATTTATGTCCTTTTTGTGTTCTTCTAGCAGCATCATGAACAGTGATTTTAAATCCAAATCTTGTTTTTCTGGTGTGTTTGTGTAACCAGGACTTGCTGATGTTGGAGAGTTTGGTTCAGATGCTGCCATATTGCCTAGATTTCTATTAGTAGCGTTCCTGCGTTTGCCCTTTGCCATCTTGTTATTTCTGGAGTTAGTTGGTCTCGTCTCTGGCAGGTGTTTGTGCCTCCTGTGAGGCTGTAGGACTATTTCTGCAACACTGGATGGCTGGGTTTCCCCTGTTACAGATTGCTGGTGTGCTGTTCTCCTTTTGGGTGCCATGGGAGCCCTAGTGTGCCTTGCCCCAGATTGTCTGTGTGAACCAGGTGGTGTCCGTTTGCTCCTTCAGGGAGTGCTGATGGTGTTTGTTGCCGGACCTTTTCAGAGTGCTGGTCACTCTGCTGGGCAGCCAATCTCCCAACCAGATTGGTGCACCCAAGGTTAGCCTAGCTGCTAAGGCCCTGGTCTAGGCAAAGCCTGGCAGGCTAAGGCCCGAGCAAAGTCCCCTCGGGCTATGACTGTTAATTGGTTCCGTCAGGTGGCCAGGATGGCAGAATGTGCGTACACGCTTCCTGAAAGTGCTGGGAGAGTCTTCTAGGCTAACAACCTCCTGGCTGGGTCGGCACACATTTCATATAATGGTGATAAGTACTGGAAATATACTAAATTTATACTTACTAAGTACAAGTTGCCTTTATTGTTTTAGTGTACAAGATATTTTGTAATAAAGCAGAAAAAGATCAAACTATATTGTTTGTACATCATACATTTTAATTCTACAAAATTTGTTAATTTAGCATTAGTAAATAAAAACATCTTTCCTTAGTGTGCTAGCGTCCTGGATTGTCAATGGCCTCCAAAGCAACCACAAGCCAGTGGCTTCATGAGCCAGTGGAGCCTGATTCTGTTGTCTCATTAGCAAGCGGAGTAAGGAGACCCAGACAGAGTGGGCAGAAGGGACAGAGAGGAGAGGAGAACAGCTTCCAGAAAAGGAATACCTCGTGCTTTTTAATTGCACATAGAGAGTAATTTTCTGTTTAACTAGTTTTGAATCACATATATAATTATCATGAAATTTTATATATTCACATTATTGTTTTGCTTTTTCTTACAATAGGTTTTATGGCCATCTTTATAACCTGTCCTGAGATAAATGCTGGCATATTTTCCTTGGTGTTTATGATGGTTGATTTTAATGTCAAACAGGTATTTCTCCATAATGGTGAACTATACCCTGGAATGTTGATCTTAAATGAAACCCTTTCTCCTGTGTTTTATCATAGTAACAGGAAATAAAATTAGGGCAAAATTGGTTTGGAGAAGCAGGGCCATTGTTGTGATAACTCTATCTAGCTTCTAAACCTTTAGAAGAACTGTTTTGTGGAATGTAGAATTTGGAAATTTGGGCTGAAAAAGCCACTGAGGGTTATAGCTAGATTTTGGAACAACAGAATCCTGGGAAATGACAGTAGAGGCTCAGGTCATGGGATTTCATAGGGGACAACGATTTTATCAGTATCTGGGATGGGAGCATTCCAGTGATAAGGAATCTGACTTTATCTGGCTTCTGTCTTGAGAACCCAAAGAAGGTTGAAAAGAGATAATGGATTTGTTTGGCAGAGGACATTTTAAGGCAGGCTGGTGTCCAGGCTGCCACAGAGAGAGCGGCATCTCCACAGAGAAACCTCCAGCATGGGGAGAGTGGGAAAGCATCCTGGGGGAAACCTGATTCAATGGAGGCATCACCTCGTGAGAATTCCAAAAATTTAATGAGAGAAAGCTTAAGCCAAGGGATTCTCTGCTCCCCAAAGCAACTTCCTAGGTGAAAGTGTCTCCCCAGGGTTAGTGCACAGATGCTGTATAGTGTGGATCAAGGGCCGAGCTGCATCTTGTGCTGGCAGCAGAACATTGCAGTGTCGTGCATCACATCCTAATGAACTGGCTCTGAAGGCAAAGGTGCAAGAGCGAGGGATCCTGAGAGTAGAAGAGGCCGGGCACTGTGCACCCATGCCCACCAGACATACAGAAGCGTTCTCAGTTCTGTGCTAGGAGAATATAGTTGTGTTTTATTTTTGTGATATTTTCAAAACTGGAGGAAACTTCCTATTCCTTCTCACACAGCTCCTTCAAGTGTTCTCACATTTGACAGGACATATGTGCTAAGCTGTATCAGGAATTCCAGGTAAGATCAAAGGCACCTCTTACCCACACAGAGTATACTAGTAGTTGAACTTTCTGTAAACTTTGCCCTTTGTCAAGCACTATGCACATTTGCCTTTTGTAAGGGAAACTCCAACATTGCCCCCCCCCCCACCCCCAGCTACCCCGATTCTAGTATAGCACCCAGGCTGCAGCCAGCGCCTTCATCAGCCCTCATGACTGCATTGCTTGCTCCTAGCTGACATGGTGGTGATCAGGACAGCCTCAGCCAAATAGGAGTGCAGTCAAGGGTTGGAAATACCTGACAAAGGTGGGAGCCACTGCTCTCCCTTTAAGCCACTTGTGGCTGACGTATTCTCTGGAGCTGGTGATAGACCAGGAAAAGGACAGAACAGCAAACAATTCCATGGATGCAACGTATTCTATTAAACGTAATCAGTGGGCTATGTGTTTGGCATCCAGTGAGGGTTTTCAATATTGCAGGAAACTTGGTTTTTACTGAGACATCTATACCTATTCCTTCTCACCCAGCCCCAAGTGTTTGTTGGTCCTACTTGTGACAGGGCATATCTGCTAAGTTGTATCAGGAATTCCAGGTAAGACCAAAGGAAGGCACTTCTCTCCCATCCAAAGTATTCCTGCGGTTGTACTTTCTGCAAACTTTGCCTTTCCTCAAGCATTGTACACATTTGCCCTTTCTAAGGGGAATCCCCACAGTGTTCCTCAACTCGCAGCTGCCCAGACAATGGGACAGCACCCAGGCTGCAGCCAGCACTTTCTTTAGCCCCCTTGATTGCATTGCTTGCTCCCAGTTGACTTGGTGTTGATCAGAACAGCCTCAAACAAATAGGAGTGCAGTCAAGGGTTGGGAATACATGAGGAGAGTGGGAGCCGCTGCTCTCCTGTGGTTAAGCACCTGTGGCTGAAGTCGTCTCTGGAGCTGCTGATGGACCAGGAAAGGGCAGAGCAGCAAACACTTCCATCAAACGTAATCAGTGGGCTACGTGTTTGGCATCCAGTGAGGGTTGAGGGGTTATGTTTGTCTCCACACTTGAGCTCTTTCTCTCTTAGTTGACTCCATAGAGAGTTCTGGCTCAGAGCTAGGCTTCCAGGCTGATGTCTAAGGGAGAGCAGATAACTGCTTTGGCTGCCTAATCACTAATCATCCAGTGAGGGCTCACCATCAGACACTGACCATCTCTGCATGCAGAGAAAGAGGACCTGCTTCTACAAATGCAATTGCAGAGGGGAAACCATCAGTAGAATAAATAACATGAAGTCACAGTCTCTAGGAGCAGCGATTTATACAAACCTGAAACTCAAGTGTATTACATTAAATGTGCTCCCCAATAGAGAACAATTGTCCGGTGGTGTTGGTAGAATTGCCTTTTAACTTAAAAAAGGCTCTTAAGAAAAACGAATGGATTTTATACTGAAAAGTTATATGAGGTGAATTAGCAATGAAAAGAGGAGACTCAGAATATCAGTAGGATATGTGTTAATGATTAAAATTAAGAAAAACGACCTCTACCCTCTCAACATTGAAATGTTCATAAGAGTTGATTTGCTTTACTGTATAGAAAGCATGTGGAAAGCTTCTCACTTGACTCGATGGAGAATTTTCAAGCAAGAAAGCTGTGGCAGGTGTGTCTTCTCTCTCCCTTCTCTATTTCCTCTCTTCCCATTCTTCCTCCTCTCCCTTTCCTGCTCCTTAATTCTTTGAATTGCCATTTAGATAGGCTGCTTCATTGTCTTTGTTTTCTGATAAAAGCCATGCCTCTGTAGTCAATATAGACTTGCACACACTTCCTGAGCCTGCCTGTTATTTCTGTCCCCTCCCTCAGCTGTGTGTGGCACTGCACCTGAACACAATTTGGGCAGACATGTCCAATCACACAACAGTGACTCACTTCATCCTCAGGGGCTTCTCAGATGTCCCACAGCTGAGATTGGTGGTCATCCCATTTTTCTTGCTCCTTTACACATTTGGCCTCCTGGGGAACCTCTCCATCATCACGGCTGTGATGAGAGACAGTCGGCTCCACTCTTCCATGTACTTCTTCCTGAAGAACTTGTCTTTCCTGGACATGTGCTACACCTCAGCCATCATCCCCAAGGCAGTGGTTATATCCTTCACAGGCTCAGGGGTCATCTCCTATCTCGAGTGTGTAGTACAGCTTTACATAATTTTTGCATTTGCATCAGCTGAATGCTATCTACTCACAGCCATGGCTTATGACTGGTGCCTGGCCATCCTCAGACCACTGCTCTATGGAACCATCATGAGCCAGAAATATTGTTCTGTATTGGTGGTCACTGCCTGGGTGGGTGGGGCTTGCTACTCAATCTTTCGTACTCTCAACACGTTCTCTCTCCCCTACTGTGGACCCAATGTTGTTGAACACTTCTTCTGTGACATCCCTCCTGTCATGAGACTCTCCTGCACCGATTACCATGTCAATGAGGAGGTGGGCTTTGTTGTGAGCATCTGCGCTGTCATGAGCTCCTTCGCCCTCACAGTGGTCTCCTATATTGGCATTGTGGCCACAGTTCTTCGCATCCCCTCAGTGGATGGCAGGTGGAAAGCCTTTTCTACCTGCTCCTCTCACCTCACCACAGTCATCCTGTTTTATGGAACTGGAAGCTTTGTGTACCTGAGGCCGGCCTCTCAGTACTCCCCGACTCTGGGTCGCCTGGCATCTATTTTCTACTCTGTAGTCACACCTTCCTTGAATCCAGTTGTCTACTGTCTGAGGAACAAAGATATGAAGTTTGCTCTACAGAAACTTTATTGTGGAAGGAAGAACTAAGTCCTAGAAGACTGCAGTGTGTGGCTTAGGGTCTGATGGCTGTTGTCGGAGCCAGGTAATTTATCCCCTCAAACTTTCTTTCCCTCCCTATGTCACTAACATTGTTGATCAAACTAGAGGATCTGTAGGAGCCTCCCCAGTCCCCACACTACATACATGTAGTCAAACCACTTCTACATGTAAAAAATAAAAAAAAAAAAAAAAAAACCAAAGCAACCAAATCTTCCACCTACTATCATTGTGGGATTCTTGTTTCCCCAAGGTGTACTCATTTACAATACAGGAATCTCAGGTCTTTGTCATCAGCCTGTTGTAAAGGGCACTAATATGAATGCCCATCCTTTTTTAAGACTTTATTTTTTCTGGACTGGTACAGCTGTATCCCCTGAAAATGTCAAGAGTCGTGAAACCAGCACAACAGCCAGACACATCTCCAGCAAAGATGCATGAATTGCTACAGTTGCTGTCCCTCTATCTCTAACTTTTGGGTTTTGGTCTCTGTGTGCTGCATTCTTGGTGACTTTATGCATTATGATTCCGTTTATGTCTTTTCCTGAGAAAGATTGTGTCTGAGTCTTTTTTAGGAAAATCATGAAATTAACTCTATCTGGCCATTATTTGCAAGTCTACCTTATGCCCTTGAGATCACTAAGCACAGATAAGCACATTGCTAGATGAAACTATTATTCCAGCAATCTTCTTGGGGCATTAGCCCCTGAGCAAACTCCAACAGTGTTGTTGTTGCAGCTCTGACTGTCTTGGAGAATAGGTTACACATTCAAGGTTCCTTTTATTATAGGCTTAGAGCTCTCTGAAAATATAGTTTAAGGAAAGGGAGGTCATACAGAGCAGACCCCTGGAGGAATAAAACTCTGTAAATAAGATGGACTAAAATAACCTTTTCCTACTTTATAGCATAGATGATGAAATGTATACTAAAAGAATTTAGGTATTACTATTCATTAGAAGACCAGTTCAGGTATTTTCTGTTTGTCTGGAGTGTCTTAAAACAACAGACATTTCCAGCCTAAAAGCAGGATGTCACATAATATATGCGTTTACTTTGGAGGTGACATTCTTTAAATTCTTTAAGTTGGAGTTATAGAGCTAATGATAAGAACATATTCTGTTCTATTTGTATTTTCTCACTGTAACTGAGTTCATAACCCAGGACAGGTACAGGAAAAAACTCAATTTCCTAATCTGTAGCACCTGGAAAATCATTAGTCTTTGATCTGTGAAACCTGTAGAAATAAAGCACCTGGTTGCTATTCAGAGCTGTGAGAGTCCCCTGAACAGCATGCCTAACTCACTCCTCTCTCCCCTCACTGATTCACCTCTGAGGGCTGGCTGCCCTGTTAGCTTGGACCCTCAGTGCGGAAGGCCCTCTGGCATGGGATATCCCATAAGCAACACATTTTATCACTCAAACTGTTCCTTCAATGTCAAACTGTTCTACTTGTCCAGACACTTGAACCATCCTCAGATTTTGCCCCATGCTGATGAATTTTAAACATTAAGTCCGTTACTTTTATCTAAACAGCAATCTTCATCCCCCACGCTCTGAACAGCTCATTGCGCTCTAGCTGCCATGTCTTCCTAGTCTAGGATTCCTTCCTCCAGCTCTGTACGGAGCATCCCAGACGCTAGGCTGACAGTTCAGGCTACAGGACACTGTGTGGATGGAGTCCAAGCGAAATCTTAGAAATTATCCTCAAACGAACCATGTGTCTCTGAAGGCCTGGCTTCTTTCTTCTTACTTTCAGGATGTCAGTGAAGACTCCAAGAGGCTGGTTTTAGCCTTTCTTAGGACACAGGAGCCAGGTGTGGGCCACATTGACAAGTCATAAAGGCACTGTATTGATCTCCTTAAACCAGTGTGATACAACCAGCTGAATGTTCTAAGGGAATATACAATGATGTAAGCAAACAAAACTGCATAGACCCACAGTCAGATACAAGCAGCAAACACATACCTGCCTCTACTGTGCAGGGGACTACAGATAGATAGATAGATGATAGATAGATAGATAGATAGATGATAGATAGATAGATAGATAGATAGATAGATAGAAGTGGGGGATGTGTCTCTCCTTAGGTAGATTAGACATAAACAAATACATTTACTGAACTAAGTTTGTAATAAAGCATCAACAGAGATGTCTCTACAGCTTGGTAAGGCTTTTGAAAGGCGATTGCATGTGAGCTCACACATAAATGTCAGGTAGACAAGAGGCAAAGAACCCTGCAGGCTGAGGAGAAAAGCCGAGAGAAAATTATGTAGTCCTCAGTAGATGTGGGGGTTTGGGCGGCAATGGCCACACACCTAACAAGTACAATAGTGTCTACCACACATCGAACGTTCTGTACTGAATGAGCGAATCACAAGCTTTAGTATCTGTGTTTAGTTACTCCCTAGAGCAGGGTGGTTTCCTTCCCTAATGTAACCTAATTATGGTTATTTAAAAACAAACCATGTTATAGAAGGTGCTAGAGAGTTGAACACAGGAATAAAAAGATGGTGGTTGACGGGGAGGGGGTGTCAGAGGACAGCTGCCTAGGGGGTGAGTTCTGGAGCTGGGTCTCACATTGTGTCCCTACTCCATGCAGCTGGACTGGATACTTGAGAATGGTGAGGACAGGAGATCTTAGAAGATGAACATTTGATCACAACCAAAAGTCGAAAGCAGTTGTGTTTGGTGGGGCAGGCCTATAATCCCAGCAACTCAGCAGGCTGAGGCAGGAGGATTGCAAGTACAACAACTTCTGCCTGGGCAAGTTAGTGAGGTTCTGTCTTAAAATCAAAAGGGAAGGGCTGGAGATAGAGCTCAGCGGGTAAGCAGCTCCCCGACATGCTGAAGCCGAGTTCAACCCCTAGTGTTGTAAAGATAATAAACCACGAAGATGTCACATTACTTACATTAGGAAGGGTAGCGGTCCTGTTTCTTCTCTGTCTTTCTGTACGCCCCCCCCCCCACCAGTGCACACGTGTGTGAATATGTGTGTGTTAGAGGTGGTTTTTGTATATTTTAATTCTGGGCACCAGCTTTCAAACCTATTGGTTCTGGCTCCTCCTCAAATCATCTTTAGGAAGCCACCAGCCACACTGAAGTGCACTTTTCAGTCTCTTATTCCTGCGTGGTCCAAACAGCAGCTCTTTCCTAGCAGTGCACAGGGCACAGGGGCGGCTCCAGATCCAGAGGCTGAATCAGGGTCTGAGGACAGTGAAGGAGGCCTGATGAGACACCAGGAAACCTGAGACTGGGAGGGGTGGAGTGAACATTAGCCAGGGAAAGGCTGCTCAGGAGGGGGTGCTGCAGAGTCAGTGCTGTTGCCTAGAGACAGAACGCATGCTGTGGCCTGGACACTAGAGGAACACCTGTTGCCTGGCAACAGTAAAAGGCAACCAACCTTTCTCCTGGCAAGGGCAGGTCAGATAGCTTGACTTCTCAGAGCGAGAGAATGACTATGGCAGGACGAGTGGGTCAGATGAAGAATCAGGACGAGGTTCACCAGAATCAGATCTTGAGGGAACTGTTTCTCAAAGAGCTACGGGCACAGAAGCTGTACACGCAGTATCACGTGAATCCCCTGCGCAAGGGTGAGCAGGCCCGAGAGGCTTGGGAGGGGAGGGAGAGCAAGCAAACCCTGCTTCTAGTCTTCGCTTTAGAATTCAGACAGTTGAGATTGAAGGGATCGCTCCCCATGTCACCCTAGGCACAACAGATGCATTAAAATGCATGCAGAACTAAACGTTTTAGACGTAGGAGAAAGATAGATGATTTATGGGGTATTTTTGCTTCTCAAATAACTCTTCAGGGTCTTTATGTCTGCTTTTTGTTATCAGTTTGGTCTCCTCTGAATACACCCAAGGGGGTTTGTCTGTGTGTGGTTCGCTATTATTGCTTTGACTTTTTGCCACTGGCCTCCTCAAGACAGAAATGGTGGGCTACCAGGTGCAGAGCTTGACAATCCCCCTCACCCCTACCCCAGTAAAGGCACCCCTCCTCCTGGCCTCCCACAGTCTCCCTCCTCTGTGATTTCACAGGGCTCTGTGAAAATGCTTCTGGGCCTGAAACAGACTCATGTGTTGCCCCCCACGCCCCCACGCCCCCAGCTGCCTTCCCTGGAGCAGCTCTCTGTGCCTTGCTGGGTGAATCTTTCCCATCCCCCACTGCTCTGCTGGCCTGGTTTAACTGATTTGCTCACTAGTTAAGCAGTTCTCCTCACACTGCTCCGCCTCATCACACACAGTGGTCACCCCCACCGCCATCACCACACTTCTCCCAATTAACAGCTGCACAACCCAGTGAATGGTCAGAAGGCTCATGCTGCTCTCTGTCCCTTTAGGATATTCACTCTCTAAGACCATCTGAGTAGGCAGCCATGTTGTCTTAACCCCATGAGGATTTGAGGTAGTCTGAGGGAGTCCAACCTACTCTCTTCCATGTAGAAACCACCCTAACCCCACCTTTTTTTTTTTTGCTACATATGTTAAAAGACCAGAGCAGACTAATCCCTATGTAAACATTTTAGCTGCCTTCTTCAGTTTCTGAGCTGAAATTTCAACCCACCAGCCTCTAAGGTTCCATTGGATCTGGCTCTGGTTCCTCTCCATCTCCATCCATTCTGAACCCCCACATACAGCCCCATCCATCCCATCCTACCCAAGATCCTCCAGTAAAGCCCCAGTGCGACTCTGGCCTGTAGGAGACTATCTCCCTCTCCCTCTCCCTCTCCCTCTCCCTTTCCCCCCTCTCTCCTCTCTCTCTCTCTCTCTCTCTCTCTCTCTCTCTCTCACACACACACACACACACACACTCCTTCCTCTCTTCAGTTATGTAGAAATAGATTTCCTAAATGTGTCAGACTATCTCTTATACTTTCGTGTTTCTTGTCCCCAATGTCTGCGCCTCCTTAGCCATAGTGCCCAGCAGCCTGGCTGTCTGTAGAAGTGCAGACTTCACTTTGTCTGTAACCAAGTTTTCTCCAGGATTCCTGATCACTAAAGCCAGGAGGAAATTATTCTCCAGTTCTGTGTAAACATTGCCCATTCTGAGATTGAGATGACTCCTGAAGGCTGCACACAGGCTTTCCCAGACACTGTCTCCTCCCCAGACTCCCTAGGTCCACTGGAATAAAATGGGAATTGACTAGAGTGTGCTGGTGCTTGCTGCCCTCTGTAAGGACTTTGCTAATGCACTGGTAACAGCAAAGGGAGCGACCCAAATGCACATGGTAGGCGTCTGTGTGTGTGGCTGGGATGAAGATGGCCGATAAGGTCCGAGCCAGTCTGCTTCCCACCCCCTTGCTCTTTCCTGTTGCTCTTCACCAGCCGCCTCCGCTTGAGCGTCCCCTTTTGACTCTCTGACTTCTGGCTGTCGCTCATCTTCTTCCCACATGATGTCACACAATGGACCCCTCCTCCTTCATTCAGGACTCGCAAGCATCTCCTTGGGACACCCAGCACACAGCCATGTCCTCTCCTCTAAGCATGTAGCTTGCTCTCAGGCGCTCCCTCACGTGTTATCAGTGTTGCTGTGCTGTCAGTTGCCACACTTAGAAAGAAGGCTTTGAGAGCAGGAAGAGCATTCCTGTATGCAGTGTCCCCGTCCACACCAGGAATTGGAGGACATGGACCCAGTTCCTCTTATCAATGGCCTCCTGTGTGTCCATTCCTGTCTGCTTCTCGGGAACTGGCCTTCAGGCATGCTTGCTTCTCTGCCAACCAGCACTGGTCCAGAGACTGGTTTTCCATGCTGGAAACCGGAAGTCAGTATCCACCTGGGACACTTGGAGGGTGTCCCTGTGACCACGAACTGACCATTAGTTGTGCTTCATTTTGGTCATTTCAGCTCCAATAGACACTCCTGGCTGTGGCACCAGAGTGACAAGCTTGCTGTAAGGCCCTGCTCCTTAGTGCCCAGCACTGTTACTGGGATATGGTAGAGTCCTCAGAGAATGTTAAGCAGGGGACCTGTCTGCGGGTGAGTTTAGGACAGGTGTCATCTGCTAATGTGAATTGTGCTGCTTGGTTTTTTTCTAGTTCACACAATTACCAGGAAGCCCATGTCTTGGCATGACAACTTGGAGGAGCCAGAAGATGGTAGGTACTGGGCTTGAGAACACCAAGGTTCAGAGCACAGAGGGGCAGGCAGGCTGGTGACACCTCTCAGGGTTCTGCCACCTTGGGGGCAAGTATGGGGTCCTCAGAAACTAGATTTAACCAAAGTTACAGGAGACCAACTTATTCAGGCACAATGCCATGTTATTAAGCATGAAGCCAATGATAATGTTTCCAATCTCCTAATCATCCATCTATCCATCCATCTATCCATCCACCCACCCACCCACCCAACCACCCATCCAACACCCTGAAGTCACATTAACTGGTTTCAAATTTTAATCCCACTGCCCACTAAGCAGCTGACTTCAGGCAGTGCTCTAATTTTACTCTGTTGCTGTGTACAACACTGTGACCAAAAACAATTTGTGGAGGAAAGGGCTTCTTTCATCTTCTATTTCCAGGTCTTGCTCCCCTGAGACCAGACAGGTTAGGGACCCAAACAGAAGCTTGACGCAGAAGTCATGAACAAGGCTGCTTGCTGGTTCCGTTTCTGGCTCACTTGTTTACAAGCTTATGCTCAGCTAGCTTTCTTATCCAGCCCAGGACCATCTGTGTAGGGTTGGTGCTGCCCACAGTGGGCTGGGCCCACCTATACCAATTATCAATCAGGACAGCCACACCCCGTGGACACGCCCACAGGCCTACCTGATCTAGGCAGTTCTTCAATCCAGGAGTTCCTCTCAGATGTCTCCAGGCTGTGTCAAATTGATACTTAACCAATGACAACTAGTTAGTCCTTGTTTTTTTGTAAATGTTTCTGAAACAATTTTTAGGGTTGTTATGAAGTCTAGGTAAAATAATGCAAGTACTTGGGATGGGGTGTGTATGTGGTGGTCAGTGAATGTTGGCTGTTCTTTTCATAATTACCATCTAAGAGACCATGGAATGGGGCTAGGAGAAGGAAGTGGGCTTGTGCATAAGTGGAGAAGCCTTAGGGAATGAGACAATGTTACAGACTGGTGGTTCTGTCAGGCAGAGGCATTCTGGGAAGAGTTCTCAGAGACTCCAGGTAGAGACAGAGCCTCCAGGGGAAGCCTGTGTGAGGACATTTCATGGTGTGTGAAAAGCACAGAAAGCAGAGGTGACAGCAGGTCCGCAAACTGCCCAGTGTGGCCCTTGTCCTCGCTGCCCACAGTGCACTTTCCATCTGTCTCGTCCCAGGGCTGCTCTCTGTCTGGCATCCAGAGTCCCCCTTCCCTCACTAGGCGTGTGACATTGAAAGTTACTAAGATGCTATGTGACTTGGATTCTTTATATGGAATGGAGGCATTGCAGCACCTGCTCCTTTCTCTAAAGCATGGTTTACTCTTCGGAAGGTCTATGAGTATGCCTAAATATTGTATGCTTTGTTCTCCATCCAGATGCCAAGCCATAGGAGAGCAGGGCTCACGTCTGTCTTGCCCAAGGCTCTGCCTCCAGGACCTAGAATCCAGCTTGACAAAGTAATTGAAAGATGGGCAGAAAACCAGATTTCCATACCTTGGGGCCTGGGTTAGCCTCAGGGGCCATTGTTTTTTCCTTAGGGGAGCCCATGGCTCAGTCAATGATGGGGCACATAGTTTGGTCCGAGGCTCTGACTTGAATTTTAAAACGTTTTAAATCCTATAACTGCATATTTTCCACCTTTGCTCCCTCCACCAACTCCCATGTATTTCCTCCTTGTTTTCCTCAAATCCTTACATTTTTCTTTCATTGTTGCTGTACACACACCCTGCTCAGTCTAAATCATGTTACTTGTATTATATGACTTCAGGGCTGATCTCAGTATTCCTTTACTACCTCTAGTTTTTTGTCGAGTTTGGTTGAGGTCTCACGAGCCTCCACCCTTCCTTGTCAGCACATTCATTGGAGCTGCCCTTTCTCAGGTCTCCTTTCAGCAACCATGTTGGTGGGACTTCAGGGGGTAGCTTCTCTGGCATTCCCAGGATACATAGTCTCACAGCAAACTTCTTGGTTCTCAGGCTCTTCCAAACTTTCCACCACCCTTCCTCACCTTCATGCCTTCTGAGCCTTAGGTGCAGGAATTGTATTGTAGATGTATCAACTTCTCAAGAGCGAGCACCACCCGCTCTTGTTCTTGGCAGCTGGAGCAGCCCTATTTTTCATGGTCTCCCTCTGTTTCAAAGAAGAATTTCCTTGATGAGGGCTGAGAGCTACACTTTTCTGTAGGCACAAGGCTAAATAGTTACAATGTAGCTAGGGACCTTGCTGCTTTAGTGAATTGGTGGCTGAAGGAGTTGCTCCATGAACTCACCAAGGGATGAGGGTCGCATCCGTTTTCCCAGGGCAGTTGGCTAGTTTTCCAGTAGCAGGTCTGATTTCCTGCCTGTTGAGCAGGATGTAAGACCAACTGTAGAGCTCTTGGTTACCACTGCAGGTATGCAGGCCGTTCCTGCAGACTTAGGATTATCATGCCATCCTGGTGTCTGGAGTTTCTGATTCCTTTTTTAACACTGTCACATTTCCCAGATAAGTTCCTGAACCTCATTCACCATGCTGCACAGGGTCCAAAAAAGAAATATTCAGAGACGCAGACCGAAGCCCAAGAAATAGGATGGGACCCTAATCCCTTGGTGAGTAGATTTTCTTCACACAATGGTATCTGGGAACATGACAGCCTTGACAGTGGTAGATAAGAGGACAGGCTGGGGATGGGCAATTTCACCTGGATTTGAATTCTGGGTTACATTCCCTACCTGTGTGACCTTAGGTAACTCACTAAGTTGCTTTGTGACTCGGATTCATAGTCATTAGATGGAAATCCTATAGAATCTGTCTTACAGGGATTTTGAGCACAAGATAGAAGGCAATATTTGTAAGGTACCGAGAACTATACCTGGCACATAGACTCTTTTCAATAAACCCAGGTGGGCGACTGTAATGTAGATGGGGACAATCAGAAGAAGGGGTTCAGAGCACTGCTGAGCCCCAAGTCAGGTGGTGACTCTGGTTTCTTGGCTTAATACCCATTCTCTTCACTCACTAAGAGACTTTCAGGCACCCCTCACTCCCAAGAGACCTCTGCATTTTATGTGAGAAGCAAGGCTTCTCACCCACTATACAGATCTCTTTCCAGCAGGTGGCGCTGCTGCAAAGCCACCGCATGGGGATTTCAATGAAAGACTAAGTACAAGTTTTACCATTGCTCACCTTCATATATGAGTTTCTACAATAACTCCTTTTCAGATGTGGGATACTGACTTGGAGAGAGAACCCTTCAGGAAACAGGAGAAAGATGGGAAGGAGGGAGAGGGATATGGAGAGGGAGAGGGGGAGGGGGAGGGGGAGGGGGAGGTAGGATGGGGGATGGGGAGGAGGGAGGAGGGAGGAGAGGGTGGGGAGGAGAGAGGGGAGGAGAGGGGAGGAGAGGGGAGGAGAGGGAAGGGGAGGGGAGGGGAGGGGAGGAGAGGGGAGGAGAGGGGAGGGGAGGAGAGAGGAGGGGAGGGGAGGAGAGGGGAGGGGAGGAGAGAGGAGGGGAGGGGAGGAGAGGGGAGGGCAGGGGAGGACAGGGGAGGGCAGGGGATGGGAGAGGGAGGAGGGGAGAGGGGAGAGGGGAGAGGGGAGGACAGGGGAGAGGGGAAAGGGGAGGAGAGGGGAGGAGAGGGGAGGGGAGGAGAGGAGAGCAGAGGAGAGGGGAGAGGGGAGAAGAGGGGAGAGAGGAGGAGAGGGGAGAGGGTAGAGGGAAGGAGAGGGGAGAGAGGGGAGAGGGGAGAGGGGAGAGGGAGAGCGCTTATTTGCATAATGCAAGTAGGCCCATGGTGGAGAGGGAAGGAGAGGGGAGAGGGGAGAAGAGGGAAGAGGGGAGAGGAGGGGAGAGGGGAGGAGAGGGGAGAGGGGAGGAGAGGGGAGAGGGGAGGAGAGGGGAGGAGAGGGGAGAGGGGAGGAGAGGGGAGGAGAGGGGAGTACCAGAGAAAGTAGGCACAGGCCCTGGCCAGCCTCCAGAAGACAGGGGTGAAAAAAAAATAGGAAATTCATGCCTGAGTCAGAAGGCAGATTCCCCAGAGGGACCTGGCAAGTCTAAAGCTCTTAACCCTCTTGTTTTTATTTTTATTTTTAAAGACTAAAGATAAATCCTTTGGAATCAAAGTATCTAGTTGAAATGTGTTTTTGACCAGCAGGTAAGCTGGGCCAACCATGTATGGCCTTGCTCAGACCCTTCTAGGCCTTGCAGATAATACACTGTTGCAAGGTATCTGCAACTAGTCCTTTCTCTTCATCACCATGACCTTGGAACAATGGCATCAGATGGCACTGTTGATGTATAAAGGAAGTACACTCCAAGATGGATTTCATTACCATGACAACACATGAGAAAGTTCATGGAGTAAGGGAATATTTTGGCCCAGGGTCTCAGAGGTTTGACCCATGCTGGCTTGTTTACATTGATCCTGGGCCTGGAGTGAGGGAGAACACCATGGCAGAACGAGGTCTGATTCAGACTCAGCTCCACATCATGCGAACCTTGGCCTGCCCCCTCCCTGGCAGACTTTTCTGATCCTCACGGCATTCAGGAAGTACAAACAGTATGACAGGAAGGGACCACAGCAAGCTCTAGGCCCTGAGGACATACCCCAGTCAATGACTCCCTCAGCCAGGCCTCAGTTTACCACCTCTCAGTGGTTTACTCAAGGTTTGTATCCATCAGTTGATTACTGCAGTCAGAACCCCCATGCTCTCTCCCAGAGGCTCACCTCTGACAAATGCTTGGATGGGTGTCTTAGTTAAGGGTTTACTGCTATGGACATATACCATGACCAAGGCAACTCTCATAAGGACAACATTTAACTGGGGCTGGCTTACAGGTTCAGAGGTTCAGTCCATTATGATCAAGGTTGAAGCATGGCAGTGTCCAGGCAAGCATGGTGCAGGGGGAGCTGAGAGTTCTACATCTTCATTTGAAGGCCACTAAGAGAAGACTGACTCTCATGTGCTTAGGAGAAGGGTCTCATTGCCCACAGGCACAGTGATCCAACAATGACATACCTTCTAATAATGTCACTCTTTGGGCCAAGCATTTCAGGGGGTCACTTCCTATCTAACTGTAACCCCCTCAAAATCTATTAGGTCCATGCCTGTGGTATCATAAAAGGCATTATCTGGTGTTCAGAGTGACACAGTTTGGGGCAGGAGGAGCTTGACTGGACACTATTTATAGCACCGAATGCCCTCTCAGGACCTCTTCCTGTTCAGGCAGTGACGTCAACTTCAGTATGGGATCATTTGGGGACTCATGATTCCGTGAGCCTCTCTCAGCCTCATGTCTTCAGGCGGATGCTGAAAGTATGTTCTTTAGTTGCACAGTGTAGCACCTAGAATATTTTCATGTCAGAGTACTCACATTAGCTCCAGACTCTACAACAAGCTCAGACTTTCCTTACGTGGTCCATGCTAGGTGCTGTCCTAGTAGCTTGGCTTCAGTAATATCTATAAGGTCTCTTCTCTACAAGCTACTTTTCATTGATGGTGAATCCTCAGGCAAGGTCTCCTTCAGGTAGCAGTGAGGGGAACACCTCAGCCTTGATAAGTTACTGCTCTTCAGTTTTGGGGTCTTTGATGTGAGTGTTCAAATGTCCTGGTCATAATGCAGGGTTTAGGGAGGAAAAGGCCCGTTTTCATAGGAAGATGGGGCCTGGTTCAGATCCAGCTCTATACCATTTAAACCCTGAACTGCTCCCTTTCTGACACACTTGTTTCTGATCCTGACTCCTTTCCTTTAGATCAACCCAGATCGTCAGGACCGAAGGTTGAACCACTTCAGGGTCTACCATGACATCACTCTGTACAAGGCTAAACTGTGGAGCTTGGGGGAAGATGATCACCGGAAGTAATACTCTCTTGGTGGAGTGAACTTGCACACTGAATTCCCAGTGTATGTGTAGAGAAATAAATGCTGCTTCTGTCAACAATTACAGAAGACTATTTCATAGATCATAACAATATGATTTAAGGTCAGGCAATATCTGAGGAAAAATGATTCAGAAGGCCTCACACCATCACCTAGGCAGAGGGAAAAGGAGGCCCCACAGAGAAGGGAAGTGAGGTAAAGAGACAACCTGATTGGTTATGGCCTATGTCCATCTTATTTGTAATGGTTTGAACAGCTGATGACGACTGGTGATGGGCTGAAGCTCAGATACTTGTGAGAGAAGATCTCATACAAAACAAATTGAACAAACAAAATATTGGGTGATGGCGGCAAACAGGTTTAATATATTTTGTGGATACTCCACTGTTGGTGGGATTGCAAGATGGTACAACCACTTTGGAAATCAGTCTGGTGCTTCCTCAGAAATCTGGGCATGACACTTCCGGAGGACCCTGCTATACCAATTCTGGTCATATACCCAGAGGATTCCCTGGCATGCAATAAAGACACATGCTCCATTATGTTCATAGCAGCCCTGTTTGTAATAGCCAGAAGCTGGAAAGAACCCAGGTGTCCCTCAAAGGAGGAATGCATACAAAAAATGGGGTATATTTACACAATGGAGTACTTATTCAGCCATCAGAAACAATGAATTCATGAAATTCTTAGACAAATGGATGGAGCTGGAGAACATCATACTTAGTGAGGCAACCAAGTTTCAAAAGATCAGTCATAGTATGCACTCACTGATAAGTGGATATTAGCCTAGAAAGGTGGAATACTCAAGACATAATCCACATATTAAATGATGTCCAAGAGGAACGGAGGAGTGGCCCCTGGTTCTGGAAAGACTCAGTGCAGCAATATAGGGGAATACCAGAACAGGGAAGTTGGAAGGGCTGGATGGGGGAATAGGGGGAGAGAAGAGGGCTTATGGGACTTTCGGGGAGTGGGGAGCCAGAAAAGGGGAAATCATTTGAACTGTAAATAAAAAATATCGAATAAAAAAAACCCCAAGCATTGCTATCTCTCAAAGTCAGAATGGTACACATATAGACTTAAACTGTCATGAGTAAACAGGTGGAGAATACATGGAAAACAAAACTATATATATATATATATATTGTGTGGAGGCAGAGGTAGACAAATCTCTGGGTTTAAGGCCAGCCTAGTCTACAGAGTGAGTTCTACAGAGTGAGTTCCAGGACAGCCAGAACTCTTTTTCAAGAAACCAGAGAGACAGAATCAGATACAGAGAGATAGACACACAGAGAGATAGAGAGACAGAGACAAAGATGGAGAGACAGAGGAAGAGACACAGAGGGACAGGTAGATAGATGATAGACAGAGACAGAGACAGAGACAGAGACAGAGCGTGTTGCATACCAAGTTAGGTCGAAGTTCATTATTGTGTTCCAATTTCATTTCTATTCTCATAAATACTGGGCAAAAACCTGCAACAGTGTAGGGCAGGTTTACTGGCACTACAGTCCCAGAAGTGCAGAGACTCAAGCAGCAAGTTATATCTGCTCCTCAGTTAAGAGCAAAGAGAAACCTAGAAGTGTTAGAACCCTGCTCTGCAGGGAAGGTTTCCTGAATGCAAGTGTAACAGCTCTGCTCTGAGGGGTCTCCTGGCATTCAGGATCCAAGGTCTGCCATAAAGTCACGCTGCAAACAAACCTCACACAATAGATTTATTGGGAGGGAAAATCCCGAAAGAGTGACTGCTTCTGCTCCATCAAGACGCAGCAGCCGACTCAGCAGTAGGCAGGGTGTGTATAGGGTTTCTTGGGGATTGTGGTGGAGCTTTCCAGGGTGGCCTGGGATTGGAGGGATTCTGTGGCCTGATCTTGAAGCTCAAGGACATCAGGGTCAGGTTCTCTTTCTTGGCCTTGGTGTCAGAGTCAAGTCAGAGTCAGGGCATTTACCTCACACCTGTGCCTCTGCTTCTGCTTGCTGCTCCGTTTGGTCATGAAATGGTGCTGCCCTCCAATTTCAGGGTGGGTCACTCCACATTAACAATCAATACAATCCCTACAGTCATGTCAACAGACCAACCTGATCCAAATAATCCATCATTAAGACTCTCAGGAGATTCTAGATTGTCTGTATCATCAGGTTGACAGTTAAACTAGCCAGCACACTACACATAGTGAACTGTTAAACATGGACAAGTGGATTTTGCAACGTAAATGAATCAATCAACTGAAGAGCATGTCCACATAATGATGCCATGTGTACGCCTGTCAGACGATCAGTATCTAGAATATACCAGTAATTCAGAAAATTAAACAAGATATCAAATAATCCAATGGACTAATAGCCTAGTAGAAATGGGCAGTTCTCATAAAGATGAACAAAATGGCCAAGAATGCTTGAAAAATGTCCAGTGTCACTAGCCATCAGAGAAGAGCAAGTCTGAGCTACACCTGGTTCCATCTGAGCCACACCCGGTTCCATCTCACCCCAGCTGGAATGGCCACATTCAAGGAACAAAAGCAAATGCTGGTGAGGGTGCACACCAGTCTTGTCTGCTGTGAAAATCAAGATGGTGATGACTAAAGAAACTGAGAACAGAGCTAGTGCCCCGAGGATTCTGGTTAGCATTGTCAAGCTTCCTCAGCACTTTCAGACATGATAAAGCATGGAACCAGCCTCAGTGTTCACCATCAGAGTAATGGACGGGAGAAATGAGGTTTACACAAGAGTCTCTTCCAGTCATAAAGAAAAATAAACATATGTAGCTTCCAAGGAAATGAATATGTATAGTCATATAGCTCCTATGTAGCTTCCAAGGAAATGAATAAAATCAGAAATAACCATATTAGTGAATTAAACCAGACTTGCAAAGGCGAATATTGTATGTTTTTGTTATATGAAGTTTCCAGATTTCAAAGAGACACATAAACCTCTGTATGCACAAGTGAATTTGTTCAGGGAAACAAGATTGACTCACTGATGGGAGGAGAAGTGAGAACGGGCAGGGTATGAAATATGAGGGGGATTTGCTCAAAGCTCAACATATACGTGAATGAAAATGTCCTTGTGTAACATAATACCATGCATAATGAGTATGCACAGTGAAGCAGCTTCTTACACTCCTCCTCCTCCTCCTTAGATTGAGCCCTATTGTGGCCTGGCACCTGTTATATAGATCAGGCAGGCCTTGAGGTCAGAGATCTATGTGCCTCATCTCCTGAAGGCAGATTATAAGAGGACGTGATATGGATGAACTAACAGGAACAAGAAATCAATGAAAGAGTCTCTGACGATCTATGCTTTACAATAAGAAAGGGAGGTGATGATGAAAAGGGGTTGGCAAGATGGCTCATGTCCTGTGCATCACTGCACAGAAGCGATGTTTATCCATGTGAGCTGCCTGCTTTGGTTTAGGACTGCAGAGCATCCCCAAACACTTGGTAGCTCTCTATAGGACTTGGTCTTTAACATTCAGCAGTCAGAGGCAGGCAAATCAGGAATTCAAGTTCAAAACAACAACAAACCAAAACAAGAAACAGACAATAACAGAAAGAAAGAAAGAAAGGAAGAAAGAAAGAAAGAAAGAAAAGAAAGAAGAAGAAGAAGCAGAAGAAGAAGAAGAAGAAGAAGAAGAAGAAGAAGAAGAAGAAGAAGAAGAAGAAGAAGAAGAAGAAGAAACCAATGTGCTTTGCCCTAATAAGCTGTTTTTGTTTTCTTTTTTTAAAATTAGGTTGAGCTTCCCACACCGGGAGTCGAACCCAGGCCGCCCGGGTAAAAACCAGGAACCCTAACCACTAGACAGGGCTTGATCCAGCATTGTAGGGGAATACCAGGACAGAGAAAAAGGAGGGAGGAGATTGGAGAATGGGTGGAGAGAAGAAGGCTTATAGGACATATGGGGAGGGAGGAATTGGGAAAGGGGAAATCATTTGGAATATAAGCAAAGAATTTGGAAAAAAATTAGATATTTTCTTTATTTACATTTCAAATGTTACCCCCTTTCCTGGATTGCCCTTCAAAAACACCCTATCCCATCCCTCCTCCCCCTATGCACCAACCCACCCACCCCCCTCTTTCCTGTCCTGGCATTCCCCTATACTGGGACATCCAGCCTTCTCAGGACCAAGGACCTCTCCTCCCTTTGATGACCAACAAGGCCATCCTCCGCTTGAGCTTCATTTGGTCTGTGAATTGTATCTTGGGTATTCCAAGCTTCTGGGCTAAATGCACTTATCAGTGAAGAACACACATTGTATGTCTTCGTTTTCATTGTGATGGTTTACATCAACCTGGCTAAGGCTGTTGGTCATCAGTAAAAGGGGAAATATGCACCCAAAGAAAGTAAATGCAGCACATAGGTAAGAAGGGAATGAAAGCCTGTTACGATTATAAGTTTATTATTTATTTATGACAAGTTAAAAAGTTCCTCTTCTGCCCAGGTTAAGGGTACATTGACCTACGGAATGTATCTTAAAGATAATGTAGAATCTAAGTATTGTGGTCATGATCTCAGCAAGTGTACCTGTGTTGCAGCAGGAAGCACAGAATTTACCTCACAAGTGGGTTGAGCTGCTTCAGAGTCCTGGATTCATGTCCCTGTTTGAAGCCTTTCCAAAGCAATTGCAGGACCTGCTGAGCTGGATCACATCATGTCTTCCATTCCATCCTGCATCCCCTGCTTGGGATACTCTGTAAGATGCACAGGCCTTCATTAATGCTGTGTGAGGAGAGGACTCCAGATGAAAACAGAATCAACAAAATTAACAAAAGCAGAGGGATAAAAGGATTGATTATTCTATCATTGCGAAGCATGATCTTAGAGTTGCTTTTGTATTTGTCTTGTGCTGGGAAACAAAATGCATTTATAAATATTTAGAATGTATTAATTTATGATTGTAAGTGGATACTTTGAAAATGTACCAAACTTATGATGAGGACGTGCTGTAGGCCTGTAACTACTCATGGGGTGAAGGGGTGTGTGCTCTGCCATCTAAAGCTTTAGACTTAAAACACTGCTCTCATCCTGAGCCTGCAATGTCACACCTCAGGACACTTCCTTATAGAAGAGGTGTCAGGTTTTTCAGGCTCTGAATACCTCAGTGGAATTAAAACTGGTGTTATAATGCAGCCCAACCAACTGCCAAGATTCATTGCTTCAAGTAAAATAGAAGAGTTTCAAAGGAACCCCAAATATAAACTAAGTCCAAGAAAAGTCTCCAGACACTGATTACCAACATTCTAACATAGTTTTATTTTTAAATTCCAAATACTCCTTTGAATGTATGAGTGCACCGTTTAAGTTGTTTGCTGTGGTAATAGCAATGATTTCTATTTTTATGTTTTATTTTCCAAGACTGAAATACAAAGTTAACAAAAGAAGATATCTCACCTAGCAGTAAATCAGTATAAAAACACAGCAACAACAGGCACCAGGAAACCACACACAGGAAAGAGAACCAGGTACTGCCACATTCAGGACACTTCCTGAGCAGAGAGGCTTGGTGACGCCTGGGACAGCTGCACCCTGTGTGACCTGGGTGTGGGAACTGGAAATCAATGGGATAGAAGGTTCCTCATCATCCACCAAGGGGAGCAAAAGCATGCAATTCAAACAGGTTGAAGGTCATCCACATGTCAGTCACAAAGCAGGGGACAAAAGGTGGGCTTTGAAATACTAGCATATTATTAATTAAAAAGAATAGCTACTGGAGTGAGTAAAAATAGAGGATCTTCACAAAAGTATCAAACATGCATGGGTGCACGTGCACACAGACACACAGACACACACACACACACACAGACACAGACACAGACACACACACACACACACACACACACAAACACCCTCACACACAAAGTCATAAGAAACGAATGCTCTTGGTGTCCAGCAATGGGACAGGGTAGGATGGGAATGGAATTAATTAGCCTTGTGTTTGAATCCATGGGCAGATTTTCATTAGAAATGGGCTCAAAGGGGCTCTGTGAAGTTTTGAATTTTGCATCTCTTGGTAACAGGTACAAGGGGAGAGGTGGGTAGAATTAACTGGAAGATACGGCTTGCTGTGTGTACCTTTCAGCTGGAAAGCTGGGCTTCAGTCCCTCCAGCGTGAAACAAAGTGCCAGTTAGTCCTCAAGGTTGTTCTGTTCCTTGTGGTTCGTATAAACATTCTTGTGTGGGGAGGTGTGAGAACTTTTCACTGAGAATTTCTGATTTTTTCCAGCTTTTTGAGACTTCAGTTTGAAATGAGAAGGTGACTCCACAATCAGCTGACAGCATGAACTTTAACCAAATTCTCAGAGTAACACAGAAAATGATGGAGACGTGGGCACAGGTGTACACACAGCCCTTAGTGGTGGCTTTGATTTCCATGCTCACAGCTACTTGTGGACAACTGCTACCTTCTGAGTAGCAAGTTGAGATTCCTTAGAGTTCTGGTACCTGCCTCTTGCTCTTGTATCCACTCAGTTTGTGCTACCCATCCATCTGTCACATAGGAACTACCTCAGTTCTAATGATCTTAATTTCATTCAGTAACACCCCAAAGTGCAAAATTCATGATACTGAAATTTCTATGTTAAAGACAAGCTGTAAAGCTCTTACTAAGTTAAACTACAGGAGCTTTCCACCATTAGTAAGGGGGAAATATTCTGCTGGGTTTCTTAATTCCCCCAGTAAGTACAATCACGTCCATGAAACCTAGAGGAAGGACAAAGAAACACAGTGAAGTGCTACTTTTGCTGAGGCTCCATTGGCTCCCCGAATTCTAGGCACAGGATAGAAGTGTTGAGTTAAGGTTATTAAGGTTGAGTTAAATGTTGAGTTAACTCATAAAAGTTGAGTTTGGAATTCTCAGTTTAAAAACATTTGTTGAGTTAGTACCAGGCTGCTGCAATTACCTTACACCATGAAGACCATACAAAAGGGCTTTATGAGCAGACTAAAGCTGGGGGAAAATTAGGATAAACTCTAAGTTGCTAACCAAAGACATGAAGAGATCTGTGAAGCAGAGTCTTGGCAAGAACCTTTTATACAGAGATACTGACTGACAAATAGGGAAGATATCTTGAGGCATCATGGCCTTGGAGCAGGTGACACACAGTGTGGCAAGAAATTCCTTCTGGAATTCTGGATGGCACTCCTGTAAGCAAAACCTCTTGGAAGGAAACTGCAGCCACATCTGGATCTCACCCTGAGGGCAATACAGAACTTTCAGAAGATATGTGTAAGGAATATGAAGTAATGTATTCTCCATCTTGTTAAACCACAAGAAATAAATACTGCAGACACTGAAGAGTCAGCTGATGGAATGCTCTTAGGACCAGAAGACCTGAGTTACCAACTATATGATGTTTCTGGAGAAAGCAGTTTAACAATTCTACAGAAGATTTAAAAGAATGTCTGAAGAAACAATTGGAATTCTGTTTCTCCAGAGAAAATTTATCAAAGGACCTTTACTTGACATCTCAAATGGATAGTGATCAGTTCATCCCAATATGGACAGTTGCCAACATGGAAGAAATAAAAAGAATTGACTACAGATTTAGATTTAATTCTTGAAGTATTGAGATCTTCCCCTGTGGTACAAGTTGATGAGAAGGGAGAGAAGGTGAGACCAAGCCATAAGCATTGTATTGTGATTCTCAGAGAAGTTCCTGAGACAGTACCTGTAGAGGAAGTGAAAGCTTTGTTTAAAAATGAAAACTGCCCCAAAGTGATAAGCTGTGAGTTTGCACACAACAGCAACTGGTGTGTCACTTTCCAGTCAGAAAACTGCTGTGTCACTTTCCAGTCAGAAAACTGGTATGTCACTTTCCTGCACAGCAGGCTTTTAAATACTTAAGAGAAGAAGTTAAGACATTTCAGGGCAAGCCAATCATGGCAAGGATAAAAGCCATCAATACATTTTTTGCTAAGAATGGTTATTGATTAATGGATTCTAGTGTGTATACTCAACCTCTTCAGACGCCAGCCCAGTGTCCCTCACCAGTCTTCATGCAGCCAGTGTATAATCCTCATCAGCAGTACTCAGTGTATAGTATTGTGCCTCAGTCATGGTCTCCAAATCCTGTACCTTACTTTGAAACACCACTGGTTCCCTTTCCCAATGGTAGTTTTGTGAATGGCTTTAGTGCACCAGGAACTTATAAAACAAATGCTGCTGCTACGAATATGGGCTGACCATTCCAAAAAAAAAAAAATCGTGTGAAGCCTCATTTTAGGTCATCCATTGGTTCACAACTCTCAGCAGAGGGCTCTGTGTCATTAGGGGATGGACCACTGAGAGGATCTAGTTCAAGGATCTTTCTGAACGGCATAACCCAACAGTAACAGGGCATCAGGAACAAACTTATCTTCCAAAGGAGGCTCCAATTTTACAGATGGAACAGAATGAGGACTTTGGAAGAGGCGGGAAAACTCTCTTCAGAGGCCGAAGACAAGATGATGACAGAATCCCAAGACCTCAGCCTGCTGCAACTGAAGCAAAGGCTCCAACACCAAAGTTTGACTTACTTGCTACAAACCTTCCTACTTTACTTGGAAGTTCATCAAGAATGCCAGATGGACTTGCTTTAGAGAACAGAATGTCTGATGTCATTAAAGGTGTCTACAAAGAAGGACAGTGAGAGTTAGTTGCCCGGTTCCTGGAGAGGACGGACAGACAGACTGCACTTCTGGGCCACAGCTCAGCATAAGTCCTAGACCTCCGTGTACAGCTGAGCCTCCTGCATTAAGCACAACTCAGCAAGAGAAGGATCAAATGGAGGATTCCATTGTTCCAAAGGATGTTCTCAATCTAGGGACTGTACCATTGTCTTCTCCAACTACTACAAAGCCATCAAGGGCAAGCACTGCTTCACTTTTTTCCTTTTTAAATTTTTTTCTTAATTGCTTGTTAGTCTCTGTTGGTTGACTGTCTGCCCCAAAAGCAAAATGACAACTGTTTACTGGACTGTGTGTCTCTTACTACTTTGACCAGTTTAATCAATAACTGTTCTAAGCTGCATAATAGAATATTGAAAGATTTTAGAATTTTAGGTCCCAGGATGTACTGACCTTCCAGTAAGTTATTTGTATTGGTGCTAAAAAATGAAATAGTGCTTCTTGGTGAGGGGGCATAAATCTTCAACCCGGGTCTCCAGGTGTAACATAAATACACCTATGGCTGTGGCCCTACAGGAACCTCAAAAGTTAAGCTATGCTGGAGTTCCAGAAGCCTCCTAAAGAGCCCTCTCCAGTTCTTGTCCACCCACTGCGGGAACAGTCCAATGTAGTATCTTCCACAAGAACTGAAGAGAACGGAGCACCCGAGAAGCCTGTTGAGAAGCCACATGAGAAACCAGAAGCAAGGGCTAGTAAGGATCATTCCAGCTTCTGAGGCAACACCATTCCCAGGGGAGCAGCTGGAAAAATCAGGGAACTGAGACGCCAGTTCAGCTATAGGGCTACACCTCAGGGAGGGACTCGACATAATGGAGAAGAACAATACATGCCACCCAGATCACCAAAGTAAAAACAAAACCGTAAAAAACTACTGCGTAGAAGCTTCTCTTCCCACTAAACTTGAGCCTCTGTTGAACTGATTTGGAGGGGAGAAAGTAGCCAGGAAAGAATGGGAACTATGTACTAAATATTACGGATTTTTGGAATTGTGAGTAGAAAGAGCCCAAAATTCATCTCTAAATGATTATCAAATGCTGGAGGATTTCAACCAGTGCGCGCGCGCGCGCACACACACACACACACACACACACACACACACACATATATAAGTATAATTTTTCTATTTTTGTTTTTGATTTTAATTTGCAGGGATTTTCTGCCTAGAATCAATTTTGAGGGTTCAGATTTAGGTTGGGAGAGAAAACAAAAACATCATACATCCTTCAGTATAGGAGATGAGGGGGTGAGAGAAATATTTTTTGAAGAAACATTTCTGTAAAAATTAGAATTTACTTTTAAAGTCTATTTAAAGTTTGGCTTGAAGAATGCTATCTCTGACTAAATGGCCTTGTGTTGCAAAGTAGATGAGTGGCTGGGGAATCTGTTCTGGATCTGAGTGTGTGCAAAGGGAATTTAAGGCAAATCTATTGTCATGTTAGTAAATGATTTCAAAGCTGAATGTAATACTTGAGTAGATTTTCTTTGTAGTTTGGAATTTAGGTTTCTTTGACATTACTAATACTGTATTGTATGAGTAAGCTATAACACTCTGTGTATGAAGCTGTGACTACCAACCAGTTTGATATTCAAGGAAAGAATGGAGATTATTCAAGGAAAAAAATGAAAATTCTGTTTTAGACCTGAATACTGGCTAGGTCAAATAGATTTCAGAGGTTCAAACTGCCCTGTGACTTTTTTCCTTTTTAAATTTTTTTCTTAATTGCTTGTTAGTCTCTGTTGGTTGACTGTCTGCCCCAAAAGCAAAATGACAACTGTTTACTGGACTGTGTGTCTCTTACTACTTTGACCAGTTTAATCAATAACTGTTCTAAGCTGCATAATAGAATATTGAAAGATTTTAGAATTTTAGGTCCCAGGATGTACTGACCTTCCAGTAAGTTATTTGTATTGGTGCTAAAAAATGAAATAGTGCTTCTTGGTGAGGGGGCATAAATCTTCAACCCGGGTCTCCAGAGGCATGGCAGGTGGGTCTCAGTCCCAGTCCACCCAGGACTCTACCTCTCACTAACTAGTCTCTGTCTGAAAAAACGAAATGAAAAAGAAAAGAAAGATGAAACCCTGCAAGTGACATTTTAAATGGTCTAAAAGAAAAATTCAAACATTAATTTGGGGAACTTTATTGTTTACAATGTTTATCATCTTTCTTTTGCTTCCCCCAAAAGTACAACTTAGCATTCACAGACTAAAATAGCAAGTCAAGATTTTTTTTGAAATAAAGTGAAAAAATGGTTGAAGAAAATAAATGCATAATTTCTCAGTGAATAAAGTTGTAGCCGTCATACATTAAATAGGCAAAGTTACATGCTGGTATTTAGAAAACAGCTCAAATATGAAAAACCATGTTGCATTAATCTGTTTTAAGTCAGACCATTTTTACACTTGTATGTAGGGTGGTGGTTTATTTTTCTTCTTAGGGATAGTTTACAATAGCAAGAACTGTCCCTTACATTACATTTGTACATATGTACAAATTGAAACTGTAAATTGTGAACACTGGAAAGCACCATTGTGACATAAACATCATAGTAATATATTTAAAATGAATGCAAATGGAAGTTAAAATTACATTACTGTGAAACTTACCTTCCAGTGTCAAAGATTTGTGTTAGTGGGTAATTCCTAAGAGCTTTGAAAACACTGCGCAATCTGTGTAACCCAGAATTATTATTTCTTTGCAACTTATTATTCAGCTTGGCTAGCACTTTTGACTTGGCAGATTGATAACATGGTATAATATATTTACTTAGATGGAAAAAACAAGAGTTAGGAATTCTCAGTGGCTTCAGGGATCCACTGGGTATCCTGAGACACAACCTCTGCAGTGAAGGCACTACTGCAGCCCTTTCCCCTTAGAATCACCACTAACGTCCAAGCCAACCACGTCATCCTTACTAGTTAGGGCAGCACAGCGGGCCACGCATTTCCTCAGGCTGTCCTTGACCTCGCTGTTCCGAAGACTGTAGATGAGGGGGTTCAGCATGGGGGTGACGATAGTGTAGAATGCTGACACAACCTTATCGTGCTTCGCTGACCTGGAGGATGCCGGCCTCATGTAGCTGAACGTAGCAGCTCCGTAAAAGAGGCCCACTACCACCATGTGCGAGGAGCAGGTTGCGAACGCCTTCTTGAGGGCTTCTGTGGACCGCATCCGGAGGACAGCGGCCAAGATGAGGCCGTAGGATGTCAGGATGAGGCAGAAGGGGACCACAAGCATCAACACACAGCAAATGTACATGACAAACTCAAATGCTGATGTGTTTCCGCAAGCCAAGCGCAATAACACGGGGGCCTCACAGAAGAAGTGATCTATTTCATTCCCCCTGCAAAACTGGAAGCTCAGGGTGGCCGCAGCCTGCATGGCTCCATCAGCTGCCCCCAGGAGCCAAGACCCCAAGGTTAGTCTCCAACACAACTGCCAGCTCATGAGAACCGGATAGCGCAATGGGTGGCATATAGCCACATAGCGGTCATAGGACATGGCTGCTAAGAGGAAGCACTCTCCACCTTCCAGTGTGAGGAAGAAGAAGATCTGGAAGCCACAGCCAGCGGCAGAGATGAAATTCTTGCCCATCAAATAACCAGCTGCCATTTGGGGCACTATGGTGGAGACCAGCATCATGTCCATGAGGGAGAGCTGGCTCAGGAGGAAGTACATGGGTGTGTGGAGCCGGCGGTCCTGGTGAATCAGGAGAAGCAGGAGGGCATTGCCTACCACAGAGTTGAAGGACACAGTCAGAACCAGCACGAAGAGGAACAGGTGGGCTCTGGTGTGGTTGAAGAGTCCTAGGAGGATGAAGCCTGCTGTGGTGTTCCCCTTGTCCATAGTTTACAGCTGTAGCAACACTGAAAGAAAGGACAGAGGAGTTTTACCTGTAATGCTGTGTGAAGTACGCATGTTCAGAAGGTTGCCTGTGAGAACCAGCGAAACCCACTTTATTTTATTTTTCTTTTTTTAATATAACTTTATTTTCAATATTCTTTGTTTACATTCAAAATGATTTTCCCTTTCCTGGTTCCCCCCTCTCTATAAGTTCCCTAAGCCCTCTTCCCTCCACCCATTCTCCTATCACCCCCTCCTACTTTTCTGTCCTGGTATTCCCCTACAATGCTGGAACAAGCATTTTCTGGACCAGGGACCTCTCTTTCCTCCTTCTTGGGAGTCATTTGATATGTGAATTGTGTCTTGGATATTCAGAGTTTCTGAGCTAATATTCACTTATCAGTGACTGCATTCCATGTGTGTTCTTTTGTGATTGGGTTACCTCACTTGGGATGATATTTTCCAGATCCAACCTAAGAATTTCATGAATTCATTATTTTTAATTGCTGAGTAGTATTCCATCGTGTAAATATACCACATTTTCTGTATCCATTCCTCCATTGAGGACATCTGGGTTCTTTCCAGCTTCTGGCTATTATAAATAGGGCTGCTATGAACACACTGGAGCATGTGTCCTTATTGCACGCCAGGGAATCCTCTGGGTATATGCCCTGAAGTGGTATTGCAGGTTCCTCCAGAAGTGTTATGCCCAGTTTTCTGAGGAACAGCCAGACTGATTTCCAGAGTGGTTGAACCAACTTGCATTCCCACCAGCAGTAGAGGAGTGTTCCTCTTTCTCCATATCCTCACCAACACCTAATGTTTCCTGAGTTTTTAATCTTAGCCATTCTGTTGGGTGTAAGGTGAAATCTCAGGGTTGTTTTGATTTGCATTTCCCTAATGACTAATGATGTTGAACATTTTTTAAGGTGCTTCTCAGCCATTCAAAGTTCTTCAGGTGCAAATTTTTTGTTTAGCTCTGTACCCCAATTTTTCTTGGATTTTTTTATTCGATGTATTCTCTATTTACATTTCAAATGATTTCCCTTTTTCTGGCTCCCCACTCCCGCAAGTCCCATAAGCCCTCTTCCCTCCCCCTGTTCCTCTATCTACTCCTTCCCACTTCCCTGTTCTTCTGTACCCCATTTTTTAATAGGGTTATTTGGCTCTCTGGAGTCTAACTTCTTGAGTTCTTTGTATATATTGGATATTAGCCCTTTATCGCATTTAGGGTTGGTGAAGATCCTCTCCCAATTTGTTGGTTGTCATTTTGTCCACTTGACCATGTCCTTTGCCTTACAAAATCTTTGTAATTTTATGAGGTTCCATTTGTCGATTCTTGATCTTAGAGCATAAGCTATTGGTGTTCTATTCAGGAACTTCCCCCCTGTGCCCATGTCCTCAAGGGTCTTCCCCAGTTTCTTTTCTATTAGTTTCAGCATGTCAGGTTTTATGTGGAGGTCCTTGATCCACTTGGAGTTGAGCTTAGTATAAGGAGATAAAAATGGATCAATTCATATTCTTCTGCAAGCTGACCTCCAACTGGGCCAGCACCATTTGTTGAAAAGGCTATCTTTTTTTTCCACTGGATGTTTTCAGCTCCTCTGTTGAAGGTCAAGTGACCATAGGTGTGTGGGTTCATTTCCATTGATCCTCCTGCCCGTCACTGTACCAGTACCAGGCAGTTTTTAACCCTATTGCTCTGTAGTACTGCTTGAGGTCCGGGATACTGATTCCCCCAGAAGATCTTTTACTGTTGAAAATAGTTTTAGCTATCCTGGGTTTTTTGTTATTCCAGATGAATTTTAGAATTGGTCTTTCAAACTCTATGAAGAACTGAGTTGGGATTTGGATGGCGATTGCATTGAATCTGTAGATTGCTTTTGGCAAGATGGCCATTTTTTACTATATTAATCCTGCCAATCCACGAGCATGGAAGATTTTTCCATTTTCTGAGGTCTTCTTCGATTTCCTTCTTCAGAGATCTGAAGTTCTTCTCATAGATCTTTCACTTGTTTGGTTAGAGTCACACCAAGATACTTTATATTGTTTGTGGCTATTGTGAAGGGTATCATTTCCCTAATTTCTTTCTCAGCCTGCTTATCCTTTGCATATAGAAAGGTTACCAATTTGCTTGAATTGATTTTATAACCAGCCACTTTGCTGAAGTTGTTTATCAGCTGTAGGAGTTCTCTGGTGGAGTTTTTTGGGTCACTTAAGTATACTATCAGATCATCTGCAAATAGTGATAGTTTGACTTCTTCGTTTCCAATTTGTATCTCTTTGACCTCCTTATGTTGTTGAATTGCTCTAGCTAGAACTTCAAGTACTATGTTAAAAAGATGTGGAGAGATGGGGCTGCCTTGTCTAGTCACTGATTTTAGTGGGATTGCTTCAAGTTTCTCTCCATTTAGTTTGATGTTGGCTACTGGTTTGCTGTATATTGCTTTTCCTATGTTTAGGTATGGGCCTTGAATTCCTGTTCTTTCCAAGACTTTTAGCATGAAAGGATGCTGAATTTTGTCAAATGCTTTTTCAGCATCTAATGAAATGACCATGTGGTTTTTTTCTTTGAGTTTGTTTATGTAGTGGATCACATTGATGGATTTCCATATATTGAACCATTCCTGCATCCCTGGGATGAAGCCTACTTGATCATGGTGATCAAACATCATTTTGATGTATTCTTGGATATTCTTGGATTCGATTGGCAAGAATTTTATTGAGTATTTTTGCGTCGATATTCATAAGGGATATTGGCCTGTAGTTCTCCTTCTTTGTTGGATCTTTGTGTGGTTTTGGTATCAGTATAATTGTGGCTTCATAGAACGAGTTGGATAGTGTTCCTTCTTTTTTCTACTTTGTGGAATAATTTGAGGAGTATTGGTGTTAGGTCTTCTTTGAAGGTCTGATAGAATTCTGCACTGAAGCCATCTGGTCCCGTGCTTTTTTTGGTTGGGAGACTTTCTATGATCCCTTTTATCTCTTTAGGGTTTATGGGACTGTTTAGTTGATCTATTTGATCCTGATTTAATTTTGGCATTTGGTATCTGTATAGGAAATTGTTCATTTCCTCCAGATTTTCCCGTTGTGTTACATATAGACTTTTGTAGTAGGATCTGATGATTTTTTTGAATTTCCTCCATTTCTGTTGTTATATCTCCCTTTATATTTCTAATTTTGTTATTTTGGATACTACACCCTGGAAAAAGCAAGATAGTAAACTTCTTTCATCAAGCCCCAAAGAAGATAACCACTCAAATATAAATATAACATAAAAATAACAGGAAGTAATAATCACTACTCCTTAATATCCCTTAACATCAAGCAAATGGTTTTAGGAAACAAGCTGGAGTAGCCATTCTAATATCAGATAAAATTGACTTTCAACCTAAAGTCATCAAAAGAGACATGGAAGGACACTTCTTATTGGTCAAAGGAAAAATCCAAGAAGAACTCTCCATTCTGAACATCTATGCTCCAAATGCAAGGGCACCCTCATTCGTAAACGAAACTTTACTAAAGCTCAAAGCACACATTGCATCTAACATAATAATTGTGGGCAACTTCAACACTCCACTCTCCTTAGTGGACAGATCAAGAAAACAGAAACTAAACAGGGAGACAGTGAAACTAATTGAAGCATTGAATCAATTGGATTATATATATATATAAACATTTCATCCTAAAGCAAAAGAATATACCTTTTTCTCAGCATCTCATGGTACCTTCTCCAAAATTGACCATATAATTGGTCACAAGACAGACCTCAGCAATTATAAGAAGATCAAAATAATCCCATGCTTCCTATCAGATCACTATGGAATAAGAGTGGACTTCAATAGCAAGAAAAACAACAGAAATCCCATTTACACATGGAGGCTGAATAATACTCTACTCAATGATACCTTGGCCAAAGAAGAAAGAAAGAAAGAAATCAAAGACTTTTTAGAATTTAATGAAAATGAAGGCACATCATACCCAAATTTATGGGACACAATGAAAGCAGTGCTAAGAGGAAAACCCATAGCCCTGAGTGCCTCCAAAAAGAAACTGGAGAGAGCATACACTAGCAGTGTAATGGCACACCTGAAAGCCCTGAAACAAAAAGAAGCCAATTCACAAAGGAGGAGTAGAAGACAGGAAATCATAAAACTCAGGGCTGAAATCAATCAAATAGAAACAAAGAGAACCATACAAGGAATCAACAAAACCAGGATCTGGTTCTTTGAGAAAATCAACCAAAGGGCACAGAGACAGAAACCCACGTTAAATCCTTCATCTATGTTTGCAAAATATTTCATGGTCACAAAACTAATATAGATATTTTTCTCATTTCCAAGGTTTCCCTGACAAACATCTTGCCAGAACAGTGACTGAACTGGTATAACAAATCAAAGTTTAAGTAAGTTGCAAATGACTCCTGACTTTACATTACCTGATATCTACATAAATGGTTGAGAACAATTTATCATTTATATTTTCTTGTACATTATATTTTGTATAATCAAATCTTAGTTGCTTCATTAAATTAAGTAGATGTACAACTTAAGGATTTGTTAATTTGGGTGACACATTTATAATATATCTAATTTTTTGTTTATTAAGACAATGTCTCCTGTATACCAGGCAGGTCTGAAATTTTCTATTTAGTAGAAAATGACCTAGGAACTTCTGATCTTCCTGGCTCTTCCTCCTGAGTGCTGAGATCTCAGGCGTGTGTCACCATGTCTGGTTTATGTGATTCTGGGGATTGGCCACAGGGCTTTGTGCATGGTGCTCTAAAACTCTACCTAAACCACATCTTGGTCCTGTTCAAGTTTCTTGAAAACACCAAGTTCACATAATTCCTTCTAACACTGAATAACAACGATCTTGCCAAACAATAGTATGTTCGCTCTTAGATCTAGAAACAGAAAAGACAGAATCTGTGGACAGAGGCTAAACTCACCCTGGGTGGGAGGTTCCTAGGTTCTGTTTACAGAAGCTGACACTTCAAGAAACAATGCCCCTCTTGGTGTTTCTACAGTGTGAAGCTGTAATGCTAAATGCACATTTTAATGAACTGTTCCAAACTATTTTTCCATATCAGACAGACCCTCCCTCTTCACAATCACACAATCTCACAGTTTAGTGGATAAGCCAGAGACCTGAGGTTTCCCTGCTTCTGAGACTATAAATCTTTACTTTCATTTTAATCTTTGACTTGCTGGTGGTGCCCTTGCTGTTTGAGTTTATTGAATTGAAATGTCCACAGCTACAAAGATGTGGATAGTAATTCATTCGCAAGGTTCGTTGTCTTGTTCAAGTGTCTAGATGCAGTCTGTGACCTCCGGGTACTCCCTGCGTCTCTCCTTAGGTCAGATCATCCTATGGTTGAAACAATGTCATCATGACTCTCTCAACCCCAGGCTGAGTCCCTGAGCATGTCGCAACTTTCTTAAACTACTTTCTGCATCAATGTAAATATTTTGTATACGGTGTATATGGCATTCACAGACACCTTCTCCACTAGAATCTGCCTTATAAACTCTCCTAATGCCTCCAGATGAGAAGTCAGCCTCACTCAGCAAAACTCCCCATCACCCCCACCCAGCACCTGGCAGGTGCTGACAGCCACCGGTCTCTGTCTTGTTTGTGACACTGGGAAGCTCGGACTCTAGAATCACTCAGGACCAGTGTCTTGACCTTGTGGCCAGTGCAGCAGGCATTTCCCTCCCTTTGTTGAGATGCTTAACAACAGATGTTGGAGTTTGTGTTTTGATAAAGAAATGAGATAGCACATAGAAGAGCAATGATGAATATTTGTCTAGAACATGCAAAAGACGTCTATGTATTCTCAGAGGGTTGGTTCTATCGCCGCTCCACTTCTGTGTTAAAAAAATACCAATACATTTTTCTGTTTTGTTCTGTTTATACAATGCTGGAGACTGAATACAGGGTCTCATACGTGCTTGGCATGCCCTCCACCACTGATTTATATACCCACTCTTAGAAAATATATATTGTGAAACTTTTACTTACATTAATTTAAAAATCTAATCAGCTTTTTAGTGCAGATAGGTGATTGTATGCACATTTTAAACATAAATGATTAAAAGTGATCAGTTATTGTGACTCCAATTGTATGGTCAGCTTGTTATTACAATTATTACCTATATTTCTATATACAAATGAGACAGCTTACACTAGCTTAAGTTCATAAACCTCCACAGAGTAGACTACTGGGATAAGTTCCTAAAATAAAATGTGATCATGGAAATGAATCATGGCTGAAACTGGTCCTGAAGCATTAGCTTATTTGGGCAAGGTGCTAAATGCATTACTGAGACCTCCAACCTGACTGATGAGAGAACTGGGGAAATGTTTCACTGGAGAACCAAGGGCTTCCTTCTCCTCTCTGTGCTCTGTGTTCACAGGTTAGATCTTTCCTTCCTGCATCCCTGTGTTCTCTCTTAGAATGCTGTGAGCACTGTGGTGTCTTCACTTACAGCTGCACTCCCCTCTTTTGCATTTGGCATTATTGTCAGAGATAGATGTCTGCCTTTTCTTCTGACAAAAGTCTCTTGAGAAATCACAGACACACCAGGATATATAATTTCCTTTCCACATTTTCCCAAATTAATTGTTACTATTAAATTATAAAATTTAAAGTCCAAATTCTGGATACTGAAATGAAAATCGACCTGCATATGAAAAACTAGGTAGTAGCAGACAAACCTTTATATTGATACATCTATGGGTTCTTTTTTTTTTTTTTTAAATTCACCACATGCCAGCATCTGCTTGCACACATTTTAATTCATCAGGTACTATTGTGGATTCTATGAAGCCAAGGGCTCCTTGTTCCTCTGGCCTCCTCCTCCTCCTCCCAAGTTCTTGGATTTGGAATTATATTTTCTAGAGTTAAATTTCACACACAAATAATCAGATATGAAGAAGTTGGCAAAACCTACCTACAAGAGTCAGAACTGCTGCCTAGCAGGCCGAATTTGTCTCCTCAGTGATGCACCTGGCCATCCCCACCTCGAGAGAAGCTCTGCTCTATCCTGTTCCTCACCTGCTTTATACCAGTGCCTGGGCAGAAGTGCCATGAGGATGGGCCCACTGCCAGCCTGGGCTGCGGACACTATCCTATCAATACCCAAGAGCTGCCAAGGTGGCAATTAATTTGCCAGAAGTATTTACTGTGCTGAGAAATTTTGAAAATTCCCAGGAGAGTGTGAACTTTCTACACATCTCATAATGCTTCGAAACAAGGGAACAAAAGAGAATCACTCAAGAGGAAAAAGATGTAAATAAGTGTCCTTGGAAGGGGATTGGGATTTGCAGTCTATGAACCATGAAGTCATGTGATTCTGGCTTCATGTGATTCTGGTATTTCCTGCACCAACATCAGTAGATAGAAAGGTTAAGGTGTCTGCCATTGAGGTCAGCATAATTTCCAAACAGCAACTGAAATAAAACAAATTTTGTGGAGGGAGTTAGCTGTAAAGTTGTTTTGTTTCAATTTTTTTTGTGTGTGATTTTTGCTTTTGTTCTTGGGCTCAGTTTGAGACAATTAAGGTTGTATGGGTCATATGCAGGAGCTTGTGTGCATCTGCAAGAAACTGTTTTGGTCTTGTATTTGTATTGCCTGTTTGTGTCCTCAGAGGATGATGATGATGATGATGATGATGATGATGATGATGATGATAGCAGTGGCAGGATCTCCAGGCTGTATTCACATAGATGACGCTTTGCAGGTTGAATGTATCATGAATGTATTTCACAATGTTTGACCATTTGATTTTAATGTTTCTGACCCTGGGAATCCTGGGCACTGGAATCCATGCCTTGCAACTTCTTAATTACCTACTGCCATATAGAAACCCCAATTCTACATCTGGAAACAGACAATTAGAAACAAAACAAAACAAAACAAAAAATGTAATAATCGATCATGTATGAGAGAAATGGACCTGATTTAAAAATGGAAGATAATTTGGTAAACTGCAATTCACATTTAGTTTTATTTAAAGGAAAGTACACTTTTTAAAAAAACATTATTACTTATTTACTTATTTATATTTAGCTGAGTGTTATGTAGCTCTGGGTGGCCTCAAACTAGCTTAGTAGCACAGGTTAGACTTGGACTCCTAGTCCTTCTACCTCCATCCCCCAATTGTTGGGACTGTACGCACATACATACAGTGGGTTTATATCCTTAAAACCCACTAAGAGAGAGAAGCAAGACCATTCATCCTGAAGATGGACTGTGTCATTCAGAAGACACAGCCAAGAGGCCCAGGCCACCCATCTTGAACACAGGAGGGATACATACTTTGCTGCTCCACACCTCACTCAGAGGGCTCTCCTGGGATCCCTGGAGACCCGACCCCACAGGCAGGGTCAGACATCTGAGAAGTTGACTGGAAGATCTCTTAGGAGATCTTAATCATGCAATAAAGGAACATTATTGTGTAATTTCAATTTCCTACAGTTGGTATTTCTCAGTTGAAAGAACCCTACAGTCTTGCAAAGCTGCAAGTACTGCTAAGAGCTGACTCATGACCTTTGTACATATATATCAATTTAAAGTAGTTCCATATGAAAGTAAGGTAAACCTCCTGTTGTAATGGAAACCCATGTGGCTGAATTTCTCTATTCCACGTGTGAGGTGCTGCTGTCCTCTATAATATGGAACGACCACAGATGTTCCACACCTCAGTGCAATGTCTCAGAGCATCATGGTTTCTTTCCAGATGAGAAGGGCCATTGGTCCACGTAGATTCCTTTTCATGCTGAATATTTCCCTTTATCACTCTCAAAAAAGATGCTAAAGTCCATCAAAGATTCCTGTTGAAAATTGCCAATTTCATGCAGACACAGAAGTAGGGAGAATTAATTGCAATACAGACTTTTACACTTATAGCAGTCTGATATCCAGAGGCAGGTGGATCTCTGTGAGTTTGAGCCCAGCCTGGTCTACATAGAGAGTTCCAGGATAGCCAGGGCTGCACAGTGAAATGCTATTGTTAAATGAGAAAAAAAGAAAGAAAAGAAAGAAAGAAAGTGAAATCTTGTTTTTTTCTATTTAAAATGTTTCTTATATATTTTGTGACTATGTCTAGTAGTTCAACCTATTTCGTACATTTCAAATAATAACATATCATTTAAGTATTACATCATCTTAAACATATTATATGTGTGTGCAATTATTGTATGTTACTGTTTCTCAGAAGTTGGATTGTGTTTCACTGGTGCAGTACTGGGAAGGGTAGAAGTTTTTAACACATGAATGGAATCTGTGATCTCTGTTATTGATATTACTGTGTTCTAGCATTGCAAACATATTGTGGCACACATGAGACCTCCTTCTAGATACACAGACACAGACACACACATACATACATAGACACAGACATATACACATGTAGACCTGGATACACAGAGACACATAGACACACACACACACAAACACCCATAGACATACTCAAACACATAGACACAGACAAAAACAAAGACATACACACACATATAAGAGAGAGAACTATTACAAAATAAGTTCATTTCTATTAGTTTTAGTGTGTCAGGGTTTATGTGGAGGTCCTTGATCCTCTTGGACTTGAGCTTAGTGCCAGGGGATAAGAATGGATTGATTTGCATTCTTCTGCATGCTAGCTGCCAGTTGAGCCAGCACCATTTGTTGAAAAGGCTATCTTTTTTTCCACAGGTTGGTTGTAGCTCCTTTGTCAAAGATTATGTGTCAAAGTGTCAAAGACCATAGGCGTGTGGGTTCATTTCTGGGTCTTTAATTCTATTCCATTGATCTACCTGCCTCTCACAGTACCAATAACATGCAGATTTTAACACTATTGCTCTGCAGTACTGCTTGAGGTCTGGGATACTAATTCCCCCAGAAGTTCTTTTACTGTTGAGAATAGTTTTCACTATCCTGGGTTTTTTGTTATTCCAGATGAATTTGAGAATTGCTTTTTGTAACTATGAAGAATTGAGTTGGGATTTTGATGGGGATTGCGTTGAATTTGTATATTGCTTTTGCAAGATGGCCATTTTTATTATATTAATCCTGCCAATCCATGAGCATGGGAGATCTTTCCATTTTCTGAGGTCGGCTTCAATTTCTTTCTTCAGAGACTTGAAGTTCTTGTCATCCAGATCTTTCACTTCTTTGGTTAGAGTCACCCCAAGATATTTTATATTGTGACTATTTTGAAGGGAGTCATTTCCCCAATTTCTTTATCAGCCTGTTTATCCTTTAAGTGTAGGAAGGCTACTGATTTGCTTGAGTTAATTTTATATCCAGTCACTTTGCTGAATTTGTTTATCAGCTGTAGGAGTTCTCTAGTGGAGTTTTTTTGGTCACTTAAGTATACTATCATATCATTTGCAAATAGTGATAGCTTGACTTCCTCCTTTCCTATCTGTATCCCTTTAACCTCCTTTTGCTGTCTAATTGCTCTAGCTAGAAATTCAAGTAATATATTGAGTAGATGTGGAGAGAGGGCAGCCTTGTCTCATCCCTGATTTTAGTGGTATTGCTTCAAGTTTCTCTCCATTTAGTTTGATGTTGGCTACCGGTTTGTTGTTCATTGCTTTTACTATGTTTAGATATGGGCCTTGGATTACCGATCTTCCAAGACTTTTAGCATGAAAGGATGCTGAATTTTGTCAAATGCTTTTTCAGCATCTAATGAAATGACCATGAGTTTTTTCTTTGAGTTTGTTTATATAATGGATTATATTGGTGGATTTCCATATATTGAACCATCCCTGCATCCCTAGTATGAAGCCTACTTGATCATGGCGAATGATGGTTTTGATGTGTTCTTGGATTCAGTTGGCAAGAATTTTATTGGGTATTTTTGCATCAACATTTATAAGGGAAATTGGTATAAGGTTTTCTTTTTTTGTTGGATCTTTGTGTGGTTTTGGTATCAGTGTAATTGTGGCTTCATAGAATGAATTGGGTAGTGTTCCTTCTGTTTATATTTTGTGGAATAGTTTGAAAAGTATTGGTGTTAGGTCTCCTTTGAAGATCTGATAGAATTCCACACTAAAACCATCTGGTCCTGTGCTTTTTTTGGTTGGAAGACTTTCAAAGAGGAACACTCCTTCACTGTTGGTGGGATTGGAAGCTGGTACAACCACTCTGGAAATCAGTTTGGCGGTTCCTTACAAAACAGGACATAATACTGCTCAAGGACCCTGCTTTACCACTCCTGGGCATATACCCAGAGGATTCTCCAGCATGTAATAAGGACACATGCTCCACTATGTTTATAGCAGCCCTATTTATAGTAGCCAGAAGTTGGAAAGAATCCAGATCTCCCTCAACAGAGGAATGGATACAGAAAATGTGTTATATATACACAATGGAATACCATTCAGCCATTAAAAACAGTGAATTCATGAAATTCTTATACAAATGTATGGAACTGGAAATATCTTCCTGAGTGAGGTAACCCAATCACAAAAGAACACTCATGGTATGCACTCATTGATAAGTGGATATTAGCCTAGAAGCTTGGAATACCGAAGACACAATTCACATATCAAATGATGCCCAAGAAAGAGGAAGAACAAAGTATGGATTCTTGGGTCTTTTGTAGAAAGGGGAAAACAATACCCACAGAAGGAGATACAAAGACAAAAGGTTGAGCAGAGTCTGAGGGAAAGACCATACGGTGACTACCTCACCCAGGGATGCATCCTTTATACAATTACAAAACTCAGGCACACATTCATGCCTCCATCTTCCCTGCCTGCTGGGGCAGAAAAGCAGCACCAGGTACTGAGATATCCTGAGTTTAAGATCTCTGGGGGCACAAACTGCCAGGGGTCTGCCTGTGCCCAGGACCTGAGCACATAGGCGGTTCGTCTGCCAGCCAGCCTGTCATGGGGCCTGTGTCCTATGTGGGGCTCAGCAGAGGGAGTGACACCCCCCCCACCCCCCGCCACCATCTTCCCTGCCTGCCAGGACAGAAAAGCAGCACCAGGTACTGAGATATCCAGAGGTTAAGATCTCTGGGGGTGCAAACCACCAGGGATCTGCTTGAGCCCAGGACCTGAGCACATAGGCGGTTCATCTACCAGCCAGCCTGTCATGGGGCCTGTGTCCTACGTGGGGATCAGCAGAGGGAGTGACTCTCTGCTGCTATCTTCACTCATGACAGAGCAGTTGGGGAGCACCTGGTTCACTGAGACAACCCAAGTATAACATTGCTTGAGGCAAGACTCAGCAGGGTTCCAATGGCACAAAAGAGGAAGGCAGCACATCAGCAATCTGGGCCAGAGGAAACCCAGTCATCCAGTGTCTGCAGAAATAGCCTTAAAGGTCCACAGGAGGATGAAGCACCAGCCAGTGACAATAAGACCATCTAACACCAGTGAGAACTAGATGGCTAAAGGCAAATGTAGGAACATTACTAACAGAAACCAAAGCATTATGGCAGCATCTGAACCCAATTCTCCAACAACAGGAAGTCCTGGATACCCCAACATACCAGAAAAACAAGAGTTAGATTTTTTTTAGCATTTTATTTTATTTATTTTTTTTATTCGATGTAGTTTTTATTTACATTTCAAATGATTTCCCCTTTTCTGGGTACCCACTTCCCGCAAGTCCCATAAGCCCTCTTTCCTCCCCCTGTTCCTCTATCTACTCCTTCCCACTTCCCTGTTCTGGTATTGCCCTATACTGTTGCACTGAGTCTTTCCAGAACCAGGGGCCACTCCTCCATTTTTTTTTTGGACCTCATTTACTGTGTGGATTATGTCTTGGGTATTCTAAGTTTCTAGGTTAATATCCACTTATCAGTGAGTGCATACCATGATTGATCTTTTGAGACTGGGTTACCTCACTTAGTATGATGTTCTCCAGCTCCATCCATTTGTCTAAGAATTTCATGAATTCATTGTTTCTAGTGGCTGAATTGTGTAAATATACCACATTTTTTGTATCCATTCCTCTGTTGAGAGACACGTGGGTTCTTTCAAGCTTGTGGCTACTACAAATAGGGCTGCTATGAACATAGTGGAACATGTGTCCTTATTGCATGCCGAGGAATCTGGGTATATGCCCAGGAGTGGTGTAGGCGGGTCCTCAGGAAGTGTCATGCCCAGTTTTGTGAGGAACCTCCAGACTGATTTCCAGAGTGCTTGTACCAATTTGCAACCTACTTAAACTTACAATCCCACCAGCAGTGGAGGAGTGTTCCTCTTTCTCCAAATCCTCGCCAACACCTGCTGTCTCCTGAGTTTTTAATCTTAGCCATTCTGACTGGTGTAAGGTGAAATCTCAGGTTTATTTTTGATTTGCATTTCCCTAATGACTAATGAAGTTGAGCATTTTTTTAAGATGCTTCTCTGCCTTCCAAAGTTCTTCACGTGAGAATTCTTGTTTAACTCTGTACCCCATTTTTAATAGGGTTATTTGGTTTTCTGGGGTCTCACTTCTTGAGTTCTTTGAATACATTGGATATTAGCCCTCTATCTGATGTAGGGTTGGTGAAGATCTTTTCCAAATTTGTTGGTTGCCGATTTGTCCTTTTGATGGTGTCCTTTGCTTTACAGAAACTTTGTAATTTTATGAGGTCCCCCCGTTTGTGAATTCTTGATCTTAGAGCATAGCTATTGGTGTTCTGTTCAGGAACTTTCCCCCATACCGATGTCCTCAAGGGTCTTCCCCAGTTTCTTTTCTATTAGCTTCAGAGTGTCTGGCTTTATATGGAGGTGCTTGATCCATTTGGAGTTGAGCTTAGTACAAGGAGATAAGGATGGATCAGTTCGCATTCTTCTGCATGCCGACCTCCAGTTGACCCAACACCATTTGTTGAAAAGGTTATCTTTTTTCCATTGTATGTTTTCAGCCTCTTTGTCGAGGATCAAGTGGCCATAGGTGTGTGGGTTCATTTCTGGATCTTCAATCCTGTTCCATTGATCCGCCTGCCTATTACTGTACCAATACCATGCAATTTTTAACACTATTGCTCGGTAGTGTTGCTTGAGGTCAGGGATACTGATTCCCCCAGAATTTCTTTTGTTGTTGAGAAAAACTCTCAATCACAATAGATGGAGAAACCAAGATATTCCATGACAAAACCAAATTTACACAATATCTTTCTACAAACCCAGCTCTACAAAGAATAATAGGAGGAAAACTCCAAATCAAGGAGGGAAACGACACCTTGGAAAAAGCAAGATAGTTACCTTCTTTCATCAAACCCAAAAGAAGATAACCACTCAAATATAAAAATAACATCAAAAATGACAGGAAGTAATAATCACTATTCCTTAATATCTCTTAACGTCAATGCACTCAACTCCCCAATAAAAAGACATAGACTAACAGACTGGATAAGGAAACAGGACCCTACATTTTGCTGCATACAGGAAACACACCTCAATGTCAAAGACAAAAACTTTTACCTTAGAGTAAAAGGCTGGAAGACAATTTTACAAGCCAATGGTCTCAGGAAACAAGCCGGAGTAGCCATTCTAATATCAGATAAAATTGACTTTCAACCTAAAGTCATCAAAAGAGATACAGAAGGACACTTCTTGCTGGTCAAAGGAAAAATTCACCAAGAAGAACTTTCAATTCTGAACATCTATGTGCCAAATGCATGGGCACCCTTATTCATAAAAGAGACTTTACTAAAGCTCAAAGCACACATTGCACCTAACACAATAATTGTGGGTGACTTCAACACTCCACTCTCCTCAATGGACTGATCAGGGAAACAGAAACTAAACAGGGGAACAATAAAACTAATTGAAGCTTTGGACCAATTGGACTTGACTGATATTTATAGAACATTTCACCCTAAAACAAAAGAATATACCTTTTTCTCAGCACCTCATGGTACCTTCTCCAAAATTGACCATATAATTGGTCACAAGACAGACCTCAAGAAATATAAAAAGATTGAACTAATCCCATGCCTCCTATCGGATCATTATGGAGTAAGAGTGGTTTTCAATAGCAACAAAAACAACAGATTTCCCCTTTTCTTGCTCCCCACTCACCGAAAGTACCATAAGCCCACTTCCCTCCCCCTGTTCCCCCATCTACTCCTTCCTACTTCCTTGTTCTGGTATTCTCCTATACTGCTGCACGGAGTCTTTCCAGAACCAGGGGTCACTCCTCTGTTCTTCTTGGACATCATTTAATATGTGGATTATGTCTTGGGTACTCAAAGTTTCTAGGCTAATATCCACTTATTAGTGAGTACATACCATGATTAATCTTTTGAAACTGGGTTACCTCACTTAGTATGATGTTCTCCAGCTCCATCCATTTGTCTAAGAATTTCCTGAATTCATTGTTTCTAATGGCTGAATAGTACTCCATTGTGTAAATATACCACATTTTTTATTTATTGTCTATATTCTTTGCTTATATTCCAAATACGTTCCCCTTTCCCGGTCCCCCCCACCCTGCCCCCATATGTCCCATAAGCCCTCTCCTCTCCACCCATCCCCCAATCACCCCATCCCATTTCTCTGTCCTGGTACTCCCCTACAATGCTGGGTCAAGCCTTTCCAGGAACAGGGCCCTCTCCTTCCTTCTTCTTAGGAATCATTTGATATGTTAATTGTGTCTTGAGTATTCAGAGCTGCTGGGCTAATATCCACTTATCAGTTTGCTCTTTCTCCACATCCTCACCAACATCTGCTGTCTCCTGAGTTTTTAACCTTAGCTATTCTGACTTGTGTGAGGTGAAATCTCAGGGTTCTTTTGATTTGCATTTCCCTAATGACTAATGATGTTGAACATTTCTTAAGGTGCTTCTCAGCCATCCAAATTTCTTCAGGTGAAAATTCTTTGTTTAGCTCTGTACCCCATTTTTAATAGGGTTATTTGGTTCTCTGGGGTCTAACTTCTTGAGTTCTTTGTATATATTGGATATTAGGCCTCTGTTGGATATAGGGTTGGTGAAGATCTTTTCCCAATTTTTTGGTTGCCATTTTGTCCTTTTGACAGTGTCCTTTGCCTTGCACAAACTTTGTAATTTTATGAGGTCCCATTTGTCAATTCTTGATCTTAGAGCATAAGCTATTGGTGTTCTGTTCAGGAACTTTTCCCCTGTGCCCATGTCCACAAGGGTCTTCCCCAGTTCCTTTTCTATTAGTTTCAGTGTGTCTGGTTTTATGTGGAGGTCCTTGATCCACATAGAGTTGAGCTTAATGCAAGGAGATAAAAATGGACCAATTCACATTCTTCTGCATGCTGACCTCCAATTGAACAAGCACCATTTGTTGAAAAGGCTATCTTTTTTCCACTGGATGTTTTCAGCTCCTTTGTCGAAGATCAAGTGACCATAGGGTTCATTTCTGGGCCTTCAATCCTACTCCATTGGTACACTTGCCTGTCATTGTACCAGTACCATGCAGTTTTTAACACTATTGCTCTGTAGTATTGCTTGAGGTCTGAGATACTGATTCCCCCAGAAGTTCTTTTACTGTTGAGAGTAGTTTTAGCTATCCTGGGTTTTTTTCTTATTCCAGATGAATTTCAGAATTGCTCTTTTTAACTCTATGAAGAACTGAGCTGGGATTTTGATGGAGATTGTGTTGAATTTGTAGCTTGCTTTTGGCACCATGACCATTTTAACTATATTAATCCTACCAATCTACAAGCATGGAAGATTTTTCCATTTTCTGAGGGTTTCTTCAATTTCCTTCTTCAGAGACCTGAAGTTCTTGTCATACAGATCTTTCATTTGTTTGGTTAGAGTCACACTAAGATACTTTATATTGTTTGTGGCTATTGGGAAGGGTGTCATTTCCCTAACTTCTTTCTCAGCCTGCTTATCCTTTGAGTATAGGAAAGCTACTAATTTGCTTGAGTTGATTTTATTTTTTTTAAATTTCTTAAATTTACTTTTATTTTTTTTCTTATTTTCTATATTCTCTGTTTACATTCTGAATGTGTTCTCCACTATGGGTTTCCCCTTCCCTATTGGTCTCATAAGCCCTCTTCTCTCTGCCCATTTCCCAATCACCCCCTCCCATTTCTCTGTCCTGGTACTCCCCTACAATGCTGGATCAAGTCTTTTCAGAACCAGGGACCTCTCCTTTCCTCTTCTTGGGTATCATTTGGTATGCTAATTGTGTCGAGAATTCAGAGCTTCTGGGCTAATTAATATCCACTTATCAGTGATTGCATTCCATGTGTATTCCTTTGTGATTGGGTTACCTCACTTAGGATGATATTTTCCAATTCCAACCATTTGCATAAGAATTTCATGAATTCATTGTTTTTAATTGCTGAGTAGTATTCCATTATGTAAATATACCACATTTTCTATATCCATTCCTCCACTGAAGGACATCTGGGTTCTTTCCAGCTTCTGGCTATTATAAATATGGCTGCTATGAACATAGTGGAGCATATGTTCTTATTGCATGCCGGGAATCCTCTGGGTATATGACTGGGAGAGGTATAGCAGGGTCCTCCAGAAGTGTCATGCCCAGTTTTCTGAGGAACCGCCAGACTGATTTCCAGAGTGGTTGTACCATCTTGCAATCCCACCAGCAGTGGAGGAGTGTTCTTCTTTCTCTACATCCTCGACAACATCTGCTGTCCCTGAGTTTTTAACCTTAGCCATTCTGACTAGTGTGAGGTAAAATCTCAGGGTTGTTTTAATTTGCATTTCCCTAATGATTAATGATGTTGAACATATCTTAAGGTGCTTCTCAGCCATCAAAGGTCTTCAGGTGAAAATTCTTTGTTTAGCTTTGTGCCCCATTTTTAATAGGGTCATTTGGTTCTCTTGGGTCTAACTTCTTGAGTTCTTTGTATATATTGGATATTAGGCCTCTGTAGGATTTAGAGTTAGTGAAGATCTTTTGCCAATTTTTTTAGTTGTCATTTCGTCCTTTTGATAGTGTCCTTTGTCTTACAGAAACTTTGTAATTTTATGGGGTCCCATTTGCCAATTCTTGATCTTATATCAATAGTATAAACTATTGGTGTTCTGTTCAGGAACTTTTCCCCTGTGCGCATGTCCTCAAGGGTCTTCCCCAGTTTCTTTTCTATTAATTTCAGTGTGTCTGGTTTTATGTGGAGGTCCTTGATCCACTGGGAGTTGAGCTTAGTACAAGGAGATAAGAATGGATCAATTCGCATTCTTCTGCATGGTGACCTCCAATTGAACCAGCACCATTTGTTGAAAAGGCTCTTTTTTCCACTGGATGTTTTCAGCTCCTTTGTCGAAGATCAAATTACCATAGGAGTGTGGGTTCATTACTGGGTCTTCAATTCTATTCCATTCGTCCACTTGCCTGTCCCTGTGCCAAGACCATGCAGTTTTTAACACTATTGCTCTGTAGTATTGCTTGAGGTCTGGGATACTAATTCCCCCAGAAGTTCTTTTACTGTTGAGAATAGTTTTAGCTATCCTGGGTTTTTTGTTATTCCAGATGAATTTGAGAATTGCTCTTTCTAACTCTATGAAGAACTGAGTTGGGATTTTGATGGCTATTGCATTGAATCTGCAGATTGCTTTTGGAAAGATGGCCATTTTAACTATGTTAATCCTGCCAATCCATGAGTATGGAAGATTTTTTTCATTTTCTGAGGTCTTCTTCAATTTCCTTCTTCAGAGACCTGGAGTTCTTGTCCTATAGACCTTTCAATTGTTTGGTTAGAGTCACACCAAGATAATTTATGTTGTTTGTGGCTATTGTGAAGGGTGTCATTTCCCTAATTTCTTTCTCAGCCTGCTTATCCTTTTGGTATAGGAAGGCTACTTATTTGCTTGAGTTGATTTTGTAACCAGCCACTTTACTGAAGTTGTTTATCAGCTGTAGGGGTTCTCTGGTGGAGTTTTTTGGGTCACTTATGTATACTATCATATCATCTGCAAGCAGTGATAGTTTGACTTCTTCCTTTCCAATTTGTATCCCTTTGACCTCCTTATATTGTCTAATTGCTCTAGCTAGAACTTCAAGTACTATATTGAAAAGATATGGAGAGGACAGCCTTGTCTAGTCCCTGATTTTAGTGGGATTGCTTTAAGTTTCTCTCCATTAAGTTTGATATTGGCTACCAGTTTGCTGTGTATTGCTTTAACTATGTTTAGATATGGGCCTTGAATTCCTGTTCTTTCCAAGACTTTTAGCATAAAAGGATGCTGAATTTTGTCAAATGATTTTTCAGCATCTAATGAAATGACCATGTGATTTTTTTCTTCGACTTTGTTTTTGTAGTGGATAGCATTGATGGATTTCTACATATTGAACCATCCCTGCATCCCTGGGATGAAGCCTAATTGATCATGGTGGATGATTGTTTTGATGTGTTCTTGGATTCGGTTGGGAAGGATTTTATTGAGTATTTTTGCATTGATATTCATGAGGGAAATTGGCCTGAAGTTCTCTTTCTTTGTTGGAACTTTGTGTGGTTTTGGTATCAGTGTAATTTTGGCTTCATAGAATGAGTTGGGTAAGGTTCCTTCTGTTTCTATTTTGTGGAATACATTTAAGAGTATTGGTGTTAGGTCTTCTTTGAAAGTCTGATAGAATTCTGCACTAAAACCATCTGGTCCCATGCTTTTTTTTTTTTTTTTTTTTTTTTTTTTTTTTTGGTTAGGAGACTTTCTATGACCTCTTTTCTTTAGAGCTTATGGGACTTTTTAGATGATCTATTTGATCCTGATTTAATTTGGTGTTTGGTGTCTGTCTAGGAAATTGTCCATTTCCTCCAGATTCTCCAGTTGTGTTGAGTATAGGCTTTTGTAGTAGGATCTGAAGATTTTTTTGAATTTCCTCATTTTCTGTTGTTATATCTCCCTTTTCATTTCTAATTTTGTTAATTTGGATACTGCTGCTATGCCCTTTGGTTAGTCTGGCTAAGGATTTGTATATCTTGTTGATTTTCTCAAAGAACCAGCTTTTAGTTTTGTTGATTTTTTGTATGGTTCTCTTTGTTTCTACTTGATTGATTTCAGCCCTGAGTTTGATGATTTCCTGTCTTCTACTCCTCCTGGTTGAATTAGCTTCTTTTTGTTCCAGGGCTTTCAGGTGTGCCATTAAGCTGCCAGTGTATGCTCTCTCCAGTTTCTTTTCGGAGGCATTCAGGGCTATGAGTTTTCCTCTTAGCACTGCTTTCATTGTGTCCCATAGATTTGAGTATTTGTAACTTCATTTTCATTAAATTCTAAAAAGTCTTTGATTTCTTTCTTTATTTCTTCCTTGACCAAGGTATTGTTGATTATTGTTCAGTTTCCATGTGTATGTGGGCTTTCTCTTGTTTTTGTTGCTATTGAAGACCACTTTTCCTCCATAGTGATCTGATAGGATGCATGGGATTAGTTCAATCTTCTTATATTTGTTGAGGTCTGTCTTCTGACCAATTATATGATTGAGTTTGGAGAAGGTACCATGAGGTGCTGAGAAAAAGGTATATTCTTTTGCTTTAGGATGAAATGTCCTATATATATATCCATTAAATCCAAGTGGTCCAAAGCTTCAATTAGTTTCACTGTATCCCTATTTAGTTTATGTTTTTCTGATTGGTCTACTGAGGAAAGTGGAGTGTTGAAGTCACCCACAATTATTGTGTTAGGGGCAATGTGTGCTTTGAGCTTTAATAAAGTTTCTTTTATGAATAAGGGTGCCCATGCATTTGGAGCATAGATGTTCAGGATTGAGAGCTCTTCTTTGTGTATTTTTCCTTTGAACAGCAAAAAGTGTCCTTCCATGTCTCTTTTGATGACTTTAGGTTGAAAGTCAATTTTATCTGATATTAGAATGGCTACTCCGGCTTGATTCCTGGGACCATTTGCTTGTAAAATTGTCTTCCAGCCTTTTACTCTAAGTTAGTGTTTGTCTTTGACACTGAGGTGTGTTTCCTGTATGCAGCAAAATGTAGGGTCTTGTTTATGTATCCAGTCTGTTAGTCTATGTCTTTTTATTGGGGGAAGTGAGTCCATTGATGTTAAGAGATACTAAGGAATAGTGATTATTACTTCCTGTCATTTTTGATGTTATTTTTTATATTTGAGTGGTTATCTTCTTTTGGGTTTGGTGAAAGAAGGTTACTATCTTGCTTTTTCCAGGATGTAGTTTCCCTCCTTGTATTGGTGTTTTCCCCTATTATCCTTTGTAGGGCTGGGTTTGTGGAAAGATATTGTGCAAATTTGGTTTTGTCATGGAATATCTTGGTTTCTCCATCTATGGTGATTGAGAGTTTTGCTGGATATAGTAGTTTTGGCTGGCATTTGTGTTCTCTTAGAGTCTGCATGAGATCTGCCCAGGATCTTCTAGCTTTCATGGTTTGTGGTGAGAAGTCTGGTGTAATTCTGATAGGTCTTCTGTTATATGTTACTTGGTCTTTTTCTCTTACTGCCTTTAATGTTCCTTTTTTGTTTAGTACATTTGGCATTTTTATTATTATGTGATGGGAGGTATTTCTGTTCTGGTCCAGTCTGTTTGGAGTTCTGTAGGCTTCCTGTATATTCATAGGCATCTCTCTCTTTAGGTTAGGGATGTTTTTTTCCATAATTTTGTTGAAGATATGTGCTGGCCCTTTAAGTTGTAAATCTTCACTCTTATTTATATCTATAATCCTTAGGTTTGGTCTTCTCATTGTGTCCTGGATTTCCTGGATGTTTTAGGTTACAAGTTTTTTGCATTTTGCATTTTCTTTCATTGTTGAGTCCGTGGTTTCTATGGTATCTTCAGCATCTGAGATTCTTTCTTCTATCTCTTGTATTCTATTGTTGATATTTGCATTTATGGCCTCTGATTTCTTTCTAAGGTTTTCTATCTCCAAAGTTGTCTCCCTTTGTGATTTTTTAGTTGTTTCTACTTCTGTTTTTAGATCATGGATGGTTTTGCTCAGTTCCTTCACTTGCTTGTTTGTGTTTTCCTGTAATTCTTTAAGAGATTTTTGTGTTTCCTCTTTCATGACATCTGCCTGTTGACCCAAGTTCTCCTGTATTTCTTTAAGTGATTTTTTGCATTTTTTCCTTATTGGCTTCTATCTTTTGACCCATATTTTCCTGAATTTCTTTAAATGATTTTTGTGTTTTCATTGTAAGGGCTTCCAACTTTTGATCCATTCTCTCCTGTATCTTTAAGAAATTTATTTATGTCCTTCTTGTGTTCCTCTAACAGCATCATGTCCAGAGAATTGGGTTCAGATGCTGCCATATTGCCTTGATTTCTGTCAGTAACATTCCTACATTTGCCTTTTGCCATGTGGCTATCTCTGGTGTTAGTTGGTAATGTTGTCACTGGCCGGTGCTTGAACCTCCTATGAGCCCATTAGGCTATTTCTGCACTACTAGGTGACTGGGTTTTCCCTGGCACAGATTGCTGATGTGCTGCCCTCCTCTTGGGTGCTGTTGGAGCCCTGGTGTGTCCTGCCTCAAGCAATGTTATACTCAGGTTGTCTCTGTGAACCTGGTGCTGCCCATTAGCTCTGTTAGGGAGTGAAGATTGTGGCAGGGATGCCCTCCAAGCGCCAACTACATTGCAGGGCAAAGGACGCACGCCTGGCTGGCACACAGACGAACCGCTACTCTGCCCAGGTCCTGGGCGCAGGTAGCATCCGGATGGTCTGCACCCCCAGAGTTCTTAAACTTGTGATATCTCACTGCCTGGGGCTGCTTGTCCTTTCTGACCAGGAGTGAAAATGGAGGCAGGATCACTTATTTATATTTAGCCGAGTGTTATGTAGCTCAGGATGACCTCAAACTAGCTTAGTAGCACATGTTGGACTTGATCTCCTAGTCCTTCTACCTCCACTGCCCAATTGTTGGGACTGTACACACATACATACACTGTGTTTATATCCTTAAAACCCGCTAAGAGAGAGAAGCAATACCACCCATCCTGAAGATGGACTGTGTCTTTCAAAAGACACAGCCAAAGGGCCTAGGCCACCCATTTTGAACACAGGAGGGATACATACTCTACTGATCCACACCTCATTCAGACTTTCCTGGGATTCCTGGAGAATACACAGGAGGGGTGGACATCTGGGAAGGTGACTGGAAGACCTGTTAGGATCACTGCCTAAAGCAGAATCATGCAGAATGGAGCAAAAGTTGAAAAATGAAGAGTGCTGTCCCAGCCTAATGCCGCCTAGCTCCTGAGAAAGTTGTGGCACAGGCTCTGAGAGCCATGCAGAACACTCTTCTGCTTTAGGGTCACTGTGTGGAAAACTAGCTGTGGTTTGCTCCCAGGGATGTACTGTGATCTTGATATTAGCATGTTGTCCAACAAGAAAAAAAATACCTTGAGAGGACTCAGGTATGCATTGCCAAAATCCAATATAACTGAACAGCTCTGGAGCCAGACTTCAAGTACTAAAATTGGTGTGTGTGTGTGTGTGTGTGTGTGTGTATGTGTGCGTGTGTGTGTGTGTGTGTGTGTGTGTGTGTGTGTGTGTGATATGCAGTACCCACCCCAGAAATGCAGATAGTCCTCATAAGACACTTCCATAGAACATGGAGGAGGGTGCTTTATTAGTGCACAGCGAAGACAGATAATAAAACCAGATAAGAACAAAAGCCAGTAGTCCACCTAATAGAGGGGTTCCCGAGAGCATCAACTCCAGAGGAAGGTTGGAATCCAATTGGTATTCACACACTAAGTGCATGGTTTTACTCATGGCATGCCCTGAGTTCAGTAAGAGTGTTAAAGGTGCAGGAGAGAAAGGTTTTCCACTTTGGGGACAGGAAGGGGATGTAAAAATGTTTAGGTCTGCCTTTAGTAAGAGTGGCCCCAGGTCAGCTCACACTCTGCTGCCAATAGTTCTCATCAGATTCAAAGATGTGGCTCACACAGTGTTCCTTTGCGTTGTTGAATTCTGTGAGTCCTTTGGTAGAAAAATTGGTACACTGCAATACATATACCATACAAACTGTGGAGCCTCCCTTGTGGACCCATCTTTGAGGACACTTGTCTGTCTGTCCTATGGCAAGCTCTGAGACTGAAAATTGACTCAGAGCAGTCAACAAGGTGATGGACTGTGATGTTTGCCTCTGGGAGGGGACTGGGTTTCCTGCTTTCCTTCCTATCCTTAGACTCTGTTGTGTCCAGAAATCCACCTGGACTTAGTGTCCCTGCCATTCTGTGAGGCTGCAGCAGAATACCAAGTCTAGTGTACCCAATAAGGAACAGTAATTTTCAGTGTTTTGAAATGGGGAAGTCAAACTCAAGGGTCCTAACAAACTCAAGGCCCTTGTCAGGGGCCTGTTTCCCTATCATGTGACAGAAAGTAGAAGAATAAGGAATGGCAAGAGGGGGCTGGCAATGAAAGTTCTTGGAGTGGACTGAGCTTTTGAGACCGTTGACTAGTGTGTCAGTGGTTTTGGAGACATCGGAAAGTTGCAAGTACAGGAACAAACTCCCTTTGGCAGTCTTTAGTCATCCTCTGCATGTGATCCAATGTGTTGGTGACTGCCAAGCAAATCCATAGGGATAGGCAGAGCACTAGCTTCCAACAGCCAAAGGGCCAAGAATTCAAAGACAGCATGCGATCCTCTATCTGAGGTGTGCCTTCCTCACTCTAGGCTGCCTACACACCCCTTCCCCAAAATGTTTGAAGAGTGTCTTGATGTCTGTATTGTCTTTATCCTATTATTATAAAAACCTCCTGAGGCTGGCACCATGATGGAATGTGGGATTTGGGTAAATTAAACCTGAACAGGCCATGGTCACTCATTGTTGGCTGCCGAATAAATCACCTATTATTCCTTCTGTGGTGAGTTGGTTTTGGATTGTGGCTTTTTTGTTTGTTTATTAGTTTTGTTTGTTTGTTTTATGTGGAAAGAGTCAGTCTCACTATTATTTCATTTTATCATTTGAGACAGGGTCTTATGTAATCCAGGCCACCCTCAAACGTACAATTCTCCTGCATCAGCTTCCCACATGCTGAGATCACAGGTGTTTGCCACCATGCTGAGCTAACCCACACTTTTATCATGGCATGAACACCCTCCTGTCCTGAGAGTGGAACCCTTAGGCCTAATCACTTCTTAAAGATATCATCTTTAAACACTCTTAAACAGAAATTTGGCAATGTTACTTAGCTCAACTTATTTTTTAGGAAGTGGTATTTGTTTTGTTGTTTAAAATGTTAAATATAGCTATTTTTAAGTGATGACTTCTTTCTGCTCATCTCCTTTGAATGAATTTTTTAACTTCTAAATAGTCTCAGATTAGTCCCCCTGAAACATTTTGACATATGGTTTATGTAATTATGTTTCATGTTTAACAAGAATTATTGATTACCCTTCATGTACAATATACTTAATAACAATAAATTCAGCCCTATGTTTATAAAATTATTATCTATTTATTCGTATTTCTCTTTACGTTGTCCATCCTATGACAAAAACTGAGTTACATGATTAAAATCAAGATTAACAGGCCTGGCTCCCATCTCTAAGACCCTATTTAAAAGGTAACACAGTGGCTAACAGGGAGCAAACTGACTTCCACTTCTCTCGGCTCATTTATCACCTTGTCTTCTGCAGCCACTTCCTCAGGGCTCCCTTGACCTCCTTGTTTCTCACACTGTATATGAGAGGGTTCAGGACCGATGTGAAGATGGTGTAGAAGGCAGACACCACTTTGTCACTCTTGCCCGGCTGGTGGGACTTGGGTCTCATGTAGATGAAGATGATGGCCCCATAGAACAACCCCACCACTGCCAGGTGCGAAGAGCAGGTGGCGAACGCTTTCTTCCGGGCTGCAGAGGATCGCATGCGGAGCACAGCGGCCAGGATGAGGGAGTAGGAAGCCAGGATGAGGGCGAGCGGGATGAGGAGCATCAAGATGCAGCAGACGAACATGAATAACTCAAAGGCTTTGGTATCGGCGCAGGAGAGGCGCACCAGAGAAGGCGCCTCACAGAAGAAGTGGTTGATTGTCCGAGAGTGGCAGAAGGGGAAACTCAGGATGGTGCCCGCCTGCATCAGCCCATCAGCAGCTCCCAGGAGCCAGGACCCCACTGTCAGGTATGCACACAACTTGGGGCTCATGAGGACATGGTAGCGCAGGGGATAACATATGGCTATGTAGGGTCATAAGACATGGCCGCCAGGAGGAAGCACTCACCCCCTGCCAAAGTGAGGAAGAGGAAGATCTGGGAGCCACAGCCTGCAGGGGAAATGGCACTAGTGCTCATCAAATAGTTGGCTGCCATCTTGGGGACGATGGTGGAGACTAGCATCATGTCCATGAGGGAGAGCTGGCGGAGAAGGAAGTACATGGGCGTGTGGAGCCTGGGGTCCCTGCAGATGAGAAGGATCATGAGAGTGTTGCCCATCAGGGAGGTGGTGAACATTACTAACACAACAGAAAGCAGGAACAAGTGGGCGTGTGTGTGACTGAAGAGTCAGAGAAGAATGAAGTCCACCTCTGTGATGTTACTAGGAGACTTCATAGCCTTGGTCAAACCTGAAAGACAGAAGGATGCTTGCCTTTTTTTTTTTTTTTTTTTTTTTTTTTTTTTTTTTTTGAGATAGGCTATCCTGGAACTACTTTTGTAGACCAGGCTGGCCTTGGCCTTTAACTCACAGTGATCCACGTGCCTCTGCCTCCCCAGTGGGATTGAAGGCATATGCCAACATACCTGATCTGAGAATGATTTTTTTAATTGACTTGGAACCAAATGATGGAATATTTCAACTTAGTGGGATAGTTAATTTTTTTCTACCACCTAACGAAGTTATGGATGAGAGAGTGAGAGCACAAGTTTGAGTTTGGATCTCAGAACCCACATAAATAGTTAGGTGCAGTTCCCATGTATATGTAGCCTTAGCTCTGTGAAGGGCAGAGACAGAAGGATTACCAGGGTTCCCTGGCTGCCAGTCAATGTCCCCCACACCCGAATGCAAGAGCCTTGTTCAGGAAGAGACTCACCCTCAAATAAATAAGGCAGAGACTGATAGAGGAGTCCCTCAACACCTACCTCTGGTCTGTCAGTGAACCCATACTACGCATGGGCACACACACACACACACACACACACACACACACACACATTCCACTGTGTAGCCTATTTGCCTTACCTGTTCACTATCTACCTCTTTTGCATCATAGTATAATTTGCAACAGAATTAAATAAAACATATAGAATAAACAGTCAAATGACTCAGAGTATGTTTACCCCTATGCTTGTCTTAATCATGCCATAAAGAAGCATTATTGTGTGATCTCAATTTCCTACAGTTTGGTATTTCTCCATTGAAAGAACCCTACAGTCTTGCGAAGTTGTGAGTACTGCTAAGACCTGACTCATGGCCTTTGCACTTTTATATCAATTTAAAGCATTTCCTTATGAAAGTAAAGTAACAGTCCTGTCATAATGGAAACCTACATGGCTGAAATTCTCTATTCCACATGTGAGGTGCTGCTGTCCTATATAACATGGAATGGCCACAGATATACCACACAACAGTGCAGTGTCTCGTGGCATAGCGGTTTCTTTCCAGATGAGAAGGGCCATTGGTCTACGTAGATTCCTTTTCATTCTGATTACTTCCCTTTATGTAGTGCACTCTCAAAAAATGATACTAAAGTCCATCAAAGACTCCTGTCAACATTGACAATTTCATGCAGACACGGAAGTAGGGAGAATTAATTGTGTTACAGACTTTTACACTTAAAGCAGTCTGGGAGCCAGAGGCAGGTGGATTTCTGTGAGTCTGAGCCCAGCATGGTCTACATAGTGAGTTCCAGGATAGCCGGGGTTGCACAGTGAGATATTATTATGAAAAAAAGAAATAGAGAAAATAAGAAGAAAGGAAGAAAATCTTGGATATTTTTTGTTTTCTATCTAAAATGTTTCTTATACATTTTGTGAATATGTGTATAAGTAATAACTTGCATCATTTAAGTATCACATCATTTTAAACATGTTATATGTGATTGCAATTCTTGCATGTTACTATTTCTCAGATGTTGGATTGTTTCACTGGTGCAGTACTTGGAAGGGTAGAAGATTTTAGTACATTAGTGGAATCTGTGATCACTGTAAAATTGATATTACTGTGTTCTAGCATTGCAAACATATTGTAGCACACATGAGACCCCTTATAGACACACACACACACACACACACACACACACACAGAAAGAGAGAGAGAGAGAGAGAGAGAGAGAGAGAGAGAGAGAGAGAGAGAAAGAGAGAGAGAGACATACAGACACAGACACACATAGACACAGACATATACACATATAGGCATGGATGTATATAGAGACACATACATGGACACACACACACACATAAACACACATAGACACACTCTCAGACACATAGACACAAACACAGACATTCACACATATGAGAGAGAGAACTATTACAAAATAAGTTCAAATAAAAGTATTTTTCCAGGGTCAGCAGTGCAGCTCTGTGGTGGAGGGTCTGCCTTCCATGTGTAAAACTTAAGTTTGGTTCCCACAGCTGCAGAAAACTATTGCAATGATGTGAGAATAGCCATTTCATACTTAAATATTTTAAATAAGAAAGGTATCTACTTCAGAACTAACTTGCAATTGAACTTCCTTTTGTTCTAATAAAGTAAAACTGTTTTTCAGTGTCTCTTTGGTCTATCTTACTTTGTTTCATGGGTTTCTCCTGACTCTAGAGCCATCCCACATGACTGGAGCTAACATAGTCATGCTAATATTTGAGAGTCTATAATTAGTATTTGTGAAAGTTTCTCCTACACGTTCGCAAAAGTATTAACTTCTGAAAATCAACAAAATGTTTATATGTCACAAAACAATTACTCCTGCTTCAATTTGGAGTTGTTTTAAGTTTAGAAGCAAGCAGGTAACGAAATCTTATAATGTGCCATTTCACGACAGTGATATTTACACAGTCAAGTATAATAATGTGCTTTCAAAGTATAAAATGCAAGATAAACTTGGAGGTCAGAAGAATTGCCACTTCTGTATCCTGACTGTACTATAAACTGAGAACAGAGTAAATTTCCTTTCTTATTTATTGTCTTAATCAAAAAAGAAATATAATGAAGCAATAGATTCCTGAATGCCTGGGCAAGATGAAATGATCAACTTTCACATAATTGATAGATTGAATTCAGATAGGTTATAGTGTCTGCCAGGTAGTAACACTGAGTAAAGGCAATATCAGGCTGTTTTGCCACCAATAGTAGGGTTTTGTAAAATGGAAATAAGGAATAATTGACTTTACATATCTAATTTTTGAGACGAGGTTGGCTATGTAGCCCAGGATGTCCTGGACATTGCAGTTCTTTTGCCTTGGCTTCCTGGGTGCTAGGGTGGCAAATGCATATCATCAGGTCAGTGATGTTTTAATTCATAAATAAAGGAAATATAAGATTATCACAGCAGTGCTGCATTGGCCAAGGAAAGCCAGCATACTTTTGTTGATTAAATGATATGAAGACCCAGTTGGTGCATTCCAAGGACGCTACCATCAGTCAGGTGTCAGTGAGGATCACTTGTCTTGTTCATGCACCTGCAGACTACACATCCGGTGTGTACTCATATGATCTTGGAAGTCAAACCTGTTCTTAGATCAGTGGCTCTCAACCTTTGGGTTGTACACCTAAGGGGGGTCACATATCAGATGTCCCAAATATCAGATGTATATAGTGCGATTCATAACCAGCAAAATTAGAGCTATAAGGTAACAATAGAATAATGTTATATTTGGGGTCACATTAACATGAAGAACTGCATTAAACTGTCACAGAATTAAGAAGGTTGAGAACCACTGTCTTAGACAAAAAGCCCCACTCAGTGTTTTAAAATAGGGACTTAATTGTCTTACAGCCTTGCTTTAAATAAAAAAAAAAGTAGTTTAAATGGAACACTTAACCAGCTGTTGTTCTCAAGGAAGCTTTTCAAAAAAAAAAAAAACATTTCTGGGTCCATCAAGATGGTTCTGTGGTATAACATCCTGGAAAAGTCTGATGCCTTGAATTTGATACCCAGAACCCATGTAAAACTGAAATGAGGAGATCGTCGGCGGCAGCGGCAGCAGTGGCTGCTCCAGCTGAAGGGCCATCAGCAGTGGAACCAAGGCGTCACAGGGACCAGTTAGACCCTGCGCCCACGACCACTGACCTTCGCTGACCAGCCGGGCAGCAAGCAGCTGCAGTTGTGCGGCGCCTTTCCTGCACGGAGGCCACTTCAGAACTCGGCCTCCCACCAGTCAGGAGAGGAGCATCCATCTTGGTTCCGTACTCCAGGAATCGGACAGACTGAGGTACACAAACATAATCCGAGGCCAACACCGCGGTGGTCTGAGCCCGACGGGCGTTGGCCTGCACCCAGGCCCTGGGCGGGTCGGGGGGCCATCGGGGTGCCAACCCAACCAGGAGGTTTTTTGCCCAGGCCTGCGAGCGCGCCGCCGCCATTTTGCCTGCAGGACGACAGAGAGCTCAGGCGGGCAGACCTGTAACAGGCATAGCCTGTTACATAGCTAACAAAGCGGGGGTCCAGGCCCCAAAAGGCACAGGACTGACCCCAAGAACTGGGCGGCTTGGTGGGCCATCTGTGAGTCAACCCGCCCAGGTGATTGTTAGCAAAGCAGACTCTCCCGGCGCTTTCAGGGAGCGCGGGCGCGCACGCCCGCCATCCTAGTCACCTGGCAAACCCAATTAACAGTCATAGCCCTAGGGGAACTTTGCTCGGACCTTGGCCTCCCAGGCTTTTGCCTGGACTCAGGGACTGGGCGGCCAGGCTAACCTTGTGTGCGACAGCCCGGTTGGCAGATCGGCTGCCCAGCGGAGTGAGCGGAACACAGGGGAGGTCACCGTAGCATACACCGTCGGCACTCCCTGGGAGTGCACACGGGCTCCATCTGCTCCACAGACACAATCTGGGGCAAGGCCTCAGGCAGAAGCCCTTAGCTCTACTCTCTCCGCTTCCGGATCCAGATCAGTCTGGGCGGCAGCATTACATCTCCAAGTCCTGCAAGTGGCTAGCTGGGCTTCCTGGCGGCCAGCTGGGAGAAGTCAGTGTGCTCCAGTGAATCCAGCGGGCCCCAGCGGGAGCCTTCGGGTGCCTGCTTTGGGATCAGAACAGCCTGGGCAGCAGCACACTGTCTACAAGCAGTGCAGGAGGTAAGCTGTGCACCAGAGGCCAACTGGGAAGGGGCAGCTTGCACTGGTGAGTCCAGCACTGACAAGATAAACTAACACCAGTGAGATCTAGATGGCAAAAGGCAAACGCAGGAACGTCACTAACAGAAGTCAAGGCAATATGGCAACATCTGAACCCAATTCTCCTCTACCAACATGTCCTGGATACCCCATCACACCAGTAAAACAAGATTTGGATTTAAAATCACTGGTCATGATGCTGGTACAGGAACACATGAAGGTCATACATAAAGAAATTCAGGAGAAAATGGATCAAAAGCTAGAAGCCCTTGCAAGGGAAACACAAAAATCATTGAAAGAAATCCAGGAGAATACAAAAGCCAACAAGGAGGAAATGCAAAAAACACTTAAAGAAATACAGGAGAACTTTGCTCAACAGGCTGAGGTCATGAAAGACGAAACACAAAAATCTCTTAAAGAAATACAGGAGAACTTTGGTCAACAGGCTGAGCTCATGAAAGAGGAAACACAAAAATCTCTTAAAGAATTACAGGAAAACACAAACATGCAAGTGAAGGAGCTAAGCAAAACCATCCAGGATCTAAAATCAGAAGTAGAAACAACTAAGAAAACTCAAAGGGAGACAACTTTGGAGATAGAAAGCCTTGGGAAGAAATCAGGGGACAGAGATACAAATATCAACAACAGAATACAAGAGATAGAAGAAAGAATCTCAGATGCTGAAGATTCCATAGAAACCATGGACTCAACAGTTAAAGAAAATGCAAAATGCAAAAAGCTTGTAACCCAAAATATCCAGGAAATCCAGGACACAATGAGAAGACCAAACCTAAGGATTATAGGCATAGATGAGAGTGAAGATTTACAACTTAAAGGGCCAGCAAATATCTTCAATAAAATTATGGAAGAAAACTTCCCTAACCTAAAGAGAGAGATGCCCATGAATATACAAGAAGCCTACAGAACTCCAAACAGACTGGACCAGAACAGAAATACTTCCCGTCACATAATAATCAAAACACCAAATGTTCTAAACAAAGAAAGAATACTAAAGGCAGTAAGAGAAAAAGGCCAAGTAACATATAAAGGAAGACCTATCAGAATCACAGCAGACTTTTCACCTGAGACTATGAAGGCTAGAAGGTCCTGGGCAGATCTCATGCAGACTCTAAGAGAACACAAATGCCAACCAAAACTACTATATCCAGCAAAACTCTCAATCACCATAGATGGAGAAACTAAGATATTTCATGACAAAACCAAGTTTACCCAATATCTATCCACAAACCCGGCCCTAAAAAGGATAATAGGAGGACAACACCAATACAAGGAGGGAAACTTCACCCTGGAAAAAGCAAGATAGTAACCTTTCATCAAACCCAAAAGAAGTTAAGCATTCAAATTTAAAAAATAACGTCAAAAATGATAGGAAGTAACAATCACTATTCCTTAATATCTCTTAACATCAATGGACTTAATGCCCCAATAAAAAGACACAGACTAACTGAATGGATACGTAAACAGGACCCTACATTTTGCTGCTTACAGGAAACATACCTCAGGGTCAAAGACAAACACTACCTTAGAGTAAAAGGCTGGAAGACAATTTTACAAGCAAAGGTCTCAGGAAACAAGCTGGAGTAGCCATTTTAATATCAGATAAAATTGACTTTCAACCCAAAGTCATCAAAAGAGACCCTGAGGGACACTTCTTGCTGGTCAAAGGAAAAATACAAAAAGAAGAACTGTCAATCCTGAACATCTATGCCCCAAATGCAAGGGCACCCTCTTTCGTAAAAGAAACTTTATTAAAACTAAAAGCACACATTGCACCTAACACAATAATTGTGGGTGACTTCAACACTGCACTTTCCTCAATGGACCGATCAGGAAAACAGAAACTAAACAGGGACACAATGAAACTAATTGAAGCTTTGGACCAATTAGATTTAACAGATATATATAGAACATTCTATCCTAAAACAAAAGAATATACCTTTTTCTCAGCACCTCATGGTACCTTCTCCAAAATCGACCATATAATTGGTCACAAGACAGACCTCAACAAATATAAGAAGATCGAACTAATCCCATGCCTCCTATCTGATCACTATGGAGTAAAAGTGGTCTTCAATAGCAACAGAAACAACAGAAAGCCCACATACACGTGGAAACTGAACAATACTCTACTCAATGATACCTTGGTCAAGGAAGAAATAAAGAAAGAAATTAAAGACTTTTTAGAACACAATGAAAATGAAAACACAACATACCCAAATCTATGGGACACAATGAAAGCAGTGCTAAGAGGAAAACTCATAGCCCTGAGTGCCTCCAAAAAGAAAATGGAGAGAGCATACATTACCAGCTTAATGACACACCTGAAAGCCCTGGAACAAAAAGAAACTATTTCGCCCAGGAGGAGTAGAAGGCAGGAAATAATCAAACTCAGGGCCGAAATCAATCAAGTAGAAACAAAGAGAACCATACAAAAAATCAACAATACCAGGAGCTGGTTCTTTGAGAAAATCAACAAGATAGATAAACCCTTAGCCAGAATGACCAAAGGGCACAGAGAAAGTATCCAAATTAACAAACTTAGAAATGAAAAGGGAGATATAACAACGGAAACTGAGGAAATCCAAAAAATCATCAGATCCTACTACAAGAGCCTATACTCAACACAACTGGAGAATCTGGAGGAAATGGACAATTTCCTTGACAGATACCAAATACCAAAATTAAATCAGGACCAACTAGACCATCTAAACACTCCCATAATGCCTAAAGAAATAGAAGGAGTCATAGAAAGTCTTCCAACCAAAAAAAGCACAGGACCAGATGGCTTCAGTGCAGAATTCTACCAGACCTTCAAAGAAGAGTTAACACCAATACTCTTCAAACTATTCCACAAAATAGAAACAGAAGGAACACTACCCAATTCCTTCTACGAAGCCACAATTACGCTGATACCAAAGCCACACAAAGATCCAACAAAGAAAGAGAACTTCAGACCAATTTCCCTTATGAACATCGATGCAAAAATACTCAATAAAATTCTTGCCAACCGAATCCAAGAACACATCAAAACGATCATCCACCATGATCAAGTAGGCTTTATCCCGGGAATGCAGGGTTGGTTCAATATACGGAAATCCATCAATACAATCCACTACATAAACAAACTCAAAGAACAAAACCACATGGTCATTTCATTGGATGCTGAAAAAGCATTTGACAAAATTCAGCATCCCTTCATGCTTAAAGTCTTGGAGAGAAAAGGAATTCAAGGCCCATACCTAAACATAGTAAAAGCAATATACAGCAAACCGGTAGCCAGCATCAAACTAATTGGAGAGAAACTTGAAGCAATCCCACTGAAATCAGGGACCAGACAAGGCTGCCCCCTTTCTCCTTATCTTTTCAATATTGTACTTGAGGTACTAGCTCAGGCAATTCGACAACATAAGGAGGTCAAAGGGATACAAATTGGAAAGGAAGAAGTCAAACTATCAATATTTGCAGACGACATGATCGTCTACCTAAGTGACCCAAAGAACTCCACTAGAGAGCTCCTACAGCTGATAAACAACTTCAGCAAAGTGGCAGGTTATAAAGTCAACTCAAGCAAATCAGTGGCCTTCCTATACTCAAAGGATAAGCAGGCTGAGAAAGAAATTAGGGAAATGACCCCCTTCACAATAGCCACAAACAGTATAAAGTATCTTGGCGTGACTCTTACCAAACATGTGAAAGATCTGTATGACAAGAACTTCAAGACTCTGAAGAAGGAAATGGAAGAAGACCTCAAAAAATGGGAAAACCTCCCATGCTCATGGATCGGTAGAATCAATATAGTTAAAATGGCCATTTTGCCTAAAGCACTATACAGATTCAATGTAATACCCATCAAAATCCCAACTCAATTCTTCACAGAGTTAGAAAGAGCAATTATCAAATTCATCTGGAACAACAAAAAACCCAGGATAGCTAAAACTATTCTCAGCAACAAAAGGAAATCTGGGGGAATCAGTATCCCTGACCTCAAGCAATACTACAGAGCAATAGTGTTAAAAACTGCATGGTATTGGTACAGTGACAGGCAGGAGGATCAATGGAACAGGATTGAAGATCCAGAAATGAACCCACACACCTATGGCCACTTGATCCTCGACAAAGAGGCTGAAAACATCCAATGGAAAAAAGATAGCCTTTTCAACAAATGGTGCTGGTTCAACTGGAGGTCAGCATGCAGAAGAATGCGAATTGATCCATCCTTGTCTCCTTGTACTAAGCTCAAATCCAAATGGATCAAGGACCTCCACATAAAGCCAGACACTCTGAAGCTAATAGAAAAAAAACTGGGGAAGACCCTTGAGGACATCGGTACAGGGAGAAAGTTTCTGAACAGAACACCAATAGCGTATGCTCTAAGAGCAAGAATTGACAAATGGGACCTCATAAAATTACAAAGTTTCTGTAAGGCAAAGGACACCATCAAGAGGACAAATCGGCAACCAACAAATTGGGAAAAGATCTTCACCAATCCTACATCAAATAGAGGGCTAATATCCAATATATATAAAGAACTCAAGAAGTTAGACTCCAGAAAACCAAACAACCCTATTAAAAAATGGGGTACAGAGTTAAACAAAGAATTCTCACCTGAAGAACTTCGGATGGCGGAGAAGCATCTTAAAAAATGCTCAACTTCATTAGTCATTAGGGAAATGCAAATCAAAACAACCCTAAGATTCATCTTACACCAGTCAGAATGGCTAAGATTAAAAATTCAGGAGACAGCAGGTGTTGGAGAGGGTGTGGAGAAAGAGGAACACTCCTCCACTGCTGGTGGGGTTGCAAATTGGTACAACCACTCTGGAAATCAGTCTGGCGGTTCCTCCGAAAACTGGGCACCTCACTTCCAGAAGATCCTGCTATACCACTCCTGGGCATATATCCAGAAGACTCCCCACCATGTAATAAGGATACATGTTCTACTATGTTCATAGCAGCCCTATTTGTAATTGCCAGATGCTGGAAAGAACCCAGGTATCCCTCAACAGAAGAGTGGATGCAAAAAATGTGGTATATCTACACAATGGAGTACTATTCAGCCATTAGAAACAATGAATTCATGAAATTCTTAGGCAAATGGATGGAGCTAGAGAATATCATACTAAGTGAGGTAACCCAGACTCAAAAGGTGAATCATGGTATGCACTCACTAATAAGTGGATATTAGCCTAGAAAACTGGAATACCCAAAACATAATCCACACATCAAATGAGGTACAAGAAGAAAGGAGGAGTGGCCCCTGGTTCTGGAAAGACTCAGTGAAACAGTATTCAGCAAAACCAGAACAGGGAAGTGGGAAGGGGTGGGTGGGAGGACAGGGGAAGAGAAGGGGGCATACGGGACTTTCGGGGAGTGGGGGGGCTAGAAGAGGGGAAATCATTTGAAATGTAAATAAATTATATCGAATAATAAAAAAAAAACTGAAATGAGACAACAGACTCCGCAATGTTGTCCCCTGACCTCCACTGTGTGTGCACATGCATACACAACAACAACAACAACAACAATAATTCTATGACATCACTAGACCTGGAGGGAAGTGCATGAAGAATTTAAATGATAAAATAGTATACACCTGTCTATGTCAGGTTAAAATATTCTTCACTCTCAATTCTCTGAAAACTACTTTGATACTATTTGAATATTTCAAACTACACACACACACACACAAATTATGTTTTTGTTTAAGTACTGAAAATATCTTGTGTGTGTGTATGCACATATAACCTTATACATTTTAAATTAAGTACTGAAAATATCTAATACTGTTTGAATATATCAAACTGCACACACACACACACACACACACACATACATATATATATGTTAGGTCCATTTGATTCATAATGTCAGGGAATTTCATTATTTAATCTGTTTAGTTTTGGTTTCAATGACCTGTCCAATGGTGAGATTAAGCTGCTTTTGTCTCCACTGTTACTATATGAGTTTTTGTGTGTGATTTAAGCTTTAGTAATGTTTCTTTTATGAATGTGTGTGATAGATGCATTTGGGGCACAGATGTTCAGAACTGAGAAATCATCTTAGTGAATATGATTGTCCTTCCTCATCTCTTTGCTTACTTTTGGCTGAAAGTCTATTTTATTAGATTGTAGAATGGCTACTCCAGCTTGTTTCTTGGATCCTTTTGCTTGGAAATACTTTTTTCATATCTTTAGTCTGAGATAGTGTCCATCTTTGTTGCTAAGGTATGTTTCATGTATGCAGCAGAATGATAGATTCTGTTTACACATCCACCCTGTTAGCCTATGCCTTTTTATTGGGAAATTGAGTCCATTGATGTTGAGAGATATTAAAGATCAATGGTTATTAGGTCCTGTAATTCTGATGTTGATGGAGGTAGAATGTGTGTTTCTGTGTCTGAGCATTTATGTGTGTGTATTTACATGTATGGGTGTTTGGGGGGGGGAAGAAGGAGGGAAGGAAGGAAGGGAGAGAGAGATTTTCTTCTTTTGCTATTTTTCTGGTGTGAAATTATTCATGACTTGTGACTCTTCGGTGTAATTACCCTCCTTATGTTGGAGTTTTCCTTCTAGTATTCTCTGTGGGAATGGATTAGTGGAAAGTTTAATGTTTAAATTTGGGTTTGTCATGGAATATCTTGGTTGTTGGGTATAGTAGTCAGGGCTGACATCTGTGGTATCTTAGGGTCTGCAAGACTCTTCCCAGGACCTTCAGGCCTTAGGTGACTCTGCTGAAAAATCAGGTGTAATTCTGATAGGTTGCCTTTATATGTTCCTTGGCCTTTGTCCATTGCTGCTTTTAATATTCTTTCTTTGTTCTATATATCTAGTGTTTTGTTTACTATATGTCAAGAATATTTTCTTTTGTGGCCCAATCTATTTGTTGTTCTGTACCTTTCTTGTATGTTTATAGCCATATCTGTCTCTAGGTTAGGGAAATTTTCTTCTATGATTTTGTTGAAGTTATCATAGTGTCCTAATTTCCTAGGTATTTTCTGTTAGATAATTTTAGGTCTGTCATTTTCTTTTTTTCTAATAAAGGACAACATTTAATTGGGGCTGTCTTACAGGTTCATGGGTTCAGTCCAGTATCAAGGCAAGAACATGGCAGCATCCAGGGAAACATGTTACAGGAGGTGCTGAGAGTTCTACATCTTCATCTGAAGACTGTTAGCAAAATACTCACTTCCAGACAGCTAGGAGTAGGGCCTTAAAGCCCACACCCACAGTGACTTACCTGCTTCAAGAAGGCCACATGTGCTCCAACAAGGCCACATCCTCAAATAGTGCCACTCCCTGGGCCAAGCATAAACAAGCCACATTCTACTTCCTGACTTCCTTAGACTTGTTCAAACACATGAGCCTTTGGGGACCATACCCAGCCATAGCATAATACAAAAATATATTTAGTCCAAGTTCCAAAGTCCCTATAGTCTATATCAGTATCAACAATGTTAAAAGTTCAAAGCTCAAAGTCCCTTCTGATATCCATCCAATTACTTCATTGTAATTCCAGAATCAAGACAGGAAACCAACTGGGCAAACTCCAAACACCGCAACTGCATGTCTGATGTCAAAGCAGTTTTCAGATCTCCAACTCCCTTTTCATCTTTGCTGACTGCAACAAACTTACTCTCCTGGTTCTCTTCCCTCTTAGCAGCTTTCCTCAGCAGGTAACCCAGGGCTGTGGCATCTCGAACATGTTGGGGTCTCCAAGGCAACTTCAGTGTTACAGCTTCTTGTTTCAATGTCTGTGATTCACACATGAATTTCTGGACTCCTCCAAAAGACTAGCATCATTTCTCCAGCTCTGTACTCTGTAGCACTCTAAGCTCAGGTTGATCCATTCCACTGCTGCTGCTGTTTTTAGTAATCATCCCATGGTACTAGCATCTTCAATACACTGGAGTCTTCCACTGCAACTAGGTTTCAGCAATAGCCTCTCATAGGCTCTCTTCATGGTGTCAAGCCTTAACTCCTTTGCATGACTCCTTCAGTCCTGAGCCATTAACTGCAACTAAGGCTGCACTTTCACCAATAGCCTTCCATGGCCTTTCACAGTGCCAAGTCTCAGCTGCTCTTTATGACCTCTTCATGCCTTCAAAACCAGTACCACCTGGGTGATTCTTACACATTACCAAGTTCAGCTGCAGCATGAGGTATAACCTTGTCTACCTCTGGAACATGGCTTCTTTGTTCTCTCAGAAAACACTCCCCAGAAGATTTCACCTCAGTGATTCTGGTCTCTTCTTAATCACCACTAATTTCTTAGCTCCAGCTAACCAGCATCAATTGTCCCAGTAGTCCCTGCTATTCTGCACTCTAAAGCCAGGGCCACATGGCCAAAGCTGCTGAGTTCTGCTGCTTGCTGGAACTGGGACATGGTCCCCTTGTTGTATTACATAATCGCCAGCTTTCTGTTTTCCAACTTCTTCACTGCTTAAGCTTGGCTGTGCTGGAACGTGTTCCATAGGCTAACTTTGTACTCAGAGATCTGTATACCTGTCTACTAAGCACTAGGATTAAAAGTATGGTCCACCATGCCTCAGAACTTCAAGAAGGACATAAATAAATCCCTTAAAGAAACACAGGAGAACATGGATCAACAGGTAGAAGCCCTTAATGAGGAAACACAAAAATCCCTTAAAGAATTACAGGAAAACACAAACAAGTGAAGGAACTGAACAACACCATCCAGGATCTAAAAATGGAAGTAGAGACAATAAAGAAACCACAAAGGGAGATGACTCTGGAGATAGAAAACCTTGGAAAGAAGTCAGGAGTCATAGAGGCAAGCATCAACAACAGAATTCAAAAGATAGAAGAAAGAATCTTAGGTGCAGAAAACAAGGATCTATAACTGGCTTGAGCAGAGCATAGAGATACCAACAATTACTTGGGAGCAAAAAGGTGCAGAAAACCCCAAAGAATTAGTCCTATAGGAATGAGCTTTGGGGTTGTGTAGCTTGGCCACAGGTCCTGGTCTCTGCTTTGCTTCCTGAGGACGGATTTCTGCACATTGCCATCCTTTCTCTGTCTGCTGCCATGTCTTTCCTGCCTTGATGGTCTGTATCCTCCTGGGGCTGTGAGCCAGAGCACACCCTTCCTCCCTCAGGCTGCTTCATAGGATGTTTTATCACAGCATCCGGAGAAGAAATCACACATAGGAGTCTCAATTTGGAGTCTAACTTAGTATATTTATGTTATCAGCAAATACATTGTGAGGGACAATTAGAAAATTTATTTTGGAGTATTTGCAAGAAAGAGGCAAGTTATTTATGCTGGCCATCATTCTTTTGGGAACAGTATTTTTCCCAAGTGATTTCATTTTACTGTAGTGTTGTTGTTTATTGTCATAATAGGATATAGTTAGTGGGAGGTATCCTCTACTTACTTGTGTGTGTGTGTGTGTGTGTGTGTGTGTGTGTGTGTGAATGAATGTGTATATGTGTGAATGTAGACATGTTGGGGAAGAGGAGTTTGGAACAATGAACACAGTCTCTCCCTGAACCTGGGGATCATGTTTTCTCAGCAAAACTTGTGACCAACAAGCACCAAGGTCATTCTCCTGTCTCTGCCCAGCTAGGAGCTGGGGTACAGGTGTGAGCAGGATACCAGGCTTGGTACATGGGTACTGAGATGCCAGTGCTGGTCCTCCTGATTGCCCTAACTGCTGAACCAACTCATCAGTTCATGGTTTTTGTTACTATTTTCTTCTGTAGCATTAACAAACCCCATCTGCAAGCCTAGGGCTTTTCACCTGGTAGGCTGGGGGATTCGTCAGAATACACTTAACTTTGTTTTCTGCTTCTTAAGATAAGACTCAAAACTACCTATTTGTCTTTTCACATTCTAGATGTATCTTCAGCACAGATTTCCTCCCCAAACCCTTGGTTGTCAACCACTGAATACTAAGGTTCCTGCTATGTCACTGCTGTAACATGTTGTGTTGTCATGTGGTAGGAACCTGGGCACAAGATGGCTGTGAGACAGGGTAAACCCAAATCATCTTCCTCTGGGTCCCAATTCCCTGCCAAGCCCAGGCCCTTGGTGCTTTCTCATTTTACAGCTGAGCAAAGGTCACTGAAGTCACATCAATATACAAGGGCATTCATCCCATTCGATCTTGCTGCAACTCACTTCAATTAAATAACTTGGTTACAATAGGGAGATATTAAGTGAGCACTTAGAAACAGCCCAAACCATTCTCCATGGGATATGATGAAATATCAGCACATTTGAGTATACTTGGGACTCTGGGAAGTTTGAGTCTACTTTAGTTATTGAGAAGGTTTTCAGGGATAGATGCTATAATACTGGAACATACCAAAGCATGGGTTATTCATTTCCTAAAATAACATACGATTGCTTTGGGTTTTCTATAGTTTTCAGTTCATTGCTATGAGCAACTGTGTGTATCTCACAGGAACATTAGAATCAGAGCTTTCAAACTTCTAATTGTAACTGTTATTAATTTGAAAAAAATTTGAGCATTAATTCAGAACTCAATTTTAAATGCTCTTCTGAACTGGAATGCAGACAGCAGCTCTAATGAAACACATGTTATGTACATGGTGTGTTTAATTGTGGATGAGAGACTAGTTTTCCCAGAAGGACTAAGACAGAACCCTTGTGAGTTCCAAACTTCATGAGGTAACCACATCCTTGGAGACATTCAAAGCATTTTCCAGGTTTGGAAAAAAATGACAGCAATTTTATTTCAATTATACTTTCCACTCATGTTTTCAGTATTGGCCTAAGGTCTATGTATATAAGGCAAAAGCAACACTTCCAAGTTCATAGAGTAGTCATAGTTCCTAAAACACAGTTGAGATTAGAGGTCATGGGAGTGTAGCCTTTCTACTTCAGAAGACTTGGCTTGGGTAGATTTCTCTTTCAGAGCATATCACTTATCTTTCCTATGTCTGTTTGGTAAAAAAATGATCAGAAATATCATTTCATTTAAAAGGTCATTGAGGAAGTCATAGGTCTGCTATATAGTTAACTGTCTCTCAGTGGGGTGAACTGTCAGGAAGTTAGCCTTTGCAGTGTGTTTCCCTGTAAATATTCCAGAGAGAAGATTTATCTGCAACAAAGAGGCTATATGGACCACAGTCATTATTGATTGGGTTATCCTAGGATATGGCACAAAGTCCATATCCCTAGAAATCTAGAAGAAAGGGCCATGTTCAAAGCTCAGGTGGAGAACAGAAGGTTGTTTCCCAGCTCATTCCTTCAGCTATCAAGGAGCCCTGCAGGCAATGAAGTATTGAAGTGAAGCAGAAATGACTGAGAACTGTTGAGAGGATGTGACTAGTCCCACTCTGCTGGTTCAGGTATGTGTGACTATCATCACCTTGTACAGCACACTGCATCCTTTCCTTGTTGCCTCATGTTCTGATTTATATTCATTCCAGGCTAGAAGCATTTCTAGGTATTGCTTTAAAAACATGTGCAAGGTGAAAGTGTGTCCTGCCAGGTTACCCAGGCTCTGAAGAATGCAACCATCTCACAGTTTTAAGGATGACAGCCGCGGCTCAGTGATCCTGCATGGGAGCACAGGTGTGGTAGTCCAACAAATTCTGCCCTGAAGGAGCAAGATCTGTCAGAGTCACATGGTTCCTTCTTGAGGTATGGAAAACATCTCTTTATTGTTGAGACCTCAGTTTTTAAAACTAGACTTATCATGAAATTGCATTTTACCATATTACCCACATGCAGAAGATTCTATTACATGTCTAAAATGCAATAAATATTTTTTAATATATGGTACACTTAATTCTACTGCTAACTCAATTTTTTTTAACTTTCCTGGGAGAAAATTGCTATTTCCATATTTCTAGTTGCACCATTTGTCCAGGTCTTAGGTACCTTGATGAGTTACTGTCCATGGTTAAACCATCCCATGGTAGAATGGCTGAGACATCTGTGTTCAAATTCATACTAAACACGCAGGCCAGTGACACAGACCCATGTACCCAGTGAGGCTGAGAGAAAAGGCATCACTGTAGTGGAGACACCTGCAAGCTGTTGTTCATTTTGCTAACAGTAGACTCCTTGCTCAGTCTGTGATGGACAGGAAAGATGTTGGATCACCTCATCTCTCTATATAAGGTCTGGGATTGACTAGTGGAGAAGTTCAAATGGACAGGACTGTGTGTGGCTGAACTCATGCTATTGGCCTTAGCTGTGACCTCACAGGCAGATAGTTCTGCATTAGTACCCTAGAGCTGTGGCTCAGGATCCTGAAATGTGCTTAGCATGATCTAAGTGTGATGTTAGACGCTGTTTCTCAGTGTGTGTTCTTTTAAAATTTACTTTGATTGTAATTTACAAATCATTGAGGTAGAGTGTGTTGACTTGTTACACAGTCAACTTCAGGCAGCGCATTTATTCTATGCTGAGTTCAAGCAATCCATGCAGGACTGGGCATTTAGTCCAACTGGAAAGGTGTTCACCTATCCTGCAGCAAGACTCTGCTTGATCCAGAATTTCCTAATATAGGTGTGACGGTGCACCTTTGTAATCCTGACACATGGGAAGCAGAAGCAGGAGGATAACAAAATTCTGATCCTATGCTTGGCTACATGGTGTTCCAAAACCAGCTTGAGCTACACAAAATTGGGTCAAAAAAACTGAAATGAGTCTTTTTTCAACCTTCATCTGGTAAAAAAGGTGATCGTGACAGAGCAGCTGGGGGTGTCCCTGCTGCTCTGGGCTTCTTGGGACACTCCACCCTATACAAGGGAAAAGATACACTTAGAAAACAAGTTGTATGTGAGATGGCCTGAAGCACAAGCTATAAATACCTGGGGGTGAGATTTCAGGATTCACTGTGCTGCTGCTGCTGCTTCTGCTTCTTCTGCTTCTTCTGCTGCTGCTGCTTCTGCTGCTGCTTCTGCTTCTGCTGCTGCTGCTGCTTCTGCTGCTGCTGCTGCTTATGTGGACTGTGTTTTTTCTTAAGAGGCTAAGAAACCTGACTAGGTATTTTTTCCACACACTCAACCAGTCTCTTCCCTCATTTGTGTTAAGGGATCTGAATAGCAAATGTGACTGTTCTAGCTCCAGTGATTTAGAACACACAAAAGCTTATGGGTTCAGTGAAAGTAACATTTCTGATCATCCCAGTTTGGAGCATCGTAGTACAGAACAATCATCCCAGCACTCAGAAAGCAGAGGCAAGAAGATTGCAAGTTCAAGGCATGTGTAGATTAAACATTAAGATCCTATCTAGTCTGGTCACAGAACAAACCCTTTTATCAGAAATAAAAAGTCTTATGCAGAAAGTGGTCAGCACATGGGTAGTATTTCCGATGTTGGTAGTTAGAGCCCCAGAAATACACACACACACACACACACACACACATGCACATATACATACACACACACACAGAGAGAGAGAGAGACTCAAAGAGAGAGACAGAGGAAGAGCTAGAGAGACAGAGAGAGGGAGAGAGACAGACAGAGAGAGAGGGAGAGAGACAGAGAGAGAGGGAGAGAGAGAGAATTGTGGAAAGCATCCTGGAAACCCACACAGTTTGCAGTGACGGGCATCATGATCTTGACAAAGGCTGAACTAGGATTGACTCTCAGACACTGAGAGCACTGGGACAGTGTTACTAAGAATACTAACAATATAGGAGCAAAGTGAAAGCTCTGGGTAGTTTTGCATTTCCTCTTCATGATAGGAATGGTGGAGAGGGATGGAGTTCATTTCACAGCCACAGGAGGCACACAACGATGGACCAGAAAGTGCCATTGTAGTTCTGAAGGATTTATTATTATCTGACACTTGCAAATTATGCAGCATATTCACCACACTGTGACCAGCACACATTATAGCAGTACACATGTGTCTAGGTTTTTCATACAAAATCTGTCACTGCGGCTCTGCCCTGTGTATGGAGCAGGTAACATCAAGTCATGACCTGTGAGGCTTCTTTATAAGGCCATGTTCAGCATTCCAGATTGTTCTCAGAAAACAACCTTGTTTACCCCGCTGTAGCAAAGTCATTTTGTTCTTAGAATCACGGACTCAGGAAATGTGGCGAAGCACTCATTAGAAATGTGAAACCTTCGGTCCCCAAGGAATTAAATGATAAAAACTAAGATGTATAATCAATGTACACGAAGAAAAAATATCCCAGAATACAACTGAGTATATTATAAGTGTATTTTGTCCATTGATAATTTCCTGAGATGATGATCATGTTGGCCATCTTCTTCCCTCCACCACAAATGAGGAAAGAAGATTGTTGAGTGTTTTGAACATCAACCTCATCAGGTTTCTCCACTGCTTAAAAGAGTCTGCATCAGCATGGAAGCACACACACACACACACACACACACACACACACACACACACGTGAACAGGCAGACATATGCACACAAACAGGGACATACACAGCTACTGTCATGCACATACACAAAACACGCATGCATGCACTCATACACATACATATACAAACACACACACACACACACACACACACATGCGTATTCACACATAACTCATGTTAATATTTATTTTATCCACTCTGGAACTTTTTTCAGTATGTATCTTTTGAGGACAAATGCTAATACATTAAAATAGCCATGGACGGCATAATCATTTCAAATATTTGAAAAATGTTATCCATTTTCTTGTTGCCATGTTAAGAGCAGTTTTCTGTGTGTTTTCATTTATTGTTTGGAATTTCATGCAATATACCTTTATAATGTTTTCACCTCCCCGCACCCCTCTCAGGTCTTCTTCAACCTCCCGACCCACCACCATTTACCTATGTACCCAACACAATGTACTTACTATTAAAAAGAAAAACCAAAGCCAACCAAAAATCAAAACCAACCAAGAACAAAAACTGTACAAAAAGCAGAGTCCAACTTGTGTTGCCTGGCTACACCTAAGCAGTGGCAGTTGTCTTTGCTTTGTATAACAGCTTGGAACAATACTAATGACCTCATGACTCATGTGGTCCTTTTTACATAGTGTTTGTATTTCAACGTGAAATTCTGTCACAGATGTATTATTCTCTTTAATCTCTTCCATAAAATGCTATACTCAAAATTTCTATAATATTCTCTTGACAACACTTTTAAGGTCCTTTGCCCCGACATTTCCTTCTGAACTTTTATGAGTTTATTATAATTTGAGATTTGGAATCTTGAAGCTGAGGTCAGTTACTAACAGAGCCATCTGCTTCCACAGAGTCTGTCTATGTGAGATCCAGGCTGTATTGTCTAGTTAATGTAATACATAAAAGTTGTTATTACAACAATCATATTAAACTATAGCCTGCATGTAACCGGAACAACTGAATTAACATTGAATTAACAATAGGAAGTGTTTCAGGCTATTACAAAATGGAAAAGGGTGTGATAAAATTCTTCTGCTTTAATAATTCTAACTCATAGAGTTGGCTTGTTTTGTGTTTGCAAGGTCTTTTTCCTCACTTTTCAATTCTCAAAACAATAAAACATTTTGGTTGCATGGTAATACTTAATTATTTTTGTCTTTCAGAAATTATTACTGCTCATGGGCAGATAGTCAAGGTCAAATACTTGCGAAGAAATAAAACAAATCAGGCAATTTCACCAGGTATCTGTAACCACTTGTTACCAAGACTTCATTCCCCTGAAAATATGGGGAAGCCCAGCTTGGTGTCAGTACACAACAGAAATTTTAGTTCTATAGATTTGATTTAAAAATCTTTGCATGGTAACTGCAAAATAAAAAAAAAGAACACTAAGTCAAGTTAAACAAATTAATTTTATTTTACTTTATTTCATGCATATGGGCATTTGGTGGTATGTATGTCTGTGCAACACTTGTGCATCTAGTACCCATGGAAGCCAGAATAAAGTATTAGATTCCTTTAGAACAGGAATTGCAGACAGTTGTGAGCTGCCATGTATTTGCTGGGACTTGAACCTGGGTGTTTTACAAGAAGAGCAGATGCCCTTACCTGCTGAGTCATCCCTGCAACTGCAACCAATGGATTTCTTATGTCATTGTATCTTTTGTTCATGTTCATTTTATAGGAATAAGCTAAATTCATAAGGACTGAAAACGTCTATGGAGATACTACAAGAACATTAATCTGTATTTATGATTAAAATTGAGAGGTAAATTATATTGTATTTTATTAACACTGCTCTACTTAATCACAAATGTGACAGAACCCAGAGAATATTTTCCCTGCTAAAGACCTTAGCTCCAATTCCTCCAATTCCTCAAAAGGAGCTTGCAGACTTGAAACATGAGAAATAACCAGGAGAAGAGACAAGATACCCTGACTTAATGCATGCACTCTACAATCTTCTCATTGAAAATTTAAAAGTCGTACATTTTAATGTGTAACTATTACTGTTGTGAAAAATATAATTAACATAAATAACTAAAAGGACTGTTTTAAAATAGATGAAAGCATAAAAGCCAGGAGAGAAGAGAGTGTGCGAGAGCAAGACCAGAATTCTATCCCATGTAATAACTGTCATTTCCTCCTGAAGGACAGTCCTCACGAGGCCATACTCTTGCCAGATTGGATCTACATTGATGGTTCACTCTAAGCCATGGATATAGGAAACCACAGCTGTGAGACAGACTTCACCTTGGTTGGCCTTTTCCAGTATGGACACATGGACACCTTCCTCTTCACAGTCATCTCCATCCTCTTTGCAGTGGCTCTCATAGGCAACATCACACTGGTCCACCTCATCAGGCTGGACCAAAGACTCCACACCCCCATGTACTTCCTCCTCAGCCAGCTCTCCATCATTGACATGATGTACATCTCCACCACTGTGCCCAAGATGGCAGCCAACTTCCTGTCAGACACCAAGGCCATTTCTTTTCTTGGATGTGAGATCCAAGTCTTTATGTTTCTGACCCTGTGTGGATCTGAAGCCCTCCTGCTGGGCTTCATGTCCTATGACAGGTACATAGCCATCTGCCGGCCCCTGCACTACCCTGTGCTCATGAGCCGGAAGATCTGCTGTTCCATGGTCGCTGGTAGCTGGAGCAGCAGTTCTATCACTGCATTAATGCATATACTGCATGTATTTCAACTTCCCTTCTGTGGATCTAGAATTGTTAACCACTTTTTCTGTGAGGTCCCATCTCTCCTGCCATTGGTATGTGAAGACACATCCCAATATGAGCTTACAATCTTTGTGAGTGGTATTGTATTTCTGCTTTTGCCCTTCCTGGCCATCCTAGCTTCCTATGCTCGGGTGTTGGTTGTTGTATTCCAGATGGGTTCAGGGAAGGGACAGAGTAGAGCTGTGTCCACCTGCTCCTCACACCTGACCGTGGCCAGCCTGTTCTATGTCACCACTCTCTCCACCTACACACAGCCACACTCCCTGCATTCTCCTGGAAGGGACAAAGTGGTGGCTGTGCTCTATTCAATTGTCACCCCTGTTCTGAACCCATTCATCTACAGCCTGAGGAACAAGGAGGTCATGGGGGCCCTGAGGAGACAAATGGTGTGAGGAAGGTTTGCACAGGATTTTGGGTCACCCTGTGGACTGAGCTGAAGACTGGTCTTGGACACTCTCTGGGACAATTTTAGGATTGATATTGGTTCCTGGATTGATTGGTTCCTGGATATTGGTTCAGGACTGATATTGGAACTGAATGTTGGTTCCTGGGCAGAGGGAAGGGCATTGCCCCTGTCTCTGGCATCTCTTGTTGCCCATCAGTCTGAGTTGGTTTTCCACAGAACTTTCTTACCATCTGCCCTGGTGCAAGGCACTATGGCTTCTCAGACTTTGGGAGAAGGTACAGTTCCCTGCTGTGTGCTTGTCTTGCTCTGGAAGCTTTCTGCAGTTTAGGAGTAGAGCTGTATATGTGCATAGATTTTGCAGAAATCTGAAATATTTTATTGGTTTTCCTTTGCAGATACAACTGTTCTACAATAATCTCTCTCTCTCTCTCTCTCTCTCTCTCTCTCTCTCTCTCTCTTCTGTCTCTCTGTGTGCGTGTGTGTGTGTGTTATAATGTGACATATTTTAAGGACAATTCTGAAAGACACAGGGAGGGAGCCAAGTTTATGCTTCCCTTGATGCTTGTGTGGCTGTTACCCTGTGAAAAAGATTCCCAAGCTCCCTACCTGTTCGATGAAGTCTTGCTGACTCCCTTTATCAATACCCTTTCCCCAGATTCATTAATGACTTTTTAACAAATATCATCAATAGATCTTTCTGACAGTATGCCCTCTGTCTCTTTCCATGAATATCTTTACGTTGATCTTCCATTTTTATATTTATATTCATTACTCATGCTAAATTATGATAAGGACAATTAGAGCAACAGACCCAGAATGGTTCTGCTTTAGAAATCTGTAGACAATGTCTGTATTTTGTCCATGACTAATACGCCCATAGTGTTGCACTTCCTCCAACAAGGCCACATGATAGCATAATGCTACTCACTTAGGTGATGTATTTAAATTGCCCCATTCTACTGCCTGCCCTCATATTATTGTTCAAACCAATGAGTCTTTGGGGATCATACTTAAACATGTAGACTACATGAGCAACAGCTCCAAAAGTTCCCATTATCTAGAGCAATCTCAAAAATGTTAAGGGTCCAAAGGTCAAAGAGTCTTCTGAAATTAATCCTATCATGTACTCATGTTCAAAAACATAAACACACATCATATACCTCCACATTCACAGTATACACTTCACCATTCCTAAATGCAGCATGAGGAAATCGTGGACCTAAATAAGACACAAGCCAGCTGAGCAATCTGCAAACTCTGCATCTCCATATCTGTTGACAAAGTGTTCTTCAGATCTCCAAGTCACCTGGCAGGCCTCAGTGTGAGAGGATGCATAATAATAATAATAATAATAATAATAATAATAATAAATGTTTTGAAATATTCTAGAGATTAATTATTGATTCTTTGTAATTGGTGGCAATAATTTGAGTGATAAATTTAATGACAATAGAAACACCTGCTCTGGGACTAATAAAAATAAATTGCATCTGTTGCCTGTATGTAGGATCCTATTCCCCTAGCCAGCTGCCCTGGCAGGCCTCAGTGTGAGAGGATATGCCTGGCCCTGCAGAGAGTTTATACACCATGGTGGGCAGATGTCCAGGGTGCCCCCACAGTCTCAGAGGAAAAGGGGTGGCTATGGGGGATGAATTGTGTGAGGGGGACCAACTAAGCTGCATATCTGCTACATATGCGTCGGAGTCTAGGGGTGGCTAAATGAAGTTAATAAATGGATTTCTGCAGTGTCTATTGTTATGTCCCCATTTGGTTTCTGATTTATTAATGTGCCTTTATGCTTTTTGGTTAGTTTGGCTAAGGGATTTTCTATCTCCTTCATTTTCTCAAAGAGCCAGCTCTTGGTTTCCTTGGTTCCTTTTACTGCTCTCTTTGTTCCTAATGGATGGATTTAAGCCCTGAGTTTTATTATTTCCTGCCATCTACTCCTCTTGTCATGATTGATGCTTTTTGTTCTAGAGCTTTTAGGGGTGCTGTTAAGTAGCTAGTATAAGATCTGTCTAATTTCTTATGAAGGCATTTAGTTCTATGAACGTTCCTCTTAGCACTGCTTTCATTGTGTCCCCTACATCTGGGTATGTTATTCCTTTATTTTCAATGAATTCTATAACTCTTTAATATTGTTTTAATTTCTTCTTTGACACAGTGGCCATTGAAGAGAGAGATGTTCAGTCTGCATGAGTTTGAGGCTTTCTCTTGTTTCTGTTGTTGTTGAAGGCCAGTTTTAATTCACAGCGATCTGATGAGATACAAGGGGTTATTTCAATCTTCCTGTATCTGTTGAGGCTTGCTTTGTGATTGAGTATCTCATCAATTTTGGAAAACATTCCCTGAGTGTCTGAGAAAAACTTCTATTCTTTTGAGTTTGGGTGAAATGTTCTGCAGATATCTGTCAGGTCAATTTTGTTCATAATGTCAGGTAGTTTCATTATTTCTGTTTGGTTTCTGTGTTGATGACCTATGCATTGTGTTGAAGTCTCTTAAAGTATGGGGTTTGATGTGTGATCGAAGTTATAGTAATGTTTCTTTTATGAATGTGGATGTCTTTGCATGAATTTAGAAATCATCTTGGATATTTTTGTTCATCAGTATGAAATGTCCTTCCCCCATCCTTTGCTTACTTTTGGTTGAAAGTCTATTTTATGAGATTTTAGAATGGCTACTCCGGCTTCTTTCTTGGGTCCTTTTGCTTAAAGAAATGTCTTTTAACCATTATTCGGAGGTAATGCTCATTTTTGTTGCTGAAGTGTGTTTCTTGTATGCCGCAGAGTAATAGATCCTATTTCCCCATACACTCTGTTATTTTTGTCGTTTTACAGGGGAATTGAATCCATTGTTGTTGACAAATATTGATGACCAAGGACTGCTAGTTCCTGTTATTTTGGTCTTTGTGGTGGTAGTGTGTGTCTGTGTGTGTCTCTGTGTGCATGTGTGTGTGTGTGTGTGTGTATGTGTGTGTGTGTGTGAGAGAGAGAGAGAAAGAGAGAGAAGAGAGGGAGAGGGAAGAGAGAGGGGGAGAGGAAGAAGGAGAGGGAGAGATTCTCATTTGTTTCTGCTGGTGTGACATTATTCATTTCTTGTGTTTCTTGGGTGCATTTACACTCTCTGTGTTGCAGTTTTTCTCTAGTATCCTCTCTAGTGCTGAATTAGTGGAAAGATATTGTTTGAATTTGGATTTGCCATGGCATATCTTACTTTCTCTATCAATGGTGATTTGATTAAGGAAATAGTAGTCTGAGCTGACATCTATTGTCTCTTGGTGTGTACAACATATCTTCCCAGGACCTTCTGGCTTTTAGGGTAACTTCTGAGAAATCAGGTATAATTCTGATAGGTTTGCCTTCATGTGTTACTTGGCATTTTCTTTTGCACCTTTTAATATTATTTCTTCTACTTTGCTGAAGTTGTTTATCAGCTGTAGGAGTTCTCTAGTGGAGTTTTTTGGGTCACTTAGGTAGACTATCATGTCATCTGCAAATAATGATAGTTTGACTTTTTCCTTTCCAATTTGTATCCCTTTGACCTCCTTATGCTGTTGAATTGCTCGAGCTAGTACCTCAAGTACAATATTGAAAACATAAGGAGAAAGGGGGCAGCCCTGTCTAGTCCCTGATTTTAGTGGGATTGCTTCAAGTTTCTCTCCATTTAGTTTGATGCTGGCTACCGGTTTGCTGTATATTGCTTTAACGATGTTTAGGTATGGGCCTTGAATTCCTGTTCTTTCCAAGACTTTAAGCATGAAAGGATGCTGAATTTTGTCAAATGCTTTTTCAGCATCCAATGAAATGACCATGTGGTTTTTTTCTTTGAGTTTGTTTATGTAGTGGATTGCATTGATGGATTTCGTATATTGAACCAACCCTGCATCCCTGGGATAAAGCCTACTTGATCATGGTGGATGATCGTTTTGATGTGTTCTTGGATTCGGTTGGCAAGAATGTTATTGAGTATTTTTGCATCGATGTTCATAAGGGAGATTGGTCTGAAGTTTTCTTTTTTTGTTGGATCTTTGTGTGGTTTTGGTATCAGCGTAAATGTGGCTTCGTAGAAGGAATTGGGTAGGGTTCCTTCTGTTTCTATTTTGTGGAATAGTTTGAAGAGTATTGGTGTTAGGTCTTCTTTGAAGGTCTGATAGAATTCTGCACTGAAACCATCTGGTCCTGTGCTTTTTTTGGTTGGAAGACTTTCTATGACCCCTTCTATTTCTTTAAGGGTTATGGGACTGTTTAGGTGATCTATTTGGTCCTGATTTAATTTTGTTATTTGGTATCTGTCTAGGAAATTGTCCATTTCCTCCAGATTCTCCAGTTGTGTTGAGTATAGGCTTTTGTAGTAGGATCTGATGATTTTTCGGATTTCCTCAGTTTCTGTTGTTATATCTCCCTTTTCATTTCTAATTTTGTTAATTTGGATACTTTCTCTGTGCCCTTTGGTCAGCCTGCTAAGGGTTTATCTATCTTGTTGATTTTCTCAAAGAACCAGCTCCTGGACTCGATTTTTTGTATGGTTCTCTTTGCTTCCACTTGATTGATTTCAGCCCTGAGTTTGATGATTTCCTGTCTTCTACTTCTCCTGGGTGAAATAGCTTCTTTTTGTTCCAGGGCTTTCAGGTGTGTCATTAAGCTGCTGGTATATGCTCTCTCCATTTTCTTTTTGGAGGCACTCAGGGCTATGAGTTTTCCTCTTAGCACTGCTTTCATTGTGTCCGAAAGATTTTGGTATGCCTTCATTTTCATTAAATTCTAAAAAGTCTCTGATTTCTTTCCTTATTTCTTCTTTGGCCAAGGTGTCATTGAGTAGAGTATTGTTCAGCCTCATGTGTATGTGGGCTTTCTGTTGTTTTTGTTGCTATTGAAAACCACTCTTACACCATAGTGATCTGATAGGAGGCATGGGAGTAGTTCGATCTTGTATTTGTTGAGGTCTGTCTTGTGACCAATTATATGGTCGATTTTGGAGAAGGTACCATGAGGTGCTGAGAAAAAGGTATATTCTTTTGCTTTAGGGTGAAATGTTCTATAGATAGCAGGTTATAAAATCAACTCAAACAAATCAGTGGCCTTCCTCTACTCAAAGGATAAGCAAGCTGAGAAAGAAATTAGGGAAATGGCCCCCTTCACAATAGCCACAAACAGTATAAAGTACCTTGGGGTGACTCTTACCAAACATGTGAAAGATCTGTATGACAAGAACTTCAAGACTCTGAAGAAGGAAATGGAAGAAGACCTCAAAAAATGGGAAAACCTCCCATGCTCATGGATTGGCAGGATCAATATAGTTAAAATGGCCATTTTGCCAAAAGCAATATACAAATTCAATGCAATACCCATCAAAATCCCAACTCAATTCTTCACAGAGTTAGAAAGAGCAATTCTCAAATTCATCTGGAATAACAAAAAATCCAGGATAGCTAAAACTATTCTCAGCAACAAAAGAAATTCTGGGGGAATCAGTATCCCTGACCTCAAGCAATACTACAGAGCAATAGTGTTAAAAACTGCATGGTATTGGTACAGTGACCGGCAGGCAGATCAATGGAACAGGATTGAAGATCCAGAAATGAACCCACACACCTATGGCCACTTGATCCTCGACAAAGGGGCTAAAAACATCCAATGGAAAAAAGATAGCCTTTTCAACAAATGGTGCTGGTTCAACTGGAGGTCAGCATGCAGAAGAATGCGAACTGATCCATCCTTGTCTCCTTGTACTAAGCTCAAATCCAAATGGATCAAGGACCTCCACATAAAGCCAGACACTCTGAAGCTAATAGAAAAGAAACTGGGGAAGACCCTTGAGGACATCGGTATAGGGAGAAAGTTTCTGAACAGAACACCAATAGCATATGCTCTAAGATCAAGAATTGACAAATGGGACCTCATAAAATTACACAGTTTCTGTACGGCAAAGGACACCATCAAAAGAACAAATTGGCAACCAACAAATTGGGAAAAGATCTTCACCAATCCTACATCAGATAGAGGGCTACTATCCAATATATATAAGGAACTCAAGAAGTTAGACTCCAGAAAACCAAACAACCCTATTAAAAAATGGGGTACAGAGTTAAACAAAGAATTCTCACCTGAAGAACTTCGGATGGCAGAGAAACACCTTAAAAATGCTCAACTTCATTAGTCATTAGGGAAATGCAAATCAAAACAACCCTGAGATTTCACCTTACACCAGTCAGAATGGCTAAGATTAAAAATTCAGGAGACAGCAGGTGTTGGCGAGGATGTGGAGAAAGAGGAACACTCCTCCACTGCTGGTGGGGTTGCAAATTGGTACAACCACTCTGGAAAGCAGTCTGGTGGTTCCTCCGAAAACTGGGCACCTCACTTCCAGAAGATCCTGCTATACCACTCCTGGGCATATACCCAGAGGACTCCCCACCATGTAATAAGGATACATGCTCTACTATGTTCATAGCAGCCCTATTTATAATTGCCAGATGCTGGAAGGAACCCAGGTATCCCTCAACAGAAGAGTGGATGCAAAAAATGTGGTATATCTACACAATGGAGTACTATTCAGCCATTAGAAACCATGAATTCATGAAATTCTTAGGCAAATGGATGGAGCTAGAGAATATCATACTAAGTGAGGTAACCCAGACTCAAAAGGTGAATCATGGTATGCACTCACTAATAAGTGGATATTAACCTAGAAAACTGGAATACCCAAAACATAATCCACACATCAAATGAGGTAGAAGAAGAAAGGAGGAGTGGCCCCTGGTTCTGGAAAGACTCAGTGAAACAGTATTCAGCAAAACCAGAACGGGGAAGTGGGAAGGGGTGGGTGGGAGGACAGGGGAAGAGAAGGGGGCTTGCGGGACTTTCGGGGAGTGGGGGGGCTAGAAAAGGGGAAATCATTTGAAATGTAAATAAATTATATCGAATAATAAAAAAAAAAAAAAAAAAATTCAGGAGACAGCAGGTGTTGGCGAGGATGTGGAGAAAGAGGAACACTCCTCCACTGCTGGTGGGGTTGCAAATTGGTACAACCACTCTGGAAAGCAGTCTGGTGGTTCCTCCGAAAACTGGGCACCTCACTTCCAGAAGATCCTGCTATACCACTCCTGGGCATATACCCAGAGGACTCCCCACCATGTAATAAGGATACATGCTCTACTATGTTCATAGCAGCCCTATTTATAATTGCCAGATGCTGGAAGGAACCCAGGTATCCCTCAACAGAAGAGTGGATGCAAAAAATGTGGTATATCTACACAATGGAGTACTATTCAGCCATTAGAAACCATGAATTCATGAAATTCTTAGGCAAATGGATGGAGCTAGAGAAAATCATACTAAGTGAGGTAACCCAGACTCAAAAGGTGAATCATGGTATGCACTCACTAATAAGTGGATATTAACCTAGAAAACTGGAATACCCAAAACATAATCCACACATCAAATGAGGTACAAGAAGAATGGAGGAGTGGCCCCTTGTTCTGAAAAGACTCAGTGCAGCAGTATAGAGCAAAATCAGAACAGGGAAGTGGGAAGGGTTGGGTGGGAAAACAGGGGGAGGGAAGGGGACTGATGGGACTTTCGGGGAGTGGGGGTCCAGAAAAGGGGAAATCATTTGAAATGTAAATAAATATATCAATAAATTAAAAAATATTATTTCTTTATTTTGTACATATAGCTTTTGGATTATATATGGTGAGAAGATTTTCTCTTGTAGTTCAATCTATTTGGTGTTTGGTAAGTTCCTTGTATGTTTATGGCCATCTCTATCATTAAGTTATGGAAATTTTCTTCTATGATTTTGTTGAAAATATTTTCTGGGACTTTGAACTGAGAATCTTCTCATTCTTCTATTCCTGTTATTCTTTTTTTTCATTTCATTTTTATTAGATATATTCTTTATTTACATTTCAAATGTTGTCCCCAATATTGGCCCCCTGAAATCCCATAAGCCATCTCCCTTCCTCCTGTTCCCCAATAAACCCTCTTCTGCTTCCCTATCCTGGTATACCCTACACTGCAGCATCGAGCCTTTCCAGGACAAAGGACTTCTCCTTCTGTTGATGTCCTATCAAGGCCATCCTCTGTAGTCTATGTGTCTGCAGCCATGGGTAATTCTGTGTGTACTCTTTGGTTGATGGTTTTGTCCCTGGGAGCTCTAGGAGTACTGGGTGGCTCATATTGCTGCTCCTCCTATGCTACTGCAAACCCCTCGAGCTCCTTGGGTCCTTTCTCTAGCTCCTCCATTGGGGACCCTGTGCTCAGTTCAATGGCTGGTTGAGAGTGTCTCCCTTTGTATTTGTCATGCACTAGCAGAGTCTCCCAGGTGACATATATATCTTGCTCTTGTCAGCAAGTACTTGTGGGCATTGATAATAGTGTCTGGGTTTTGTAACTGTATATGGGATGGATCCCTAGGTGGGGTAGTCTCTGGATATTCTTTCAGACACTGCTCCACACTTAGTCACTGTATCTCCTTCTGTGGGTATTTTGTTCCCCCTTCTAAGAAGAAACAGAGTATCCATACATTTTTCTTCCTCCTTCTTGTGCATCATTTGATATGTGAAATGTGTCTTGGGTATTCTGAACTTCTGGGCTAATAGTCACTTATCAGTGAGTGCATACTATGTATATTCTTTTGTGATTGGGTTACCTCACTCAGGATAATATTTTCTAGTTCCACCCACTTGCCTATGAATTTCATGAATTCATTATTTTTAATAGCTGAGTAGTATTCCATTGTGTAAATATATCAGGTTTTCTATATCCATTCCTTATTGAGGGACATCTGGGTTCTTTCCAGCTTCTGGCTATTATAAATAGGGCTGCTATGAACATAATGGAATATGTGTCCTTATTACATGCTGGAGAATCCTCTGGGTATACATATGCCCAAGAGTGGTATAACCGGGTCCTCCAATAGTATCATGCCCAGTTTTCTGTGGAACTGCCAGACTGATTTCCAGAGTGGTTGTACCAGCTTGCAATCCCACCATCAGTGGAGGAGTGTTCCTCTTTCTCCACATCCTCTCCAGCACCTGCTGTCTCCTGAGTTTTTCATCCTAGCCATTCTGACTGGTGTGAGGTGCAATCTCAGTGTGGTTTTGATTTGCATTTCCCTGATGTCTAAGGTCGTTGAACATTTCTTGCGGTGCTTCTCAGTCATTCGAATTCCTCAGGTGAAAATTCTTTGTTTAGATCTGTTTAAAACCCCTATTTTTAATAGTGCTATTTGGTTCTCTGGAGTCTAACTTCTTGAGGTATTTGTATATATTGGATATTAGCCCTCTGTCAGATGTAGGGTTGGTAGAGATGTTTTCCTAATTTCGTTGCCATTTTCTCCTATTGACAGTGTCGTCTTTTGCTTTACAGACATGTTGAAATGTTATGAGGTCCCATTTGTCAATTCTTGATCTTAGAGCATAAGTTTTGGTGTTCTGTTCAGGAAATTTCCCCCTGTGCCCGTGTGCTCAGGCTGTTCCTCAGTTTTTTCCTATTAGTTTCAGTTTTTCTGGTTTTATGTGGAGGTCTTTGATCCACTTGGAGTTGAACTTAGCACAAGGAGATGAGAATTGATCAATTTGCATTCTTCTTCATGTTAGCCACTGGTTGAACCAGCACAATGTGTTGAAAAGGCTATCTTTTTTCCATTGGATGGTTTTAGCTATTTTGTCAAAGATTAAGTGACCATACATGTGTGGGTTCACTTCTGGGTCTTCAATTCTATTCCACTGATCTACCTATATTCTCTTGGTGATGGTTGCATCTCTAGTTCATGTTCTCTTTCCAAGATTTTCCATCTTTAGTATTGCCTCAGTTTGTATTTTCTTTACTATTCTATTTTCAAGACTGATCAGTTTTGTTTATTTCCTTCATTTGTTTGATTGCATATTTTGTTTCTTTATATTTATTCATTTCCTTTAAGGGCCTCTACCCATTTTATTGTATTTTCCTGAATGTCTTTATGGGTTTTATTGTTTACTCTTTAAAGGCCTCTAGCATCTTCATAAGATTAGATTTAAGGCCATTTTCTCATGCTTCACGTGTGTTAGGACATCCAGGACTTGCTGTAGTAGGAACAGAGGGTTCTGGTGGTGCCTCATTACTGTGGCATAGGTTGGTTGTGCCTTACACTGGACTTTAGCAAGTTGGTTGTCCATTAGCAGGCCTGGTAGTCCCTGTTGGTGGCAAGCTTCTGGGACTATAATTGGAGCTGGTTGTCCTAGGCAGCACTAGGCTTCCAGGGATGCAGGCAGAACTGGAATTCCCTGATGGCCACAGGACTCTGGGATGGTAGGCAGAGGTGTGGACTAGAAGTTGGAGTGCAGAGGATACAGGATGTAACTCAAGGCTTCTAGGATTGCTGGGGGACACAAGGGGTAGGAGATTGGGGTGGGGGAATCTCACCTGGTTGTCCCAGGCAGCAATAGGCCTCCTGGAATGCACACAGAGCTGTGTTCCAGGGAATGAAGGGCAGATCCAGGATTGCAAATAAAAGTGTGGACCAGAAAATGAAACACAGAGGGGATAGAGTAGTCCTTGATATATTAGAGATATTACTTTGGCTTTTTATTTTATTTTAATAGGAAACTGTCTTAGTTAGAGTTTTACAACTATGAACAGATACCATCACCAAGGACAACATATAATTTTGGGCTGGCTTACAAATTCAGAGGTTCAGCCCATTCATCAAGGCAGAAGGATGGTAGCATCCAGGCAAACATGGTGCTGGAAGAGTTGACAGTTCTCAGTTTTCATCAAAGGTCACTTTCACATTGGTCTTTATGTTAGATAAATTTTCTTCTATGATTTTGTTGATGTTATCATTGTGTCCTTAATTTCCTAGAAATTTTCTGTAAGAAAAATTAAAATTTGGCATTTTCTTTTTTTCTAATAAAAGACAACATTTAATTGGGGCTGGCTTACAGGTTCATGGGTTCATTCCAGTATCATCAATGAAAGAACGTGGCAGCATCCAGGCAGACATGGTGCAGGAGGTGCTGAGAGTTCTACATCATCATCTGAAGGCTGCTAGCAGAATACTTGATTCCAGACAGCTAGGAGTAGAGTCTTAAAGTACACACACACAGTAACTCACTTACGTCAAAAAGGTCACATCTCCAAAAAGGTTTCACCTTCAAATAGTGCTGGTCCCTGGGCCAAGCATACACAAGCCATCACATTCTACTTCCTGGATCCCTTACACTTGTTCAAACACATGAGCCTTTGGAGACCATACCAAGCCATAGCATAATACAAAAAATACATTTAGTCCAATTTCCAAAGTCCCCATAGTCTATAGCAGTAACAACAATATTAAATTCCAAAGCTCAAATTCCCTTCTGATATCCATCCAATCACTTCATTGCAATCCCAGAATCAAGTCAGGAAACCAACTGGGCAAACTCCAAACACTGCAGCTCCATGTCTGATATCAAGGCAGCTTTAAAATCTCCAACTCTGTTTTCATCTTTGTTGACTGCAACAAACTTACTTCTCCTGGCCAAAGAGGGATCTATATAGAGCCATCAGGACACAGGAACCAAGTAACAGGCAGCAACAGGATCCTTTTGATTTCCATCTACACCCCAGAGTTGACCCTGTGCTGCAGCTTTCTTTACTCAAATTCCTCCTGGAGAGAACAGGTCTCCCAGAAGTGCTGACACACAGGCTTGTAGGAGGGAAACGATACAGTCAGAGACAGCAAGATCAGCTAACACCAGAGATAACCTGATGTCTAGAGACAAGGACAAGAATATAAGCAAGAGAAGCTAAGGCTACTTAGGATCATCAGAACCCAGTTCTTCCACCACAGCAAGCCCTCGATACCCCAACACACCAGAAAAGCAAGACTCTGATTTAAAATTACATCTCATGATGATGATAGAGGACTTTAAGAAGGACATAAATAACTACTGTAAACAAATATAGGAGAACACAGGTAAACAGGTAGAAGCCATTTAAGAGAAAACACAAAAATCCCTTAAAGAATTACAGAAAAACACAAGCAAACAGGTGAAGGAATTGAACAAAACCACCCAGGTTCTACAAAAGGAAGTAGAAGCAATAAAGGAATCAGAAAGTGAAACAACCTTGGAGATAGAAATCTTAGGAAAGAGATCAGGAGTCATAGACACAAACATTACCAAATAAATACAAGAGGAGAGATAATCTCAAGTGCAGAAGATATCATAAAAATCATTGACACAACAGTCAAAGAAAATGCCAAATAAAAAAAGCCCCTAACCCCAAACATCCAGGAAATCCAGGACACAATGAGAAGACCAAATTTAAGGATAATAGGTATAGCAGAATGTGGAGATTCTCAACTTAAAGGGTCAGTAAATATCTTCAACAAATTTATAGAAGAAAACTTCCCTAACCTAAAGGGAGAGATGCACATAAACATACAAGAAGCCTACACAACTCCAAATAGATTAGACTAGAAAAGAAATTCCTCCCATCACATAATAGTCAAAACACCAAATGCACAAAACAAAGAATACTAAAAGCAATAAGGGAAAAAGGTCGAGTCAAAAGGGAAAAAGGCAGACCTTTTAGAATTAGACCAGGCTTCTCACCAGAGATAATGAAAGCTAGAAGATCCTGGGATGTGGAGACTCAACCCTGCATCCTGTTGTTCCCCTTTAAGAGTCACGTACTCACTGGAGAAGTGTGCATGCACCCTTTGACATCATATCAGTCCACTCTCAGGCCATTGTCTCGATCCTATCATGAGCCCCTTCGTGGCAGTCACTGATTGGTGCATGCTTGGATATAACTGGGGCAGCAGGCTAGGATCGGGAGCTTCCTGATGTAAGGTTTCCTGAATAAACTGCTTCAAGAAGAGTCTCCCGTGTCATCTCCCTTATTCTGCTGCACAGATTTGGCCGCGACAAGTGGTGGCCCGTACAGGGACATCAGAACTCACTGCAGTCAGGGTAGCTAGCTGGTAAGTTCCCGGGTAAGTGGCACAAAGTAAAGTTCTTGGTATTGTGAGATTATAAGGTTCCGGTAATGGACTTAAATACACCATGGGTAACACCTCTTCTAGTAGATCTTTACTTGCAGTGCTTAAGAATCTGTTGAAAGCAAAAGGACTAGGACTGAAAGATTCTACCGTGCAGAAATTCCTTGGGTCTGTGGATGAAATTGCTCCCTGGCTTGCTGTCTCAGGATACTTGACTTTCCCTAGTTGGGATAAATTGGGAAAGGATATAGATTTTGCTAGGAAACAAGGAATTGTATGCCCAGGCATGCAATCGATCTGGAAGCTCGTTCATTCTTGCCTTGCAGATCAAGAGGGGAAGTGTGCAGCTGAAATTGAAAAAGGAAGTGATGCTTTTGAGTGAGTGAAAGAGGAACGATCAATAAAGTCAGAGAAAGGTGATAGCTCTGACAGTTCAGACGATGAGCTGGAGAAGTTAGTGGAGAAGATGGAATCAGTTAAGTTGGAAGTCCAGCCCTTGGCCCCAGGATCGCCTTGTTCTCCCCCGTATGCTCCTCAGACATCTACAACATCTGAAGGCCATAGTCTGTGTTCAGGAGTTTGGAGGGAGTTAGGTGCCCAGGGTTGTTTCCCTGTTTTTCAAGATCAGCAGGGAAACCGTAACCATGAGCCTTTGGATTGGAACATAGTGCAGAGACTAGCTGAAGGGATGCGTGCCTATGGCACTAGTGCTGCCTATGTTATTTCCATGCTTGAAAACCTCCAAAGGTATTACATGACCCCTCATGATTGGCAAAACCTGGCTCGGGCCTGCCTTTCCCCTGGGCAGTATTTAGACTGGAAGGCGATTTTCATTGAACACTCAGCTGAGCAAGCAGCAGTAAATGCAGCCAATGGCCAGCCAGCCTGGAGCCAGGACATGCTTCTAGGACAGGGCCTATTTCCAATAACCAGACTGGATACCCCCTTCAAGTGTATGATCAAATTGATGTACTTGCCACAAGAACTTGGCAAGCCCTTCCAAATAGAGGGGAAGTGGCAGGAAATCTGACTAAGGTCATACAAGGGCTGACTGAGCCTTTTGCTGACTTTGTGGCACAAATGGTTGAAGCAGCAGGCAGAATTGTTGGGGATGTTGATCAAGCCATGGCATTAGTGAACCAACTGGTCTTCAAACAGTGCACTAAAGAATGTAGACAAGTAATTAACCCTTATAAAGGCAAAGGCCTAGAGGTTTGGATGAAAATATGCAGAGAATTAGGAGGTCCTTTATCTAAGGCTGGATTAGCTGCTGCAGTCATGCAGGCATCCCAAAAAAAAACCTGGAAGTAAACAAGGAGCTTGCTTTAAATGCAGGCAGCCTGGCCATTTAAAGCGGCAATGTCCTCAATTGCAAAATTGGGAGAGCCCACGACCTAGAACACCTGGTCTGTGTCCCAGATGTCGTAAAGGTAATCACTGGGCCAATGACTGTAGATCGGTAAAAGATATTACGGGACAACCCTTGACAGCTGGGTATGGTGGCACTAGGCCAAAAAACGGGGCACAGGGCCCACGTCCTCAGGGCCCTCAAATATATGGGGCAGTATTGGAACAATGGGCCAATCTTCAGCCTCCAATACGTGGAGTCAGTTGATCCACCCAGGTGAGCAACCCCAAGAAGTGCAGGACTTGACCTTTGTTTTACCACCACACTCATATTAACACCCAAAATGGGACCTCAGTTGATTGAGACTGATTTCAAAGGACCTTTGCTGCAAAATACTGTGGGCTTATTGCTAGGAAGAAGCTCAGTTACCATGCAGGGTTTAGTAATACATCCAGGAGTAATAGATTCAGATTTTACTGGCACAATTAAAATTATGGTTTCCTCCTCTAGTGGTGTGTTTGCAGTTTCACCTAGTGATAGGATAGCTCAATTATTAATTCTACCCAGTTGCCATAAATTATTTCCTTCCAAAAATAGACAAAGAGAGGATAAAGGATTTGGCTCTTCTGGAGCTTCTGCCGTGTATTGCTCCATGGATCTGGGGGCTCATCCTTTGCTTTCTTTAGAGATTAATGGAAAAGTCATACTCAGACTCCTGAATACTGGAGCCAATAAAAGTATAATCAGTAAGAAGGATTGGCCAAAAAATTGGCCTTTGCAAGCATCAGAGCAAATATTGAGAGGATTGGGATATGCACAAGAACCAGAAAAGAGTACACAAATTTTGAGATGGAGAGATGAGGAAGGCCATGCTGGGGAATTTCAACCTTATGTTTTAGAAGTTCCTATTTCCCTGTGGGGATGAGATCTTTTAAATGAAATGGGATATGTGCTTTCCAATGAAGGAATATATAGTTCAAAATCACAACAAATGATGCAAAAGATGGGTAATAAACCTGGACAAGGTTTAGGGAAATATTCCCAGAGTCTCATCTCCCCAATCTCTGCAACATCTAATGTACCAGCAAGAAAGGGATTGGGTTTTTCCTAGGGGCCACTGGGGATGCTCTCCCCATTACATGGAAGTCTGAGGATCCAGTGTGGGTTCCTCAGTAGCCTTTACCCTCAGAAAAATTAAAGGCTGTCAATGATTTAGTGAAGGAGCAACTGAGCATGTGCCATATACAACCCTCTACATCTCCTTGGAATACTGCAATCTTTGTTATAAAAAAGAAATCAGGAAAATGGAGGCTCTTACATGACCTACGAGTAATTAATAAACAGATGATGCCCATGGGTCCAGGGCAGAGAGGTCCCATCTGCCTTGCCAAAGCAGTGGCTTTTAATAGTTATAGATATAAAAGATTGCTTCTTTTCAATTCCACTTCATGAAAAGGATACACAAAGGTTTGCTTTCACAGTCCTCTCGATAAATCATGCATCTCCAGATTCACACGATGAATGGGTAGTTTTACCTCAAGGAATGGCCAATAGTCCCACCATGTGTCAATTACATGTTAGTAAATCTTTGGAGAACGTGAGACAGCATTTTCCTAAGCTTAAATGCTTGCATTATATGGATGACATTCTTATATCTGGACCTAATGAAGAAATGGTGGGGGAAGCCTACCTTATGATGGTAAAGGATCTAAAGGCAAGACATTTGTACATAGCGCCTGAAAGGGTTCAAAAAGAACAAGTAATTAATTATCTGGGAGCTAAAGTATATCCTGATAAAGTACAGCCTCAAAAGATTAGCTTGAGAATGGATCAGTTGCATACCCTAAATAATTTTCAAAAGTTATTGGGAGATATCCAATGGGTTCGTCCCTATTTAAAATTGACAAAGAGCTGCAGCCCCTGTATGATATTTTACCAGGGGATCCAGAGTTGACTTCCCCTCGTCAATTAACAGGGGATGCTAAAAAGACTTTAAGGCATGTGGAATCACATATTGAATAGGATGTTCTTGCCAGGTGAGAAATGAATTGTCCTATTTTATTATGTGTCTTACCAACTGATGTTCAACCTACAGCAGTGCTATGGCAACGTGCTCCCCTGTTGTGGGTACATCCTAGAATTTCTCCAGCTAAAACTGCTGTATTCCATAGCTGCCTGCAGCTATTATGAACTGGGTTTCTGGAACAGAAGCTGAGGGATAGATAGGGAAGCAGCAAAAAGAAAGAAGGCCAGGACAATGTTTCACTGATCAAGGCCAAAACTTTAGTGTTGGTCAGACCTTTTAACAGTATGGGCAAACCCTTCCCCCCAGACTCAAGGAGATATCTGAGAAATCATTGGCTCCTCTTCTCAGCGGGTCACCTACTGGGATTAAAGGACTTTGTGTCTTACAGGTCCCAGGATGTTTCCAGGTGAGACTGCCCTGAGGCAGCCTTGATTTCCAGGTGAAAGCAGCTCTATGGTTCTCAGAAGAACAAAGGCCAGGGAAAACATAAGTGGAAGGCTGGGGGTGGTGGCCAGGAATGTCGCAGACTGATCAAATGGGCTGAGAAGCCCAGCTCAATGCTGTGGGGGAAGGGACAATTTCCCCCTTGATTATTTATTTTTTAAAAAACTCAGTGGATAGATATATTCGTCAAAAGATGACGGGCTTTAACCAGTGAGGGAAAGCAGAGGCCTCGGCCCCCTTAAACATTAATTGACATCTTTTTTAGGGGAGGGGAAATAGACTGCCTTAATAACTTAAGGACAGTCTTTCAATGTCAACCCCTATGCAGCCGGCCATGCTTTTCAGGGAAACTTGGAAGCAGGACATTTCCTTTTCCCTTGCAGTGTCTTCCCTCGCACCTCAAACTGATGCCCATGTTTGTTAAATCAACAAACATGCATAGATCCGGTTCTATGAAGCCCCCTCTCTGAGGATCCATTGGTAAGGCTTGTGAATCACATATTGAACAGGCTGCTCTTGCCAGGCGAGAAGTGAATTGTCCTATTTTATTATGTGTCTTACCAACTGAAGTTCAACCTACAGGAGTGCGATGGCAACGTGCTCCCCTGTTGTGGGTACATCCTAGAATTTCTCCAGCTACAACATTGTCTCATTATCCTACAGCTGTTGCCCAGTTAGCATTGATGGGAATTCAGCATTGCTTGCAGTATTTTGGACCAGAGTTTGAGAGTTTGATTATTCCCTATTCCTCACAACAATTTGAAGTACTTATAGCCACAGTTGATGATTGGGCTATATTGCGATGTATGTTTGGTGACATTATTGATAATCATTATCCCAAAGATCCATTACTGCAATTGGTTAAGGAACATCCAGTAATATTTCAGAAAATAACTTCTACAGTGCCTTTGAAAGATAGCCCTGTAATTTTTACTGATGGTTCAAAGACAGGAACAGGAGCTTATGCTATTTTTGGCTTGCTGCCAGTGGTCATTTCATTTCTGCCTGCATCACTGCAGGTAATTGAGTTACAAATAGTAATGTGTGTTTTTGAACGATTTCCTGGTCCCTTTAATTTAATTTCTGATTCTCAATATGTAATCAATATTTTAAAGTATTTGGAAACTACTGGGAAAGTCAATTTAAAAAGTATTATTGGAGATTTATTGGTTCAATTGCAAGCTATGATTTGGCAAAGAAATCATCCGTTTTTTTGTACAACATATTAGAGCACATACTAGATTGCCAGGGCCACTGGCTGAAGGTAATGATTTAGCCAATAGAGCTTCTTGCTCTATTTTTGTGTTTCTTAATTCTACTCCTTTGGATTGTGCTTAAAAGTTTCATTATCATTTTCATGTTAATTCAAAAACATTAATGGCCAAATTTAAGATTACCAGGGCAGAAGCCAGAGATATAGTGAAAAGTTGTACCTCCTGTGCCCCTCTAATTCCTCAAGCCTCTTTGGGTGTCAATCCACAGGGTTTGAGCCCTTTACATGCTTGGCAAGTGGATATAACCCATATACCAGAATTTGGAAGATTAAAATTTGTGCATGTTTCTATAGATACTGCCTCCGGTGTAATTTTCGCTTCCCTCCATAGTGGAGAAGCTACTAAACATGTTATTGCTCATTGCTTGGAGGCTTGGAGTGCATGGGGCACACCCAGCTCTCTCAAAACTGATAATGGCCCAGCATATGTATCTCCATCCTTTGCTTCCTTTTGCCAAGTCATGGGAATTTCTTTAGAACATGGTTTACCCTATAATCCCCAGGGTCAGGGTGTCATTGAACGTGCCCACCGCACATTGAAAGAATGTCTTCTTAAACAAAAAGGGGAATTGGCCAAGGAAGAGCATCTAGGGAGCATGTTTCTCTTGCTTTTTTGACTTTGAATTTTTTCAATTGGATAAACAAGGACGCTCTGCCGCTGAGCGTCATACTCATCCTGATACCACTGAAAAAGGACAGTAGTAATGTGGAAAGATATTCTGACGGGAAAATGGTATGGCCCTGATCCTGTGTTAGTCTGGGCAAGAGGGTCTGTTTGTGTCTTTCCACAGGACCAGGATAAGCCATTGTGGATCCCTGAATGGTTGACAGGAGTAATAACCCTGCAATCTACTCTGCAGAGTAAGGAAGATGAAGCCTTGGATGCTGTTAGTGGGGCTGCTCCCACTGATGGTGAAGTGTCAAGAGAATAGATGGGGAAACTGGTCTCGAGGGTTTGATGTGCTGATGAGAGAGCTACATCAATCGATTGTTCACATCAATTCGACTCGAGTGGATGCTTCTTTTGCTCGTGGCCTGGCTGGCTGGATCACTGAAGCCATGTCTCGCCTGAAGGAGTGGGCGGGAATTGGGTCTTTAGCCATATGCCTGATTTTGATCAGCTTCCTCATGTAGTGGTGCCTGTGTAAAATGAGGACGAGACAATTGAGACACCAAGCACTAGTGGTGTAAGCTTTCGCGGCTGTTGAGGTGGGTCAATCCCCACAAGTGTGGCTCGCATGCTAGAGAAGTAGTCAATGACAGGTAAGATTCTGTGGACATGTTACCAACTTAAGACAGGGAACAAACCAATGCTGTTTGTCTCCCGAGGATGGGTAAGGAGCATTGTCGCTCGGGACAACCTAAGCCAGGCATTCTCTCTGCCATTTTATTAATAAAGAAGGGAGAACTGTGGGGAGCAGCTGTGGTGGCCATCCCAAGATGGCGCCAGGGCTGGCTGCCAGGTCGCATGACTCAACCCTGCACCCTGTTGTTCCCCTTTAAGAGTCACGTACGCACTGGAGAAGTGTACATGCACCCTTTGATGTCATATCAGGCCACTCTCAGGCCATTGTCTTGATCCTATCATGAGCCCCTTCGTGGCGGTCACTGATTGGTGCAGGCTTGGATATAACTGGGGCAGTGGGCTAGGATCGGGGGCTTCCTGATGTAAGGTTTCCTGAATAAACTGCTTCGAGAAGAGTCTCCCGTGTTGTCTCCATTATTCTGCTGGACAGATTTGGCAGCAACACTGGGAAGATGTTATACAGAGCCTAAGACATTATACAGACACAAATGCCAGCCCAGCTACTATAGTCAGCAGAACTCTCAATCACAATAGATGGAAAAACCAAGATATTTCATGACAAAATGAAATTTACACAATATCTTTCCACAAATCCAGTCCTACAAAGAATACTAGATGGAAAATACCAATAAAAGGAGGGAAACTACACCCTAGAAAAAGCAAGAAACAAATATTTAAAAAAAACACAACAAAAGATAACCACATAAACATAAAAATAGCATCAAAAATAACGGGAAGCATCAATCACTTTTCCCTAATATCTCTTAACATCACTGCTCTCAATTCCCCAAGAAAAAGACATTGACTAACCGACTGGATATGTAAACAGGGCCCAGCATTTTGTTGCACACAGGAAACACACCTCAGTGTCAAAGACAGAAACTACCTTAGAGTAAAGGGATGAAAAACAATTTTCCAAGCAAATTGTCCCAAAAAACAACCTGGAGTAGTCATTCTAATATCAAATAAAATCAACTTGCAACCAAAAGTTATGAATACAGATACGGAAGGATACTTCATAGTCATCAAAGAAAAATCTACCAAGTAGAATTCTCAATTCTGAACATCAGTGCTCCAAATGCAAGAGACCCACATTCATAAAAGAAACTTTACTACAGCTCAAAGCACGCATTGTACCTCACACAATAATAATGTGAGAATTCAATGTCCAACTCTAAACAATGGACAGATCAAGGAAACACACAGCAAAACTTCTTTTTAGCCTCTCATGGAACCTTCTCCAAAATTGACCATAAAATCAGTCATGAAACAGACCTCAACCTATACAAGAAAATTGAAATAATCCCATGCATCCTATCAAATCACTACAGACTAAGGCTGGTCTTCAATAGCAACAAAAACAACAGAAAAATCATTTATACCAGGGAGCCAGGTTGTTCCACAACCTTTTGTGCACAGCCCACCCAGGAGAGAGTGATCTCCCAGGAGTATGGACACAGGCTTACAGGCCCACAGGAGTGACAAGTTCCAGCCAGAGACAGCAAGACCAACTAACACTAGAGATAACCAGATGGTGAAATGCAAGCACAAGAATACTACCAACAGAAACCAAGGTTGTTTGGCAACATCAGAACCCAGTTCTCCCACAGTAGCAAATCCCCAATACCACAACACACTGGAAAAGCAAAAATTGGATTTAAAATCGCATTTCATGGTGCTGATAGAGGACTTCAAGAAGGACATAAATAACTCCCTTAAAGAAATACAGGAGAACATGGGTCAACAGGTAGAAGCCCTTAAAGAGGAAACACAAAAATCCCTTAAAGAACAACAGGAAAACACAAACAAGTGAAGGAACTGAACAAAACCATCCAGGATCTAAAAACAGAAGTAGAAATAATAATGAAATCACAAAGGGAGATGACTCTGGAGAAAGAAAACCTTGAAAAGAAATCAGGAGTCAGAGATGCAGTCATGAACAACAGAATAAAAGAGATAGAAGACAGAGTCTCATGTGCTGAAAATACCATAGAATACATTGAATCAACAGTCAAATAGAATGCAAAATGCAAAAAGTTTTCAGCCCAAAACATGCAGGAAATCAAGGACACAATGAGAACACCAAACATAGGGATGATAGGTATAGAAGACAGTGAGGATTTATGACTTAAAGGGCTAATAAATATCTCCAACAAAATTATAGAAGAAAATTAACCTAACCTAAAGAAAGAAATGACCATGAACACACAAGAAGCCCACAAAACTCCAAACAGACCGGATCAGAACAGAAATTCTTCCCGTCACATAATAATCAAAACACCAAATGCACTAAACAAAGAAAGAATATTAAAAGCAGTAAGGGGAAAAGGTCAAATAACTTATAAAGGCAGACCTGTCAGAATTACACCAGACTTCTCACCATAGACAATGAAAGCTAGAAGATCCTGAGAAGATCTCTTACACACCCTAAGAGAACACAAATGCTAGCCCAGAATACTATATCCAGCAAAACTCTCAATCACCATAGATGGAGAAACCAAGATATTCCATGATAAAACCAAATTTACACAATATCTTTCCAAATCCAGCCCTACAAAGGATAATAGATGGAAAATACCAACACAGGGAGGGAAACTACATCCTAGAAAAAGCAAGAAATCTTCTTTCATCAAACCCAAAAGAAGATAACCACACAAGCATAAAAATAGCATCAAAAATAACAAAAAGCATCAGTCACTTTTCCCTAATATCTCTTAACATCAATACTCTCAATTCCCCAAGGAAAAGACATTGACTAACAGACCAATATGTAAACAGGGCCCAGCATTTTGCTGCACACAGGAAATACACCTCAGTGTCACAGAAAAATACTACCTCAGAGTAAATGGGTAGAAAACAATTTTCCAAGCAAATGGTCCCAGAAACAAGCTGGAGTAGTCATTCTAATATCAGGTAAAATCGATTTTTAACCAAAAGTCATTTTAAAAAAGTCATAGAAAGACTCACCAAAGGAAAAACCTACCAAGAAGAACTCTCAGTTCTGAACATCTATGCTTCAAAGGCAAGGTCACCCATATTCATAAAAGAAACCTTAATAAAGCTCAAAGCACACATTGCACCTAACACAATAATTGAGGGTAACTGCAACACTCTCATCAATGGATAGATCAGGGAACACAAACTAAACTGAGACACAATTAAACTAACAGAAGTTATGGACCAAATGGATTTAAGAGATATTTAAAGAACATTTCATCCAAAATCAAAAGACTATACCTTCTTCTCAGCACCTCATGGTACCTTCTCCAAAACTGACCATATTACTGGTCACAAAACAGACCTCAACATATATGAGAAGATTGAAATAATCCCATGCCTCCTATCAGATCACTATGAATAAAGGCTGGTCTTCAGTAGCAACAGACAGTACACATACACATGGAAGCTGAACAATGCTCTATTCAATGATACCTTGGTCAAGGAAGAAATGAGGAAAGAAATAAAAGACTTTAGAATTTAATGAAAATGAAGGCACAACATACCAAAACTTATTGGACACAATGAAAACAGTGCTAACAAGGTAACTCATAGCTCTGAGTGCTTATAAAAAAACTGTAGAGAGCATAAACTAGCAGCTTAATTGCACACCTGAAAGCTCTAGAAGAGAAACAAGCTAATATACCCAAGGGGAGTAGACAGCAGGAAATCATCAAACTCAAGGCTGAAATCAACCAAGTATAAACAAAAAGAACTATACTAAGAATCAACAAAACCAGCAGCTGGTTCTTTGAGAAGAGTAATAAGATAGATAAACCCTTAGCCAGACTAACCAGAGGCACAGAGACAGTCTCCAAATTAACAAAATTAGTAATGAAAAGGGAGACATAACAATAGAGAATGAGGAAATTCAAACAATCATCAGATCCTACTACAAAAGACTATATTCAACACAACTGGAAAATTTGGATGAAATGGACAATTTTCTAGACAGATACCAAATAACAAAGGTAAATCAGGATCAGATAGACCATCTAAACAGTCCCATTACCACTAAAGAAAAATAAGCAGTCATTGAAACTTTCCCAACAAAAATAAGAACAGGACCAGATGGTTTTAGTGCTGAATTCTATCAGACCTTCAAAGAACACCTAACACCAATACTCTTAAAACTATTCCACAAAATAGAACCAGAAGGAACAGTAGCCAATTTGTTCTATGAAGCCACAATTGCACTGATACCAAATCCACACAAAGACCCAACAACGAAAGAGAACTCCACACAATAAAATTCTTCCCAAGAGAATCCAAGAACACATCAAAAGTATCATTTGCCATGATCAAGTAGGCTTCATCCCAGGGATGCAGACATGCTTCAGTATACAGAAATCCATCAATGTAATCCACTACATAAACAAACTCAAAGAAAAAAACCACATGGTCATATCACTAGATGCTGAAAAAGCATTTGACAAAATTCACCATCCTTTCAAGTTTAAAGTCTTGGAAGATCAAGAATTGATGGCCCATACTTAAACATAGTAAAAGCAGTATACAGAAAACAAGTAGCCAACATCAAATGGAGAGAAACTTGAGGCAATCCCACAAAAATCAGGGACTAGACAAGGATGTCCTCTCTCTCCATATCTATTCAATATAGTACCTGAAGTTGTGCCTGGATTATTTAGACAACAAAAGGTGGTCAAAGGGATACAAATTGGAAAAGAAGAAGTCAAACTATCACTATTTGCAGATGATATGATATTATTCTTAAGCGATGCCAATAATTCCACAAGAGAACTCCTACAGTTAACAAACAACTTCAGCAAAGTAGCCGGATATAAAATTAACTCAAACAAATTAGTAACCTTCCTATACTCAAAGGATAAACAGGCTGAGAAAGAAATTATGAAAATTACACCCTTCACAATAGTCATAAACAATATACAGTATCTTGGTGTGATTCTAACCAAACAAATGAAAGATCTGTATGACAAGAACTTCAAGTCTCTGAAGAAAGAAATCGAAGAAGACCTCAGAAAATGGAAAGATCTCCCATGCTCATGGATTAGCAGGATCAATATACTAAAAAGTTGCCATCTTGCCAAAAGCAATATACAGATTCAGTGCAATCTCCATCAAAATTCCAACTCAATTCTTCATAGAGTTAGAAAGACCAATTTTTAAATTCATCTGGATTAACAAAAAAACCCAGGATAGCTAAAACTATTATCAACAATAAAAGAACTTCTGGGAGAATCAGTATCCCAGACCTCAAGCAGTACTACAGAGCAAAGGTGATAAAAACTGCATGGTATTTGTGCAGTGACAGGCAGGTAGATCAATGGAATAGAACTGAAGACCCAGAAATCAACCCACATCCCTATGTTCACTTGATCTTTGACAAAGGTGCTAAAACCATCCACTGGAAAAAAGATAGCCTTTTCAACAAATGGTATTTAGCATGCAGAAGAATGCAAATCAATCCATTCTTATCTCCTTGTACAAAGATCAAGTCCAAGTGGATCAAGGACCTCCACATAAAACCAGAAACTCTAAAACTAATAGAAAAGTGTGGGGAAGCAAATGGATGGAACTAGAAAATATCATCCTGAGTGAGGTAAACCAATCACAAAAAAACACACATGGTATACACTTACTGATAAGTGGATATTAGCCCAGAAGTCTGGAATACCCAAGACACAATTCACATATCAAATGATGCTCAAGAAGAAGGAAGAACAAAGTATAGATACTCTGGTCCTTCTTGGAAGGGGGAACAAAATACCCTCAGAAGGAGATAAAGAGACAAAGTGTGCAGCAGAGACTGAAGGAAAGAGCATCCCGAGATTGTCCCCTCCTAGGGATCCATCCCATATACAGTTACAAATCCCAGATACTATTGTGGATACCAACAAGTGCATGTTCACAGGAGCCTGATAGTGCTCTCACCTGGGAGGCTCTGCCAGTGTATGACAAATATGGAGGGCGACACTCTCAGCCAACCATTGAACTTAGCACAGTGTCCCCAATGAGGAGCTAGAGAAAGGAACACAGCAGGTGGTTTGCAGTGCCATAGGAGGAACAACAATATGAACCACCCAGTACCCCCAGAGCTTCCAGGGACTAAACCACCAACCAAAGAGAATACATGGAGGGATCCATGGCTCCAGATGCATATGCAGCAGAGGATGGCCTTGTTGGACATCAAAGGGAGGAGAGGACCTAGGTCCTGAGAAGGTTTGATGCCCCAGTATAGGTGAATGCCAGGACAAGGAATTGGATGTGGGTAGATTGGTGAACAGGAGGTGGGGGATGAGTTAGGCGATTTTCAGGGTGATGGAAAACTAGGAAAGGGGACAACATTTAAAATGTAAATAAAGAATATACCTAATAAAAAGTCACACATTTAAAAAAAAAACAAAAACAACAGAAAGCCCTTATACACATAGCAGAACAATCCTGACATTTTAGAATTTCATGAAAATGAAGGCACAGCATACCCAAACTTATGGGACACAATGAAAACAGTGCTAACAGGATAACTCATATTTCTGAGTGCCTCCAAAAAGAAATTAGAGAGAGCATACACTAGCAGCTTAACAGTACACCTGAAAGCTCTAGAACAAAAAGAAGCATATACACCCAAGAGGTGTAGATGGCAGGAAATAATCAAACTCAGGGCTGAAATCATCCAAGTAGAAATAAAAAGAACTATAATGAGAATCAACAAAAGAAGCAGCTAGTTTTTGAGAAAATAAACAAGATATTAAAACTTTAGCCAGACTAACCAGAGAGCACAGAGACATTATGCAAATTAACAAAATCAGAAATGAAAGAGAGATATAACAACAGAAACTGAGGAAATTCAAAAAATCATCATCTCCTACTACAAAATCCTATATTCAACACAACTGAAAAATCTGGATGAAATGGACAATTTTCTAGACAGATTCCAAATAACAAAATTAAATCATCTAAAAAAGTCCTGTAACCCTTAAAGAAATAGAAGAAGCCATGAAAAGTTTCCCAACCAAAACAAGCCAAAGACCAGATGGTTTTAGTGCAGAATTCTATTAGACTTTCAAAGAAAACCTAATACTAATACTCTTCAAAGTATTCCACAAAAGAGAAACTGAAGGAACACTACCCAATTCGTTCTGTGAAGCCACAGTTATGATGATATCAAAACTACACAAAGACCCAACAAAGAAAGAAAACTTCGGACCAATTTCCTTTATGAATATCAATGCAAAAATACTCAATAAAATTCTCACAAAACGAATCCAAGAACACATTGAAATGATCATTCACCACAATCAAGTAGGCTTCATCCCAAGGATGCAGGGATGTTTCAATATAATGAAATCATCAATGCAACCCACTACATAAACAAACTCAAAGAAAAAACCCACATGATCACTTCATTAGATGCATTTGACAAAATTCAACATCCCTTCATGTTTAAAGTCTTGGAAAGATCAGGAATTGAAGACCTATACCTAAACATAGTGAAAGAAATATACACCAAAGCAGTAGCCAACATAAAACTAAATAGAGAGAAACTTGAAGCAGTCCCACTAAAAACAAGGCTACCCACTCTTTCCCTATCTATTCAATATAGTACTTGAAGTTCTAGCTAGAGCAATTAGACAACAAAAGAAGACCAAAGGGATATAAACTGGAAAGCAAGAAGGCAAAATATCACTATATGCAGATGATAATAGTATACCTAAATGACCCCAAAAATTCCACCAGAGAACTCCAACAGCTAATAAATAACTTCATCAAAGTAGCTAAATATAAAATTAGCTCAAACAAATCAGTAGCCTTGCTATACTCAATATAAAATATCTTGGTGTGACTCTAACCAAACAAGTGAAAGATCTGTATGACAAGAACTTCAAGTCTCTGAAGAAAGAAACAGAAGAAGACCTCAGAAGATGGAAAGATCTCCTATACTTGTGAGATGGCAGGATTAATATAGTAAAAACTGCCATTTTGCTGAAAGCAATTTGCAAATTCAATGCAATTTGAATTCTAATTCAATTTTTCCTAGTGATAGAGCAATTCTCAAATTCATTTGGAATAACAAAAAGTCCAGGATAGCAAAAACTATTCTCAACAATGAAATATCTTCTGGGGGAATCACCATCCCTGACCTCAAGCAGTACAACAGAGCAATAGTGATACAATCTGCATGGTATTGGTACAATGACAGGCAAGTAGATCAATGGAATAGAATTGAAGACCCAGAAATGAACTCACACACCTCTGGTCTCTTGATGTTTGAGAAAGGAGCTAAAACCATCCAGTGGAAAAAAAGACAGCATTTCTAACAAATGGTGCTGGTTCACTGGTAGTCAACACATAGACGAATGAGAATTTACCCATTTTTATCTCCCTATACAAAATGGGTCAAGGGCCTCCACATTAAACCAGATACACTGAATCTAATAGATGAGAAGTTGAGGAAAAGCCTCAAACACACCGGCACAGGGGAAAAGTTCCTGATCAGAACACTAATGGCTTATGCTCTAAGATCAAGAATTGACAAATGGAATCTCATAAAACTGCAAAGATTCTGAAGGGCAAATGACACTGTCAACAGGACAAAACAGCAATGAAAAGATTGGGAAAAGATCTTTACCAACCCTATATCCCATAGAGGACTATTATACTATATAAACAAAAACTCAAGAAGTTAGACTCCAGAGAACCAAATAACCCTATTAAAAATGGGGAACATGGCTAAACAGAGAATTCTCAACTGAGGAAACTTGAATGGCCAAGAAGCACCTAAAGAAATGTTCAACATCCTTCCTTATCAGGGAAATGCAAATCAAAACGACCCTGAGATTCCACCTTACACCAGGCAAAATGGCTAAGATCAAAAACTCAGGTGACAGCAGTTGCTGGCAAGGACGTGGAGAAAGAGGAACACTCCTCCATTGCTGGTGGGATTGCAAGGTGATACAACTACTGTGGAAATCAGTCTGGTAGTTCCTCAGAAAATTGGACATAGTACTACTACTGGAGGACCCAGCTATAACACACTTGGGCATATAACCAGAAGATGCCCCAACATGTAATAAGGACACACGCTCCACTATGTTCATAGTGACTGTATTTATAATAGCTGAAATGTGGGAAAAATCCAGATATCCCTCAACAGAGGAATGTGGTACATTTACACAATGGAGTACTACTCAGCTATTAAAAACAATGATTTCATGAAATTCACAGGCAAATGGATAGAACTTGAAAATATCCTGAGTGAGGTAACTCAGTCAGGAAAGGACACGCATGGTATGTACTTACTGATAAGTAGATATTAGCCCAAAAGTTCAGAATATCCAAGATTCAATTCACTGATCATATGAACCCCAAGAAGAAGGAAGACGAATGTGTGGATGCTTCAGTCTTCTTGGGGAAACAAAATACTCACAGTAGAAAATGTGGAGACAAAGTGTAGAGCAGAGACAGAAGGAAAGGCCATCCAGAGACTGCCCCACCTAGGGATCCATCCATATATAATCACCAAACCTGGACGCTATTGTGGATGCCAGGAAGTGATTGCTGATGGGAGCCTGGTATAGCTGTCTCCTGAGAGGTTCTAGAAGAGCCAAACAAATACAGAGGCAGGAGCATGCAGCCAACCATTGGAGTGAGCACAAGATCCCTGCTGGAGGAGTTGGAGAAGGGACTTGGAGGGACCCATGGCTCCGGAAGCATGTGTGGCAGAGAATGGCCTTGTTGGACCTCAATAGCAGGAGAGACTGTTAGCCCTGTCAAGGCTCGATGCCCCAGTGTAGGGGAATGCCAGGGCAGGAAGATGGGAGTGAGTGGATGGGTCTGGGAGTACCTTCACAGAGTCAGGGGGAGGGAGGATTGTTTAGGGGGATTTCAAAGGGGAGACCCGGAAAGGGGAAAACATTTGAAATGTAAATAAAGAAAATATCCAATATATATATATATATATATATATATATATATATATATATATATATATATATATATATATATATATATATATATAAGGGATATGGCAAACCTTGATACGTTAGACATATTAATTTAGCATTTTAGTTTATTTTTAATAGGGATCCATGACTAAGATATTGCTTGAGTTTCAAGAGAGTCTCAACTTTGGGCTTTTCAATGGATTGGTGACTGTGGAAGTCTATGGTGTTGCTAAACAAAATACACTTTGCATCAAGAGATGACTTATGAGAACCAGGCATGGAATGTGGAGGTTTGAATGAGGAATGTTCCCCCAAAGGTTCACAGGCTTAAGTACTTGGTCCCCAGATGAAGGTGCTGTTTCAAATGATTGTGGAATCTTTAAGTGGAAGAGTCTCACAGGAACAAGTGGGTCACTGGGAATGTGTAGGGGGATGGTTCCATGCAATGTGTTGTTAGATGCTGATTTTTATTTGACTGCAGTCCAGAAGATGGCTTGCTTAGCCATGTCCAGGGTATATGTTACATAAAAATTGTTTTGACCATCATTGATTGGTTAGTAAAGTTCTGATCAGCAAATTTGATGGGCAGAAGACACTATGACAGGATTTCCAATCCCAGGTTGTGGAAGTCTATGGGGTTGTTAAATAAAATACACTTTGCATCAAGAGATACAAAGAACAGAGGCTGACTAGAAAAGGACCAGGAGGTGAAGAGGTTTAGAGAGACCATATGGAGAGAACATGAGGATTTTCCATGAGGTAATGATGAGAGAGCAGTCATGAGGACACACATGGACCCGAGGGAGTTAGGGCCTGACTAGATGCAGGTAATGGGCATTTGTCTGGGAATTAGCAGCCTTGTCAGGTCAGAATAGCTCAGACCATGCCCAGCTTAGACTTACAGGCTTTTATTAAAAATGCATGTAGCCATACCTGACTTGAGCAGAGCATAGAGACACCAACAAGTACTTGGGAACAAAATAGTGTAGAATACACAAAGAATTAGTCTCATAGGAATGAGCTTTGGGGTTGTGTTGTTTGGCCACAGTTCCTGGTCTTTGCTTTGTTTCCTAAGTACAGATCTCTGAACATTGCCTTCCTTTCTCTGTCTGCTGCCATGTCTTTCGCACTTTGATGGTCTGTATCCTTCCGGGGCTGTGAGCCAAAACACACCCTTCCTCCCTTAGGCTGCTGTGTCAGGATGTTTTATCACAGCATCAGGAGAAGAAATAACACACATACATCTCTCAGTTTGGAGTCTAACTTAGTTACTTATGTTATCAGCAAATACATTGTGAGGGACAATTAGAAAATTGATTTTGGAGTATTTGAAAGAAAGAGGCAAGCTATTTATGCTGTCCATCATTCCTTTGGAACAGTATTTTTTCCAAGTGATTTCATTTTACTGTAGTAGATGTTGCTTATTGTCATAATAGGATATAGTTTGTGGGAGGTATACTCTACTTATTTGTGTGTATGTGTGTGTGTGTGTGTGTGTGTGTGTGTGTGTGAATGAGTGTGTCTATGTATGAATGTAGACATCTTGGGAAAGAGTGTGGAACAATGAACACACAGACACAAATACACACAGAGAGATACAGAAACACACACACACACACACACACACACACAGAGAGAGAGAGAGAGAGAGAGAGAGAGAGAGAGAGAGAGAGAGAGAGAGAGAGAGAGAAGACAGAGGAGGGAATCATATCTCCTCTTCTATCACTCTCCACTTCCTACTTTGAGGCAGAGACTCTCCCTGAACATGGGGATCATGTCTTCTCAGCCAAACTGGTGACCAACAAGCACCAGCCATCCTCCTGTCTCTGCCCAGCTAGGATCTGGGCTACAAGTGTGAGCAGGATACCAGGCTTGGTACATGGGTCCTGAGGTGCCAATGCTGGTCCTCCTGACGTCTTGTATTGTCATGTGCTAGGAACCTGGGAGCCAGCTGCCTGTGAGGCAGGCTTCCTCTGGGTCCCAACTCCAGTTGTCACTCTTCCCAGGCCCCGGCTGCTTTCTCATTTTCCACCTGAGCGAGAGTCACTGATGTCACCCCAACTCCCTTCAATTAAACAACTTGGTTGACATGTGGAGAGATTAAGTGAGCACTTAGAAACAGCCCTTCATTCTCCACAGAATGCAATGAAATATTGGCACATTTAAGAGTACCTGGAACTTTGGAAAGTTTGAGTCTACTTCAGTTATCAAGATGGTTTTCGGGGATAGATGCTATAATACTGAAACATACCAAAGCATGGGATATTTTATTCCTAAAATAACATGGGACTGCCTTGGGTTATTTATATAGTTTTCAGTTCTTTGCTTTTGAGCAATTGTGTGTATCTCACATGAACATTAGAACCAGAGTTTCCAAACTTCCAAATGTAAATGTTATTAATTTGAACAAAAAATTTCAGCATTAATTCAGAACTCTATTTTAAATTCTCGTCTGAAACGGAAGGCAGACAACAGTTTCTAATGAAGCACATGTTATGTACATGGTGTGTTTAATTGTGGATGAGAGACAAGTTTTCCCAGAAGGACTAAGACAGAACCCCTGTGAGTTCCAAATTTCATGAGGTAACCCGATCCTTGGAGACATTCAAGGCATTTTCAAGGGTTAGAAAAATGACAGCGATTTTATTTCAATTCTACTTTCCACTCATGTTTTTATTACTGGCTGAAGGTCTATTTATATAAGGCAAAAGCAACACTTCCAAGTTCATAGAGTAGTCATAGTTCCTAAAACACAGTTGAGATTAGAGGTCATGGGAGTGTAGCCTTTCTACTTCAGAAGACTTGGCTTGGGTGGATTTCTCCTTCAGAGCACATCACTCATCTTTCTTATGTCTGTTTGGTAAAAAATGATCAGAAATATCATCATTTCATTTAAAAGGTCATTGTAGAAGTCATAGGTCTGCTATATAGTAACTGTCTCTCAGTGAGGTGAACTGTCAGGAAGTTAGCCTTTGTAGATGTGCTTCCCTGTAAACATTCCAGAGAGAAGATTTATCTTCAACAAAGAGGCTATATGGACCACAGCCATTATTGAATGGGTTATCCTAGGATATGGCACAAAGTCCATATCCCTAAAAATCTAGAAGAAAGGGCCATTTTCAAAGCTCAGGTGGAGAAAAGAAAGTTGTTTCCCAGCTCATTCCTTCAGCTATCAAAGAGCCCTGCAGGCAATGAAGTATTGAAGTGAAGCAGAAATGATTGAGAACTGTTGAGACGATGTGACTAGTCCCACTCTGCTGGTTCAGGTATGTGTGACTATCATCACCTTGTACAGCACACTGCATCCTTTCCTTGTTGCCTTATGTTCTGATTTAGAGTCATTCCAGGCTAAAAGCATTTCTAGATATTGCCTTAACAACATGTGCATTGTGAAAGTGTGTCCTGCCAGGTTACCGAGGCTCTGAAGAGTGCAACCATCTCACAGTTTTGAGGATGAGAGTCAAGGCTCAGTGTTCTGCAATGGACACACACACACACACACACACACACACACACACGCACGCACACGCATGCACATGCATGCATATGCACACAAGGAGGGACATACAAACATACAGTCATGCACATATACAAAACCACCCATGCATGCACTCATATATGTACATTCACAAACTCACACACACACATGCACATTCACACATAACTCTTGTTAATTTTTACTTCATCCACTCTGGAATTTTTTTCAGTGCTCATTTTCAAGGACAAATGCTAATACATTAAAGTAGGCATGGATGGCATAATCATTTCAAATGTTTGAAAAATGTTACCCATTTTCTTGTTGCCATTTTAAGAGCAGTTTTCTGTGTGTTTTCATTTATTGTTTGAAATTTCATGCAGTTCACCTTTATAATGTTTCACCTCCCTGCACCCCTCTCAGATCTTCAACCTCCCTACCCACCCCCATTGACCTATTTAGCCAAAACAATGTACTTACTATTAAAAAGAAAACCAAAGCCAACCAAAAATCAAAACCAACCAAGAACAAAAATCGTAGAAAAAGCAGAGTCTAACTTGTGTTGCCTGGCTACACCTAAGCAGTGGCAGTTGCCTTTGCTTTATATAACAGCTTGGAACAATACTAATGACCTCATAGCTCATGTGGTCCTTTTACATATTGTTTGTATTTCAACGTGAAATTCTATCACAGATGCATTATTTTCTTTTATCTCTTCCATAAAATGCTATACTCAAAATTTCTATAATACTCTCTTGACAACACTTTTAAAGTCCTTTGTACTGACTTTTCCTTCTAAACTTTTATGAGTTTATTACAATTTGAGATTTGGAATCTTGAAGCTGAGGTCAGTTATTAACAGAACCATCTGCTTCCACAGTCTGTCTATATGAAATCCAGACTGTATTGTCTAGTTAATGTAATACATAAATTGTTCTTACAATAATCATACCAAACTGTGTCCTGCTGGTAACTGGGTGTGTATTAAGAATGTGAAGTATTTTAGGCTACTACAAAATGGAAAAAAAGGTGTGATGAAATTCTTCTGCTTTAATAATTATAACTCATACAGTTGGCCTGTTTTGTGTTTGTGAGGTCTCTTTCCTCACTTTTCAATTCTCAAAACACTAAAAATATTTTGGTCCCATGGTAATATGATCATTATCTTTGTGTTTCTGGAATGATGACTGCTCATGGTTAGATAGTCAAGGTCAAATATGTGCCAAGAAATAAAACTATTTCAGGCCATTTCACCTGGCATCTGTAACCAAATGTTACCAATGTAACCAAATGCAAATATGGGGAAGTCCAGCTTGTTGTCAGTACACAACAAAAATTTTAGTTCTACAGATTACACTTAAAAATTTTTGCATGGTAACTCAAAAATAAAAAGCACTAAGCCACGTTCAACCAACTGATTTTATTTTACATTTCATGCATACGGACATTTGGTGGTATGTATGTCTGTGCAACACTTGTGTATCTAGTACCTATGGAAGCCAGAATAAAGTATTAAATTCTACTGAGGGGAATACAATTTTTGAAAACAAAGCAGATAAACAAAGTAATTTGTCATTTGCATTTTAATTTTGCTGCCCTGAAAAATCTTGTTTCCATTTCCATATTGTAATTTGCAAAGATCTTGAGACAAAAGAACTTGCAGACTTGAAACACGAGAAATAACCAGGAGAAGAGATAAGATACCCTGATTTAACGCATGCACACTACATGTTCCCACTGAAAATTTAAGTCTTAGATTTTTTAAAGATTTATTTATTCATTATATGAAAGTACACTGTAGCTGTCTTCAGGCACTTCAGAAGAGAGCATCAGATCTCGTTGCAGATGGATCTCAGCCACCATGTGGTTGCTGGGATTTGAACTCAGTACCTTCAGAAGAGCAGTCAGTGCTGAGCCATCTCACCAGCCCCCAAAGTCTTACATGTTAATGTGTAACTATTTCCTTTTGTGAAAATAGAATTAATATAAATAACCAAAAGGACTGTTTATAATAGATGAAAGTATAAAACACACCAGAGTAGAGAGTGTCCTAGAGCAAGTCCAGAATTCAATCTCATGTAATAATTGTCATTTCCTTCTCAGGGACAGTCCTCACCAGGCCATGACTTTTCCAGATTGGTTCTGCACTGATGGTTCAGTCTAAGACATGGAGACAGGAAACCACAGCTGTGGGACAGACTTCACCTTGGTTGGCCTTTTCCAGTACGGAAAAATGGACACCTTCCTCTTCACAGTCATTGCCATCCTCTTTGCAGTGGCTCTCATAGGCAACATCACACTGGTCCACCTCATCAGACTGGACAAAAGACTCCACACTCCCATGTACTTCCTCCTCAGCCAGCTCTCCATCATTGACATGATGTACATCTCCACCACTGTGCCCAAGATGGCAGCCAACTTCCTGTCAGATACCAGGGCCATTTCCTTTGTGGGCTGTGCCATCCAAGCCTTTGTGTTTCTGATCCTGAGTGCATCTGAAGCCCTCCTGCTGGTCTTCATGTCCTATGACAGGTACATAGCCATCTGCCGGCCCTTGCACTACCCTGTGCTCATGAGCAGGAAGATCTGCTGTTCCGTGGTCACTGGTGTCTGGAGCAGTTGCTCTATCACTGCATTAATGCACATACTGTATGTATTTCAACTTCCCTTCTGTGGGTCTAGGGTGGTTAACCACTTTTTCTGTGAGATTCCATCTCTCCTGCCACTGGTGTGTGAAGACACATCCCAATATGAGCTTACAGTCTTCATGAGTGGCTATGTATTTCTGCTGCTGCCCTTCCTGGCCATCCTAGCTTCCTATGCTCGGGTGTTGGTTGTTGTATTCCAGATGGGTTCAGGGCAGGGACAGAGCAGAGCTGTGTCCACCTGCTCCTCACACCTGACTGTGGCCAGCCTGTTCTATGTTACTGCCCTCTCCACCTACATCCAGCCACACTCCCTGCATTCTCCTGGAAGGGACAAAGTGGTGGCTGTGCTCTATTCAATTGTTACCCCTGTTCTGAACCCATTCATTTACAGCCTGAGGAACAAGGAGGTCATGGGGGCCCTGAGGAGACAAATGGGGTGAGGGAGGTTTGCACAGGACTTTGGCTCACCCTGTGGACTGAGCTGAAGGCTGGTCTTGGACACTGTCTGGGACAATTTCAGGACTGATATCCGGTGGAAGCTCACCAGCTTGTCTCACTGATTGAAGAAGAGCACGAACCTTTGCCCACACAGTGTCACTCTGAGTTGATGGTTCGATCTAAATGTTGGTTCCTTGGGAGATGGAAGGGCATTGCCCCTGTCTCTGGCATCTCTTGCTGCCCATAAAGCTGAGTTGGTTTCCACAGAACTTTCTTACCATCTGCCCTTGTGCAAGAAACTGTGACTTCTCAGACTTTGGGAGAAGGTACAGTTGCCTGCTATGCACTTGTCTTGTGCTCTGGAAGCTCTTTCTGCAGTGTGGGAGTACAGCTGTACATGTGCATAAATTTTGCAGAAATCTGGAATATTTTATTTGTTTTCCTTTGCAGATACAACTGTTATAGAATAGTGTGTGTGTGTGTGTGTGTGTGTGTGTGTGCGCGTGTGTGTTTTAGAATGTGACATATTTTAAGGACAACTCTGAAAGACATAGGGAGGGAGCCAAGTTAATGCTTCCCTTGATGCTTGTGTGACTGTTACCCTGTGAAAAAGATTACCAAGCTCTGTAAGCTGTTCGATGAAGTCTTGCTGACTCCCTTTATCAATACTGTTTCCCCAGACTCACTGATGACTTTGTAACAAACATCATCAATAGATCTGTCTGATAGTATGCCCTCTGTCTCTTTCTATGAATATCTTTATGTTGATCTCCCATGTTTATATTTATGTTTATAACTCATGCTAACTTATGATAAGGAAAATTAGAGCAACAGCCCCAGAATGGTTCTGCTTTAGAAATCTGTAGACAATGTCTGTATTTTGTCCATGACTAATACACAATTATTGCTGAAAGGAATAATGTTATTTCAAGAAACTTTCTGAATATCTTTTTAAGAACAATATTATATGTGTGTGTGTGCAGGTGTGTGTATATGTATGTATGTATGTATGTATGTATGTATGTATGTATGTATGAATATAGTATTCCTATGTAGTCCTGACTCTCCTGGAGCTCCATTTGTGGACCAGAATGGCCAAAAATTCACTGAGACTCTCTTGCCTCTGCCTCCCAAGTGCTGGGATTAAAGTTGTGTGCCAGCATGCACAGACTTTAAAAAAAAACAATCACAATCACTGGGTTTTGTTTTTGTTGTAATTTGAAGTCACAGATGCTTTAAGCTACCATGTGGATGCTGGGAATCAAACTCGGGTCTTCTGGAAGAGCAGTCAGTCCTTTTAACTATTGAGTTATCTCTCTAGGTCCCCTGAATGCTCAACATAGTCCAGTCACTGTTATGTAGTCCAAGATCCAATGAATGAAACGTTCTATGCCCATAAGTACCTGTGTAAGTAACGTGACTGTTGTGGGGCTAGAGCGGTGGCATCTTTAGAAAAACTGGCTGCTGTTATACTAAAAGGCTTGAGTTCAATTGCCAGTACATATGTGAGGTATCTTAACTGTCTGTCACTCCAACTCCAGGGTATCTTTGGCCTCTCCTCCAGGAGCACATATGTGCATATATCCATGTCCACTTTCACTCTTGTACATAATTAAAATAATATCCACTTATCAGTAAGTGCATACTATGAGTGTTCTTTTAAGACTGGGTTACCTCACTTAGTACGATGTTCTCCAGCTCCATCCATTTAATGCATCTAAGAATTTCATGAATTCATTGTTTCTAATGGCTGAATAGTACTTCATTGTGTATATATACCACATTTTTTTTTTATCCATTCCTCTGTTGAGGGACATTTGGGTTCTTTCCAGCTTCTGGCTATTATAAATAGGACTGCTATAAACATAGTGGAGCATGTATCCTTATTACATGCTGGGGAATCCTCTGGGTATATGCCCAGGAGTGGTATAGCAGGGTTCTCAGGAAGTGTCGTGCCCAGTTTTCTGAAGAACCGCCAGACTGATTTCCAGAGTGGCTGTACCAGTTTGCAATCCCAACCAAGGCAACTCTTGTAAGGACAACATTTCATTTGGGGCTGGCTTACAAATTCAGAGGTTCAGTCCATTATCATCAAGGAATAAACATGCTAACATCCAGGCAAACATGGGGTTGGAAGAGCTGAGAGTTCTCAATTTTCATCAAAAGGTCACTGGGAGAAGATTGACTTCTAGGCATCTAGGACAAGTCTTAAAGCCCATGCCCATAATACATTCTTCCTCCAACAAGGCAACACCTCCTAATAGTGCTGCCCATTTGGTCAAACACATTCAAACCACCACATTCTACACCCTGGCCCCCATAGGCTTGGTCAAACACATGAGTCTATGGAGGCCAAACCTAAGCTTAGCTTAATGCAAAATACACTTAATCCAACTTTAAAGATCCCCATCATGTATAGCAGTCTCAAAAATATTAAAAGTCCAAAGTTCAAAGTCTCTTCTGAGATTCATGCAGTCTCTTGCCTGTAATCCCCTGTCAAGCCAAAAATTCTGAACCAAAGCAAGACAGAAAACCAGATGGGCAAATTTCAAACTCCACTTCTCCATGTCTGATGTCCAAGTACTCTTCATATCTCCCTTTCCTTTTATCCTTGGTGACTTCTGTTAACAGGTCTGGCATTCAGCAGCAACAAACTTCATCCTCTTTGGCTGGTTCCACTCCCCGTTAGCAGCTTTCCTTGGCAGGTATTCTGTGTTTCTAACATTTTGAGGTATCCATGGCAGCTTCAGATTTCCTGCTTTGTATTTCAATGTCTTGGATTCACATGCAGTTTTCTACTGCTGCTGTTGTTCTTGGTGATCATCCCACAGTACACATATCTCTGATTTACTGGAGTCTTCCCCAGCAACTAGGCTTCACCTTATGGGTGAAGAGCCTCTTATGGGCTCTCTTCATGGTGCCAAGCCTCAATTTCTTTGCATGACCCACTTCAGTCCTGGGCTGTCAACTGCAACTGAGGCTGCTCCTCCACCAATGGCCTTCCCTTGACTTAGTTCAAAAGCAATAGGCCCTTAGGGATGTGACTCTTCCTAGGATGGTTACATAACAGAGTCTCTCCAACACTTATGTGAAGCTTCTATGATGGGAGTTAGAGGGCTTCCTTTTTCCACCTTAATTACCATCAAAGCAATGAGCTGCTGCTCATATGCTCTACCTTGTGTGATCTGGAAAGAAGGGACAAGACATACAAGAGTCCATGGAAGAGACAGAATCAGACAAAATTGAGGATGTAAGTATCTCTAGGTAAGATGCTGAAACAGGGTGGGTGGTGGCCAGCACACAGAGTCCCGTGGCTGCTCTCTCCTTTTTAGGCAGAGGAGATGTGAATCAGTGAAAATTCTCAGTTGCAGGAATCTCTAGAGGTCCTGGGCCTCAGCCCTTGCTGGGTTCCCAGTGAAGCCATTGTTTAACTCCAAGTCCACAAGATAGATAGATCACAACTATCTGGAACCTCAGCTCCAAACGGTCTTATATCCTTTTCTGGCTTCCTATGGCATTGCATTCATGCACTCACACAAATACACACACACACACACACACACACACACACACACACAAACAGAGGCATACGTACATACACATGCACACATGCGTTCAGGGACGAGCATCAATAAGAACTGCATCTATCCAAACTGAAGAAACCAACCCCTGAATCATCACTTCATAGTCCTACAAATGAATAAAATGTTCTACTATATAAAAGACCAGAAAACAGTCTACTAACACTCATCCTAAAATATGCAACAATAGACACATTAGGTTACTTTGGTGACTTCAGATTCCCTTGTCTTAAATCTTCAATACACAGAATATTTTGGATGGACCAAAAGAATTAGGAAATTCTAGCTGGAAGTGGAGATGGGATGTTATAGGGGCCTTCATGAGGGAAAAGGACTCACCTTCTAGGACATAGGTCTTGGCTTAACTTTTAAATCTATTATTATTGTTGTGTGTATGGTGTGTGTGTGTGTGTGTGTGTGTGTGTGTCTGTGTGTGTCTGTGAATATGGGTGTGCACATGCCACAGTGCACTAACAGAGATCAAAGGACAACTTTGGGTCTCAGTTCTGGGTTCTAGGGAACTGAACTCAGGTCCTCAGGTTTAGACAGCAAGCTTTTCCCCCTGCTGAGCCATATCTGTGGCTTTGTCCTGGCTATTGTTCCTTTTGTTTTCTATGACAGGTTCTATTGTGAAAGCAAGGCAGAACTCGATTAAAAAATTTCCTTCTAGCTTTGTGCAAAACTATAAATACTGTTTTCTATATTTTATATCATGTTCTCTTTTTCCCAATGAGCCTTTGAACCTAGTGTCAGATCTGATGACCATAGAATTTTATCATAGACCTGCCCATTTACTATATTATTCATTTTGGTGGCCATATCCCATAGCCTAATGAGATTGGGTCACACCCTCCTGAGGAGCTCCTAAAACCTAGAACTTAAAGGCTCCTCTGTGTTGTGGTTTTACAGCTCTAATTTATGGTCCTTTCAGAACTTGGCTCTTCCCTTCTCAGTTACACTCTCCCAGACTAAATGTGTGCATTCAAAAATTATTCTTGCTTAAATAAATATTTAATTTTTTCTTTTGTTTTAAAAGACTTTTTATTATATATAAGTACATTGTAGCTGTCTTCAGACACACCAGAAGTGGGCATCCGATCTCATTACAGATGGTTGTGAGCCACCGTATGGTTGCTGGGAATTGAACTCAAAACCTTCGGAAGAGCACTCAGTGCTCTTAACTGCTGAGCCATCTCTCCAGCTCTTAATTTTTTTCTTAATTTGGAGTTGAAGATAAGATATATTTCTTGGTCTATGAATATCTTCAATAAGTACATGTTAAGCTTTTTATACAATGCCTACAGAATAACCATTCTTGTTTGTGGAATGCAACATTAGTACAGGTATACACTGTGTGATGAACATTTGAGTGTAGCTAACTTATCTGTTACCATAACATTTTTTAAATGTATGAGTGCTCTGTCTGCATATACACCTGCATGCCAGAAGAGAGCATTAGATCCCCATTACAGATGGTTGAGAGCCACCGTGTAGTTCCTGGGACTTGAACTCATAACTCTGGAAGAGCAGCCAGTGCTCTTAACCACTGAGCCACCTCTCCAGCCCCATCATGAACATTCATCATTTCTTTGGGATAAAAACATTTGGAATCCTCTGTTCTGGATTTCTTTAACTAAATAGTATGTTTTCATTCACACTTGTCACCTTACTGTATAATGGAATCTTCCCATGCCCACTAGTACCAATCTGCTTAAATTTGAAAGGCTCGAGATGTTGGCTCATGAGTTCCTGTATAATTGAGTAGGACACAACTCAAGCAGATTTCTCACTTCTCTGATAGTTGGCACCAAGAGGTGTGTGTTTATTCAGTTACAACTTACTTAAGTAGATTAGTATTGATTGGATTTAGTTTTCTTAACCAATGAAGGCATTAGACAAATGCTTCCCTTTAACTATACATATATCAGAAGGCAGGGTTTCTTGCATGTAAATGCAGAAGGTAAGGTAGAGCAGATACTTCTTGGATAAACCTGGTGCTTATCACTCGCTGTTCAGTCAACTCTGTAAATAAACAGGACAGATATTTTAGCCCTTTTGTAGATGATTAGCCTGAGTCTAGGCATTCAAATGACTGTGCCAAATCAGCTACAGGCTCTAATGATTCAGTTGAGCCATGCCCGTTTTCAAAGAGTAGCCATATAGGCAAAATCGTTCTCACATTGTGTGTCCTTCTCTAAGTAATAACCAGATCTTCCTCAACACATGGATTGTCACAAATGCACAGGCTAGCATGAGTGATGTATTTCCAGATGTGAGATCATGAATTCATTGTCACATATAACTATATTGAAAAGTGGATCACTTCCAAATGGTCATATCCTGATGTTGCCAATATGGACCAGTTACTTCAGGGATCAAATGTCCTGGGATTTAATGTTAATTTGAAAATTAACTTTAGGGAGCGAATAAAGTGAAAACATATTTTCAGCTGAAGGTCACTAAAGGGGTTCTCACTGAAGATCCTGAAACCTCACTGTGGGATGAGCTGGGAAGGAGCAGGCACGTTTCATATCACACAGCTGGCAGGAGTGGGACTGAGCTCTCTGTGGCAATCCGTGGGATCAGAGCTACAGACACAGACTGTCCCGCACAGCAGCTGCCCCTGATGCAGGTGAGAACTGAGCTCCTGAGACAGGGTGCTTAGAGTGGCAGGTGGTGGACTCTCAAGGTGGGTTTTGTTACAGAATACTCCATTTCCACAATCTTAGGACCTATGCCATAATTCATAGCACTTTGAAAGAGAGAAAACAATGTAGCCATGCCTCATCCCATAACCTCATAACTATTCTCCATTCCCTCTCTGCCATCACTGTTGGTAAAATCCATAGTGTGGCAACAGTCTCTACTGATTAACGTGATATGAAAGGTCATAGGGTTATTATAGTATGTTCCACCATAGCATTCAGTGGGTCTACCCAGCTCTTCTCATTACACCCTTTAAAGAAACTTTAAAAACTTTTATAATTATAGGTTGTTTCCTCCTTTCCTTTTATTTCTTGGAATGAAATCCAGGACAAATATAAATACTTTCCAGGCATGAGTCAGCCCTATGTTCTCCACTTCCAGTTTGCTACAGGTTACAGTGGTTTGGTTTCATTTCACTCTGCCCTGAGGTTGACTGCAATTCAGTCTGTCTTATAATGTGAAACACAGAGAAAAACTCAGGACTGAAGTTAGTGAATAAGTATGATAATTATCTTAATTGTGTTCTTAGTGTCCACTAATACCATATATTTTCAATACTTAATCAAAAATTTATAAATAATATATATGCCATTTGAAATATTCCAGTAGTACTAGATATTTTCATTACTCAATTTAAAATGTATAAAATTGTGTGTGTGCATGCACACACACACACACACACACACACACACACACACACACACATGTATATATGCAGCTTAGTACCAGATATTTTCAGTACTTAAGCAAAAACTTAAAAGATTGTGTGTGTGTGTGTGTGTGTGTATGTGTGTATGTGTATGTGTATGTGTGTGTTGAAGTACTCAAATAGTACCAAAGAAGTTTTCAGGAGAATTGAGAGTGAGGCATATTTTAACCCAACATATCCTGGTGTTTTCTATTTTATCATTTAACTACTTCATGCCCTTCCCTCCCGGTCTAGTGATGTCATTCAATTTATTATTATTATTATCATCATCATTATCATCATCATTGCTTTTGTTGTTGTTGTGTATGCACATGCACACACAATGGCATCAGATGACAATGTTGTGGAGTCTGTTGTCTTGTTTTGGTTTTACGTGGGTTCTGGGTATCAAATTGAAGGCATCAGACTTTTCCAGGATGTTATGCCACAGATCCATCTTGATGGACACAGCATTTTTGAAATGCTTCCTTGAGAACAATAGCTAATTTTACAAAACCATATTATTGGTGGCAAAACAGCCTGATATTTAAACGACCTTTTTTTTCTTATAGCAAGGCTGTAAGACAATTAAGTCCCTATCTTAAAATACTGACTGGGGGCTTTTTTGGTCTAAGACAATGTGATTTTCAACCTTCTTAATGCTATGACCCTTTGATGGAGTTCTTCATGTTGTAGTGACCCCTAAGTATAAAATTATTCCATCACTAGCTTATAGTTGTAGTTGTACTACTGTAATGAATCCCACTGTATACATCTGATATTTGGGATATCTGATATGTGACCCCCCCCCCTCAGGTGTACAACCCAAAAGTTGAGAGCCACTGATCTAAGAACAGGTTTGACTTCCAAGATCATATGAGTACACACCGGATGTGTAGTCTGCAGGTGCATGAACAAGACAAGTGATCCTCACTGACTCCTGACTGATGGTACGTCCTTGGAATGCACCAACTGGGTCTTCATATCATTTAATCAACAAAAGTATGCTGCCTTTCCTTGGCCAATGCAGCACTACTGTGATAATCTTCTATTTCCTTTATTGATGAATTAAAACATCACTGACCTGATGACATGCATTTGCCACCCTAGCACCCAGGAAGCCAAGGCAAGAGAACTGCAATGTCCAGGACATCCTGGGCTACATAGCCAACCTCGGCTCAAAAATTAGATATGTAAAGTCAGTTATTCCCTGTTTCCATTTTACAAAATTATATTATTGGTGGCAAAACAGCCTGATATTGCCTTTACTCAGTGTTACTACCCGACAGACACTATAACCTATCTGAATTCAATCTATCAATTATGTGAAAGTTGATCATTTCATCTTGCCCAGGCATTCAGGAGTCTATTGCTTCATTATATTCCTTTTTTGATTAAGACAATAAATAAGAAAAGAAATTTACTCTGTTCTCAGTTTATAGTACAGTCAGGATACAGAAGTGGCAATTCTTCTGACTTATAATGTTAGCTTGCATTTTATTTTTTGAAATCACATTATTATATTTGCCCCTGTAACTATCTCTGTCATGAAATGGCACATTATAAGATTTTGTTACCTGCTTGCTTCTAAACTTAAAACAACTTCCAAATTGAAGCAGGAGTAATTGTTTTGTGACATATAAACATCTTGTTGACTTTCATAAGGTAATACTTTTGCAAAGGTGTAGGAGAAACTTTCACAAATACTAATTATAGACTCTCAAATATCAGCATGACTATGTTAGCTCCAGTCATGTGGGATGGCTCTAGAGTCAGGAGAAACCCATGAAACAAAGTAAGAGAGACCAAAGAGACACTGAAAAACAGTTTTACTTTATTAGAACAAAAGGAAGTTCAATTGCAAGTTAGTTCTGAAGTAGATACCTTTCTTACTTAAAATATTTGAGTATGAAATGGCTATTCTCACATCATTGCAATAGTTTTCTGCAGCTGTGGGAACCAAACTCAAGTTTTACACATGGAAGGCAGACACTCCACCACAGAGCTGCACTGCTGGCCCTAGAAAAATACTTTTATTTGAACTTATTTTGTAATAGTTCTCTCTCATATGTGTGTATGTCTGTGTTTGTGTCTATCTGTCTGCGAGTGTGTCTATGTGTGTTTATGTGTGTATCCATGTATGTGTATGTGTCTCTATATGTCTCTGCATATCCATGTCTATATCTGTATATGTCTGTGTCTATGTGTGTCTGTATCTCTCTTTCTCTCTCTCTCTCTCTCTCTCTCTCTCTCTCTCTCTCTCTCTCTCTCTCTCTCTTCTGTGTGTGTGTTTGTGTGTGTGTGTGTGTGTATCTAGAAGGGGGTTTCATGTGTACTACAATATGGCTGCAATGCTAGGACACAGTAATATCAATTTTACAGCATCACAGATTCCACTAATGTACTAAATTCTTCTACCCTTCCCAGTACTGCACCAGTGAAACAATCCAACATCTGAGAAATAGTAACATGCAAGAATTGCAAACACATATAACATGTTTAAAATGATGTGATACTTAAATGATGCAAGTTATTACTTAAAATGTACAAAATATGTTGAAGATATACACAAATCGATAAAATACTACACATATTCACAAAATGTATAAGAAACATTTTAGATAGAAAACAAAAAAAGTCCAAGATTTTCTTCCTTTCTTTCTTCTTATTTTCTCTCTTTCTTTTTTCATAATAATATCTCACTGTGCAGCCCTGGCTATCCTGGCACTCACTATGTAGACCATGCTGGGCTCAGACTCACAAAAATCCATCTGCCTCTGGCTCCCAGACCGCTTTAAGTGTAAAAGTCTGTAACACAATTATTTCTCCCTACTTCTGAATCTGCATGACATTGTCAATTTTGACAGGAATCTTTGATGGACTTTAGTATCATTTTTTTGAGAGTGCACTACTTAAAGGGAAGTAACCAGCATGGAACGGAATCTATGTAGACCAATGGCCCTTCTCATCTGGAAAGAAACCACTATGCCATGAGACACTGCACTGTTGTGTGGTATATCTGTGGTCATTCCATATTATATAGGACAGCAGCACCTCACATACGGAATAGAGAATGTCAGCCATGTGGGTTTCCATTACAACAGGAGTTTTACTTTCATATGGAAATACTTTAAATTGATATATAAGTGCAAGGGTCATGAGTCAGGTCTTAGCAGTGCTCACAACTTTGCAAGACTGTAGGGTTCTTTCAACTGAGAAATGTCAACCTGTAGGAAATTGAGATCACACAATAATGCTTCTTTATGGCATGATTAAGACAAGCATAGGGGTAAACATACTCTGAGGCATTAGACTGTTTATTCTATATGTTTTATTTAATTCTGTTGCTAATTATACTATGATGCAAAAGAGGTAGATAGTGAACAGGTAAGGCAAATAGGCTACACAGTGGAATTTGTGTGTGTGTGTGTGTGTGTGTGTGTGTGTGTGTGTGTATGCCCATGTGTGGTATGGGTTCACTGAGAGACCAGAGGTAGGTGTTGAGGTCCTCCTCTATCAGTTTCTGCCTTATTTATTTGAGGGTGAGTCTCTTCCTGAATGAGGCTCTTGCATTTGGGTGTGGGGGACATTGACTGGCCCTAGTAATCCTTCTATCTCTGCCCTTCACAGAGCTAAGGCTACATATACATAGGAACTGTACCTAAATATTTATGTGGGTTCTGAGAGCCAAACTCAAACTTGTGCTCTCACTCTCTCATCCATAACTTCGTTAGGTGGTAGAAAAAATTAATTACCCCACTAAGTTATAATATTCCATTATTTGGTTCCAAGTCAATTAAAAAAATCATTCTCAGATCAGGTATGTTGGCATATGCCTTTAATCCCACTGGGGAGGCAGAGGCATGTGGATCACTGTGAGTTAAAGGCCAATGCCAGCCTGGTCTGCAAAAGTAGTTCCAGGATAGCCTATCTCAAAAAAAAAAAAAAAAAAAAAAAAAAAAAAAGGCAAGCATCCTTCTGTCTTTCAGGTTTGGCCAAGGCTATGAAGTCTCCTAGTAACAGCACAGAGGTGGACTTCATTCTTCTCGGACTCTTCAGCTACACACACGCCCACTTGTTCCTGCTTTCCGTTGTGTTAGTAATCTTCACCACCTCCCTGATGGGCAACACTCTCATGATCCTTCTCATCTGCAGGGACCCCAGGCTCCACACACCCATGTACTTCCTTCTCAGCCAGCTCTCCCTCATGGACATGATGCTAGTCTCCACCATCGTCCCCAAGATGGCAGCCAACTATTTAATGAGCACGAGGTCCATCTCCCCTGCAGGCTGTGGCTCCCAGATCTTCCTCTTCCTCACTTTGGCAGGGGGTGAGTGCTTCCTCCTGGCGGCCATGTCTTATGACCGCTACATAGCCATATGTTATCCCCTGCGCTACCATGTCCTCATGAGCCCCAAGCTGTGTGCATACCTGACGGTGGGGTCTTGGCTCCTGGGAGCTGCTGATGGGCTGATGCAGGCGGGCACCATCCTGAGTTTCCCCTTCTGCCACTCTCGGACAATCAACCACTTTTTCTGTGAGGCGCCTTCTCTGGTGCGCCTCGCCTGCGCCGACACCAAAGCTTTTGAGTTGTTCATGTATGTCTGCTGCATCTTGATGCTCCTCATCCCGCTCGCCCTCGTCCTGGCTTCCTACTCCCTCATCCTGGCTGCTGTGCTCCGCATGCGATCCTCTGCAGCCCGGAAGAAAGCGTTCACCACCTGCTCTTCGCACCTGGCAGTGGTGGGGTTGTTCTATGGGGCCATCATCTTCATCTACATGAGACCCAAGTCCCACCAGCCGGGCAAGAGTGACAAAGTGGTGTCTGCCTTCTACACCATCTTCACACCGGTCCTGAACCCTCTCATATACAGTGTGAGAAACAAGGAGGTCAAGGGAGCCCTGAGGAAGTGGCTGCAGAAGACAAGGTGATAAATGAGCAGAGAGAAGTGGAAGTCAGTTTGCCCCATGTTAGCCACTGTGTTACCTTTTAAATAGGGTCTTAGAGATGGGAGCCAGGGCTGCTTATCTTGATTTTAATCATGTAACTCAGTTTTTGTTATAGGATGCACAATGTCAAGAGAAAGAGAAATAAATAGATAATAATTTTATAAACATAGGGCTGATTTTATTGTTATGAAGTACCTTGTACATGAAGTGTAATCAATAATTCTTGTTAAACTTAAAACATAATTACATAAACCATATGCCAAAATGTTTCAGGGGGACTAATCTGAGACTATTTAGAAGTTAAAAAAATATATTCAAAGGAGATGAGCAGAAAGAAGTTATCACTTCAAAATAGCTATATTTAACATTTTAACAAACAAAACAAATACCACTTCCTAAAAAACAAGTTGAGCTAAGTAACATTTCCAAATTTCTGTTTAAGAGTGTTTAAAGATGGTATCTTTAAGAAGTGATTAGGACTAAGGGTTCCACTCTCAGGACAGGAGGGTGTTCATGCCATGATAAAAGTGTGGGTTAGCTCAACATGGTGGCAAACACCTGTGATCTCAGCATGTGGGAAGCTGATGCAGGAGAATTGTAGGTTTGAGGGTGGCCTGGATTACATAAGACCCTGTCTCAAATGATAAAATGAAATAATAGTGAGACTGACTCTTTCCATATAAAACAAACAAACAAAACTAATAACAGCAAAAAAACCACCATCCAAAACCAACTCACCACAGAAGGAATAATAGGTAATTTATTCGGCAGCCAGCAATGAGTGACCATGGCCTGTTCAGGTTTAGTTTACCCAAATCCCACGTTCCATCATGGTGCCAGCCCCAGGAGGTTTTTTATTATAATAGAATAAAGACAATACAGACATCAAGACACTCTTCAAACGCATTTTGGGGAAGGGGTGTGTAGGCAGCCTAGAGTGAGGAAGGCACACCCTCCTCAGGTCCAAGCTCGCATGCTGTCTTGGAATTCTTGGCCCTTTGGCTATTGGAAGCTAGTGCTCTGCCTTTCCCTATGGATTTGCTTGGCAGTCACCAACACATTGGATCACATGCAGAAGAAGACTAAAGATTGCCAAAGGGAGTTTGGTCCTGGACTTGGAACTTTCCAATGTCTCCAAAATCACTGACACGCCATGGTCAACGGTCTCAAAAGCTCAGTCCACTCCAAGAACTTTCATTGCCAGGCCCCTCTTACCATTCCTTATTCTTCTACCTTCTGTCACATGATAGCGAAGCAGGCCCCTGACAGGGGCCTTGAGTTTCTTAGGACCCTTGAGTTTGACTTCCCCACTTCAAAACACTGAACACTACTGTTCCTTATTGGGCACACTGGACTTGTTATTCTGTTACAGGCTCACAGAATGGCGGGGACACTAAGTCCAGGTGGATTCCTGGACACAACAGAGTCTAAGGATAGGAAGGAAAACAGGAAACCCAGTCCCCCCCCCCCAGAGGCAAACATCACAGTCCATCACCTTGTTGACTGCTCTGAGTCAATTTTCAGTCTCAGAGCTTGCCATAGGACAGACAGACAAGGGTCCTTGACAGACAGACATGTGTCTTCAAGGATGGGTCCACAAGGGAGGCTCCACAGTTTGTATGATATATGTGTTTGGTGTGTACTAGTTATTCTACCAAAGGACTCACAGCATTCAACAAGGCAAAGGAACACTGTGTGAGCCACATCCTCGAATCTCATGAGAACTATTGGCAGCAGAGTGTGAGCTGACCTGGGGCCACTCTGACTAAAGGCAGACCTAAACATTTTTACATCCCCTTCCTGTCCCCAAAGTGGAAAACCTTTCTCTCCTGCACCTTTAACACTCGAATACTGAACTTAGGGCATGCCATGAGTAAGACCATGAACTTAGTGTGTGAATTCCAATTGGATTCTAACCTTCCTCTGGAGTTGATGCTCTCGGGAACCCCTCTATTAGGTGGACTATTGGCATTTGTTTTGTTATCTGGTTATCTGGTTTTGTTATATGTACTAATAAAGAACCCTCCTCAGTGTTCTATGGAAGTGGCTTATGAGTAGTATCTGCGTTTCTGGGGTGGGTGGTGCATATCACACACACACACACACACACACACACACACACACACACACACAATTTTAGTACTTGAAGTCCGGCTCCAGAGCTGTTCAGTATGTTGGATTCTGGCAGTGCTTACCTGTGTCCTCTCAAGGTATTCTTTTTCTTGTTGGACAGCATGCTAATATCAAGGTCACAATACATCCCTGGGAGCAAACCACAGCTAGTGTCCACACAGTGACACTAAAGCAGAAGAGTGTTCTGCATGGCTCTCAGAGCCTGTGCCACAACTTTCTCCGGAGCTAGGTAGCATTAGCCTGGGGCAACACTCTTCACTTTTCAACTTTTGCTCCATTCTGCATGATTCTGCTTTAGGTGGTGATCCTAACAGGTCTTCCAGTCAACTTCCCAGATGTCCACCCCTCCTGTGTATTCTTCAGGGATCCCAGAAAAGTCTGAGTGAGTTGTGAATCTGCAGAGTATGTATCCCTCCTGTGTTCAAGATGGGTGGCCTGGGCCTTTTGGCTGTGTCTTTTGAAAGACACAGTCCATCTTCAGGATGGGTGGTATTGATTCTCTTTCTTAGTGGGTTTTAAGGATATAAACCCACTGTATGTAAGTATGTACAGTCCCAACTACTGGGCAGTCGAGGTAGAAGGACTAGGAGTTCATGTCCAAACTGTGCTACTAAGCTAGTTTGAGGTCATCCTGAGGTACGTAACACTCGGCTAAATAGAAATAAGTGATCCCACCTCCATCTTCAATCCTGGTCAGACAGGACAAGCAGCCCCAGACAGTGAGATATCACGAATTTAAGATCTCTGGGGACGCAGACGACACGGCTGCTGCCTGCACCCAGGACCTGGGCACAGTGGCAGTTTGTCTGTGTGTCAGCCAGTCATGGGTTCTTTGCCCTGTGGTGTGGTTGGCACTTGGAGGGCATCCCTACCACCATCTTCACTCCCTGACGGAGCTGATGGGCAGTACCAGGTTCACAGAGAAAACCTGAGTATAACATTGCTTGGGGTAGGACATACCAGGGCTCCAACAGCACCAAAGAGGAGGGCAACACATTAGCAGTCTGTGCCAGGGGAAACCCAGTCATCCATTGGTGTGGAAATAGCCTTATGGGCTCACAGGAGGTTCAAGCACCAGGCAGTGACAATAGGACTAACTAACACCAGAGATAACCACATGGCAAAAGGCAAACATAGGAACGTTACTAACAGAAATCAAGGCAATATGGCAGCATCTGAACCCAATTTTCCAACAACAGCAAGTCCTGGATACCCCAACACACCAGAAAAACAAGATTTGTATTTAAAAATCACTGGACATGATGTTGTTAGAGGAACACAAGAAGGACATAACTAAATCTCTTAAAGATACAGGAGAGAATGGATCAAAAGTTAGAAGCCCTTATAAGGGAAGCACAAAAATCATTTAAAGAAATTCAGGAGAATATGGGTCAAAAGATAGAAGCCAATAAGGAGGAAATGCAAAAATCACTTAAAGAAATACAGGAGAACTTAGGTCAACAGGCAGATGTCAATAAAGAGGACACACAAAAATCTCTTAAAGAATTACAGGAAAACACAAACAAGGAAGTGAAGGAACTGAGCAAAACCATCCAGGATCTAAAAACAGAAGTAGAAACAACTAAAAAATCACAAAGGGAGACAACTTTGGAGATAGAAAACCTTAGGAATAAATCAGAGGTTATAAATATAAATATCAACAATAGAATACAAGAGATAGAAGAAAGAATCTCAGATGCCAAAGATACCATAGAAACCATGGACTCAACTATCAAAGAAAATGCAAAATGCAAAAAGCGTGTAACCTAAGACATCCAGGAAATCCAGGACACAATGAGAAGACCAAACCTAAGGATTATAGGTATAAATTAGAATGAAGATTTACAACTTAACGGGCCAGCAAATATCTTCAACAAAATTATGGGAAAAAACTTCCCTAACCTAAAGAGAGAGATGCCCATGAATATACAAGAAGCCTACAGAACTCCAAACAGACTGGACCAGAACAGAAATACCTCTTGTCACATAATAATCAAAAGCCCAAATGTACTAAACAAAGAAAGAACATTAAAGGCAGTAAGAGAAAAAGGCCAAGTAACATATAAAGGAGGACCTATCAGAATTACACCAGATTTCTCACCAGAGACCATGAAAGCTAGAAGATCCTGGGCAGATTTCATGCAGACTCTAAGAGAACATAAATGCCAGCCAATACTACTATATCCAGCAAAACTCTCAATCACCATAGATGGAGAACCCAAGATATTCCATGACAAAACTAAGTTTAACCAATATCTTTCCACAAACCCAGCCCTACAAAGGACAATAGGGGGAAAACACCAATACAAGGAGGGAAACTATACCCTGGAAAAAGCAGGATAATATCCTTCTTTCATCAAACCCAAAAGAAGATAACCACACAAGCATAAAATTAACATCAAAAATGATAGGAAGCAATACTCACTACTCCTTAATATCTCTTAACATCTATGGACTCAATTCACCAATAAAAAGACATAGACTAACAGATTGGATATGTAAACAGGGCCGTACATTTTGCTGCATACAGGAAACACACCTCAGTGTCAAAGACAAAAACTACCTTAGAGTAAAAGGCTGGAAGACAATTCTACAAGCAAATGGTCTCAGGAAACAAGCCAGAGCTGCCATTTGTCTTAGTTAGGGTTTCACTGGTGTGAACAGACACCATGACCAATGCAAGTTTTATAAAAGACAACATTTAATTGGGGCTAGCTTAAGAATATTGAAATAATCCCATGCCTCTTATCAGATCACTATGGAGTAAAATTGGTCTTTAATAACAACAAAAACAACAGAAAGCCCACATACACATGGAAACTGAACAATACTCTACTCAATGATACCTTGGTCAAGGAAGAAATAAAGAAAGAAATCAGACTTTTTAGAATTTAACGAAAATCAAGGCACAACATACCCAAATTTATGGGTCACAATGAAAGCACTGCTAAGAGGAAAACTCATAGCTTTGAGTGCCTCCAAAAACTGGAGAGAAACTGGAGAGAGCATACACTAGAAGCTTAATGGCACAACTAAAAGCCCTGAAACAAAAAGAACCTAATTTACCCAGGAGGAGAAGAAGACAGGAAATCATCAAACTCAGGGCTGAAATCAATCAAGTAGAAACTAAGAGAACCATACAAAGAATCAACAAAAGTAGGAGCTGGTTCTTTGAAAAAAATCAACAAGATAGATAAATCCTTAGCCAGACTAACCAAAGGGCACAGAGACAGTATCCAAATTAACAAAATTAGAAAAGAAAAGGGAGATATAACAACAGAAACTGAGTAAATTAAAAAAATTATCAGATCCTACTACAAAATCCTGTACTCAACACAACTGCAGAATCTGGAGGAAATGGACAATTTCTTAGACAGATACCAAATACCAAAATTAAATCAGGAACAAATAGATCATCTAAACAGTCCCATAACCCCTAAAGAAATAGAAGGGGTCATAGAAAGCCTTCCAATCAAAAAAAGCTCAGGACCAGATGGTTTAGTACATCAGACCTTCAAGGAAGACTTAACACCAATACTCTTCAAACTAATCCAACAAATAGAAATGGAAGGAACACTACCCAAATCGTTCTACGAAGCCACAATTACGCTGATACCAAAATCACACAAAGATCCAACAAAGAAAGAGAATTTCAGGCCAATATCCCTTATGAATATAGATGCAAAAATACTCAATAAAATTCTTGCCCACCGAATTCAAGAACACATCGAAATGATCATCCACCATGACCAAGTAGGCTTGATCCCAGGGATGCAGAGATGGTTCAATATATGGAAATTCATCAATGCAATCCAGTACATAAACAAACTCAAAGGAAAAAAAAAACACATGATCATTTCATTAGATAGTGAAAAAGCATTTGACAAAATTCAGCGTCCTTTCATGCTAAATGTCTTGGAAAGAACAGGAATTCAAGGCCCATATCTAAACATAGTAAAAGCAATATACAGCAAACTGGTAGCCAGCATCAAACTAAATGGAGAGAAACTTGAAGCAATCCCACTAAAATCAGGGACTAGACAAGGCTTCCTCCTTTCTCCATATCTTTTCAATATAGATCTTGAAGTCCTAGCTAGAGCAATTAGACAACATAAGTATGATAGTGACCCAAAAAACTCTACCAGAGAACTCCTACAGCTGATAAACAACTTCAGCAAAGTGTCTGGTTATGAAATCAACTCAAGCAAATCAGTAGCTTTTCTATACTCAAAGGATAAGCAAACTAAGAAAAAAATTAGGGAAATGACACCCTTCACAAACAGTATAAAGTATCTTGGGGTGACTCTAACCAAACAAGTGAAAGACCTATACGACAAGAACTTCAGATCTCTGAAGAAGGAAATCTAAGAAGACCTCAGAAAATGGAAAAATCTTCCATGCTCATGGATTGGCAGGATTAATATATGGCCAATCTTGCCAAAAGCAATCTACAGATTCAAGGCAATCCCCATGAAAATCCCAACTCACTTCTTCATAGAGTTAGAAAGGGCAATTCTCAAATTCATGTGGAATAACCAAAAAACCCAGGATCGTGAAAAGTATTCTCAATAGTAAAAGAACCTCTGGGGGAATCAGTTTCCCAGACTTCAAACATTACTACAGAGCAATAGTGATAAAAACTGCATGGTGTTGGTACAATGTCAGGCAAGTGGATAAATAGAATAGGATTGAAGATCCAGAAATGAACCCACATACCTATGGTTACTTGATCTTTGACAAAAGAGCTGAAACCATCCAGTGGAAAAAAGATAGCCTTTTTAACAATTGCTGGTTCAATTGGAGGTCAGCATGCAGAACAATGAGAATTGATCCATTCTTATCTCCTTGTACTAAGCTCAACTCCAAGTGGATCAAGGACATCTACTTAAAAACTGACACACTGAAAGTAATAGAAAAGAAATTGGGGAAGACCCTTGAGAACATGGCCACAGGGGGAAAGTTCCTGAACATAACACCAATAGCTTATGCTCTAAGATCAAGAATTGTCAAATGGGACCTCATAAAATTACAAAGTTTCTGTAAGGAAAAGGACACTGTCAAAAGGACAGAAAGTCAACCAAGAGATTGGGAAAGGATCTTCACCAAGCCTAAATTCGACAGAGGGCTAATATCTAATATATACTAAGAGCTCAAGAAGATAGACACCAGAGAACCAAATAACACTATTACAACGTGGGGTACAGAGCTAAACAAAGAATTTTCACATGAAGAATTTCAGATTGCTGAGAAGCACCTTAAGAAATGTTCAACATCATTAATCATTAGGGAAATGAAAATCAAAACAACCCTGAGATTTCACCTCACACCAGTCAGAATGGCTAAGATAAAAAACTCAGGAGACAGCAGGTGTTGGTGCAAATGTGGAGAAAGAGGAACACTTCTCCACTACTGGTGGGATTACAATATGGTACAACCACTTTCAAAATCAGTCTGGCGGTTCCTCAGAAAACTGGACATGACAATTCTGGAGGACCCTGTTATACCACTCCTGGGCATATACCCAGAGGATTCCCCAGCATGCAATAAGGACATATGCTCCACTATGTTCATAGCAGCCCTATTTGTAATAGCCAGAAGCTGGAAAGAACCCAGATATCCCTCAGTGGAGGATACAGAAAATGTGGTATATATACACAATGAAGTACTATTCAGCAATTAAAAACATTGAATTCATGAATTTTTTTAGGCAAATGGATGGAACTGGAAAATATCATCCTAAGCGAGGTAACACAATCATAAAAGAATAGACATGGAATGCAGTCATTGATAAGTGGATATTAATTAGCCCTGAAGCTCTGAATACTGAAGATACAATTAGCATATCAAATGATTCTCATGAAGAAGGAAGAAGAGGGCCCTAATCCTGGAAAGGCTTGATCCAGCATTGTAGGGGAGTACTAGGACAGAGAAAAGGGTAGGGGAAAGATAGGAGAATGGATGGAGAGAACAGGACTTATGGTACATATGGGGGGGGGGACTGGAAAAGGGGAAAGCTTTTAGAATGTAAACAAAGAATATAGAAAATAAAAAAATAATTTCAGATCCATTCACAGATACTGGGATAAATTAATCCACAAAAAATACACTTCATTTCCTAACATATATATATATATATGTTAGGTCCATTTGAATCATAATATCAGGGAGTTTCATTATTTAATCTGTTTAGTTTTGGTTTCAATGACCTGTCCAATGGTGAGATTAAGCTGCTTTTGTCTTCCACTGTTACTATATGAGGTTTTGTGTGTGATTTAAGCTTTAGTGATGTTTCTTTTATGAATGTGTGTGATAGATGCATTTGGGACACAGATGTTCAGAATTGAGAAATCATCTTAGTGAATATGATGCGTCCTTCCTCATGTCTTTGCTTACTTTTGGTTGAAAGTCTATTTTATTAGATTGTAGAATGGCTACTCCAGCTTGTTTCGTGGGTTCTTTTGCTTGGAAATACTTTTTTCATATCTTTAGTCTGAGATAGTGTCCATCTTTGTTGCTAAGGTATGTATCATGTATGCCGCAGAATGATAGATTCTGTTCACACATCCAACCTGTTAGCCTATGCCTTTTTATTGGGAAATTGAGTCCATTGATGTTGAGAGATATTTAAGATCAATGATTATTAGGTCCTGTAATTCTGATGTTGATGGAGGTAGTGTGTGTGTTTCTATGTCTGAGCATTTATGCATGTGTATTTACATGTATGGGTGTTTGTGTGTGTGTGTGTGTGTGTGTGTGAGGGGGAAGAGAGAGGGAAGGAAGGAAGGAAGGAAGAGAGAGACTCAAAGAGAGAGAGACAGAGAGACAGAGGAAGAGCTAGAGAGACAGAGAGAGGGAGAGAGACAGAGACAGAGAGGGAGAGAGAGAGAATCGTGGTAAGCATCCTAGAAACCCACACAGTTTGCAGAGACAGGCATCATGATCTTGACAAAGGCTGAACTAGGACTGACTCTCAGACACTGAGAGCACTGGGACAGTGTTATCATTTAGAATACTAACAATATAGGAGCAAAGTGAAAGCTCTGGGTAGTTTTGCATTTCCTCTTCATGATAGGAATGGTGGAGAGGGATGGAGTTCATTTCACAGCCACAGGAGGCACACAACGATGGACCAGAAAGTGCCATTGTAGTTCTGAAGGCTTTATTATTATCTGACACTTGCAATTTATGTAGCATTTTCACCACACTGTGACCAGCACACATTATAGCAGTACACATGTGTCTAGGTTTTTCATACAAAATCTGTCACTGCGGCTCTGCCCTGGGTATGGAGCAGGTAACATCAAGTCATGACCTATGAGGCTTCTTTATAAGGCCATGTTCAGCATTCCAGATTGTTCTCAGAAAGCAACCATGGTTACCTCTCTGTAGCAAAGTCATTCTGTTCTTAGAATCACAGACTCAGGAAATGTGGCGAAGCACTCATTAGAAATGTGAAACCTTCGGTCCCCAAGGAATTAAATGATAAAAACTAAGATGTATAATCAATGTGCACGAAGAAAAAATATCCCAGAATACAACTGAGTATATTATAAGCGTATTTTGTCCATTGATAATTTCCTGAGATGATGATCATGTTGGCCATCCTCTTCCCTCCACCACAAATGAGGAAAGAAGATTGTTGAGTGTTTTGAACATTACCTCATCAGGTTTCTTCACCACTTAAAACAGTCTGCATCAGCATGGAAGCACACACACACACACACACACACACACACACACACACAAACACACACACACACACACACAAACACACGTGAACAGGCATACATATGCACACAAACAAGGAAATACACAGCTACTGTCATGCACATACATGACTTCATTCCCCTGAAAATATGGGGAAGCCCAGCTTGGTGTCGTACACAACAAAAATTTTAGTTCTATAGATTTGATTTAAAAATCTTTGCATGGTAACTCAAAAAAAAAAAAAAAACACTAAGTCAAGTTAAACAAATTAATTTTATCTTACTTTATTTCATGCATATGGGCATTTGGTGGTATGTATGTCTGTGCAACACTTGTGCATCTAGTACCTATGGAAGCCAGAATAAAGTATTCGATTCCTTTAGAACAGGAATTGCAGACAGTTGTGAGCTGCCATGTATTTGCTGGGACTTGAACCTGAGTGTTTTATAAGAACAGCAGATGCGCTTACCTGCTGAGCCATCCCTGCAACTGCAACCAATGGATTTCTTATGTCATTGTATCTTTTGTTCATGTCCACTTTACAGGAATAAGCTAAATTCATAAGGACTGCAAATGCCTATGGAGATACTACAAGAACATTAATTGTATTTATGATTAAAATTGAGAGGTAAATTATATTGTATTTTATCAACACTGCTCTACTTAATCACAAATGTGACAGAACCCAGAGAATATTTTCCCTGCTAAAGACCTTAGCTCCAATTCCTCAATCACAATCACTATCTTTTGTTTTTGTTGTAATTTGAAGTCACAGATGCTTTTAAGCCACCGTGTGGATGCTGGGAATCAAACTCGGGTCCTCTGGAAGAGCAGTCAGTCCTTTTAACTATTGAGTTATCTCTCTAGGTCCCCTGAATGCTCAACATAGTCTGGTCACTGTTATGTAGTCCAAGATCCAATGAATGAAACGTTCTATGCCCATAAGTACTTGTGTAACATGACTGTTGTGGGGCTAGAGCGGTGGCATCTTTAGTAAAACTGGATGCTGCTATACTAAAAGGCTTGAGTTCAATTGCCAGTACATATGTGAGGTATCTCAACTGTCTGTCACTCCAACTCCAGGGTATCTTGGGCCTCTCCTCCAGGAGCACATATGCACATATATCCATGTCCACTTTCACCCTTGTCCATAATTAAAATAATAATAATAATAATAATAATAATAAATGTTTTGAAATATTCTAGAGATTCATTATTTATTCTTTGTAATTGGTGGCAATAATTTGAGTGATAAATTTAATGACAATAGAAACACCTGTTCTGGGCCTAATAAAAATAAATTGCATCTGTTGCCTGTATGTAGGATCCTATTCTCCTAGCCAGCTGCCCTGGCAGGCCTCAGTGTGAGAGGGTATGCCTGGCCCTGCAGAGAGTTTATACACCATGGTGGGCAGATGTCCAGGGTGCCCCCCACACTCTCAGAGGAAAAGGGGTGGCTATGGGGGATGAATTGTGTGAGGGGGACCAACTAAGCTGCATATCTGCTGCATATGTGTGGGAGTCTAGGGGTGGGTAAATGCAGTTAATAAATGGATTTCTGCAGTGTCTGTTGTTATGTCCCCATTTGGTTTCTGATTTATTAATGTGCCTTTATGCTTTTTAGTTAGTTTGGCTAAGGGATTTTCTATCTCCTTCATTTTCTCAAAGAGCCAGCTCTTGGTTTCCTTGGTTCCTTTTACTGCTCTCTTTGTTCCTAATGGATTGATTTTAGCCATGAGTTTTATTATTTCCTGCCATCTACTCCTCTTGGCATGATTGCTGCTTTTTGTTCTAGAGCTTTTAGGGGTGTTGTTAAGTAGCTAGTATAAGATCTGTCTAATTTCTTATGAAGGCATTTTGTTCTATGAACGTTCCTCTTAGCACTGCTTTCATTGTGTCCCATAAGTTATGGGTATGAAGTTCCTTTATTTTCATTGAATTATAGAAAGTCTTTATTATTTTTTAATTTCTTCTTTGACACAGTGGCCATTGAGGAGAGAGTTGTTCAGTCTGCATGAGTTTGAGGCTTTCTCTTGTTTCTGTTGTTGAAGGCCAGTTTTAATTCACAGCGATCTGATGAGATACAAGGGGTTATTTCAATCTTCCTGTATCTGTTGAGGCTTGCTTTGTGATTGAGTATAACGTCAATTTTGGAAAGTATTCCATGAGTGTCTGAGAAAAACTTCTATTCTTTTGTGTTTGGGTAAAATGTTCTGTAGATATCTGTCAGGTCAATTTATTCATAATGTCAGGTAGTTTCATTATTTCTCTGTTTGGTTTCTGTGTTGATGCCCTGTCTATAAGTGAGAGTATGGTGTTGAACTCTCCCACTATTAATGTATGGAGTTTGATGTGCGATCAAAACTTTAGTAGTGTTTCTTTTATGAATGTGGATGTCTTTACATAAAATGAGACATCATCTTCGATTTTTCCTTTGATGAGTATGAAATGTCCTTCCCCTATCTCTTTGCTTACTTTTTGTTGAAAGTTTATTTTATTAGGTTTTAGAAAGGCTACTCCAGGTTGTTTCTTGGGTCCATTTGCTTGAAGAAATGTCTTTTAACCCTTATTCTGAGATAATGCCCATTTTTGTTGTTGAAGTGTGTTTCTTGTATGCAGCAGAGTGATAGATCCTGTTTCCCCCCACACTCTATTATTGTGTCTTTTTACTGGGGAATCAAATTCGTTGATGTTGAGAGATATTGATGACCAATGATTGTTAGTTCCTGTTATTTTGATGCTTTTGGTGGTTCTCTCTCTCTCTCTCTCTCTCTCTCTCTCTCTCTCTCTCTCTCTCTCTCTCTCTCTCTCTCTATCCCGTAAGCCCTCTTCCCTCCTCCTATTCCCCTATCCACCCCTTCTCATTTCCCTGTTCTGGTATTCCCCTACACTGCTGCACTGAGCCTTTCCAGAACTAGGGGCCACTCCTTCCATCTTATTGGACATTGTGATATATGGATTGTGTCTTGGGTATTCTAAGCTTCTGGGTTAATATCCGCTTATCAGTGAGTGCATACCATGAGTGTTCTTTTGAGACTGGCTTACCTCACTTAGTATGATGTTCTCCAGCTCCATCGATTTGTCTAAGAATTTCATGAATTCATTGTTTCTAATGGCTGAATAGTACTTCATTGTGCATATATACCACATTTTTTTATCCATTCCCCTGTTGAGGGACATTTGGGTTCTTTCCAGCTTCTGGCTATTATAAATAAGACTGCTATGAACATAGTGGAGCATGTATCCTTATTACATGCTGGGGAATCCACTGGGTATATGCCCAGGAGTGATATAGCAGGGTTCTCTGGAAGTGTCATGCCCAGTTTTCTGAAGAACCGCCAGACTGATTTCCAGAGTGGTTGTACCAGTTTGCAATCCCAACCAAGGCAACTCTTGTAAGGACAACATTTCATTTGGGGCTGGCTTACAAATTTAGAGGTTCGGTCCATTATCATCAAGGAATAAACATGCTAACATCCAGGCAAACATGGGGTTGGAAGAGCTGAGAGTTCTCAATTTTCATCAAAAGGTCACTGGGAGAAGATTGACTTCTAGGCATCTAGGACAAGTCTTAAAGCCCATGCCCATAATACATACTTCCTCCAACAAGGCAACACCTCCTAATAGTGCTGCTCATTTGGTCAAGCACATTCAAGCCACTACATTCTACACCCTGGCCCCCATAGGCTTGGTCAAACACATGAGTCTATGGAGGGCAAACCTAAGCTTAGCTTAATGCAAAATACACTTAATCCAACTTTAAAGGTCCCCATCATGTATAGCAGTCTCAAAAATATTAAAAGTCTAAAGTTCAAAGTGTCTTCTGAGATTCATGCAGTCTCTTGCCTGTAATCCCCTGTCAAGCAAAAAATTCTGAACCAAAGCAAGACAGAAAACCAGCTGGGCAAATTTCAAACTCCACTTCTCCATGTCTGATGTCCAAGTACTCTTCATATCTCCCACTCCTTTTATCCTTGGTGACTTCTGTTAGCAGGTCTGGCATTTAGCAGTAACAAACTTCATTCTCTTTGGCTGGTTTCACTCTCTGTTAGCAGCTTTCCTTGGCAGGTATTCCGTGTTTCTAACATTTGAGGTATCCATAGCAGCTTCAGCTTTCCAGCTTTGTATTCCAATGTCTCGGATTCACATACAATTTTCTACGATCCTCCAATGGGCTTGGGTCACTTCTCCAGCTCTGTACTCTGTAACGCTCTAGGCTCTGGTTGAGTGTACTCCACTGCTGCTGTTGTTCTTGGTGATCATCCCACAGTACTCATATCTCTAATTTACTGGAGTCTTCCCCAGCAACTAGGCTTCACCTTATGGGCGAAGAGCCTCTTATGGGCTCTCTTCATGGTGCCAAGCCTCAATTTCTTGCATGACACACTTCAGTCCTGGGCTGTCAACTGCAACTGAGGCTGCTCCTCTACCAATGGCCTTCCCTTGAATTAGTTCAAAAGCAATAGTCCCTTAGGGATGTGACGTTTCCTAGGATGGTTACATAACAGAGTTTCTCCAACACGTGTGTGAAGTTTCTATGGTGGGAGTTGGAGGGCTTCCTTTTTCCACCTTAATTATCATCAAAGCAATGAGCTGTTGCTCATATGCTCTGCCTTTTGTGATCTGGAAAGAAGGGACAAGACATACAAGAGTCCATGGAAGAGAGAGAATCAGACAAAATTGAGGATGTAAGTATCTCTAGGTAAGATGCTGAAACAGGGTGGGTGGTGGTCAGCACACAGAGTCCCATGGCTGCTCTCTCCTTTCTAGGCAGAGGAGATGTTGAAGTAATCTCTAGAGGTCCTGGGCCTCAGCCCTTGCTGGGTTCCCAGTGAAGCCATTGTTTAACTCCAAGTCCACATGATAGATAGATCACAACTATCTGGGACCTCAGCTCCATACGGTCTTATATCCTTTTCTGGCTTCCTATGGCATTGCATTCATGCACACACACACACACACACACACACACACACACACACACAGAGGCATATGTACATACACATGCACACATGCGTTCAGGGACGAGCATCAATAAGAACTGCATCTATCCAAACTGAAGAAGCCAACCCCTGAATCATCACTTCATAGTCCTACAAATGAATAAAATGTTCTACTATATAAAAGACCAGAAAACAGTCTACTAATACTCATCTTAAATTATGCAACAATAGACACATTAGGTTACTTTGGTGACTTCAGATTCCCTTGTCTTAAATCTTCAATACACAGAATATTTAGGATGGACCACAGGAATTAGGAAATTCTAGCTGGAAGTGGAGATGGGCTGTTATAGGTGCCTTCATGAGGGAGAAGGACTCACCTTCTAGGACATAGGTCTTGGCTTAACTTTTAAATCTATTATTATTGTTGTGTGTATGGTGTGTATGTATGTGTGTATGTGTGTGTGTGTGTGTCTGTGAATATGGGTGCGCACATGCCACAGTGCACTAACAGAGATCAAAGGACAACTTTGGGACTCAGTTCTGGGTTCTAGGGAACTGAACTCAGGTCCTCAGGTTTAGACAGCAAGCTTTTCCCCCTGCTGAGCCATATCTTTGGCTTTGTCCTGGCTATTGTTCCTTTTGTTTTCCATGACAGGTTCTATTGTGAAAGCAAGGCAGAACTCTATTAAAGAATTTCCTTCTAGCTTTGTGCAAAACTATAAATACTGTTTTCTATATTTTATATCATGTTCTCTTTTTCCCAATGAGCCTTTGAACCTAGTGTCAGATCTGATGACCATAGAATTTTATCATAGACCTGCCCATTTACAATATTGGTCATTTTGGTGGCCATATCCCATAGCCTAACGAGATTGGGTCACACCCTCCTGAGGAGCTCCTAAAGCCTAGAACTTAAAGGCTCCTCTGTGTTGTGGTTTTACAGCTCTAATTTATGGTCCTTCCAGAACGTGGCTCTTCCCTTCTCAGTTACACTCTCCCAGACTAAATCTTGTGCTATAAAACTCCCACCAGCCCCTGAAAAGCTGTGGAAGTCAGGTATTTCCTTTGTTCAGGTAATTTGTCTGCAGGCTCTCCTCATTTTCTGTTCCCAACTCCTGAGGAAGCTCTGTCTCTGTCTCACTAGTGCTTCAAGCTGTTTCTTTCAATGAAGTTCCTCTCTGGAAGAGAAGTCCCTCTTTCCTTTTTGGGACCAAGCTATGCTGCTTCTGTTAAAACCACACTGTTCCCTTTTCACTTCTATGCTTTGAGGTTTAGTCTTTTGCTATGTATTGTAATATAAGGCCTGGTTGCCCCCAGGGACTAGAGAATCCATAATTACTTACATCAAGTAATATTATGTGATCTTTCTTCCTGATTTACAACTATTGGTAGAATAAAGTTACTTACAACCTACAGATGGGCAGAAGAGAGTTAAGAGAAGTTTTGGTCGGAGGCAGGACCACAACAAGAGAAGGTAGAAAGAGGAGAAGAAGCCAAGGAGTACGTAAGTCATGAAAACATGGCCTGGATGGTTGGCCAATTGGAGTTATGCGCTGCCCAGAAGAAACATGGCGAGTTATAACTCGGGGTTGTTGATGGAGGAGTAGATTCTAATAGCTTAGAGGGTAGATAATCTGCCCAGCTGTAGCAATAAGTCTTATTATAAATATAAAAGCTCTGTGTGTTTTATCTGGGACCTAAATGATCAAAGGCAGGGTAGAGACGCCCAGTTGATATTAAATGATTATTTCAACACTGTCTCAACTCAAGGACTCCCCAAAGAAACCAGGACCTTTCTCCTAAGGACGTTGTTCCTGCAAAGTCACTGTGTGTCATTTCCGTGCCCAAACAAACTGCTGCTGCCTGGTTTTTACATTTGACACGAAATTCAGGATTTAAATTCATGTAGCATTTTGTTTGCACATAAGAGAGACAGCTATTTGTTCTATGGGAGAATTATTTATTTTCACTGTGCTCATTCAAAAGGCTGTTAATACAGAGCAATTTAGTCTTTGATTTTTAAACTCACAGAGAACTGTTAGAATCATATTAAATATATCTTATTGCTGGGGTAGGCAAAGAGTTGGGGAATTGTGAGGGAAGCAAATTCCAAACTTCAAAGTTTTAAACATCAAGTTTGATAAGCAATCTTTAAATTGCTGTGGTTGGTTGGTTTATAATAGATGACCAGGGGCCAGGGAGATGGCTCAGCATGTAAAGACACCTGTTGTTAATCACAGTGATCTGAATTCAATAGCCAGGAACCACGTGGTAGAAGAGAATTTACTCCCCCACATTGTCCTCTGACTTCGACATACATGTTTTGGCATGCATATTCTGTCCTGGGTTATGTTGGTTCTTGGCCCATGGTAGGGAAGAGCTCACTGTAACAGGAATATGTAGCATAGACATCTTACCTCATAAAGATCAGGAACCAGAGTAAGGGACTAGGGGTCAGGTACAGCCTTCAAAGCCTTGCCCCCCAGTGATGCACTTCTTCTAACCAGGCTCTAACCAGGATTCCTTCTTCCACATTTCCACCAGTTCTTAAGAGTGTACTAAAAACATGAATCCATCCAGGGATTGAATCTTTGATGCAGTCAAAGCCTCTGAATGAGATACACCAGAGGTTTGCCTCATTCAGCTGGCATCTCTCAAAATAGCCAAGTTGGTAAAATGACTATCATGCTGCCACCTGTAGAAGAATTTTAATCCAACAACATGGCTATGCTGGCTGGAATTCAGATATAGCCTACTACACACCTTTAATCCCATACAACGTGGGTATGCTCAGTTTGTAGAGGGAAGCAACCATGTTTGAAAATCTAATGGAAAGGCAGACAATGTAACAAATCAGAGAAAGGTTTGACAGAATGAGTCAAGACTATGTCTGTTATGGTTTGACATCACACCCACCCTCCCCACCTCCAGGATCGCTAGCTGTAGCCATTTTGTTCCATGCCTGCCAGTTATTTCATATCATGGCTGTAACATGCCTGCCAGTTAGACACAGATAAGTGACTTGACTCAGGGACATACTGACCACATACACTGTTTTATTCTCTATGTTCTGAATGTTCTGTTTGAGGATTGCTAATCTTAGGAAAGTCTACAAATTAAAGGTTAATATGAACTGTTATGTCTAAAATATCTTGAGTCAGAGCTGACCACCAGGCAGCCCTTCCTTCACCGATGTAAGAGCTCACTGTAGGTTTTGTGGCTGACACTGAAGAATGCTACTAATAAACCAAAATGTTATGATTATAATACTCATGCTCTGTTGTCTCAATGTTCTGAAATTTCCCTATTCACAGCCCAGCCACCCCACCCCATTCCTTACTAAGGACCAATTTCAGCTTAAAGGTTAACTGATAATACTTTTTCTAGTAAGTCAAGTGCTCCCGTCCTTGCCCTTTAAACTTTTGAACCTGATTTTTCCAAATAAAAAGGTCTACTCTGAGAGCAAACTGTATTGCAACTGGGATCCCAAGTTGTTTTGTGCTCCTGGATGTCCAGAATGAATGTGTGCATTCAAAAATTATTCTTGCTTAAATAAATATTTAATTTTTTCCCTTAATTTGGAGTTGAAGATAAGATATATTTCTTGGTCTATGAATATCTTCATTAATTACATGCTAAGCTTTTTATACAATGCCCAAAGAATAACCATTCTTGTTTGTGGAATGCAACATTAGTACAGGTATACACTGTGTGATAAACATTTGAGGGTAGCTAACTTATCTGTTACCATAACATTTTTTAAATGTATGAGTGCTCTGTCTGCATATACACCTGCATGCCAGAAGAGAGCATCAGATCCCCATTACAGATGGTTGAGAGCCACCGTGTAGTTCCTGGGACTTGAACTCGGAACTCTGGAAGAGCAGCCAGTGCTCTTAACCACTGAGTCATCTCTCCAGCCCCATCATGAACATTCATCATTACTTTGGGATAAAAACATTTGGAATCCTCTGTTCTGGGTTTCTTTAACTAAATAGTATTTAGTTAAAGATACTAACTGTTCTGGGTTTACTTTAGTAGATTAGTATAGATTAGATTTAGTTTTCTTAACCAATGAAGGCATTAGACAAATGCTTCCCTTTAACTATACAGATATCAGAAGGCAGGGTTTTTTGCATGTAAATGCAGAAGGTAAGGTAGAGCAGATACTTCTTGGATAAACCTAGTGCTTATCACTCGCTGTTCAGTCAACTCTGTAAATAAACAGGACAGATATTTTAGCCCTTTTTAGTAGATGATTAGCCTGAGTCTAGGTATTCAAATGACTGTACCAAATCAGCTACAGGCTTTAATGATTCAGTTGAGTCATGCCCGTTTTCAAAGAGTAGCCATATAGGCAAATAGTTCTCACATTGTGTGTACTTCTCTAAGTAATAACTAGATCTTCCTCAACACATTGATTGTCACAAATGCCAAAGCTAGCATGAGTGATGTATTTCCAGATGTGAGATCATGAATTCATTGTCACATGTAACTATATTGAAAAGTGGATCACTTCCAAATGGTCATATCCTGATGTTGCCAATATGGACCAGTTACTTCAGGGATCAAATGTCCTGGGATTTAACGTTAATTTGGAAATTAACTTTAGGGAGCAAATAAACGGAAAACATATTTTCAGCTGAAGGTCACTAAAGGGGTTCTCACTGAAGATCCTGAACCCTGACTGTGGAATGAGCTGGGCAGGAGCAGGCACGTTTCATATCGCACAGCTGGCAGGAGTGGGACTGAGCTCTCTGTCGTGAACCGTGGGATCAGAGCTACAGACACAGACTGTCCCGCACAGCAGCTGCCCCTGATGCAGGTGAGAACTGAGCTCCTGAGACAGGGTGCTTAGAGTGGCAGGTGGTGGACTCTCAAGGTGGGTTTTGTTACAGAATACTCCATTTCCACAATTTTAGGACCTATGCCATAATTCATAGCACTTTGAAAGATAGAAAACAATGTAGCCATACTTCATCCCATAACCTCATAAGTATTCTCCATTCCCTCTCTGCCATCACTGTTGGTAAAATCCATAGTGTGACAACAGTCTGTACTGATTAACGTGATATGAAAGGTCATAGGGTTATTATAGTATGTTCCACCATAGCATTCAGTGGGTCTACCCAGCTCTTCTCATTACACCTTTTAAAGAAACTTTAAAAACTTTTATAAATATAGGTTGTTTCCTCCTTTCCTTTTATTTCTTGGAATGAAATCCAGGACAAATATAAATACTTCCCAGGCATGAGTCAGCCCTATGTTCTCCACTTCCAGTTTGCTACAGGTTACAGTGGTTTGGTTTCATTTCACTCTGCCCTGAGGTTGACTGCAATTCAGTCTGTCTTATAATGTGAAACACAGAGAAAAACTCAGGACTGAAGTTAGTGAATAAGTATGATAATTATCTTAATTGTGTTCTTAGTGTCCACTAATACCATATATTTTCAATACTTAATCAAAAATTTATAAATAATATATATGCAGTTTGAAATATTCCAACAGTACTAGATATTTTCATTACTCAATTTAAAATGTATAAAATTGTGTGTGTGCATGCAAATAGTACCAAAGAAGTTTTCAGGAGAATTGAGAGTGAGGCATATTTTAACCCAACATATGCTGGTGTTTTCTATTTTATCATTTAACTACTTCATGCCCTTCCCTCCCGGTCTAGTGATGTCTTTCAATTTATTATTATTATTATCATCATCATCATCATCATCATCATCATCATTGCTTTTGTTGTTGTTGTTGTTGTGTATGCACATGCACACACAGTGGCATCTGAGGACAATGTTGTGGAGTCTGTTGTCTTGTTTTGGTTTTATGTGGGTTCTGGGTATCAAATTGAAGGCATCAGACTTTTCCAGGATGTTATGCCACAGATCCATCTTGATGGATCCAGCATTTTTTGAAAAGCTTCCTTGAGAACAATAGCTAATTTTACAAAACCATATTATTTGTGGCAAAACAGCCTGATATTTAAACTACCTTTTTTTTCTTATAGCAAGGCTGTAAGACAATTAAGTCCCTATCTTAAAATACTGACTGGGGGCTTTTTTTGTCTAAGACAATGTGATTTTCAACCTTCTTAATGCTATGACCCTTTGATGGAGTTCTTCATGTTGTGGTGACCCCTAACTATAAAATTATTCCATCACTACCTTATAGTTGTAGTTGTACTACTGTAATGAATCCCACAGTATACTGAATCCCACAGTATAATGAATCCCAAACATCTGATATTTGGGATATCTGATATGTGACCCCCCTCAGGTGTACAACCCAAAGGTTGAGAGCCACTGATCTAAGAACAGGTTTGACTTCCAAGATCATATGAATACACACCGGATGTGTAGTCTGCAGGTGCATGAACAAGACAAGTGATCCTCACTGACTCCTGACTGATGGTAGAGTCCTTGGAATGCACCAACTGGGTCTTCATATCATTTAATCAACAAAAGTATGCTGGCTTTCCTTGGCCAATGCAGCACTGCTGTGATAATCTTATATTTCCTTTATTTACGAATTAAAACATCACTGACCTAATGACATGCATTTGCCACCCTAGCACCCAGGAAGCCAAGGCAAGAGAACTGCAAGGTCCAGGACATCCTGGGCTACATAGCCAACCTCGTCTCAAAAATTAGATATGTAAAGTCAATTATTCCTTGTTTCCATTTTACAAAATTATATTATTGGTGGCAAAACAGCCTGATATTGCCTTTACTCAGTGTTACTACCTGACAGACACTATAACCTATCTGAATTCAATCTATCAATTATGTGAAAGTTGATCATTTCATCTTGCCCAGGCATTCAGGAGTCTATTGCTTCATTATATTTCTTTTTTGATTAAGACAATAAATAAGAAATTTACTCTTCTCAGCATATAGTGCAGGCAGGGTACAGAAGTAGCAATTCTTCTGACTTATAAAGTTAGCTTGCATTTTATTTTTTGAAATCACATTATTATATTTGCCCCTGTCATGAAATGGCACATTATAATATTTCATTACCTACTTGCTTCTAAACTTAAAACAGCTTCCAATTTGAAGCAGGAGTAATTGTTCTATGACATATAAACATCTTGTTGACTTTCACAAGGTAATACTTTTGCAAAGGTGTAGGAGAAACTTTCACAAATACTAATTATAGACTCTCAAATATTAGCATGACTATGTTAGCTCCAGTCATGTGGGATGGCTCTAGAGTCAGGAGAAACCCATGAAACAAAGTAAAATAGACCAAAGAGACACTAAAAACAGTTTTATTTTATTAGAACAAAAGGAAGGTCAATTGCAAGTTAGTTCTGAAGTAGATACCTTTCTTACTTAAAATATTTGAGTATGAAATGGCTATTCTCACATCATTGCAATAGTTTTCTGCAGCTGTGGGAACCAAACTCAAGTTTTACACATGGAAGGCAGACCCTCCACCACAGAGCTGCACTGATGACCCTGGAAAAATACTTTTATTTGAACTTATTTTGTAATAGTTCTCTCTCATATGTGTGTATGTCTGTGTTTGTGTCTATGTGTCTGTGAGTGTGTCTATGGTTGTTGATGTGTGTGTATCCATGTATGTGTATGTGTCTCTATATGTCTCTGCATATCCATGTCTATATCTGTATATGTCTGTGTCTATGTGTGTCTGTGTCTGTATCTCTCTCTCTCTCTCTCTCTCTCTCTCTCTGTGTGTGTGTGTGTGTGTGTGTGTGTATGTGTGTGTGTCTAGAAGTGGGTCTCATGTGTGCTACAATATGTTTGCAATGCTAGAACACAGTAATATCAATTTTACAGTGATCACAGATTCCACTAATGTACTAAAATATTCTACCCTTCCTAGTACTGTACCAGTGAAAAAATCCAACATCTGAGAAATAGTAACATGCAAGAATTGCAAACACATATAACATGTTTAAAATGATGTAATACTTAAATGATGCAAGTTATTACTTAAAATGTACAAAATAGGTTGAAGATCTACACAAATCGATAAACTACTACACATATTCACAAAATGTATAAGAAACATTTTAGAAAGAAAACAAAAACAATCCAAGATTTTCTTCCTTTCTTTCTTCTTATTTTCTCTCTTTCTTTTTTTCATAATAATATCTCACTGTGCAACCCTAGCTATCATGGAACTCACTATGTTGACCATGTTGGGCTCAGACTCACAGAAATCCACCTGCCTCTGGCTCCCAGACTGCTTTAAGTGTAAAAGTCTGTAACACAATTAATTCTCCCTATTTCCGTGTCTGCATGAAATTGTCAGTTTTGACAGGAGTCTTTGATGGACTTTAGTATCATTTTTTGAGAGTGTACTACGTAAAGGGAAATAATCAGCATGGAAAGGAATCTACGTAAACCAATGGCCCTTCTCATCCAGAAAGAAACCATTATGCCATGAGACACTGCACTGTTGTGTGGTATATCTGTGGCCATTCCAAGTTATATAGGACAGCAGCACCTCACATATGGAATAGAGAAGTTCAGCCATGTGGGTTTCCATTATGACAGGACTTTTACTTTACTTTCATAAGGAAATAGTATAAATTGATATATAAGTGCAAAGGCCATGAGTCAGGTCTTAGCAGTACTCACAACTTTGCAAGACTGTAGGGTTCTTTCAACTGAGAAATACTGAACTGTAGGAAATTTAGATCACACAATAATATTCCTTTATGGCATGATTAAGACAAGCATAGGGGTAAACATACTCTGAGGCATTAGACTGTTTATTCTCTATGTTTTATTTAATTCTGTTGCAAATTACACTATGATGCAAAAGAGGTAGATAGTGAACAGGTAAGGCAAATAGGCTACACAGTGGAATTTGTGTGTGTGTGTGTGTGTGTGTGTGCCCATGTGTGGTGTGGGTTCACTGACAGACCAGAGGCAGGTGTTGAGGTCCTCCTCTATCAGTCTCTGCATTATTTATTTGAGGGTGAGTCTCTTCCTGAACGAGGCTCTTGCATTTGGGTGTGGGGGACATTGACTGGCAGCCAGGGAACCCTAGTAATCCTGTCTCTGCCCTTCACAGAGCTAAGGCTACAGACACATGGGAACTGCACCTAACTATTTATGTGGGTTCTGAGAGCCAAACTCAAACTTGTGCTCTCACTCTCTCATCCATAACTTTGTTAGGTGGTAGAAAAAAATAATTACCCCACTAAGTTATAATATTCCATTATTTGGTTCCAAGTCAATTAAAAAAATCATTCTCAGATCAGGTATGTTGGCACATGCCTTTAATCCCACTGGGGAGGCAGAGGCATGTGGATCACTGCCAGCCTGGTCTGCAAAAGTAGTTCCAGGATAGCCTATCAAAAAACAAACAAACAAACAAACAAACAAACAAACAAACAAAAACCAAACAAAAAAGGCAAGCAACCTTCTGTCTTTCAGGTTTGGCCAAGGCTATGAAGTCTCCTAGTAACAGCACAGAGGTGGACTTCATTCTTCTCGGACTCTTCAGTCACACACATGCCCACTTGTTCCTGCTTTCCGTTGTGTTAGTAATCTTCACCACCTCCCTGATGGGCAACACTCTCATGATCCTTCTCATCTGCAGGGACCCCAGGCTCCACACGCCCATGTACTTCCTTCTCAGCCAGCTCTCCCTCATGGACATGATGCTAGTCTCCACCATCGTCCCCAAGATGGCAGCCAACTATTTGATGAGCATGAGATCCATCTCCCCTGCAGGCTGTGGCTCCCAGATCTTCCTCTTCCTCACTTTGGCAGGGGGTGAGTGCTTCCTCCTGGCGGCCATGTCTTATGACCGCTACATAGCCATATGTTATCCCCTGCGCTACCATGTCCTCATGAGCCCCAAGTTGTGTGCATACCTGACGGTGGGGTCTTGGCTCCTGGGAGCTGCTGATGGGCTGATGCAGGCGGGCACCATCCTGAGTTTCCCCTTCTGCCACTCTCGGACAATCAACCACTTCTTCTGTGAGGCGCCTTCTCTGGTGCGCCTCGCCTGCGCCAACACCATAGCCTTTGAGTTCTTCATGTATGTCTGCTGCATCTTGATGCTCCTCATCCCGCTCGCCCTCATCCTGGCTTCCTACTCCCTCATCCTGGCTGCTGTGCTCCACATGCGATCCTCTGCAGCCCGGAAGAAAGCGTTTGCCACCTGCTCTTCGCACCTGGCAGTGGTGGGGTTGTTCTATGGGGCCATCATCTTCATCTACATGAGACCCAAGTCCCACCAGCCGGGCAAGAGCGACAAAGTGGTGTCTGCCTTCTACACCATCTTCACACCGGTCCTGAACCCTCTCATATACAGTGTGAGAAACAAAGAGGTCAAGGGAGCCCTGAGGAAGTGGCTGCAGAAGACAGGGTGATAAACGAGCAAAGAGAATTGGAAATCAGTTTGCCCCATGTTAGCCACTGTGTTACATTTTAAATAGGGTCTTAGAGATGGGAGCCAGGCCTGCTTATCTTGATTTTAATCATGTAACTCAGTTTTTGTTATAGGATGGACAACGTCAAGAGAAATACGAATAAATAGATAATAATTTTATAAACATAGGCTGATTTTATTGTTATGGAGTACGTTGTACATGAAGTGTAATCAATAATTCTTGTTAAACATGAAACATAATTACATAAACCATATGTCAAAATGTTTCAGGGGGACTAATCTGAGACTATTTATAAGTTATAAAATTCATCAAAGGAGATGAGCAGAAAGAAGTTATCACTTAAAAATAGCTATATTTAACATTTTAAACAACAAAACAAATACCACTTCCTAAAAAATAAGTTGAGCTAAGCAACATTTCCAAATTTCTGTTTAAGAGTGTTTAAAGATGGTATCTTTAAGAAGTGATTAGGACTAAGGGTTCCACTCTCAGGACAGGAGGGTGTTCATGCCATGATAAAAGTGTGGGTTAGCTCAGCATGGTGGCAAACACCTGTGAGGTCAGCAAGTGGGAAGCTGATGCAGGAGAATTGTAGGTTTGAGGGTGGCCTGGATTACATAAGACCCTGTCTCAAATGATAAAATGAAATAATAGTGAGACTGACTCTTTCCATATAAAACAAACAAACAAAAACTAAAAAACAAAAAAAGCCACCATCCAAAACCAACTCACCACAGAAGGAATAATAGGTAATTTATTCGGCAGCCAACAATGAGTGACCATGGCCTGTTCAGGTTTAGTTTACCCAAATCCCACGTTCCATCATGGTGCCAGCCTCAGGAGGTGTCTATAATAATAGAATAAAGACAATACAGACATCAAGGCACTCTTCAAACACATTTTGGGGAAGGGGTGAGTAGGCAGCCTAGAGTGAGGAAGGCACACCTCAGATACAGGATCGTGTGCTGTCTTGGAATTCTTGGCCCTTTGGCTGTTGGAAGCTAGTGCTCTTCCTGTCCCTATAGATTTGCTTGGCAGTCACCAACACATTGGATCACATGCAGAAGAAGACTAAAGATTGCCAAAGAAGTTTGGTCCTGGACTTGCAACTTTCCAATGTCTCCAAAACCACTGACGTACTAGTCAACGGTCTCAAAAGCTCAGTCCACTCCAAGAACTTTCATTGCCAGCCCCCTCTTGCCATTCCCAGGATAGCTAAAACTATTCTCCAGAGTAAAAGAACTTCTGGGGGAATTAGTATCCCAGACCTCGAGCAATACTACAGAGCAATAGTGTTAAAAACTGCATGGTCTTGGCACAGGGACAGGCAAGTGGACCAATAGAATAGAATTGAAGACCCAGTAATGAACCCACACTCCTAAGGTCATTTGATCTTCGACAAAGGAGCTGAAAACATCCAGTAGAAAAAAGAGCCTTTTCAACAAATGGTGCTGGTTCAATTGGAGGTCAGCATGCAGAAGAATGCAAATTGATCCATTCTTATCTCCTTGTACTAAGCTCAACTCCCAGTGGATCAAGGACCTCCACATAAAACCTGATACACTGAAACCAATAGAAAAGAAACTGGGGAAGACCCTTGAGGACATGGGCACAGGGGAAATGCTCCTGAACAGAACACCAATAGCTTATGCTCTAAGATCAAGAATTGACAAATGGGACCTCATAAAATTACAAAGTTAGTGCAAGGCAAAGGACACTGTCAAAAGGATAAAAGAACAATCAAAAAATTGGGAAAAGATCTTCACCAACCCCAAATCCTACAGAGACCTAATATCCAATATATACAAAGAACTCAAGAAGTTAGACCCTAGAGAACCAAATGACCCTATAAAAAATGGGGTACAGAGCTAAACAAAGAATTTTCACCTGAAGAACTTTGGATGTCTGAGAAGTACCTTAAGAAATGTTCAACATAATCAATTATTAGGAAAATACAAACCAAAATAACTCTGAGATTTCACCTCACATCAATCAGAATGGCTAAGTTTAAAAACTCACGAGATAGCAGGTGTTAGTGAGGATGTGGAGAAAGAGGGACACTCCTCCACTCTTGGTGGGATTGCAAGAAGGTTCAACCACTCTGGAAATCAGTCTGGCAGTTCCTCAGAAAACTGGGCATGACACTTCCGGAGGACCCTGCTATACCTTTCCTGGTCATATACCCAGAGGATTTCCCAGCCTGCAATAAGGACACATGCACCACTATGTTCATAGCAGCCTTATTTATAATAGCCAGAAGCTGGAAAGAACCCAGATGTCCCTCAGTGGAGGAATGGATACAGAAAATGTGGTATATTTACACAATGGAATACTACTCAGCAATTAAAAACAATGAATTTATGAAATTCATAGGCAAATGGTTGGAATTGGAAAAAATCACAAAAGAATACACATTGAATGCAATCACTGGTAAGTGGATATTAATTATCCCAGAAGCTCTGAATTCTCAAGACACAATTAGCAAATCAAATGATACCCAAGAAGAAGGAAGGAGAGGTCCCTGGTTCTGAAAAGACTTGATCCAGCATTGTAGGGGAGTACTAGGACAGAGAAATGGGAGGGGGTAATTGGGAAATGGGCAGAGGGAAGAAGGCTTATGAGACCGATGGGGAAGAGGAAACCAGAGAGGAGAACACATTCAGAATGTAAACAAAGAATATAGAAAATAAGAAAAAAAGAAAAGAAAAAAATTAAAAAAAAATAAAATCAACTCAAGCAAATTAGTAGCCTTCCTATACTCAAAGGATAAGCAGGCTGAGAATGGTTAGGGAAATGACATCTTTCCCAATAGACACAAACAATATAAAGTATCTTGGTGTGATTCTAACCAAAGAAATGAAAGATCTGTATGACAAGAACTTCAGGTCTCTGAAGAAGGAAATCGAGGAAGCCCTCAGAAAATGGAAAAATCTTCCATGCTCATGGATTGGCAGGATCAATATAGTTAAAATGGCCATCGTGCCAAAAGCAATCTACAGATTCAATACAATCCCCATCAAAATCCCAACTCAGTTCTCCATAGAGTTAGAAAGGGCAATTCTCAAATTCATCTGAAATAACAAAAAAAAACCCAGGATAGCTAAAACTATTCTCAACAGTAAAAGAACTTCTGGGGAAATCAATATCTCAGACCTCAAGCAATACTACAAAACAATAGTGTTAAAAGCTGCATGGTATTGGTATAATGTCAGGCAAATGTACCAATGGAATAGAATTGAAGACCCAGAAATGAGCCCACACACCTATGGTAACTGGATCTTTGACAAAGGAGCTGAAAACATCCAGTGGAAAAAAGCCTTTTCAACAAATGGTGCTGGTTCAATTGGAGGTCAGCATGCAGAAGATTGTGAATTGATTCATTCTTATCTCCTTGTACTAAGCTCAACTCCATGTGGATCAAGGACCTCTACATAAAACCAGACACACTGAAACTAATAGAAAAGGAACTGGGGAAGACCCTTGTGGACCTGGGTACAGGAAAGTTCCTGAACAGAACACCAATAGCTTATGCTCTAAGATCAAGAATTGACAAATGGGACCTCATAAAATTACAAAGTTTCTGCAAGGCAAAGAACACTGTCAAAAGGACAAAATGGCAACCAACAAATGGGGAAAAGGTCTTCACCAACCCTACATTGGACAGACGCCAAATATCCAATATATACAAAGACCTCAAGAAGTTAGATCCCAAAGAACCAAATGACCCTATTAAAAATGGGGTAGAGAGCTAAACAAAGAATTTTCACCTGAAGAAATTCAGATGGCTGAGAAGCACCTTAAGAAATGTTCAACATCATTAGTCATTAGGGAAATAAAAATCAAAAGAACCCTGAGATTTCACCTCACACAAGTCAGAATGACTAAGGTTAAAAACTCAGGAGACAGCAAGTGTTGGCGAGGATGTGGAGAAAGAGGGACACTCCTCCACTGCTGGTGGGATTGCAAGCTGGTACAACCACTTTGGAAATCAGTTTGGTGGTTCCTCAGAAAACTGGGCATGACACTTTCGGAGGACCCTGCTATACCTCTCTTGGGCATATACTCAGAGGATTCCCCAGCATGTATTAAGAATACATGCTCCACTATGTTCATAGCAGCCCTATTTATAAGAGCCAGAAGGTGGAAAGAACCCAGGTGTCTCTCAGTGGAAGAATGGATATAGAAAATGTGGTATATTTACACAATGGAATACTACTCAGCAATTAAAAACAATGAATTCATGAAATTCTTAGGCAAATGGTTGGAACTAGAAAATATCCTCCTAAGTGAGGTAACCCAATCACAAAAGAATACACATGGAATGCAATCACTGATAAGTGGATATTAGCCCAGCAGCTTTGAATACTCAAGACACAATTAGCATATCAAATGATTCCTAAGAAGAAGGAAGGAGAGGGCCCTGTTCCTGGAAAGGCTTAATCCAGAGTTGTAGGGCAGTACCAGGATAGAGAAATGGGATGGGGTGGTTGGGGAATGGGTGGAGAGAATAGGGCTTATGGGACATATAGGGGGCACTGGGAAAGGGGAAAGTATTTGGAATGTAAACAAAGAATATAGACAATAAATAAAAAATAAATATAAATAAATAAGTAAGCAATAATGTTAAAAAAACTACTTTTTTTTAAAATAAAACTAATTGTGAATTGCATTTTACAAAAAAATCTTCCATTTTTAAATCAGGTCCAATTCCTGCATACATGATGGATTATTAAATTTTGTTTTGTTTTGTTTCTAATTGTCTGTTTTCAGTTATAGAATTAGGGTTTCTATATGGCAGTAAGTAATTAAGAATTTGCAAGGCATGGATCCCAGTGCCCAGGATTCCCAGTGTCAGAAACATTAAAACACTGTGAAATACATTCATGATACATTCAACCTGCAAAGTGTCATCTCTATGAATACAGCCTGGAGATCCTGCCACTGCTATCATCATCATCATCATCATCATCTTCATCATCATCATCATCATATACTCTGAAGACACAAACATGCAAAAACAAAAACAAAACAAGTTTCTTGCAGATGCACACAAGCTCCTGCATATGACCATCCAACCTTAAATGTCTCAAATTGAGCCCAAGAACAAAAACAAAAACCACACAAAAAATTAAAACAAAACAACTCCACAGCTAATTCCCTCTACCAAATTTGTTTTATTTCAGTTGCTATTTGGAAATTATGCTGACCTCATTGGCAGACACCTTAACCTTCCTATCTGCTGATGTTTGTGCATGAAATAGCAGAATCACATGACACCAGAATCATGTGACTTCATGGTTCATACACTGTAAATTGCAATCCCCTTCCAAGGACACTTATTTACATCTTTTTCCTCTTGAGTGATTCTCTTTCATTCCTGTGATTCAAAACATCCTGAGATGTGTAGAAAGTTCACAGTCTCCTGGGAATTTTCAAAATTTCTCAGCACAGTCAACACTTCTGGCAACTGAATTGTCACCCAGCTCTTGGGTATTGATAGGATAGTGTCCGCAGCCCAGCCTGGCAGTGGGCCCATCCTCATGGCACTTCTGCCCAGGCACTGATATAAAGCAGGTGAGGAACAGCATAGAGCAGACCTTCTCTTGAGGTGGGGATGGCCAGGTGCATCACTGAGGGGACAGATCCTGCCTGCTAGGCAGCAGTTCTGACTCTTATAGGTAAATTGTGCCAACTTCTTCATATCTGATTATTTGTGTGTGAAATTTAACTCTAGAAAATACAATTCCAAATCCAAGAACTTGGGAGGAGGAGGAGGAGGCCAGAGGAACAAGGAGCCCTTGGCTTCATAGAATCCACCAAGGAAGATTTCCCCTTTACATGTCTTGGTACCTGATGAATTAAAATGTGTGCAAGCAGATGCTAGCATTTAGTGAAATCATTTTAAAAAGAACCCATAAATATATCAATATAAATGATTCTCTGATACTACCTAATTTTTCACATGCAGGTCAATTTTCATTTCAGTATCCAGAATTTGGACTTTAAATTTTACAATTTAATAGTAACAATTAATTTGGGAAAATGTGGAAAGGAAATTATATATCTTGACTTGTCTGTGGTTTTTCAAGAGGCTTTTGGCAGAAGAAAAGGCAGGCATCTGTCTCTGCCCTTGACTCCAAATGCAAAAGATGGGAGTGCAGCTGTAAGTGAAGACGCCACAGTGCTCACAGCATTCTAAGAGAGAACACAGGGATGCAGGAAGGAGAGGTCTAACCTGTGAACACAGAGCACAGAGAGTAGAAGGAAGTCCTTGGTTCTCCTGTGAAACATTTCCCCAGTTCCCTCATCAGTCAGGTTGGAGGTCTCAGAAATGGGTTTAGCACCTTGCCCAAACAAGCTAATGCTTTAGGACCAATTTTCAACCACGATTCATTTCCATGATCAGATTATTTAAGAACTTATCCCAATAGTCTACTCTGTGGATGTTTATAAACTTAAGCTAGTAGTAACCTGTCTCATTTGTATATAGAGATATAGGTAATAATTGTAATAATAAGAACTTGACCATACAATTAAAGTCATAATTACTGATCATTTTTGATCCTTTATTGCATGTTTAAAATGTACACATAATCACCTGTCTGCACTAAAAAGCTAAACAGATTTTATAATTAAATGTAAGTAGAAAGTTCAAAATATATTTTTTCTAAGACTGGGTATAGAAATCAGTGGTAGAGGGTGTGCCCAGCATGTATGAGGCCCTGTATTCAGTGTTCAGCATTGTATAAACAGAACAAAACAAAAAAAAATGTGTTTTTTTTTTTAACAGAGAAGTGGAGCGGCGGTAGAACCAACTCTCTGAGAACACGTACACCTCTCTTGCATGTTCTAGACAAATATTCATCATTGCTGTTTTGTGTGCTATCTCATTTCTTTATCAGCACACACTCCAACATCTGTTGCCAATCATCTCAACAAAGGGAAGGAAACACCTGCTGCAGGGGCCACTGACAGGTGACAGGTCAAGACCCTGGTCCTGCATGATTCCAGAGTCCGAGCTTCCCAGTGTCACAAACAAGATAGAGATGGTGGCTGTCAGCAGCTGCCAGGTGGTGGGTGGGGGTGATGGGGAGTTTTGCTGAGTGGGGCTGACTTCTCATCTGGAGGCATTAGGAGAGTTTATAAAACAGATTCTAGTGGAGAAGGTGTCTGTGAATGCCATATACACCGTATACAAAATATTTACATTGATGCAGAAAGTAGTTTAAGAAAGTTGCAACATGCTCAGGGACTCAGCCTGGGGTTGAGAGAGTCATGATGCATTGTTTCAACCATAGGATGATCTGACCTTAGGGGAGAGACAGGGAGTACCCCGGAGGTCACAGACTGCCTCTAGACACTTGAACAAGTCAACAGACCTTGAGAATGAATTAGTATCCACATCTTTGTAGCTGTGAACCTTTTAGTTCAATAAACTCAAACAGCCAGGGCACCAGCACGTCAAATATTAAAATGAAAGTAAAGATTTAAAGTCTCAGAAGCAGGAAAAACTCGGGTCTCTGAGTGATCCACTAAATGGTGAGATTGCGTGATTGTGAAGAGGGAGGGCCTGTCTGATTTGGAAATACTTTGGAACAGTTTGTTAAACTGTGCATTTAGCATTACAGCTTCTGTAATGTAGAAACACCCAAGAGGGGCATTGTTTCTTGAAGGGTCACCTTCTGTAAACAGAACCTAGGAATGTCCCACCCAGGGTGAGTTTAGCCTCTATCCATAGATTCTTGTCTTTTCTGTTTCTAGATCTAAGAGCAAACATACTATTGTTTGGCAAGACCTTTGTTATTCAGTGTTAGAAGGAATTATGTGAACTTGGTCTTTTCAAGAAACTTCGACAGGACCAAGATGTGGTTTACGTAGAGTTTTAGAGCACCATGCACAAAGTCCGGTGGCCAGTCCCCAGAATCACATAAACCAGACATGGTGACACAGGCCTGAGATCTCAGCACTCAGGAGGAAGAGCCAGGAAGATCAAAAGTTCCTGGGTCATTTTCTACTAAATAGAACATTTGAGACCTGCCTGGTATACAGGAGACCTTGTATCAATAAACAAAAAATTGGATATATTATAAATGTGTCAGCCATATTAACAAATCCCTAAGTTGTGTATCTACTTAATTTAATGAAACAACTAAGATCTGATTATGCAAAATATAATGTACAAGAAAATATAAAAGACAAATTGTTCTCAACCATTTATGTAGATATCAGGTAATGGAACGTCAGGAGTCATTTGCAACTTACTTAAATTTGATTTGTTATATCAGTTCGATCACTGTTCTGGCAAGATGTTTGTCAGGGAAACCTTGGAAATGAGAAAAATATAGAGATTAGTTTTGTGAGCATGAAATATTTTGCAAACATGGATGAAGGGTTTAAAGTGGGTTTCACCGGTTCTCACAGGCAACCTTCTGAACATGCGTACTTCACACAGCATCACAGGTGAAGAAACTCTTCTGTCCTTGCTTTCACAGTGTTGCTACAGCTGTAAACCATGGACAAGGGGAACACCACAGCAGGCTTCATCCTCCTAGGACTCTTCAACCACACCAGAGCCCACCTGTTCCTCTTCGTGCTGGTTCTGACTGTGTCCTTCAACTCTGTGGTAGGCAATGCCCTCCTGCTTCTCCTGATTCACCAGGACCGCCGGCTCCACACACCCATGTACTTCCTCCTGAGCCAGCTCTCCCTCATGGACATGATGCTGGTCTCCACCATAGTGCCCCAAATGGCAGCTGGTTATTTAATGGGCAAGAATTTCATCTCTGCTGCTGGTTGTGGCTTCCAGATCTTCTTCTTCCTCACACTGGGAGGTGGAGAGTGCTTCCTCTTAGCAGCCATGTCCTATGACCGCTATGTGGCTATATGCCACCCATTGCGCTATCCGGTTCTCATGAGCTGGCAGTTGTGTTGGAGACTAACCTTGGGGTCTTGGCTCCTGGGGGCAGCTGATGGAGCCATGCAGGCTGCAGCCACCCTGAGCTTCCAGTTTTGCAGGGGGAATGAAATAGATCACTTCTTCTGTGAGGCCCCCGTGTTATTGCGTTTGGCTTGCGGAAACACATCAGCATTTGAGTTTGTCATGTACATTTGCTGTGTGTTGATGCTTGTGGTCCCCTTCTGCCTCATCCTGACATCCTACGGCCTCATCTTGGCCGCTGTCCTCCGCATGCGGTCCACAGAAGCCCTCAAGAAGGCGTTCGCAACCTGCTCCTCGCACATGGCGGTAGTGGGCCTTTTTTACGGAGCTGCTACGTTCAGCTACATGAGGCCAGCATCCTCCAGGTCAGCGAAGCACGATAAGGTTGTGTCAGCATTCTACACTGTTGTCACCCCCATGCTGAACCCCCTCATCTACAGTCTTCGGAACAGCGAGGTCAAGGACAGCCTGAGGAAATGCGTGGCCCGCTGTGCTGCCCTAACTAGTAAGGATGACGTGGTTGGCTGGGATGTCAGTGGTGATTCTAAGGGGAAAGGGCTGCAGTAGTGCCTTCACCGCAGAGGTTGTGTCTCAGGATGGCCAGTGGATCCCTGAAGCCACTGAGAATTCCAAACTCTTGCTATGTATCGTTTCCACCTTAACTCAACACTTCTATCCTGTGCCTAGAATTTGGGGAGTCGGTGGAGCCCCAGCAAAAATAGAACTGTGTTTCTTTGTCCTTCTCTTAGGTTTCATGGACGTGTTTGTTCTTACTGTGGGAATCAGCAAACCCAGCAGAATATCCCCCTTAGTAACTGTGGAATGCTCCTGTAGTTTAACTTAGTAAGTGCTTTACAGCTTGTCTTTAACAAAGAAATTTCAGCATCACGACTTTTGCAGTTTGGGGCGTTAAAGGAATCTCAACTTGCTACTCAGAAGGTAGCAATGTAAGGAGAGTTGAATATTTCTGGAAATTTATTCAGTTGTCGGTTGTCCACAGGTAGCTGTGAGCATGGAAAGCAAAGCCACCACTAAAGTGTGTGTGTACACCTGTGCCCACGTCTCCATCATTTTCTGTGTTACTCTGAGAATTTGGCTAAAGTTCACGCTGTCAGCTGATTGTGGAGTCACCTTCTCATTTCAAACTGAAGTCTCAAAAAGCTGAAAAAAACACAAATTCTCAGTGAAAAGTTCTCACACCTCCCCACACAAGAATGTTTATACGAACCACAAGGAACAGAGCAACCTTGAGGACTAACTGGCACTTTGTTTCACGCTGGAGGGACTGAAGGCCAGCTTTCCAGCTGACAGGTGCACACAACAAGCCGTATCTTCCAGTTAATTCTACCCACCTCTCCCCTTGTACCTGTTACCAAGAGATGCAAAATTCAAAACTGCACAGAGCCCCTTTGAGCCCATTTCTAATGAAAATCTGTCCATGGATTCAAACACCAGGCTAATTAATTCCATTCCCATCCTACCCTGTCCCATTGCTGGACACCAATGGCACTCGTTTATGAGTTTGTGTGTGTGTGTGTGTGTGTGAGTGTGTACATGCACCCACATGTTTGAAACCTTTGTTAAGATTCTCTATTTTTACACACTCCAGTAGCTATTCTTTTTAATTAATAATATGCTAGTATTTCAAAACCCACTATTTGTCCCCTGCTTTGTGACTGACATGTGGATGACCTTCAACCTATCTTGAATTACATGCTTTTGCTCCACTTGGTTGATGATGACAAACCTTCTATCCCATTGATTTCCAGTTCCCACACGCAGGTCACAAAGAGTGCAGCTTTCCTAGGCGTCACCAAGCCTCTCTGCTCAGGAAGTGTCCTGAGTGTGGCAGTACCTGGTTCTCTTTCCTGTGTGTGGTTTCCTGTTGCCTGTTGTTGATGTGTTTTTATACTGATTTACTACTAGGTGAGATATCATCTTTTGTTAACTTTGTAATTCAGTCTTGGAAAATAAAACATAAAAATAGAAGTCATTGCTATTACCACAGCAAACAACTTACGGTGAACTCATACATTCAAAGGAGGATTTGGAATTGAAAAATAAAACTGTTAGAATGTTGGCAATCAGTTATCTGGAGACTTTTCTTGGACTTAGTGTGTACTTGGGGTTCTTTTGAAACTCTTCCACTTTACTTGAAGCAATGAACCTTGGCAGTTGGTTGGGCTGTATTATAACACCAGTTTTAATTCCACTGAGGTATTCAGATCCTGAAAAACCTGACACCTTTCCTATAAGGAAGAGTGTCCTGAGGTGTGACATTGCAGGCACAGGATGAGAGCAGTGTTTTAAGTCTAAAGCTTTAGATGGCAGAGCACACACCCCTTCACCCCATGAGTAGTTACAGGCCTACAGCACGTCCTCATATAAGTTTGGTACATTTTCAAACTATCCATTTACAATCATATATTAATACATTCTAAATATTTATAAGTGCATTTTGTTTCCCAGAGACAAAACAAACACAAAAGCTAAGATCATGCTTCACAATGATAGAATGATCAATCCTTTTATCCCTCTGCTTTTGTTAATTTTGTTGATTCTGTTTTCATCTGGAGTCCTCTCCTCACACAGCATTAATGAAGTCCTATGCATCTCACAGAGCATCCCAAGCAGGGGGTGCAGGATGAACTGGAAGACATGATGTGATCCAGCTCCGCAGGTCCTGCGGTCGCTTTTTAAAGGCTTCAAACAGGGACATGAATTCAGGACTCTGAAGCAGTTCAACCCACTTGTGAGGTAAATTCTGTGCTTCCTGCTCTGACACAGGTACACTTGCTGAGATCTTGACCACAATACTTAAATTCTACATTATCTTTAAGATACATTAAGTAGGTCAGTGTACACTTAACCTGGATGGAAGAGAAACTTTTTAACTTGTCATAAAATAAATAATAAACTTATAATTGTAGCAGTCTTTCATTCCCTTCTTACCTATGTGCTGCGTTTGTTTGCTTTGGGCACTTATTTCCCCTTTTACTGATGACCAACAGCTTTAGTCAGGTTGATGTAAACCATCACGATGAAAACAAAGACATACCATATGTGTTCTTTACGGATGAGTGCATATTAGCCCAGAACCTTGGAATACCCAAGATACAATTCACAGACCAAATGAAGCTCAAGCAGAGCTGAGCTGGTCTTGTTGGTAATTAAAGGGAGGAGAGGTCCTTGGTCCTGAGAAGACTGGATGTCCCAGTATAGGGAAATGCCAGGACAGGGGAAAGGGGGGTGGGTGGGTTGGTGCATAGTGGGAGGAGGGATGGGTTAGGGTGTTTTTGGAGGGCAAACTAGGAAAGGGGGTAACATTTGAAATGTAACTAAAGAAAATAATTAAAAAAAAAAGAAAACAAAGACAGCTAATTAGGGCAAAGTACATTGGTTTCCTCTTCCTCCTCCTCTTCCTCTCCCTCTTCCTCCTCCTCTTCCTCCCCCTCCTCCTCCTCCTCCTCCTCCTCCTCCTCCTCCTCCTCCTCCTCCTCCTCCTCCTCCTCCTCCTCCTCCTCCTCCTCCTCTTCTTCTTCTTCTTCTTCTTCTTCTTCTTCTTCTTCTTCTTCTTCTTCTTCTTCTTCTTCTTTTTTCTTCTTCTGCTTCTTCTTCTTCTTCTGTTTCTTCTTCTTCTTCTGTTTCTTCTTCTTCTTCTTCTTCTTCTTCTTCTTCTTCTTCTTCTTCTTCTTCTTCTTCTTCTTCTTCTTCTTCCTCCTCCTCCTCCTCCTCCTCCTCCTCCTCCTCCTCCTCCTCCTCCTCCTCCTCCTCTTCTTTTTCCTTTCTTTCTGTTATTGTCTGTTTCTTGTTCCGGTTTGTTGTATTGAACTTGAATTCCTGATTTACCTGCCTCTGACTGATGAATGTTAAAGACCAAGTCCTATAGAGAGCTACCAAGTGTTTTGGGGTGCTCTGCAGTCCTAAACCAAAGCAGGAAGCTCACATGGATAAATGTCACTTCTCTGCAGCCTGTCACATCCATGCACAGGACATGAGCCATCTTGCCAACCCCTTTTTATCATCACCTCCCTTTCTTATTGTAAAGCATAGATCGTCAGAGACTCTTTCATTTATTTCTTGTTCCTGTTAGTTCATCCATATCATGTCCTCTTATACTCTGTCTTCAGGAGATGAGGCACATAGATCTCTGAGTTCAAGGCCTTCCTGATCTATATAACAGGTGCCAGGCCACAATAGGACTCAATTTAAGGAGGAGGAGAAGGAGGAGGAAGAGGAGGAGGAGGAGAAAAGGAGGCGGAGGAGAAGTGTAAAAAGCTGCTTCACTGTGCATACTCATTATGCATGGTATTATGTTACACAAGGACATTTTCATTCACGTATATGTTGAGCTTTGAGCAAATCCACCTCATATTTCCTACCCTGAACTTTCTCACTTCTCCTCCCATCAGTGAGTCAATCTTGTTTCCCTGAACAAATTCACTTGTGCATACAGAGGTTTATGTGTCTCTTTGAAATCTGGAAACTTCATATGACAAAAACATACAATGTTTGCCTTTGCAAGTCTGGTTTAATTCACTAATACAGTTATTTCTGATTTTATTCATTTCCTTGGAAGCTACATAGGAGCTATATGACTATACATATTCATTTCCTTGGAAGCTACATACAAGCTATATGACTGGAAGAGACTCTAGTGTAAAACGCATTTCTCCCATCCATTACTCTGATGGTGGACACTGAGGCTGGTTCCATGCTTTATCATGTCTGAAAGTGCTGAGGAAGCTTGACAATGCTAACCAGAATCCTCGGGGCACTAGCTCTGTTCTCAGTTTCTTTAGTCATCACCATCTTGATTTTCACAACAGACAAGACTGGTGTGCACCCTCACCAGCATTTGCTTTTGTTCCTTGAATGTGGCCATTCCAGCTGGGGTGAGATGGAACCGGGTGTGGCTCAGATGGAACCAGGTGTAGCTCAGACTTGCCATTCTCTGATGGCTAGTGACACTGGACATTTTTCAAGCATTCCTGGCCATTTTTTCATCTTTTTGAGAACTGCCAATTTCTACTGGGCTACTTGTCGATTGGATTATTTGATATCTTGCTCAATTTTCTGAATTACTGGTATATTCTAGATACTGATTATCTGCCAGGTGTACAGATGGCATAATTATGTGGGCATGCTCTTTGGTTGATTGATTCATTTACTTTGCAAAATTCCATGTGCCCATTGTACTATCTGTAGAGTGCTGGCTAGTTTAACTGTCAACCTGACGATATAGACAATCTAGAATCTCCTGAGAGCCTTAATGATGGATTATTTGGATAAGGTTGGTCTGTTGACATATCTGTGGGGACTGTATTGATTGTTAATGTGGAGTGACCCACCCTGAAATTGGAGGGCAGCACCATTTCATGACCAAACGGAGGAGCAGAAAGCAGAAGCAGAGGCACAGGTGTCAGGTAAATGCCCTGACTCTGACTTGACTCTGACACCAGGGCCAAGAAAGAGAACCTGACCCTGATGGCCTTTAGCTTCAAGATAAGGCCACAGAATCCCTCCAATCTCAGGCCACCCTAGAAAGCTCCGCCACAATCCCCAAGAAACTCTATACACACCCTGCCTACTGCTGAGTCAGCTGCTGTGTCTTGATGGAGCAGAAGCAGTCACTGTTTCGGGATTTTCCCTCCCAATAAATCTATTGTGTGATATTTGTTTGCAGCGTGACTTTATGGTAGACCTTGGATCCTGAATGCCAGGAGACCCCTCAGAGCAGAGCTGTTACACTTGCATTCAGGAAACCTTCCCTGCAGAGCAGGGTTCTAACACTTGTAGAAGGTTTCTCTTTGCTCTTAACTGAGGATCTGATGTAACTTGCTGCTTGAGTCTCTGAACTGATGGGACTGTAGTGCCAGTAAACCTGCCCCCCACTACTGTAGATTTCTGCCCAGTATTTATCATGAACACAATAATGAACTTCGGCCTAACTCGGTATGCAATGCACTCTGTCTCTCTGTCTCTCTCTCTCTGTCTGTCGCTATCATCTATCTACCCGTCTCTTTGTGTCTCTTCCTCTGTTTCTTTGTCTTTGCCTCTGTCTCTCTATCTCTCTCTGTGTGTTTATCTCTCTATTGCTGACTCTCTCTGTCTCTTTGGTTTCTTGAAACAGAGTTTTTCTGCGCAGTCCTGGCTGTCCTAGAACTCACTCTGTAGAACTCACTCTGTAGACTAAGCTGGCTTCAAACCCAGAGATTTATCTACCTCTGCCTCCAACCAATATATTAAACGTTTTTGCCACCATCACCCAGTATTTTGTTTGTTCAATTTGTTTTGTGTGAGATCTTCTCTCACAACAAGTATCTGAGCTTCAGCCCATTACCAGTCGTCATCAGCTGTTCCAACCATTACAAATAAGATGGACATAGGTCATAACCAATCAGGTTGTCTCTTTACCTCACTTCCCTTCTCTGTGGGGCCTCCTTTTTCCTCTGCCTAGGTGATGGTGCGAGGCCTCCTGAATCATTTTTCCTCAGATATCACCTGACCTTAAATCATATTGTTATGATCTATGAAATAGTCTTCTGTAATTGTTGATAGAAGTAGCATTTATTTCTGTAGGCAGCACATACACTGGGATTCATTGTGCAAGTTCACTCCACCAAGACAATGCTACTTCCGGTGATCATCTTCCCCCAAGCTCCACAGTTTAGCCTTGTACAGAGTGATGTCATGGTAGACACTGAAGTTGTTCAACCTGCAGTCCTGCCGATCTGGGTTGATCTAAAGGAGAGGAGTCAGGATCAGAAACAAGTCTGTCAGAAAGGGAGCAGTTCAGGGTTGAAATGGTATAGAGCTGGATCTGAATCAGGTTCCATCTTCCTATGAAAACAGGCCTTTTCCTTGCTAAATCCTGCATTATGACCTGGACATTTGAACACTCACCTCAAAGACCCCAAAACTGGAGAGCAGTAACTTATCAAGGCTGAGGTGTTCCCCTCACTGCTACCTGAAGGAGACCTTGCCTGAGGATTCACCGTCAATGAAAAGTACCTCGTAGAGAAGAGACCTTATAGATATTACTGAAGCCAAACTACTAGGACAGCACCTAGCATGGACCACGTAAGGAAAGTCTGAGCTTGTTGTAGAGTCTGGAGCTAATGTGAGTACTCTGACATGAAAATATTCTAGGCGCTACACTGTGCAACTAAAGAACATACTTGCAGCATCCACCTGAAGGCATGAGGCTGAGAGAGGCTCACGGAATCATGAGTCCCCAAATGATCCCATACTGAAGTTGAGGTCGCTGCCTGAACAGGAAGAGGTCCTGAGAGGGCATTCGGTGCTATAAATAGTGGCCAGTCAAGCTCCTTCTGCCCCAAACTGTGTCACTCTGAACACCAGATAATGCCTCTTATGATACCACAGGCATGGACCTAATAGATTTTGAGGGGGTTACAGTTAGATAGGAAGTGACCCCCTGAAATGCTTGGACCAAAGAGTGGCATTATTAGAAGGTGTGTCATTGTTGGAAGAAGTGTGTCACTGTGCCTGTGGGCAATGAGACCCTTCTCCTAAGCACATGAGAGTCAGGCTTCTCTTAGTGGCCTTCAGATATAGATGTCGAACTCTCAGCTCCCCCTGCACCATGCCGGCCTGGACACTGCCATGCTTCAACCTTGATCATAATGGACTGAACCTCTGAACCTGTAAGCCAGCCCCAGTTAAATGTTGTCCTTATGAGAGTTGCCTTGGTCATGGTATATGTCCATAGCAGTAAACCCTTAACTAAGACACCCATCCAAGCATTTGTCAGAGGTGAGCCTCTGGGAGAGAGCATGGGGGTTCAGACTGCAGTAATCAACTGATGGATACAAACCTTGAGTAAACCACTGAGAGGTGGTAAACTGAGGCCTGGCTGAGGGAGTCATTGACTGGGGTATGTCCTCGGGGCCTAGAGCTTGCTGTGGTCCCTTCCTGTCATACTGTTTGTACTTCCTGAATGCTGTGAGGATCAGAAATGTCTGCCAGCGAGGGGGCAGGCCAAGGTTCGCATGATCTGGAGCTGAGTCTGAATCAGACCTCGTTCTGCCATGGTGTTCTCCCTCACTCCAGGCCCAGGATCAATGTAAACAAGCCAGCATGGGTCGAACCTCTGAGACCCTGGGCCAAAATATTCCCTTACTCCATGAACTTTCTCATGTGTTGCTATGGTGATTATGTCCATCTTGGAGTGTACTTCCTTTATACATCAACAGTGCCATCTGATGCCATTGTTCCAAGGTCAAGGTGATGAACAGAAAGGACTAGTTGCAGATACCTTGCAACATTGTATTATCTGTAAGGCCTAGAAGGGTCTGCGCAGGGCATACCTGGCTGGCCCAGCCTACCTGCTGGTCAAAGACACATTTCGACTAGATACTTTGATTCCAAAGGATTTATCTTTAGTCTTTAAAAATGAAAACAAGAGGATAATATGCTTTAGACTGGCCAGGTCCCTCTGGGGAATCTGCCTTCAAACTCAGAGAGGCATGAATTTTTTTTCACCTGTCTTCTGGAGGCTGGCCAGAGCCTGTGCCTACTTTCTCTGGTACTTTCGGCCTTCTCTCTCTTTCTTTAAACCTTCCATCTCCACCATGTGGATACTTGCATTATGCAAATAAGCTCTCTCTCTGTCTCTCTGTCTCTCTGTCTCTCTCTCGTAACCATCAAAATATCTACAATAAACTCTCTGAAACTCAAAAAAAAGTGGGGTGGAATGGGAGTGGGGATGCTAGGTTTGTAACAATTTGTGCTTGTATGTTATCTAATTAACCTAATTTCTACCTTTGACACAATTTTCTTTCCTTCAAAACTTTCTCCTGGCTTGGAGAGGATTCTCTCAGAGATCAAACTGCTCATGCTGACCTGCGCTCTCTCTAATTAGGTCTGCCTCTTAGAGCTCCCATATCCATTCCCATTCTTTCCAGTTCTGGCAAAAGTCTTGCTGAACCCGCTAACAAGAGCCAGCCCCTCACTGGCATCTTCTACCAGGGCCCACTGTCTCCACTCTCCCACACGTGAAGTGGGATCACCTTTTTTCCCTTCAGCATGGATCCTCTTAGGTTAGGTTAGCCTGAACGAATCCCTCATGCCCCAGCCTCCCCTTAGCAATCTCCATCTGTGGACCCCATATCTCGTCCTTAGTCTCAGGCTCTGGCCTGTCCACGCTGCCTCTGCAGCCCAGCCCATTTCTGTCCACTGCAAATCCCAGTCTTGGTCTAGAACCCACAGCAACATTGTCCCATCCAAATAATCCCTTCCTTGTCTTTTTACAAACAACCCCTCAAGAACTTTGATTCTTTGATCCATTTTCAATATCATCATTAATAATATCTTCTTTCGTACCCTTCCCTTATTCAATCAGTTTCCTCTTCTGCCCTTTGCATTTTGCTTTGAGTGGCCTTTGCTTCTCCAGCGCTCTAGCCATCGCCTTCTCCATTTTAAATTCAGTCTTCATTGTGCAAATTCTAAGGCCCTGCTGACATCTTTCTCCCATTTCCTGAAGGGTTCTCCCTCCCAGTCAGTATCCCATATATGAAGAGGAGCTATTGTAGAAACTCATATCTGAAGGTGAGCAATGGTAAAACCTGTAGAGTCTTTCATTAAAATCCCCATGATTTCAATGGCGTTCCAGCGCCACCTGCTGGAACGAGAGCTGTATAGTGGGTGAGAAGCCTTGCTTCTCACATAAAATGCAGAGGTCTCTTGGGAGTGAGGGGTGCCTGAAAGTCTCTTAGTGAGTGAAGAGAATGGGTATTAAGCCAAGAAACCAGAGTCACCATCTGACTTGGGGATCAGCAGTGCTCTGGACCCCGTCTTCTGATTGTCCCCATCTACATTACAGTCGCCCACCTGGGTTTATTGAAAAGAGTCTATGTGTCAGGTATAGTTCTAGGTACCTTACAAATATTGCCTTCTATATTGTGCTCAAAATCCCTGTAAGACAGATTCTATAGGATTTCCATCTAATGACTATGAATCTGAGTCACAAAGCAACGTAGTGAGTTGCCTAAGGTCACACAAGTTGGGAATGTAACCCAGAATTCAAATCTAGGTGAAATTGCCTCCCCAGCCTGTCCTCTTATCTACCACTGTCAAGGCTGTCATGTTCCCAGGTACCATTATGTGAAGGAGATGTACTCGCCAAGGGATTAGGGTCCCATTTGATTTCTTGGGCTTCAGTCTGTGTCTCAGAATTATTTCTTTTTTGGACCCTGTGCAGCATGGTGAATGAGGTTCAGGAACTTATCTGGGAAATGAGACAGTGTTAAAAAAGGAATCAGAAACTCCAGACACCAGGATGGCATGATAATCCTAAGTCTGCAGGAACGGCCTGCATATCTGCAGTGGTAACCAAGAGCTCTACAGTTGGTCTTACATCCTGCTCAACAGGCAGGAAATCAGACCTGCTACTGGAAAACTAGCCAACTGCCCTGGGAAAAGGGATGTGACCCTCGTCCCTTGGTGAGTTCATGGAGCAGCTCCCTCAGCCACCAATTCACTAAAGCAACAAGGTCCCTAGCTACATTGTAACTATTTAGCCTTGTGCCCACAGAAAAGTGTAGCTCTCAGTCCTCATCAAGGAAACTCTTCTTTGAAACAGAGGGAGACCATGAAGAATTGGACTGCTCCAGCTGCCAAGAACAAGAGCTTGTGGTGCTCGCTCTTGAGAAGTTGATACATCTACAATATAATTCCTGCACCTAAGGCTCAGAAGGCATGCAGGTGAGGAAGGGTGGTGGAAAGTTTGGAAGAGCCGGTGAACCAAGAAGTTTGCTGTGAGACTATGTATCCTGGGAATGCCAGAGAAGCTACCCCTTGAAGTCCCACCAACATGGTTGCTGAAAGGAGACCTGAGAAAGGGCAGCTCCAATGCACGTGCTGACAAGGAACGGTGGAGGCTCGTGAGACCTCAACCAAACTCGACACAAAAACTAGAGGTAGTGAAGGAATACTGAGATCAGGAGAAATGGTCTAACCTAGGGAAAAGCCTCCTGTTGGTTATCCAGTAATACCAAGTTGGCAGCCATGAAGTCATATAATACAACTAACATGATTTGACTGAGCAGGGTGTGTGTACAGCAACAATGAAAGAAAAAGTTAAGGATTTGAGGAAAACAAGGAGGAAATATATGGGAGACGGTGGAGGGAACAAAGGAGGAAAAGATGTAGTTATAGGATTAAAAAAGTTTTAAAATTCATGTCAGAGCCTTTGACCAAAATGTGTTTCTCTGTCATTGACCTAGCCATGGGTTTCTGTAAAGAAAAACATGGCCCCTGAGGCTAACCCAGGCCCCAAGGTGTGGGAATCTGGTTTTCTGCCCATCTTTCAGTTACTTTGTCAAGTTGGATTCTAGGTCCTGGAGGCAGAGCCTTGGGCAAGACAGACATGAGCCCTGCTCGCCTATGGCTTGGCATCTGGATGGAGAACAAAGCATACAATATTTAGGCATACTCATAAACCTTCCGAAGAGTAAGCCATGCTTTAGAGAAAGGAGCAGGTACTGCAATGCCTCCATTCCATATAAAGAATCCAAGTCACATAGCATCTTAGTAACTTACAATGTCACACGCCTAGTGAGAGAAGGGGGACTCTGGATGCTGAGCAGAGAGCAGCCCTGGGAGGAGACAGATGGAAAGTGCACTGTGGGCAGCAAGGACAGGGCCACACTGGGCAGTTTGCGGACCTGCTGTCACCTCTGCTTTCTGTGCTTTTCACACACCATGAAATGTGCTTACACAGGCTTCCCCTGGAGGCTCTGTCTCTACCTGGAGTCTCTGAGAACTCTTCCCAGAATGCCTCTGCCTGACAGAACCACCAGTCTGTGACATTGTCACATTCCCTAAGGCTTCTCCACGTATGCACAAACCCACTTCCTTCTCCTAGCCCCATTCCATGGTCTCTTACATGGTGATTATGAAAAGAACAGCCAACATTCACTGACCACCACATACACACCCCATCCCAAGTACTTGCATTATTTTGCCTAGACTTCATAACAACCCTAAAAATTGTTTCAGAAACACTTACAAAAAAACAAGGACTAACTAGTTGTCATTGGTTAAGTATCAATTTGACACAGCCTGGAGACATCTGAGAGGAACTCCTGGATTGAAGAACTGCCTAGATCAGGTAGGCCTGTGGGTGTGTCCATGGGGTGTGGCTGTCCTGATTGATAATTGGTATAGGTGGGTCCAGCCCACTGTGGGCAGCACCAACCCTACACAGATGGTCCTGAGCTGGATAAGAAAGCTAGCTGAGCATAAGCTTGTAAACAAGTGAGCCAGAAACGGAACCAGCAAGCAGCCTTGTCCATGACTTCTGCGTCAAGCTTCTGTTTGGGTCCCTAACCTGTCTGGTCTCAGGGGAGCAAGACCTGGAAATAGAAGATGAAAGAAGCCCTTTCCTCCACAAACTGCTTTTGGTCACAGTGTTCTACACAGCAACAGAGTAAAACTAGAGCACTGCCTGAAGTCAACTGCTTAGTGGGCAGTGGGATTGAAATTTGAAACCAGTTAATGTGACTTCAGGGTGTTGGATGGGTGGATAGATGTATGTATGTATGTATGTATGTATGTATGTATGTATGTATATAGAGATGGGTGGGTGGGTAGGTGGGGTGAGTGGATGGTTGGATGGATAGATGGATAGATGATGGGTGGATGATAGGTGGATGGATGATTAGGGAATTGGAAACATTATCATTGGCTTCATGCTTAATAACATGGCATTGTGCCTGAATAAGTTGGTCTCCTGTGACCTTGGTTAAATCTAGTTTCTGAGGACCCCATACTTGCCCCCAGGGTGGCAAAACCCTGAGAGGTGTCACCAGCCTGCCTGCCCCTCTGTGCTCTGAACCTTGGTGTTCTCAATCCCAGTACCTACCATCTTCTGGATCCTCCAAGTTATCATGCCAAGACATGGGCTTCCTGGTAATTGTGTGAACTAGAAAAAAACCAAGCAGCACAATTCACATTAGCAGATGACACCTGTCCTAAACTCACCCGCAGCCAGGTCCCCTGCTTAGCATTCCCTGAGGGCTGTGCCATATCCCAGTAACAGTGCTGGGCACTAAGGAGCAGGGCCTTACAGCAAGCTTGTCACTCTGGTGCCACAGCCAGGAGTGTCTACTGGAGCTGAAATGACCAAAATGAAGCACAACTAATGGTCAGTTCGTGGTCACAGGGACACCCTCCAAGTGTCCCAGGTGGATACTGACTTCCGGTTTCCAGCATAGAAAACCAGTCTCTGGACCAGTGCTGGTTGGCAGAGAAGCAAGCATGCCTGAAGGCCAGTTCCCGAGAAGCAGACAGGAATGGACACACAGGAGGCCATTGATAAGAGGAACTGGGTCCATGTCCTCCAATTCCTGGTGTGGACGGGGACACTGCACACAGGAATGCTCTCCCTGCTCTCAAAGCCTTCTTTCTAAGTGTGGCAACTGACAGCACAGCAACACTGATAACACGTGAGGGAGTGCCTGAGAGCAAGCTACATGCTTAGAGGAGAGGACATGGCTGTGTGCTGGGTGTCCCAAGGAGATGCTTGCGAGTCCTGAATGAAGGAGGAGGGGTCCATTGTGTGAGATCATGTGGGAAGAAGATAAGCGACAGCCAGAAGTCAGAGAGTCAAAAGGGGACGCTCAAGTGGAGGCGGCTGGTGAAGAGCAACAGGAATGAGCAAGGGGGTGGGAAGCAGACTGGCTCGGACCTTATCGGCCATCTTCATCCCAGCCACACACACAGACGCCTACCATGTGCATTTGGGTCGCTCCCTTTGCTGTTACCAGTGCATTAGCAAAGTCCTTACAGAGGGCAGCAAGCACCAGCACACTCTAGTCAATTCCCATTTTATTCCAGTCGACCTAGGGAGTCTGGGGAGGAGACAGTGTCTGAGAAAGCCTGTGTGCAGCCTTCAGGAGTCATCTCAATCTCAGAATGGACAATGTTTACACAGAACTGGAGAATAATTTCCTCCTGGCTTTAGTGATCAGGGATCCTGGAGAAAACTTGGTTACAGACAAAGTGAAGTCTGCACTTCTACAGACAGCCAGGCTGCTGGGCACTATGGCTAAGGAGGCGCAGACATTGGGGACAAGGACCACGAAAGTATAAGAGATGGTCTGACACATTTAGGAAATCTATTTCTACATAACTGAAGAGAGGAAGGAGTGTGTGTGTGTGTGTGTGTGTGTGTGTGTGTAGCACTTTCAACTGAGCAGAGTGGGCACTGGGGCTTTACTGGATCTTGGGTAGGATGGGATGGATGGGGCTGCATGTGGGGGTTCAGAATGGATGGAGATGGAGAGGAACCAGAGCCAGATCCAATGGAACCTTAGAGGCTGGTGGGTTGAAATTTCAGCTCAGAAACTGAAGGAGGCAGCTAAAATGTTTACATAGGGATTAGTCTGCTCTGGTCTTTTAACATATGTAGCAATAAAAAAAAAGAGTGGGGTTAGGGAGATTTCTACATGGAAGAGAGTAGGTTGGACTCCCTCAGACTACCTCAGATCCTCATGGGGTTAAGACAACATGGCTGCCTACTCAGATGGTCTTAGAGAGTGAATGTCCTAAAGGGACAGAGAGCAGCATGAGCCTTCTGACCATTCACTGGGTTGTGCAGATGTTAATTGGGAGAAGTGTGGGGATGGGGGTGGGGGTGACCACTGTGTGTGATGAGGCGGAGCAGTGTGAGGAGAACTGCTTAACTAGTGAGCAAATCAGTTAAACCAGGCCAGCAGAGCAGTGGGGGATGGGAAAGATTCACCCAGCAAGGCACAGGGAGCTGCTCCAGGGAAGGCAGCTGGGGGGAGGGGGTAGGATGGGCAACACATGAGTCTGTTTCAGGCCCAGAAGCATTTTCACAGAGCCCCGTGAAGTCACAGAGGAGGGAGACTGTGGGAGGCCAGGAGGAGGGGTGCCTTTACTGGGGTAGGAGGGGGATTGTCAAGCTCTGCACCTGGTAGCCCACCATTTCTGTCTTGAAGAGGCCTGTGGCAAAAAGTCAAAGCAATAATAGCGAACCACACACAGACGAACCCCCTTAGGCGTATTCGAAGGAGACCAAACTGCTAACAAAAAGCAGACATAAAGACCCTGAACAGTTATTTGAGAAGCAAAAATACCCCATAAATCATCTATTTTTCTCCTACGTCTAAAACGTTTAGTTCTGGATGCATTTTAATGCATCTGTTGTGCCTTGGGTGATATGGGGAGCGATCCCTTCAAACTCAACTGTCTGAATTCTACAGAGATGACTACAGAGAACCAGGGTTTGCTTGTTCCCCCACTCCTTCCAAGCCTCTCGGGCCTGCTCACCCTTACGCAGGGGATTTAAGTGATACTGTGTGTTCAGTTTCTGTGCCTGTAGCTCTTTGAGAAATAGTTCCCTCAAGATCTGATTCTGGTGAACCTCGTCCTGATTCTTCATCTGACCCACTCGTCCTACCATAGTCATTCTCTCCCTCTGAGAAGTCAAGCTATCTGACCTGCCCTTGCCAGGAGAAAGGTTGGTTGCCTTTTACTGTTGCCAGGCAACCAGTGTTCCTCTAGTGTCCAGGCCACAGCATGTGTTCTGTCTCTAGGCAACAGCACAGACTCTGCAGCACCCCCTCCTGAGCAGCCTTTCCCTGGCTAATGTTCACTCCACCCCTCCCAGTCTCAGGTTTCCTGGTGTCTCATCAGGCCTCCTTCACTGTCCTCAGACCCTGATTCAGCCTCTGGATCTGGAGCGGCCCCTGTGCCCTGTGCACTGCTAGGAAAGAGCTGCCGTTCTTTGGACCACGCAGGAATAAGAGACTGAAAAGTGCATCTCAGCGTGGCTGGTGGCTTCCTAAAGATGATTTGTGGAGGAGCCAGAGCCAATAGGTTTGAAAGCTGGTGCCCAGAATTAAAATATACAAAAACCACCTCTAACACACACATATTCACACACGTGTGCACTGGTGGGTGGAGGAACAAAGAGAGAAAGAGTGTAAAATAAAGTGACTGGGACAAGGAAACAAACAGGCCCTCTACCCAATCAAATGTAAGTAATTTAACATCTTAATGGTTTATTTTATTATCTTTACAACACTAGGGGTTCAACTCTATCTGACTGTGGGTCTATGCAGTTTGGTTTGCTTACATCATTGTATACTCCCTTAGAACATTCAGCTGGTTGTATGACACTGGTTTAAGGAGATCAATACAGTGCCTTTATGACGTGTCAATGTGGCCCACATCTGGCTCCTGTAACCTAAGAAAGGCTAAAACCAGGCTCTCGGAGTCTTCACTGACATCCTGAAAGTAAGAAAGAAGCCACGCCTTCAGAGCCACATGGTTCATTTGAGGATAATTGCTAAGATTTCGCTTGGACTCCATCCACAGTGTCCTGTAGCCTGAACTGTCAGCCTAGCGTCTGGGATGCTCCATACAGGGCTGGAGGAAGGAATCCTAGTCTAGGAAGACATGGCAGCTAGAGCACAATGAGCTGTTCAGAGTGTGGGGGATGAAGATTATTGTTTAGATAAAGGTAATGGACTTAATGTTTAAAATTCATCAACATGGGGCAAAATCGAGGATGGTTCAAGTGTGTGGACAAGTAGAAGAGTTTGACATCGAAGAAACAGTTTGAGTGATAAAATGTGTTGCTTATGGGATATCCCGTGCCAGGAGGCCTTCCGCACTGAGGGTCCAAGCTAACAGGGCAGCCAGCCCTCAGAGGTGAGTCAGTGAGGGGAGAGAGGAGTGAGTCGGGCATGCTGTTCAGGGGACTCTCACAGCTCTGACTAGCAACCAGGAGCTTTATTTCTACAGGTTTCACAGATCAAAGACTAATGATTTTCCAGGTGCTACAGATTAGGAAATTGAGTCTTTTTCCTGTACCTGTCCTGGGTTACAAACTCAGTTACAATGAGAAAATACAAATAGAACAGAATTTGTTCTTATTATTAGCCTTATAACTCCAACTAAAGAATGTAAAGAATGTCACCTCCAAAGCAAACACATACATTATGTGACATCCTGCTTTTAGGCTGGCAGTGTCTGTTGTTTTAAGGCACTCCAGACAAACAGAAAATACCTGAACTGGTCTTCTAATGAATAGTAATACCTAAATTCTTTTAGTATACATTTCATCATCTATGCTATAAAGTAGGAAAAGGTTATTTTAGTCCATATATCTTATTTACTGAGTTTTATTCCTCCAGGGGTGTGCCCTGTATGACCTCCCTTTCCTTAAACTACATTTCAGAGAGCGCCAAGCCTATAAAAAAAGGAACCTTGAATGTGTAACCTGTTCTTCAAGACAGAGTTTATCAGTTGTGTCTGTTTACCCTGCACCAAGGACACAGTTTGTTTGCTCAGGGGCTAATGCCCCAAGAAGATTCCTGGAGCAATGGCTTCATCTAGCGATGTGCTTATCTGTGCTTAATGGTCTCCAGGGCATAAAGTTGACTTGCGAATAGTGGCCAGATAGAGTTAATTTTAGGATTTTCCTAAAAAGTCAGACATAATCATTCTTAGCATAAAGTCCCCCAAAATGCAGCACAGAGACCAAAACCCAAAAGTTAGAGATAGGAGGACAGCAACTGTAGCAATCCATCCATCTTTTCTGGAGCTGTGTTTGGCTGCTGTGCTGACTTCAGGACTCTTGACGTTTCCAGGGGATACAGCTGTACCAGTCTGGGAAAATGAAGTCTTAAAAAAGGATGGACATTCATATTAGTGCCCTTTACACCAGGCTGATGATAAAGGCCTGAGATTCCTGTCTCATGTAATGAGTACACCTTGGGGAAACAAGAATCCCACAATGATAGTAGGTGGAAGATTTAGTTGCTTTGTTTTTTATTTTTTATATGTAGAAGTGTTTTGCCTACATATATGTAGTTTAGAGACTCCTACAGGTCCTCTAGTTTGATCAACAATATTAGTGACATAGGGATGGATAGGAAGTTTGAGGGGATAAATTACCTGGCTCCAACAACAGCCATCAGACCCTAAGCCACAAGTTGTAGTCTTCTAGGACTCAGTTCTTCCTCCCACAAAGTTTCTGTAGAGCACACTTCATATCTTTGTTCCTCAGACAACAGACAACTGGATTCAAGGAAGGTGTGACTACAGAATAGAAAATAGAAGCCAGGGGATCCAGAGTCGGGGAGTACTGAGAGGCAGGCTTCAGGTACACAAAGCTTCCTGTTCCATAAAACAGGATGACTGTGGTGAGGTGAGAGGAGCAGGTAGAAAAGGCTTTCCACCTGCCATCCACTGAGGGGATGCGAAGAACTGTGGCCACAATGCCAATATAGGAGACCACTGTGAGGGCAAAGGCGCTCATGACAGTGCAGGTGCCAACAGCAAAGCCCACCTCCTCATTGACATGGTAATCGGTGCAGGAGAGTCTCATGACAGGAGGGATGTCACAGAAGAAGTGTTCAACAACATTGGGTCCACAGTAGGGGAGGGAGAACGTGTTGAGAGTATGAAATGTTGAGTAGCAAGCCCCACCCACCCAGGCAGTGACCACCAATGCAAAGCAATATTTCTGGCTCATGATGGTTCCATAGAGCAGTGGTCTGAGGATGGCCAGGCACCGGTCATAAGCCATGGCTGTGAGCAGAAAGCATTCAGTAGCACAGAGTGTGATAAATATATAAAGCTGTGCTACACACTCGAGATAGGAGACGACCCCTGAGCCTGTGAAGGATACAACCACTGCCTTGGGGATGGTGACTGAGGTGTAGCACATGTCCAGGAAAGACAAGTTCTTCAGGAAGAAGTACATGGGAGAGTGGAGCCGACTGTCTCTCATCACAGCTGTTATGATGGAGAGGTTCCCCAGGAGGCCAATTATATAAATAAGAAAAATAGAATGACCACCAATCTCAGCTGTGGGACATCTGAGAAGCCGCTGAGGATGAAGTAAGTTACTGTTGTGTGTTTGGATATGTCTGCCCAAATTGTATTCAGATAAAGTAACCACACAGAGCTGAGGGAGGGGACAGAAATATCAGGCAAGCTCAGGACATGAGTCCACCCCATGTTGACTACAGAGGCATGACTTTTATCAGAAAACTAAGACAATGAAGCAGCCTATCTAAATGGCAATTCAAAGATTTAAGGAGGCACTTGGAAAGGGTCCCCACAGCATCTGCCAGACAACACCAGGTACACAGAGATATCCCAAGTATAACATCACTCGGGACACAGCCTGCCAAGATTCTGCCTGTGCCCAAGGCCAGGGCAGCTCTGAGGGCTGTCAGTGTGCCAACCCTGTCCTGGTCCATTTGCCCTGCAGAGTGATCAGCACTTGGAAAGGGTACCTGCAGCATCTGCCATCTTTGCTCCCAGACGGACCAGACAGGCAATACCAGGTACACAGAGACAACCTGAGTGTAACATTGCTTGGGGCAAGGCACACCAGGGCTCCAGGGGCACCCAAGAGTAGGGCACCACATCAGCAATCTGTGCCAGGGGAAACCCAGTCATCCAGTGGTGCAGAAATAGTGTTACAGGCTCACAGGAGGTTCAAGTACAAGCCAGTGACAACAGGACCAACTAATGCCAGTAATAACCAGATGGCAAAAGGCAAACATAGGAATGTTACTCAAAGAAATCAAGGCAATATAACAGCATCTGAACCCAATTCAACAACAGCAAGTCCTGGATACTCCAACACACCAGAAGAACAAGATCTGGACTTAAAATCACATATCATGATATTAGAGGATTACAAAAAGGACATAAATGAATATCTTAAAGACATACAGGAGGACATGAATCAAAAGATAGAAGCCCTTAACAAAAAAAAAAAAACACAAAAATTTAGGAGAATATGGGTCAACAGATAGAAGGCAATAAAGAGAAAATGCAAAAATCACTTAAAGAAATACAGGAGAACTTGGGACAACAGGCAGGAGCCATGAAAGAGGAAACACAAAAATCTCTTAAAGAATTACAGGAAAACAGAAACAAGTAAAGGAACTGAGCAAAACCATCTAGGATCTAAAAACAGAAGTAGAAACAACTAAGAAATCACAAAGGGAGACAACTTTGGAGATAGAAAACCTTGGGAAGAAATCAGGGGCCATAGATGCAAATATCAACAATAGAGTACAAGAGATAGAAGAAAGAATCTCAGTTGCCAAAGATACAGTCCAAAGCATTGACTCGACTGCCAAAGAAAATGCAAAATGCAAAAAGCTTGTAACCTAAAACATCCAGGAAATCCAGGACACAATGAGAAGACCAAACCTAAGGATTATAGGTATAGATGAGAGTGAAGATTTACAACTCAAAGGCCAGCAAATATCTTCAACAAAATTATGGTAGAAACCTTCCCTAACCTAAAAAGAGAGATGCCCATGAACATAACAAGAAGCTTAAAGAACTTCAAACAGACTGGACCAGAACAGAAATACCTCCTGTCACATAATAATCAAAATCCCAAATGTACTAAACAAAGAATATTAAAGGCAGTAAGAGAAAAAGTCCAAGTAACATATAAAGGAAGACCTATCAGGATTACACCAGATTTCTCATCAGAGACCATGAAAGCTAGAAGATCCCGGGCAGAACTCATGTAGATCTCATGCAGACTCTAAGAGAACACAAATGCCAGCCAAGACTACTATACCCAGCAAAACTCTCAATCACCATATATGGAGAAACCAAGATATTCCATGATGAAACAAAATTTACACAATATCTTTCCACAAACCCAGCCCTACAAAGGATAATAGGTAGAAAACGCCAATAAAAGGAGGGAAACTCCACAGTGGAAAAAGCAAGATAGTAACCTTCTTTCATCAAACCCAAAGGAAGATAACCACTCAAATATAAAAATAACATCAAAAATGACAGGAAGTAATAATCTCTATTCCTGAATATCTCTTAACATCAATGGATGCAATTCCTCAATGAAAAGACATAGACTATCAGACTGGATAAGGAAACAGGACCCTACATTTTGCTGCATACAGGAAACACATTTCAGTGTGAAAGACAAACACTACCTCGGAGTAAAAGGCTGGAAAACAATTTTATAAGCAAATGGTCTCAGGAAACAAGCCAGTGTAGCCATTCTAATATCAGATAAAATTGACTTTCAACCTAAAGTCATCAAAAGAGACATGGAAGGACACTTACTGGTCAAAGGAAAAGTCTACCAAGATGAACTCTCAATTCTGAAAATCTATGTGCCAAATGCAAGGGCACCCTCATTCGTAAAAGAAACTTTACTAAAGCTCAAAGCACACATTGGACCTAACACAATAATTGTGAGTGACTTCAACACTCCAATCTCCTCAATGGACCAATCAGAGAACTTAACAGGGACACAATAAAACTAAGTGAAGCTATGGACCAATTGGATTATGTATATATATATATATATATATATATATATATATATATATATATATATATATATATATAAACATTTCATCCTAAAGCAAAAGAATATACCTTTTTCTCAGCACCTCATGGTACCTTCTCCAAAATCGACCATATACTTAAGACAGGCCTCAACAGATATAAGATCAAACTAATCCCATGCCTCCTATCAGATCACTATGGAGTAAGAGTGGTCTTCAATAGCAACAAAAACAACAGAAACCCACATACACATGGAAGCCAAACAATACTCTATTCAATGATACCTTGGTCAAGGAATAAAGAAAGAAAGAAATCAAAAACTTTTTAGAATTCAATGAAAATAAAGGTACAACATACCCAAATTTATGGGGCACAATGAAAGCAGGAAATGTTAAGAGGAAAACTCATAGCCCTGAGTGCCTCCAAAAAGAAACTGGAGAGATCATACACTAGCAGCTTAACACCACACCTGAAAGCCCTGGAACAAAAAGAAGCTAATTCACCCAAGAGGAGTAGCAGACAGGAAATCATCAAACTCAGGGCTGAAATTAATCAAGTAGAAACAAAGAGAACCATACTAAGAATCAACAAAACCAGGAGCTGGTTCTTTGAGAAAATCAAGATAAACCCTTAGCCACACTAATCAGAGGGCACAGAGACAGTATCCAAATTAACAAAGTTAGAAATGAAAAAGGAGATATAACAACAGAAACAGGAAATTCAAGAAATCATCAGATTCTACTACAAAAACATATACTCAACACACCTGGAAATTCTGGAGGAAATGGACAATTTCCTAGACAGATACCAAATACCAAAATTAAATCAGGATCAAATAGATCATCTAAACAGTCCCAAAACCACTAAAGAAATAGAAGTGGTCATTGAAAATCTTTTTTTTTCTTTCTTTTCTTTTTTAAAAATTTTCTATATTCTTTGTGTACATTCCAAATGATTTCCTCTTTTCCGGTTCCCCCACTTGTCCCATTTGTCCCATAAGCCTTCTTCTCTCCACCCATTCTCCAATCACCTCCCTCCTTTTTCTCTCTCCTGGTACTCCCCTAAAATGCTGGGTCAATCCTTTCCTGGATCAGGGCCCTCTTCTTTCTTCTTCATGGGAGTCATTTGTTATGCTAATTGTGTCTTGGATATTCAGAGCTTCTGGGCTAATTAATATCCACTTATCAGTGATTGCATTCCATGTGTATTCTTTTGTGATTGGGTTACCTCACTTAGGATGATATTTTCCAGTTCCAACCATTTGCCTATTTGAAAATCTTTCAACCAAAAAAAAAAAAAAAAGCACAGGACCAGATGGTTTTAGTCAGGGAGTGTCAGCAGGAGAATTGTAGGTTTGAGGGTGGCCTGGATTACATAAGACCCTGTCTCAAATGATAAAATTAAATAATAGTGAGACTGACTCTTTCCATATAAAACAAACAAACAAAACTAATAAACAACAACAACAAAAAAAAGCCACCATCCAAAACCAACTCACCACAGAAGGAATAATAGGTGATTTATTCGGCAGCCAACAATGAGTGACCATGGCCTGTTCAGGTTTAGTTTACCCAAATCCCACGTTCCATCATGGTGCCAGCCTCAGGAGGTTTTTTATAATAATAGAATAAAGACAATACAGACATCAAGACACTCTTCAAACACATTTTGGGGAAGGGGTGTGTAGGCAGCCTAGAGTGAGGAAGGCACACCTCAGATAGAGGATCGTGTGCTGTCTTGGAATTCTTGGCCCTTTGGCTGTTGGAAGCTAGTGCTCTGCCTTTCCCTATGGATTTGCTTGGCAGTCACCAACACATTGGATCACATGCAGAAGAAGACTAAAGATTGCCAAAGAAGTTTGGTCCTGGACTTGCAACTTTCCAATGTCTCCAAAACCACTGACACGCCATGGTCAACAGTCTCAAAAGCTCAGTCCACTCCAAGAACTTTCATTGCCAGCCCCCTCTTGCCATTCCTTATCCTTCTACCTTCTGTCACATGATAGGGAAGCAGGCCCCTGACAGGTTAGGACCCTTGAGTTTGTTAGGACCCTTGAGTTTGACTTCCCCATTTCAAAACACTGAACATTACCGTTCCTTATTGGGTACACTGGACATGGAATTCTGCTATGGCCTCACAGAGTGGAGGGGACACTAAATCCAGGTGGATTCCTGGACACAACAGAGTCTAAGGATAGGAAGGAAAACAGGAAACCCAGTCCCCTCCCAGAGGCAAACATCACAGTCCATCACCTTGTTGACTGCTCTGAGTCAATCTTCAGTCTCAGAGCTTGCCATACGACAGACAGACAGATGTCCTTGACAGACTGACAAGTGTCCTCAAGGATGGGTCCACAAGGGAGGCTCCACAGTTTGTATGATATATGTGTTTGCTGTGTACTAGTTTTTCTACCAAAGGACTCACAGCATTCAACAAGGCAAAGGAACACTGTGTGAGCCACATCCTTGAATCTCATGAGAACTATTGGCAGCAGAGTGTAAGCTGACCTGGGGACACTCTGACTAAAGGCAGACCTAAACATTTTTACATCCCCTTCCTGTCCCCAAAGTGGAAAACCTTTCTCTCCTGCACCTTTAACACTCGAATGCTGAACTTAGGGCATGCCATGAGTAAGACCATGCACTTAATGTGTGAATGCCAATTAGATTCCAACCTTCCTCTAGAGTTGATGCTCTCGGGAACCCCTCTATTAGGTGGACTTCTGGCTTTTGTTAATCTGTCTTCTCTGTGCACTAATAAAACAACTGCCCCCTTGCCCTATGGAAGTGGCTTATGAGTAGTATCTGGGTTTCTGTCGTGGGTGCTGCATAGCAACCCGCCCCCACACACACACACAGCAGCTTTAGTACTTGAAGTCCTGCTCTGTAGTAATATGGCAGTGCTTAGCTGAGTCCTCTCAAAGTATTTTTTCTTGTTGGGAATACCCACTAAGATCAAGGTCACAGTCTATCCCTGGGAGCAAATCACAACCAGTGTCCACACAGTGACCCTAAAGCAGAAGAGTGTGACCACTGCATGGCTCTCAGAGCCTGTGCTACCACGTTCTCAGGAGCTCAGCGGCGATAGCCTGGGGCAGCACTCTTCATTTCTCGTCCTTTGCTTGGTTCTGCATGATTCTGCTTTAGGTGATGATCCTAAGAGGTCTTCCAGTCAACTTCCCAGATGTCCCAGCCCTCCTATGTATTCTCCAGGGATCCCAGGAGAGCTCTCTGTGTGAGGTGTGGAGCAGCAGAGTATGTATTCCTCCTGTGTTCAAGATGGGTGGCCTGGGCCTCTTGGCTGTGTCTTCTGAATGACACAGTCCATCTTCAGGATGAATGGTCTTGCTTCTCTCTCTTAGTGGGTTTAAAGGATATAAACCCACTGTATGTAAGTACCTACAGTCCCAACACCTGGGAGGTGGAGGTAGAAGGACTAGGAGTCCAAGTCTAACCTGTGCTACTAAGCTAGTTTGAGGCCACCCAGAGCTACATATCACTCAGTTAAATATAAATAAGTAATAATCTTGAAAAACCTATACTTTCCTTTAAATAAAACTAAATATGAACTACAATTTACCAAATTATGTTTCATTTTTAAATCAGGTCCATTTCCCTCACATATGATAGATTTTTAAAATTTTTTGTTTTGTTTTGTTTCCAATTGTCTGTTTCCAGGTGTAGAATTGGGGTTTCTATATGGCAGTGGTAATTAAGAAATTGCAAGGCATGGATCCCAGTGCCCAGAATTCCCAGGCAAATCATTAAAGGCAAATGGCCATCAGTGTAGCAGTAAAGGGCAAAACCAGGACAGGGAAGTAGGAAGGAGTGGGTGGGAGAACAGGGGGGAGGGAAGAGGGCTTATGGGACTTTCGGGGAGTGGGGGGTCAGAAAAGGGAAAATCATTTGAAATGTAAATAAAAAATATATCAAAGAAAAGAAGAAGAAGAAGAAGAAGAAGAAGAAGAAGAAGAAGAAGAAGAAGAAGAAGAAGAAGAAGAAGAAGAAGAAGAAGCAAATGGCCAAACATTGTGGAATGCATTCATGATACATTCAACCTGCAAAGTGTCATTAATGTGAATACAGCCTGGAGATGCTGCCCCTGCTATTATCATCATCATCATCATCATCATCATCATCATCATCATCATCATCCTCTGAAGACACAAGCATGCAAATACAAAAACAAAACAGTTTCTTGCATAAGCACACAAGCTCTTGTATATGACCATCCAACCTTAATTGTCTCAAATTGATCCCAATAACAAAGACAAAACCCACACAAAAAATTGAAACAAAACAACTATACAGCTAACTCCCTCCACCAAATTTGTTTTATTTCAATTGCTGTTTGGCAATTATGCGTACCTCAATGGCAGATACCTTAACTTTCCTATCTGCTCATGTTTGTGCAGGTAATGCCAGAATCACATGACACCAGAATCACGTGAGTTCATTGTTCATACTCTGGAAATCGCAATCTCCTTCCAAGGACACTTATTTACATCTTTTTCCTCTTGAGTGATTCTCTTTCATTCCCGTGATTCAAAACATTATGAGGTGTGTAGAAAGTTCACAGTCTCCTGGGAATTTTCAAAATTTCTCAGCACAGTCAACACTTCTGGCAACTGAATTGTCACCCAGTTCTTGGGTATTGATAGGATAGTGTCCGCAGCCCAGGCTGGCAGTGGGCCCATCCTCATGGCACTTCTGCCCAGGCACTGGTATAAAGCAGGTGAGGAACAGGATAGAGCAGACCTTCTCTCGAGGTGGGGATGGCCACGTGCATCACTGAGGGGACAGATCCGACCTGCTGGGCAGCAGTTCTGACTCTTGTAGGTAGGTTTTGCCAACTTCTTCATATCTGATTATTTGTGTGTGAAATTTAACTCTAGAAAATACAATTCCAAATCCAAGAACTTGGGAGGAGGAGGAGGAGGCCAGAGAAACAAGGAGCCCTTGGCTTTATAGAATCCACAATAGTACCTGATGAATTAAAATGTGTGCAAGCAGATGCTGGCATGTGGTGAATTTTTTTTTTAAAAAGAACCCATAGATGTATCAATATAAAGGTTTGTCTGCTACTACCTAATTTTTCATATGCAGATCAATTTTCATTTCAGTATCCAGTAATTTAGACCTTAAATTTTACAATTTAATAGTAACAATTAATTTGGGAAAATGTGGAAAGGAAATTATATATCCTGACTTGGCTGTGGTTTCTCGAGAGACTTTTGTCAGAAGAAAAGACACACATCTATCTCTGTCCTTGACTCCAAATGCAAAAGAGGGGAGTGCAGCTGTAAGTGAAGACGCCACAGTGCTCACAGCATTCTAAGAGAGAACACAGGGATGCAGGAAGGAGAGATCTAACCTGTGAACACAGAGCACAGAGAGAAGGAAGCCCTTGGTTCTCCTGTGAAACATTTCCCCAGTTCCCTCATCAGTCAGGTTGGAGGTCTCAGGAATGCGTTTAGCACCTTGCCCAAACAAGCTAATGCTTTAGGACCAATTTCAGCCATGATTCATTTCCATGATCAGATTTTTTTAGGAACTTTTTTTTGGGGGGGTACACTACAGCTTTTATTTTATGTTATTTTATTTTATTATTATTTTCTATATTCTTTGTTTACATTCCAAATGATTTTCCCTTTCCTGATTCCCACCATTAGTCCCATAAGCCCTTTTCCCTCTGCCTGTTCCCCAATCAACCCCCTCCCACTTCTCTGTCCTGGAAATCCCCTACAATGCAGCATCTAGCCTTTCCAGGACCAGGGCCCTCTCCTTCCTTCTTCTTAGGAATCATTTGATATGCTCATTGTGTCTTGAGTATTCAGAGCTTCTGGGGTAATATCCACTTATCAGTGACTGCATTCTATGTGTGTTCTTCTGTGAATAAGTTACCTCACTTAGTATGATATTTTCCAGTTCCAACCATTTGCCTAAGAATTTCATGAATTCATTGTTTTTAATTGCTGAGTAGTATTCCATTGTGTAAATACACCACATTTTCTGTATCCATTCCTCCATTGAGGGACATCTGGGTTCTTTCCAGATTCTGGCTATTATAAATAAGGCTGCCATGAACATAGTGGAGCATGTGTCCTTATTGCATGCTGGGAAATCCTCTGGGTATATGCCCAGGAGTGGTATAGCAGGGTCCCCCAGAAATGTCATGCTCAGTTTTCTGAGGAACCACCAGACTGATTTCCAGAGTGGTTGTATTATCTTGCAATCCTACCAGCAGTGGAGGAGTGTTCCTCTTTCTCCACATCCTTGTTAACACCTGCTGTCTCCTGAGTTTTTAATCTTAGCCATTCTGACTTGTTTGAGGTGAAATCTCAGAGTTGTTTCGATTTGCATTTCCCTAATGACTAATGATGTTGAACATTTCTTAAGGTGCTTCTCAACCATCCAAAGTTCTTCAGGTAAAAATTCTTTGTTTAATTCTGCACCCCATTTTTAATAGGGTTATTTGGTTCTCTGGGGTCTAACTTCTTGAGTTCTTTGTATATATTGGATATTAGCTCTCTGTTGGATGTAGGGTTGGTGAAGACCTTTTCCCAATTTGTTGGTTGCTGTTTTGTCCTTTTGACAGTGTCCTTTTCCTTATAGAAATTGAGTAATTTCCCATTTGTCAATTCTTGATCTTAGAGCATAAGCAATTGGTGTTCTGTTCAGGAACTTTTCCCCTGTGCCCATGTCCTCAAGGGTCTTCCCCAGTTTCTTTTGTATTAGTTTCAGCGTGTATGGTTTTATGTGGAGGTCCTTGATCCACTTGGAGTTGAGTTTAGTACAAGGAGATAAGAATGGATCAATTTGTATTCATTGTATGTTGACCTCCAGTTGAACCAGCACCATTTACTGAAAAGGCTATCTTTTTTCCACTGTTTTCATCTCCTTTCTTGAAGATCAAGTGACCATAGGTGTGTGGATTCGTTTCTGGGTCTTTAATCCTATCTCATTGATCTACCTGCCTGTCACTGTACCAATACCATGCAGTTTTTAACACTATTGCTCTGTAGTATTGCTTGAGGTCCAGGATACTGATTCCCCCAGAAGTTCTTTTATTGTTGAGAATAGTTTTAGATATACTGTTTTTTTTTTTTTTTGTTATAACAGATGAATTTGAGAATTGCTCTTTCTAACTCTATGAAGAACTGAGTTGGGATTTTGATGGGGATTGAATTGAATCTGTATATTGCTTTTGGCAGGATGGCCATTTTAACTATATTAATACTGACAATCCATGAGCATGGAAGATTCTTCCATTTTTTGAGGTCTTCTTCAATTTCCTTCTTCAGAGACCTGAAGTTCTTGTCATACAGAACTTTTCCTTGTTTGGTTAAAGTCATACCAAGACACTTTATATTGTTTGTGGTTATTGTGAAGGGTGTCATTTCCCTAATTTCTTTCTCAGCCTGCTTATCCTTTGAGTATAGGAAGGGTACTGATTTGCTTGAGTTGATTTTATAACCAGCCACTTTGCTGAAGTTTTTTATCAGCTGTAGGATTTCTCTGGTGGAGTTTTTGGGGTCACTTAAGTATTATCCCAGTAGTCTATTCTATGGAGGTTTATGAACTTAAGCTAGTGTAACCTGTCTCATTTGTATATAGAGCTATAGGTAATAATTTTAATAATAATGAGTTGATTATACAATTGGAGCTACAATGATTGATCACTTTTAATCATTTATTTCATGTTGAAAATGCACACACATTCACCTGTCTACACTAAAAAGCTGAACAGATTTTAAAATAAGTAAGTAGAAATTTCACAATATATATTTTCTAAGGGTGGGTATATAAGTCAGTGTTAGAGGGCGAGCCAAGCAGGTATGAGGCCCTGTATTCAGTCTCCAGCTTTTATAAACAGAACCAAATGGAAAAGCTGCATTGTTTTTTTTTTTTTAAACAGAGAATTGGAGCAGCGGTAGAACCAACTCTCTGAGAACACATACACTTCTCTTGCATGTTCTAGACAAATATTCATCATTACTGTTTTTGTGTGATATCTTTTTTTTGAATTTCAAAAATAAGGCATCTTTAATATTTGATTGCTTTGAGTGCAGCACATGGTTCAGAGGCTAGCAGAGCAGCATGGATAGGAAATGGGACAAGAACATAGGCCCTGTCTTTCCCCTGGGAGGATCCAAGCATAGCAGCAGCCCCCTCTAATGACATACTGATTCATCTCCTCCTGGTACCGAGAAAGGATTATTATATATTTGGAACATTCATTAATAGTATTTATTGTAAAGCTACATAATTGACATGGTTTGTAAAGATTCATACTTGTTTCCACAGATGTATATTCTTTTTTTTTCTCCCTAAAGTATTTTTTATTAGATATATTCTTTATTTGCATTTGAAATGATTTCCCCTTTCCTGGTTCCCCCCTCCCTCAAAAGTCCCATAAACCATCTCCCCTCCCCCTGGTCCCCAATCCACCCTCTCCCACTTCCCTGTCCTGGTATTCCCCTACACTGCTGCATCGAGCCTTTCCAGGACCAGGGGCCTCTCCTCCTTTGATGTCCAACAAGGCCATCCTCTGCTGCCTATGCATCTGGAGCCATGGGTAACAACACCATGTGTACTATCTAGTTGATGTTTTTGTCCCTGGGAGCTCTGGGAGTACTGGGTGGCTCATATCATTGTTCCTCCTATGGTGCTGCAAACCCCTTCAGCAACTTGAGTCCTTTCTCTAGCTCCCCCCATTGGGGACCCTTTGCTCAGTTCAGTGGCTGGCTGAGAGTGACCCCTCTGTATTTGTCATGCATTAGCATAGCCTCCCAGGTGACAGCTATATTCAGCTCCTGTCAGCAAGGACTGTGAGCATTGATAGTGTCTGGGTTTTGTAACTGTATATGGGATGGATCACTAGGTGGGGTAGTCTCTGGATGGTCTTTCCTTCAGATTCTGCTCCACACTTTGTCTCTGTTTTTTCTTCTGTAGGTTCCCCCTTCTAAGTAGGACCAGAGTATCCATACTTTGTTCTTCCTTCTTCTTGGGCATCATTTGATATGTGAATTGTGCCTTGGTATTCCAAGCTTCTGAACTAATATCCACTTATCAGTGAGTGCATACTGCGTGTGTTCTTTTGTGATTGGGTTACCTCACTTAAGGACAGTCATTAGCAGTCTGCCTTTCAGTTGTCTGTGTCTGACCTCATTTTACTATATTCAAGCACCTAGTAAGTCACCCTGGTTGCCATTTTTTTTATTGCCATGAGCCAAATACTTCAATTGATTAAGCCATTTATTTTAATGGCTGCCTTCATTGTTCTTCTCTTGCTATCCATTTATAGTTAGTTGGCAGGTGAAGATGTAGCCACCTTTTTGGGAAAGGCTAAAAGTGAACATTTTGAAAGTTGTTTTTAATTGGCTAAAGAAAATAAATAGTAAGAATAATGCCACCAGAGACTTCAGTGGAAATTGCTCATTTTAAGGTGCCATTCTTAGAAGCCAAGAATTTGGCATTTAAAGTTTATATTGAGAGAACAACATGTAATATAACTTGAAATAAAGGTATAGTAACCTTAAGGGCATCATAAGGAAAACATTGATCGGTGGTGAATTTGTAAAATGAATGACTTTGAAAAGCTTTTATGCACAGGCAAATGTATTCATTAGATTCTGTGTAGTGATCTTTCCCTTTGTAATTTGTAGTCCTAAAAAGATTTTTTTAAAATAAGGTGATTCTTACATTTAGGTTTCATACATCAGTTTTTTTTATTTCCCCCCATAAATTCCATTGATCCCTAATAGTGAGCTGTATGTTGTGCTTTCAGATGTCAACTGTGTATAAGCATTAGTAACAATTTTTCCTTAGAATTCATACACTAAACACCTCACAAATTCTAATGTAGCTAAAACTACATTGCTATTTCTACAACCAGATCTTTGCATGTTACCAACGCTGAAAGCACACCCTGTTTATTATATACCAGGTATAGTGAAAGAGTGTGGGATCTTTCAGAACTACATTATGATCTTTGATCATTGATCTTCCCCCCTTTTATACACAGTAATGTTTACTTAATATAATATAGCACATGGTTAAGGTACCTGTAAGCACAATGTGATATATGAAATTATTCTCATTAAGTTTAAGTGCCAACCTGTGGCCTCCAATGTGTAATTCCTAATGGAGATGTTAAAACTGTACTCTGAATCATGATTGGGTAACTGTTGATTGAATTCCTAACTTGGTGTCAGTTTCTATGGCCTTTAATATCTTGGATACTGTACTGTGTCTTTAGAACTGATAACTGTCACCTTACTCTGGGATTATTGTTCTAGAAACATTCTGTTCTCACAAAATTTCCAGATACCAAAATGCCACATAATTTACTCATCATTATGATAGTAAGGGGAAATGCACGTGACCAAGAAATTAACTTATATCAGTGTTAAAGCTTTTTCCATTATTCAAACCTCCCAGAAACCTTTTCCCATAATAGCACCCCAATAAATTTTAACATAGATACACTTTGTATTGTGTCTGTGCTTTATACATGAAATAGAACTTTTTTATATATCCAAAAAAAAGCTACCTCGGCATAAGCTTGTAAACAAGTGAGCCAGAAACTGAACTAGCAAGCGGCCTTTTCCATGACTTTTGCTTCAAGCTTCTGTTGGAGTCTTGTACCTGACTTGTCTCAGGGGAGCAAGACCTGGAAATAGAAGATGAAATAAGCCTTTTCCCCTCCAAATTGCTTTTTGTCACAGTGTCCTACATAGCAACAGAGTAAAACTAGAGTCAGTTACTTAGTGGGTGATGAAATTGAAATTTGAAACCAGTTAATGTGACGTCAGAGTGTTGGAAGGGTGGGTGGGTGGATAGATTGATGGACTGATGATTGGGTGGGTGGGTGGGTGGGTGGATAGATTGATGGACTGATGATTGGGTGGGTGGGTGGGTGGATAGATTGATGGACTGATGATTGGGTGGATGGGTGAGTGGGTGGATAGATTGATGGACTGATGATTGGGTGGATGGGTGGGTGGGTGGGTGACTGGGTGGGTGACTGGGTGGGTGGATGGGTAGGTGCGTGGGTCAGTGGGTAGATAGGTGGATGGGTCAGTGGGTGGGTGGGTAGAAGGATGGTTAGGGCATTAGAAATATTATCATTGGCTTCATGCTTATTAACATGGCATAGTGGCTAAATAAGACAGTCTCCTGTGACCTTGGTTAAACCCTGAGAGGTGCCACCAGCCTGCCTGCCCCTCTGTGCTCTGAATCTTGGTGTTCTCAAGCCCAGTACCTACCATCTTCGGGCTCCTCCAAGTTATCATGCCAAAACATGGGCTTCCTGGTAATTGTGTGAACTAGAAAAAAACCAAGCAGCACAATTCACATTAGCAGATGACACCTGTCCTAAACTTGCCTGCAGACAGGTCCCCTGCTTAGCATTCCCTGAGGAGTCTGACATATCCTAGTAAGTGTGCTGGCCACTAAGGAGCAGGGCCTTACAGCAAGCTTGTCACTCTGGTGCCACAGCCAGGAGTGTCTACTGAAGCTAAAATGACCAAAATGAAGCACAACTAATGGTCAGTTCGTGGTCACAGGGACACCCTACAAGTGTCCCAGGTGGATACTGACTTCCAGTTTCCAGCATGGAAAACCAGTCTCTGGACCAGTGCTGGTTGGCAGAGAAGCAAGCATGCCTGAAGGCCAGTTCCCGAGAAGCAGACAGGAATGGACACACAGGAGGCCATTGATAAGAGGAACTTGTCCATGTCCTCCAATTCCTGGTGTGGACGGGGACACTGCACACAGGAATGCTCTCCCTGCTCTCAAAGCCTTCTTTCTAAGTGTGGCAACTGACAGCACAGCAACACTGATAACACGTGAGGGAGCGCCTGAGAGCAAGCTACATGCTTAGAGGGGAGGGCATGGCTGTGTGCTGGGTGTCCCAAGGAGATTCTTGCGAGTCCTGAATGAAGGAGGAGGGGTCCATTGTGTGACATCATGTGGGAAGAAGATAAGCGACAGCCAGAAGTCAGAGAGTCAAAAGGGGACGCTCAAGCTGAGGCTGCTGGTGAAGAGCAACAGGAAAGAGCAAGGGGGTGGGAAGCAGACTGGCTCGGACCTTATCGGCCATCTTCATCCCAGCCACACACACAGACGCCTACCATGTGCATTTGGGTCGCTCCCTTTGCTGTTACCAGTGCATTAGCAAAGTCCTTACAGAGGGCAGCAAGCACCAGCACACTCTAGTCAATTCCCATTTTAATCCAGTGGACCTAGGGAGTCTGGGGAGGAGACAGTGTCTGGGAAAGCCTGTGTGCAGCCTTCAGGAGTCATCTCAATCTCAGAATGGACAATGTGTACACAGAACTGGAGAATCATTTCCTCCTGGCTTTAGTGATCAGGGATCCTGGAGAAAACTAGGTTACAGACAAAGTGAAGTCTGCACTTCTACAGACAGCCAGGCTGCTGGGCACTATGGCTAAGGAGGCGCAGACGTTGGGGACAAGGACCACGAAAGTATAAGAAATGGCCTGACACATTTAGGAAATCTATTTCTATACAACTGAAGCAAGGAAGGAGTGTGTGTGTGTGTGTGTGTGTGTGTGTGTGTGTGTGTGTGTGTGAGTCTCCTACAGACCAGAGTGGGCACTGGGGCTTTACTGGAGGATCTTGGGTAAGATGGGATGGATGAGGCTACATGTGGGGGTTCAGAATGGATGTAGATGGAGCGGAACCAAATCCAGATCCAATGGAACTTTAGAGGTTGGTGGGTTGACATTTTAGCTTAGAAACTGCAGGAGGCAACTAAATGTTTACATAGGGATTAGTCTGCTCTGGTGTTTTAACATATGTAGCAAAACAAACAAACAAACAAACAAACAAAAAAAGGAGTGGGACAGGGGAGGTTTCTACATGGAAGAGAGTAGCTTGGAGTCTTTCAGTCTACCTCAAATCCTCATGGGGTTCAGACAACATGGCCGCCTACTCAGATGCTCTTAGAGAGTGAAAGGCCTGAGGGGACATAGGGGTTCTTTCTGACCATTCACTGGGTTTCCCAGAAGTTAATTGAGAGAACTGTGGTGATTGGGGTGGCCTGACCACTGTGCATGATGAGGCAGAGCTGTGTGAGGATACCTGCTTAGCTAGTAGAGATCTTTAACCCAGGCTAGCAGAGCAGTGGAGGATGGGAAAGATTCACCCAGCAAGGCATCAAGACCTGCTTATGCAATTGATTTTTCCCCCTACATGTCCTGGGTTGCAAGTTCAGTTACAATTAGAAAATGCAAACAGAACAGACTTTGTTTTCATTATTAAATTTGTAACTCCCATTTAAGGAATCTAAAGAATGTCACCTCCAAAACAAATGCATACATTATGTGACATCCTACTTTTAGGCTGGCAGTGTCTGTTGTTTTAAGGTACTCCAGACAAACAGAAAATACCTGAACTGGTCTTCTAATGAATAGAAACACCTAAATTCTTTTAGTATACATTTCATCATCTATGCTATAAAGTAGGAAAAGGTTATTTTAGTCCATCTATCTTATTTACTGAGTTTTATTCTACCAGGGGTGTGCCCTGTATGACTTCCCTTTCATTAAACTACATTTTCAGAGAGCTCTAAGCCTGTAATAAAAAGGAACCTTGAATGTGTAACCTATTCTCCAAGACAGAGTTTATCAGTTGTGTCTATTTACCCTGCACCAACGACACAGTTTGAGTTTGCTCAGGGGCTAATGCCCCAAGAAGATTCCTGGAGTAATGGCTTCATCTACCAATGTGCTTATCTCAGCTCAATGGTCTCCAGGGCATAAGGTGGACTTGCAAATAGTGGCCAGATAGAGTTAATTTTAGGATTATCCTAAAAAGAGTCAGACACAATCATTCTCAGGAAAAGCCATAAACTGAATCATAATGCATGAAGTCCCCAAGAATGCAGCACACAAAGACCAAAACCCAAAAGTTAGAGGTAGGAGGATAGCAACTGTAGCAAACCATCCATCTTTTCTGGAGCTGCTGTGTCCGGCTGCTGTGCTGGTTTCATGACTCTTGACGTTTCCAGGAGATACAGCTGTACCAGTCCAGAAAAAATTAAGTCTTAAAAAAGGATGGACATTCATATTAGTGCCCTTTACACCAGGCTGATGACAAAACCTGAGATTCCTGTCTTGTAAATGAGTACACCTCGGTGAAACAAGAATCCCACAATGATGGAATAGTAGGTGGAAGATTTGGTTGCTTTGTTTTTTTTTTATTTTTTTATATGTAGACATGTTTTGCCTACATGTATGTAGTTCGGGGGCTGGGAAGGCTCCTACAGGTCCTCTAGTTTCATCAACAATGTTAGTGACATAGGGAAGGATAGGATGTTTGAGGGGATAAATTATCTGGCTCCGACAGCAGCCATCAGAGTCACACACTGTGGTCTTCAAGGACTCAGTTCTTCCTCCCACAATAAAGTTTTTGCAGAGCTAATTTCATATCTTTGTTCCTCAGACAGTAGACAACTGGATTCAAGGAAGGTGTGACTACAGAGTAGAAAATAGATGCCAGGCGACCCAGAGTCGGGGAGTACTGAGAGGCCGGCCTCAGGTACACAAAGCTTCCTGTTCCATAAAACAGGATGACTGTGGTGAGGTGAGAGGAGCAGGTAGAAAAGGCTTTCCACCTGCCATCCACTGAGGGGATGCGAAGAACTGTGGCCACAATGCCAATATAGGAGACCACTGTGAGGGCGAAGGAGCTCATGACAGCGCAGATGCTCACAACAAAGCCCACCTCCTCATTGACATGGTAATCGGTGCAGGAGAGTCTCATGACAGGAGGGATGTCACAGAAGAAGTGTTCAACAACATTAGGTCCACAGTAGGGGAGGGAGAAGGTGTTGAATGTGCGGAAGATTGAGTAGATGGCCCCACTCATCCATGCAGTGACCACCAATGCAGTACAATATTTCTGGCTCATGATGGCTCCATAGAGCAGTGGTCTGAGGATGGCCAGGCACCGGTCATAAGCCATGGTTGTGAGTAGATAGCATTCAGTACATACCAATGTTAAAATTATGTAAAGCTGTGCTACACACTCGAGATAGGAGACGACCCCTGAGCCTGTGAAGGATACAACCACTGCCTTGGGGACGGTGGCTGAGGTGTAGCACATGTCCAGGAAAGACAAGTTCTTCAGGAAGAAGTACATGGGAGAGTGGAGCCGACTGTCTCTCATCACAGCCGTGATGATGGAGAGGTTCCCCAGGAGGCCAAATGTATAAACGAGCAAGAAAAATGGGATGACCACCAATCTCAGCTGTGGGACATCTGAGAAGCCCCTGAGGATGAAGTGAGTCACTGTTGTGTGATTGGACATGTCTGCTCAAATTGCGTTCAGATGCAGTGCCACACACAGCTGAGGGAGGGGACAGAAATAACAGGCAGGCTCAGGATATGTGCGCAGGTCTATATTGACTACAGAAGCATGGCTTTTATCAGAAAACCAAGATGATGAAGCAGCTTATCTAAATGGCAATTCAAAGAATTGAGCAGGAAGGGGAGAGTAAGAAGAAAGGTAAGAGATGAAATGGAGACAGGAGAAAGAAATCACACCTGCCAAAGCTCTCTTGCTTTTAAATTCTCCAGAGTCATGTGAGAAGCAGTTCCATGTACATACTTTCTATGTATTGAACCAAACAAACTTTTATGGGCATTTCAATATTGAGAGGATAGGCATTGTTGTTTCTTAATTTTAATCACTAACACTTGTCCTGTTGATATTCTGAGTTTCCTCTTTTTATTGCTAATTAACATCATACATCTTTCAGTATAGATTCTATTATTTTTTCTTAAGAGTCTTTTTTGGATGGAGCTAGAAAATATTTTCCTGAGTAAGGTAAACCAATAACAAAAGAACACACATGGTATGCATTCACTGGTAAGTGGATATTAGTCCAGAATCTTGTAATACCCAAGATACAATTCACAGACCAAATGAAGCTCAAGAAGAAGGAAGAACAAAGTATGGATACGCTGGTCCTTCTTAGAAGGGCGAACAAAATACACACAGAAGGAGATAAAAAGACAAAGTGTGGAGCAGAGACTGAGGGAAACATCATCTAGAGACTACCCCACCTAGGGATCCATCCCATATATTGTTACAAAACACAGACACTATTGTTGATGCCAAAAAATGCTTGCTGACAGGAGCCTGATATAGTTGTCACCTGGGATGCTCTGCCAATGCATGACAAAAAAAGCTTAGGACACTTTCAGTCAACCATTGAACTGAGCACAGGGTCCCCCAATGGAGTATCTAGAGGAAAAAAAACCCAAGGAGCTGAAGGGATTTTCAGCACCATAGAGGGATCAACAATATGAACCACCCAGCACCTCCAGAACTCCCAGGGACTAAATCACCAACCAAAGAATACACATGGAGGGACCCATGGCTCCAGATGCATATGCAGCAGAGGATGGCTTTGTTGGGCATTAAAGGGAGGAAGAGCCCTTGGTCCTGAGAAGGCTAGATGCCCCAGGATAGTGGAATGCCAGGACAGGCAGGAGTGGTGAGCAGGGGGAGAGGGGATGGTTTAGGGGATTTTTGGGGGGGGGGAACCAGGAAAAGGGCCAACATTTGAAATGTAAATAAAGAATATATCTAATACAAAATGAAAAAAGATCCTTTTTTAAGTTAAAAAGTAATTCTACCAACACCACTGGACAATTGTCCTCTACTGAGGAGCACATTTAATGTAAAACACTTGAGTTTCAGGTTTGTATAAATCCCTGTTCCTAGAAATCACAACTTCATGTATTTATTCTACTGCTGTTTTCCCCTCTGCAATTGCATTTGTAGAAGCAGGTCCTCTTTCTCTGCATGCAGAGATGGTCAGTGTCTGGTGGTGAGCACTCTCTGGATGATTAGTGATTAGGCAACCAAAGCAGTTATCTGCTCTCCCTTAGACATCAGCCTGGAAGCCTAGCTCTGAGCCAGAGCTCTCTATGGAGTCAACTAAGAGAGAAAGAGCTCAAGTGTGGAGACAAACATAACCCTCACTGGATGCCAAACACATAGCCCACGGATTACATTTAATAGAATATGTTGCATCCATGGAATTTTTTGCCGTTCTGTCCTTTTCCTGGTCTATCACCAGCTCCAGAGATGATGTCAGCCACAAGTGGCTTAAAGGGAGAGCAGTGGTGGAAATACCCACCTTTGTCAGGTATTTCCAACCCTTGACTGCACTCCTATTTGGCTGAGGCTGTCCTGATCACCACCATGTCAGCTAGGAGCAAGCAATGCAGTCATGAGGGCTGATGAAGGCGCTGGCTGCAGCCTGGGTGCTATACTAGAATCGGGGTAGCTGGGGGGGGGGGGTAATGTTGGAGTTTCCCTTACAAAAGGCAAATGTGCTTAGTGCTTGAAAAAGGGCAAAGTTTACAGAAAGTTCAACTACTAGTGTACTCTGGGTGGGTAAGAGGTGCCTTTGATCTTACCTGGAATTCCTGATACAGCTTAGCACAGATGTCCTGTCAAATGTGAGAACACTTGAAGGAGCTGTGTGAGAAGGAATAGGAAGTTGCCTCCAGTTTTGAAAATATCACAAAAATAAAACACAACTATATTCTCCTAGCACAGAACTGAGAACGCTTCTGTATGTCTGGTGGGCATGGGTGCACAGTGCCCGGCCTCTTCTACTCTCAGGATCCCTCACTCTTGCACCTTTGCCTTCAGAGCCAGTTCATTAGGATGTGATGCACGACACTGCAGTGTTCTGCTGCCAGCACAAGATGCAGCTCGGCCCTTGACCCACACTATACAGCATCTGTGCACTAACCCTGGGGAGACACTTTCACCTAGGAAGTAGCTTTGGGGAGCAGAGAATCCCTTGGCTTAAGCTTTCTCTCATTAAATTTTTGGAATTCTTATTAGGTGACTCCTCCATTGAATCAGGTTTCCCCCAGGATGTTTTCCCACTCTCCCCATGCTGGAGGTTTCTCTGTGGAGATGCCGGTCTCTCTAGGGCAGCCTGGACACCAGCCTGCCTTAAAATGTCCTCTGCCAAACAAATCCATTATCTCCCAGTTCAACCTCCTTTGGGTTCTCAAGACAGAAGCCAAATAAAGTCAGATTCTTTATCACTGGAATGCTCCCATCCCAGATACTGATAGAGTCATTGTCCCCTATGAAATCCCATGACCTGAGCCTCTACTGTCATTTTCCAGGATTCTGTTGTTCCAAAATCTAGCTGTAACCCTCAGTGGCTTTTTCAGCCCAAATTTCCAAGGTTTAGAAGCTAGATAGTCAGAGTTATCACAACAATGGCCATGCTTCTCCAAACCAATTTTGCCCTAATTTTGTTTCATGTTACTATGATAAAAAAAAAAAAAAAAAAAAAACAGCCGAACGGGTTTCATTTAAGATCAACATTCCAGGGTATAGTTCACCATTATGGAGAAATATGAACTTGACATTACAATTAACAACTGCAAACATCAAGGAAAATATGGGAGCATTTATCTCAGGTCAGGTTGTGAAGATGGCTGTAAGCCTATTGTAAGAAACAGCAAAATAATATCGTGAATATATAAAATTTCACAATAATTATGTATGTGATTCAAAACTAGTTAACAAGAAAATTACTCTCTATGTGCAATTAAAAAGCACAAGGTATTCCTTTTCTGGAAGCTGTTCTCCTCTCCTCTCTGTTTCTTCTGCCCACTCTGTCTGGGTCTCCTTACTCCGCTTGCTAATGAGACAACAGAATCAGGCTCCGCTGGCTCATGAAGCCACTGGTTTGTGGTTGCTTTGGTGGCCGTTGACAATCCAGGATGCTAGCACACTGAGGAAAGTTAAGTGTTTGTTTATTAATGTTAAATTAACAATTTTATAGAATCAAACTGTGTGAAGTACAAACAATATAGTTCAATCTTTTTCTATTTTATTACAAAATATCTTATGCACTAAAAAATAGAAGCAAATTGTACTTAGTAAGTATTGATTCAGTGTATTTCCAATACTTAGCACTATTACATTAAATATGAGTATTGTCAAAATTGACTAATAAGACAGGCAATCAGGCAGCTTTAGTAACTGCGAATGGTCCTTGGATTTGCTAATTCAAAGTTGACTGTAACTTCAGACCAAAATCTTTAAAAAAATACTATTTCCTTTTTTGTGAAGGTTTTAAATGTCGAGCCAGGTTGCTGTGAAGACCTTTGATGCAAACCCACATATCACACCAAGATCAAAACATTGGGTTAGTAAAGAGGACACAGGCCCCTTAAGCAGGAGAGATAGAGGCCAGGGTCTTCCCTCTGCCTGGGGCACAGAGCCACATCCTGAAGGCTGGGGGTATGTGTAGCTCAGGAAATAGAGCCTCTGCAGTATGTTCTGTGGCAGCCTGGGTTTCTGGCTCACACAGGCACGCATTTCCAGAATCAACTTCCTTACTCAGCGTCTGCTGTATTGAGCTCTGCTTTCCTCTGGCTCATTGTCTGAAAACTGGTAGTTTTTAAAGGCAGATAATGTTGTAGATTTTATTTTCTTTATCCAAGAGTTTGTAATCTTTGTTCCTGAAAGCTGTGAGCTAGCTTAGATTCTAAACAAGGGGAGGGAAAAGACAATGAAATTTAGTGCTGAACCAGAGGGTCAGTTATCCTTAACCCAGGAGCTGCTGATCCTGTGCTCAGAGCAGCAGCCTCAGCGTTGTCTCTAGAACTGGATGCCACCATCCCACACTCCAGTGATTTGACTGGCATCACTAATTTCTGCAGATTTTGCAAGTCTTCATTGATTACAATTCTATTCTCAGCCATTTTGAAGTTGGTGCTTGGAGAACGTGGAATTCTGACCCTGGAGGCCCTGGCAGGCTGGAAAGGGTGGTAGCTTCATGGTGGGGCAGGTAAGAGGCCAACGTTACCTGAGGAGCATGTCTGCTCAGAAGTAATGACGGACAGCTGAGAGACTTGAGAAACGAGGGAGCTTGGGCTACGTAAGCTCAGGCTTGTGAGACCTCCTTATGATACTGTAAACTTTTTAGGTTACTGATGGTTGGTGCTTTATTAGAAAGCTGTTTTAGTTACTGAACTTAAGTAGTTTAGTAACCCTAACCCTAACCCTAACCCTAACCCTAACCCTAACTTTAACCCTAACCCTAACTTTAACCCTATTATATGTGTCACCAAAACACTTGACTCTTGGGAAGAAGTTTTAGAGAACGAAACCTTCAGCAGGGCAGGGCAGAGCTGGGCAGTTCACACCCAGGAGGACATCTATCAAGACACACAGAGAATGCATAAATCAAACATATGTTTTAGAAAAATTGACTTCGGGCTTAAATGTAGGATTCGTTCTCCACTGAAGTCCTAGATCTTGAAGTAAAATCCCTTTAGTATATTGCTGTAAAGTTACATTGCAAAAGAACTAAATAGAAGTGAAGATGAAATTACTTCAGCTAGAAATAAACTTGTAAAACACTTTCAATCACCCTTTGCAATAAACAATCTGTGTGTCTTATAAACCTCCTGCAGTCCAAGACAGAGGACTTGTTTCTGCCTGTAAATCTGTTTACTACTTATGTTTCTCAACTTACAACAGAGCACTATTGAGATGAACATGTTATAAACTAGAAATTTTTTAAAAAATCTTTTTTATTTATATGTGTGTGTATGTGTGTGTATACCATGTGCGTGTGTGTACCATGTGTGTGTGTACCATGTGTGTGTGTACCATGTGCGTGTGTGTATACCATGTGTGTGTATGTGTGTGTGTGTACTATGTGTGTGTATGTGTGTGTATGTGTGTGTACCGTGTGTGTACCATATGTGTGTGTGTGTGTGTGTGTGTGTGTGTGTATACCATGTGTGTGCAGTTGACTGGGCTATGGATTCTTGTTTTCTTTATTCCTTCCTCCCCCCCTTCCCATGGACAAGCACTCATATATAAAATGATAGGTATGTGGGTAGATAGATAGACAGACAGACAGAAAGAACAGAGAAAGTTTTTTGAAAGTACCTGTAGCTTAGGTTTGAAAATAAAATATAATTGTGAGCCATCTCTTTCTGTCTCTAAATCTGTATTCATCTGAACGTACTCTCCTCACTTTCTCCATTTTCTCTCTGGAAAATTCCTTGTGTTTAAGAGTGCTTGAAAAAAAGAAAACCTGAGTTGAGCTCCCAGCATCATATCACGCAGCTCACACCTGTTGCAACCACAGTTCCTGAGGATCCACTATCTTCCTTCTGCCCCTGCAGACACTTACACATACAGCACATACACACATTCACACACACACCTACACACACACACATACACACACACATACACAAACACACATGTACACAAAAACAAAAAAATAAATCTTATGATGTGTTCATCTCAGTACATCCCTACTATAAGTTGAGGAACATCAGTAATTTAAAGTTTTTTGAAAATAGAAACAAAAGAGCTCACCCCATTCTTCACCTTGTGTGTGGTGTAATAGGTGAGGAAGAGATGCCCTTCTCCCTCTGTGCCCCCTCACCTGATGCCCAGAGGTCGCTAGAGCAGGATGGCTGCTCCTACCCCCACACTGGCTGCAGCACTCCGGAGAGCTGGCCCCACCCCTCATCTGCCATGGGGTAACATGGATGAGACAGAGATGCTCCTCTTTGGCCCTCACTGTCCCCTGTGAGGTGAGTGGGCCTATTCCTCTCCTGGGCAGTACAGTAGAGCTGACCATGGTGGTAGATGTACAGGTGAACTGACCCAAGGGCGTGAGAGCAGGAGAAAGGACCCTACCTCTTGCCAACTGAAGCACTGGGTAAGCTGGCTTGGGCCAATGCTAGAGAGCTCTGTCTGGTGGTACCGACCCAGGAAAGCTGGCAGGCTGACCAGCTCCCAGGCCCAGATCAAAGGTTTTGTGTTGGCCCACTCGAACATCTCCCTCATCTGTGACCTGCTAGACTGAGAGAAAGGGCCCGTCCTGCAGACTCAGGATCTCCATGACACAGGGCAACAACAGGACATCCTGGAGGAATCATCATCAGGATCCAGTATTGATAGTGTAGCTGAAGCCAGAGGCCTCAAAACAGACCAATGGTTCATTGCAATGAACACTTGCAAGGAAAGATACAATTTGCAAGTAAAATACAAAAATTTTATTTTTTGAACTTTTTTCCTTTCTTCCATATTTCTATTGGTTATTTTATTTATTTGCATTTCTAATGTTATCCCCCTTCTCATTTTCCTTACACAAAGTCTATCCCCATTCCCCATGTCCTGCCTCAAGGTGGGTGCTCCCCAACCTGCCCATCCACTCCTGCCCCAGTGGCCTAGCATTCCCCTACACTGGATCATCAAGCCTCGGCAGGACCTAGCAGTTCCCCTACCATTGATACCAGATAAGGTAATCCTCTGTTACATATCCAGCTGGGGCCATGCATCCCCTGATGTGTACTCTGTGGTTGGTGGTTTAGTCCCTGGGAGATCTGGGGGGTCTGGTTGGTTGGCATTGTTGCTCTTCCCATGGGGTTGCAAATCCCTTTAGCTCCTTCAGTCCTTTCCCTAATTCCTCTATTGGGCTCCCTGTGCTCAGTCCAATGATTGGCTGCAAGCGTCTGCATCTGTATTGGTCAGGCTCTAGCAGAGACTCTGAGGGGACAGCTAGTCCAGCCTCCTGTCAGCAAGTGCTTCTTGACATCAGCAATGGTGTCTGGGTTTGCAGTCTGCAGATGGGATGGATCCCTAGGTGGGGCAGTCTCTAGATGCCTTTCCTTCAGTCTCTGCTCCACTCTTTGTGCCTGCATTTCTGTTAAACAGGAATAATTCTGTGTTAATATTTTTGAGATGGGTAGGTGACCCCATCTCACAACAGGGGAGCTGTGCCTAACCTCTGGATATGGTCTCTACAGGTTCTCTCCCTCCTCTTTGGTAGGTATTTTGGTTAATATCATCCCTGTTGGGTACTGGGAGCCTCTTGCTTTCCTGGTGTCTGGGACTTTCTAATGGCTACCCCCAGTCCCCCATCCCCCACTGCTACATACCTCAGTTCAATTTCCTGACCCTCTATACTTCTCCCCATCTCCTCCCACACCTGATCCTGTCCCCCTTTTCCCCTCCTCCCCTCTCCCTCCCAAGTACCTCCCTCCTTCTATCTTTTAAAGGAGAGATTTTTTTTCCAATCAAATTCACTCTGCTAAAGCAGAGTTGAGGAGACAAGGTTCTGCAGCTTATTTTAGCTCTAGCTTCAAAACCACATCAGATCTGCTGGGGCTTTCCTTTCCTGGCGTGTCTCCCCAAATATGCTCTGGGACAGTGACAGTTTTCAACCCCAGGGTGACACTCAACTGTTTAGTCTCTTAATTTCCCCAGAGATCTCAACTTTCATCAGAAGTCTGCCTATAACTGCAACTCATAAGACTCACCAAGGAACTTTGAAAACCTATCCCAAGAGTTTGTCACCTTGTTAGCCTAATGAGTCCCATGACTTTTGTCCAAATATTTCATTTACGGAAAGTTTTCCTTCATTCCAAAGCCTCACCTCATTATTGCAGCCATTAAAGCCTCTGGCTTTTCCCTTATCACTCTGCATTATGTTGTGCTTTGAGTCTGCAGAGAGAGAGAGTGGGGAATACAAGCTAGCACTCTATAGGAAAGCCCTCTACACAATTCTAGAATAACACAGCAGTGTCAAATGTATTCCTAAGTCTTCCAAAAAAAAGGAGTGTGCACATCAGTTAGTGACTTCATCTATTTTACTTTGAATTTCCACATTGACTTTTGCCTGCTCAAAAGTCAGTGTCTACTAAAACACACAAAGAAGTATGGCTATGATGAACGCAATTCAAAAGCTTACATTTTTTATGCACTGGCTGATGATATAAAGCACGTTCAGGCACATGTAAGGCAACAGAGGTCACACCCCAAATAACTCGCAGGAAAGTCACTACTCCAGAGACACAAGGCAGCTCTAAGAAGGACTAAAAATGGAAGTCTCAGCTGTCACATTAGTGGAGTCAAATTCCTTCATGATGTTGTGTTCATGAATCTTGCTTTCAAGGCTGGCCAGGACTATATAGTGAGACCTGATTTGACTAAGGATGAAAAGATAGATAGATAGATAGATAGATAGATAGATAGATAGATAGATACATACATACATACATACATACATACATACATACATACATAAATACATAATACATACAAACAAAGATACATAAATACATAGATACTCTTCTCATGGCACTTTCATATATATAATCTTTTGTCAGATGAATAGAATCTAATATTCTCTATAATATCGGGGTATTATTTTATTCTGCCCCTTAAGTATTTGATTGTTTTTTAGTTGATGACAGAGCACTTGTTACTCTTGCCTTCACATGGTGGCTTACTCCACTTCCAGAGGATCTGATGCCCTCTTCTGGACTCTTAGGGTACCACATGCACATAGTGCAAAGGCAATACACTAATATACATAAACTTAAAATAAATACAACTTTTAAAAAATTATATATTATAGATACATATATGCATACATGGCATACAATTTGTAGCTTCAAAACACACACATTGTAGGATAGCTAGATCAAACTTTGGGCAATTTTACTTAAATTTTTATTTCTCTGGGAAAAAAACACTAATAAAACCTGCTCAACCACTTTAGAATGCAGATTATAACTATAGTCGTTAACTTATATGTATGTGTGTGTCTGTGTGGGGTATGTGCACACAGGTACAGTGCCTTCAGGAGCCAGAAGGTGCCTGATGCCCTGTAACTGAGTTACAGGCAGTTGTGAGTCCCTGCATTAATCTTGGGACCCAAAACCTGGTCTACTGTAATATCAATACATCTTAACTGAGGCTGAGTCATCTCTCCAGCCACTAAATAAAACTTTATACTTTTGACAGTCATCTTCCCATGTCCCTTTCCTCCTCTAGCCCTTGGTAAATATTTTTTCTTATTCTATGCATTCAACACCCAACTTTTAAAAATGCCCAATAATTAAGAAAATGTGGCATTTTTCTGTTGCTTGTAATAATAATGTTCTTTAGTTTCATTTGTGCTATTCTTAACAATAATTCATGACATTACAGCTGGATTTCTTTTCCTTTTTCAGGATGTAAAGCATCCCAAAGAAGTTATTGTTTATGATACTTTTTACCTATTCATGTGTTAGTAGAACTCAGGTTGGTCCTATGTTTCTGTTATTGTGATTAATTTTGCAATAGATACAAGGTGCAGGTATTTCACTTTGGTGTACTGATGTCACCCCTTTACAGGTACATAACTTGTCATGATTTTCAGTCCTGTGGAATAAGAAATCGAGTGCTAACTTTCCTTTCAACCTCGCAAGCAGCCTGCGGGCTGTTTTCTTAAGGTCTGTTCTAATCTGCAATCAATTATCATGTATTCATTTTCTCAGGTAATAAATTAATTAATGAGTATTTGAATCTAAGGAATATTTGTCGCTGAGGAAATAATATCATCATGTAGAAGGAGGAGGGGGAGGAAGAGGAAAAGACAAAAAAAGAAGAAGGAAGAGGAGGAGAAGGAGGAGAAGGAGGAGGGGGAGGAGGAGAAGGAGGGGTGGTGGTGGTGTCAGGTCAAGACAAAGCCCAAAGGTTTAAGAGAGGTAGATGAAAATAATCTTGAACTCCCAATTCTCCAGCACTTACTAGGTGGAGGCAGGAGATTCAGGAGTTCAAGGTCATTCTCTGGTACATAGTTTGAGACTAGCCTGAACTCAATGAGACTACAAAAGAAAAAAGAAATTTAGTGGGCATGCATCTCAGTGCTGAAAAAACAACAATATAAATATTCAAATGAAAAGTTTTTGGCTGCTACAGCCGTGATTAAGGCTGAAACTATCTATTCCCATAATAATTAAACTAGATAAAATATAAATTATATATTAATACAAATATCATATAAAAAGATGTACTTGTAAAATTTTTATTCAAAAATTTTAACTATAGATTATTTTAAAATATAGATTTATTTTAAATATAGATTACATTGAAATGTAAATTTTAATTTTTTAATTTTTTGTGGATTTTTTTTATATTTCTTTTTTTTAAATATTTTTATTTTCTATATTCTTTGTTTACATTCCAAATGATTTCCCCTTTCCCGGGTCCCCCCTCCCCATATGTCCCATAAACCTTCTTTTCTCCATCCCTTCTCCAATCACCTCCCTCCTTTTTCTCTGTCCTTATATTCCCTTCCAATGCTAGATCAATCCTTTCCAGGATCAGGACCCTCTCCATACTTCTTCATGGGAGTCATTTGTTATGCAATTTGTGCCTTGGGTATTCAGGGCTTCTGGGCTACCTGCTCTGCTTTCTGTTCCCCAATCTAGATGCTGTGGGATGTGTGACAGATTTGGTTGTAAGTGAAAGAGACTGAGCTGTAGGCTCCAGATGACCAGATGACCATTTATGGCACACACTCGCAAACCTGTCATTTAAACCATGCCATCTATGTATCTGTTTGGCAAAACAAGGCTGTGGATAACCAAATGTTTGGGGTCACAGGTCACAGTAGAATATACAAAGGTGCCCTGGACTTGATGATTCTATGCACCTTAAGAACTTAGATAAAGAAAATGAGGAGTTCAAGGTATTTAATTTCGTGTTTGTGTTCACCATAGCATGCAGATATTTGCATCTGAAAATAAATGCTCAGGGGACTGAAGAGATGGCTCAGTGGTTAAGAGCACTGACTGCTCTTCCAGAGGTCCTGAGTTCAATTCCCAGCAACCACATGGTGGAATATAACCATCTGTAATGGGATCTGATGCCCTCTGTGCTGGTGTGTCTGAAGAAAGCAATGGTGTACACACACACACACATACACACACACACACACACACACACAATCTTTAAAAAATAAAATTAAATGTCCATCACATAGACTCAAGCCTGAGTTTTTTGGAACCAAATCAGGTTTTGTTGTACTAACTATTATTTTCCTGTTGACTCAGGAAACATTCTGTTTTAAGTCTCTGAGATAACCCACAGGGACCCTGAGAAATCTTAATCCATGGGACCTGGCAGGAAACAGACAAATCCCCAGAGCCAGCTCCCCAGACAGGTCAAAGTTTCACAATATTTAAGACATATAAAGGGAATCAGACAAATACATCTGTCCACACCTCCAGCAAGTCCTTGCCAGGGCAGCTGCTTTACTTCCTGAGAGACAGTCCCAATGTCCATCTCACCACTTGATGACCTCGGGACACAGACAGCATCATTCCACCATGTGAGAGCCGAGGGAAATTAAAAAAAAATCTCTTCTGTGCCTCCATGTGAGATGTGTGCACTGTATATCAATCAATTTGTGTTTATTTTAGGAAAGTTGAAGGTCTACAAATTAGAGTGAAAATTAGAAAGAAAGAAAGAAAGAGAGAGAGAGAGAGAGAGAGAGAGAGAGAAGAAAAGGTGAGTATTTTTTTCTATCACAACAGCTCTGAGCATAATTCCACCAGTGTGTCATAGCATATACCATCAACTGGGCACAAGACAAGACACATGCTTCTTGCTTAGCAGACTTGGATACAGATTGGAATACCAGGAAGATAAGGAAGAACTGCTCTAAAGTTCTGTTTCTAAAGTTGTCCAAGTGTCTTCTGTCTAGCTCAGAATATTGGCAATGGCCTGATGGTACAAAACTGTCAGCCAAGCTACTTCTGAGGCAGAGGCAGGGGCATTGCAAGTTTAAGGCTTTCTTGACCAGAGAGTGAACTCAAGGCCAGTTAACTAATGACTAACTCAGTAAGACTTTATCTTAAGCCATCTTCTCAACTGTACTCACAGATGTCAGTGGTTAGCCATCTGAGTTTGCAGGATCGTGAGTTGCTTTCTCTGGTTCAAGGCAGCAGAGGAAGGACATGGCTTCCTGTGTATGTCACACACCAAGTAGGGCTGGGACTGACTCTGCTGCCATAGGTGAATCTTGTCTCTAAAAAACCAAATTGACAGAGGACAGATCAAACAAATTTATTAAGCTGGTACAACACACCAGCCACTGAGAGAAACTGTCAGGTCCTCAGAGGATTCTGATGAGGAAGCAAGTTTCATATCCATGTTAGTCATGTGTTCCTGAGGGCTGGGGTCACTGTGTAGCTGGTGGTGGGCTGTACAGAGAGAGAGTCTTACTTGACTGGATCTACATTCAGTCTTTGCAGAGATGGTTGGGAACATGAAGGAAAAAGCAGTGCGTCTTTACTAGGAAGGCAACAGAATGAGAACACAGCCTAGGTGTCTGAAGAGCAGGGGTCAGGGCATCAGAGGAGAGAAGACAAGAAAGAACTCAGACAAGGTAATCATAGACAACTCCAAATGAGCTCCACCTATGAGACAAACCCACCTCTACTCTGCTTGAGCTCAGGCAGCAGACTTGGCCCTCTCCAGCACCTAGAAACACCTTAAACAAAATGCACAAAGATTCATGGTGCCAGGATTTGAGCTCTTCTTCTCTGGCTTAACTCTATTTTGAAACCTAAGATCTAGATAGAGACAGACATAGAGAAGCTGGGCGTGGTGGCGCATGCCTGTAATCCCAGCACTTGGGAGGCAGAGGCAGGCAGATTTCTGAGTTCGAGGCCAGCCTGGTCTACAGAGTGAGTTCCAGGACAGACAGGGCTACACAGAGAAACCCTGTCTCAAAAAAAAAAAAAAATCAAAAACAGAGACAGACATAGAGATAAAGAGACACAAAGAGAGAATGAGTTTATATAGATATATAAGTATAGATATACATAGATATCAATATAATCCACAGAGAGACTGAACTACATACATACACACACCCATAAGTGTAGTAAATTTTTAAAGTACACACATGAGACTGCTTCTCACCAGAAGCCACGCAAATCGTAAGAGCAGGAGAACGTTGTTGACTGAGATCTCCTTTCCCCTTTCCCGCCCCCCATTCCTCTCTCTCCTCTGCTACTCTTTTCCATTCTCCCTCTTGTTCTTCCCCCTCTCTCCCTCCTCCTATTCACTTTCACTCCTCCTGCTCCTCCCTCACCCTCTTAATTAATTCACCAAAATGCCATTTAGATACGTTGCTTCATTGTCTTCTTTTTCTGACAAAAATGCCACTGTAGTCAACACTGACTTGCACATAGGTTTATGAGAAACTTGAGAAAATGGATAATACTGCAGACTAGAAAAAGTCCAGTCTATAGTAAGTCTATAGTAAGAGGAGCATGTAGGATAGAGGGAGGGATCCTGATGTATGACTCAGAAGAGAGTCCCAATCACCATGATGAGAAAGAGAGAGGAGGAGGGAAAGAGGGAGGAAGGGAGGGAGGGATGGATAAAGGGAGGGAGGGATGGAGAGAGGGAGGGGAGAGGGGAGGGAGAGTAAGCAATGGGTGTTCACATGAGCGTGGCCCCACCTATGTGAAGGCTGAAGGGCGATGTAGGAAATCATCCTCAATTACTCTTCCATTTTGTTGAGACAGGGTCTCTAAATCAAACCCAGAGCTAACTGATCTGGACAGTCTTGCTAGCCAGCTTTCTCTGGGGATCCTGTCTGGAGTTACAGGAGGGTCCAACACCCACTGGGCCTCATATTTCAAGACAAGCAATTAATACAGAGACATCCCCCTGCTCCAGGTATCATTTATCTAAGTTCCTAGGTGATCCCCCACATTCCAATTCAGTAAACATCTGACACATGGCCTATATATCCTGAGAGAATCCACAATTTAATGGTTATAGTGTGACATTGCAAAGACTCCAAACTCCAGCATGTTTAGTGAAGTGATGTCAGAGAATGCAGTACTATCCCATAACTGGAATCCTGAATGTCTCCAAAGTGGGCTTTCTAGTTAAAATTTTCTTGTGACTAAAATAGACTTTGATAAGTTTAGCACTTGGCATTAACATTTATTGGATGATGGCTGTCTAGTTACAAATAGTATCTCTATTTTGCATTCTCTAAGACATTTCTAGTTACATCATTTAACTCTCTTTCCAGGTACTTAATCATTTACTCATTCAACAAATAAGCATTCAGCCATAACCACAGCCAGGCAGTGTATAGATCCTGGTACATGCTTAGGAATATCCTGTTAATAAATATCCTGCTCCTCTTCATGATGCCATCACCGCACCATGAAAAGACAAATAAGTTAGTAATTAAATAGGAGTTCAGTGCAGTGTTCCTGGAACTGATACATACTGTATGTATACCATGTGGGGTAAGTGAGCCTGCATGAGCCTGGTGAAGGAGACTGGGAATGTGTGATCTGGGGGTGTGGAGAGAAGATGTGTCCTGTAAGAAGCCTTTGAGTGGGTTTATCAGGGAGAAGGAAACAGATGAAGAAGCACTGGGAAAAAAGAATTGTAAGCAGAAGTCACAGCTGGGGAGCAGTCCTGTGGTGGAAAGAACTTGTTTGATATGGCTCTACCATTCAGGCAAGGTAGCTGGAGCAGAATGAAAATGGGGGTGAGAGAGGAAGACAGAGTTGGAGGAGGGATTGGACTCAGGTCTTTGAGGGCCCAAGAGCTCAGTATGAAGGGTAAAGGTTACACAGGACTCTAAGACTAGTGAGGGTCAGGACAGTCCACTGGCTCCACTGGCTGGAGCCTGAGTAGGTGTGTTGAAGGTGAATGTGGGAGGAGTGGGACCAGCTGGGATACTGTAGAGAAGTGAGTACAGTAATGCAGAAGAGTTGGGGGTAGGGTGGGGAGGGTTGAAAAGTGCAGGCTGCTACTGCAGCAGCTGGAGGTCAAGATGGTTGGACTCTGCAGCCCTTTGAAAGCCATGTCACACTGTCACTGCTAAGGGACTAGAGGTGAACAGTGAAATCAGGAACACAGCAAAGGAGTTGCTTGGAGGAGCAACAGAAGGGAAGGCACTGTCCTGCACTAGACACACAGACTCTTTCCCCCCTGTTTTTAATTAGAGGGAGATTTACCTTGGTAGGGTCCAGGGCTAAGTTTTAGGCTGGGTTTTAAATGCCTATAGAGTTCAAGTCAACACTTACATATAAAAAAGGTATTGTATGGGAGAAAAGTTAGGGAAAGTGGGGAAATATGTATCTACTTAGAGGGCTTTGCAGGCAATGAGCTAGAATTCCAGTGGAATGGTGAGAACATAGTGTGAATTGGAAAAACAAGGAGAAAGATTTAAACAAGAGATGTGAGATTTGAAATCTTAGAATACAGAGGATGAAGTCTTTAATGACTGACTTTAGGTTGGTGACTGACATCTTGCTAGGAGACATGGTGAGATGGCAAGGCTCAGGGATGCCCTTGAGATGGGAATTAGTGTCCATGACAGGAAGGGTGACCTGGGACACAGGTGCTAATGTTGTTTCCCTCCCAGAAAAAATGGCTTCCCTGTCCCTGTGAGTGGTTGGAGATTCCATGAGAGATATCACCTCAGGCCAGTCATAGGTCCAATGAGGAGGAAGCTTTAGCATGGATCCAAGATCCTTTGCTCCACTAATATCCAGTCCCGCAGGACCTAGTTATTGGGGGGGGGGGGTCGAGGAGGACCAAGACTGAAAGAGAAACAGGTGAGAAAAGGGAGCAAGACCAAGCAAAGGGTTGTCGTTGTCAAGGTCTGTTTAATGAAAGACTGAAGGCCTGGTTATAAACACACAGTGAAAAGGAAATAGGGAGGGGACTGAGGGGGAACGCTAAAGGCACAGAAAGAGGGAAGGTCATCTGGGGTGGATGCTGACTGCAGGCTTGAAACATCTAGTAGTTTTTTCTGGAATTCTGGTTCTGCCTAGACAACCCCAGGTGTTCAGCCAAGATAAGGACCAGTTGATTCTCACAATCAGCCTTGTGAGGAGGAGGGGGTGGTTCGGCTCCCAACAAAGGGTCAGTGGATTCTCAAGGTGAGAGCTGTTGAAAGTCTGGTTTCCCACAGTTTGGTCTCCCACACACCAAGATCATGAACAAAGATGGCTTGTGTGGTCTGTGAACTACCCATGGGGCCATCGAAAGACCTGTCATTTCCTTTCTTCAAATGAGAGACAGAGCAGAGAAGCCTCTTCGTATAATCAATCAAAAATAATCTAGAAAGAAACCTGTGTCAATAACAAGTTAGATGTAACAATGTCAGCCATAAAAATATCCATGGATAAGAAAAACATCTTGAACTTTAAAGTGGAGCTAGAGAGGAAGATGAATATCAAGATATAGATAAACAAATTTGCCAACAATTCCTATAGGGTTGGCATTTCAGAACTGGTGTTTTAGCATTTGTTTAACACTTATTTAGTAGACCAAGATACAGAGAGGTTTGGCAGGAGGTGGCCTTCAGTGACCTTTAAGGGTTTCATTAGAAAAACACAGAACACTTTATTGTAAAAATATATCAAATATCATTTCAACACCATTTTTACATACATACATTTAAATAAGAGCTAAGTTCTGGCCACTCATCAGCCATAACTTCAAGTGTCTCCATTACACTACAAGGGGTCATCTGTGTTTCTTGCACAGGACCCATGTCCAGCCTGGGTGATTTCATTGAGGCCTAAACAACCAGGATCATGTGCAGAGCCAAAAAGCACACATCTGTTGTTCCCATGCCAAGGAGATTTATCATTGTGAGTGAATGGAGTATAAATAGAAAGTCTGTTTTCAAGCCAGTTACTTATCCTCTACATCCTGAAAAGTAAATTTATAATAATGAGAAAAATTTGCCTGTTTAGGCATTGAGGATTAAATTCAGGATGTTGAATAAGATAACCAAATGCTTTATACAACTAAGCTAGATTCTCTGACTTCTTTCTTTCTTTCTTTCTTTCTTTCTTTCTTTCTTTCTTTCTTTCTTTCTTTCTTTCTTTCTTTCTTTCTTCCTCTTTATTTATTTGTCTCTTTCTTTTTGTCTTGTTTTCTTATTTTGTTTTTTACTTTTTGTTTTTCTTTTTGAGGTAGGATTTTGCCATGGAGCCCACACCAGGCTCAAAGTCCTGCCTCTGCCTCCCTGATGCTGGGATGACTGGCATACACCACCACTAATTCCAGAGCACAGGCTTCCTTTAAAAAATTAACCCAGGGCTAGAGAGATTGCTCAGTTGTGAGGAGCATTTGCTGCTCCTTTAGAGGACCAGGGTTTGGTTCCCAGCATTCACATGGTGGCTTGCCACTCACTGTTCACAGCTCTGGATCAAAGGGAGATGATACCCTCATCTGACCTCCTCAGACACCGCACACACATGGTGCACATTCATACATGGGAGCAAAACACTTATACACATAAATTATTTTAAAATAAGCAATGGTGCTAAAGACAAAAAAAAGGAGATCTATGAATAAGTGAGACTGGATTTAGAGTAATGGATTTCAAAAATCATTGAGAACTGGTCCAGAATAAAGGGCACTGGGCTCAGAGATTAAAACTGCTTTCTGTTCCGTTCCCAGTACTCATGTTGGGCAGTTCACAGATACCTGTAATTCTTGCTCTGGGGGAAGGGGGGATGGCACTCTCTTCTGGCCTCTGCTGGCACTTGCACTGATGTAGCATTCACAAACACCCATGCACTTATACACATAAAAAGAATAAAATCTTTAAAAAAGCAACAACAGAAAAGAGGATAGGAAGTCATTGAACATAGTGGTAGGAAATACAAACATATATTTGAAATTATTCCAAATATGTTAATCTAGAAGGACTATAAGACTAAGTAGGAAGAAACATCACAAAACAATGAGAGAGAGAGAGAGAGAGAGAGAGAGAGAGAGAGAGAGAGAGAGAGAGAGAGAGAGAGTAGAGGAGAGAGAGACTTCATTCAAATAAGATTATTTTGAAGTAACCTTATTTCTAAGGCAAGCTATGTGGCACACACCTGCACCTGTGTCCCAAAAACAAACAGAAACAAGTAGAATTGATATTCCCAAATATTCATGTGTACTGGCTGATTTTGTTTGTCAACTTGACACACGCTGGAGTTATAGAGATGGAACTTCAGTTGGGGAAGTTCTTCCAAGATATCCAGCTGCGGGCCATTTTCTCGGTGATCAATGAAGGATGCTCCATTGTGGGTGGTACCATCCCTGGGTTGGTAATTTGGGGATCTACAAGAAAGCAAGCTGAGCATTCCTGGGGAAGCAAGCCAGTAAGCAACATCACTCCATAGCCTTTGTATCAGCTCCTGCTTCCTGACCTACTTCAGTTCCAGTCCTGACTTCCTTTGGTGATTAACAGCAATGTGGAAGTGTAATAAATCCTTTCCTCCCCAACTTGCTTCTTGGTAATGATGTTTTGTGCAAGAATAGAAAAGCTGACTAAGACAAATTGGTACCAGCATAGTGGGGTATTCCTGTGACAACCTGATCATGTTCGAGGGAAACCTGTGGAAGGACTTTGGAACTTTGGGCTAGAAGATCTAATCTGTGTTAAGAGCACTGTGGGATGTTGTGTAGAAGCTTGGAAGATAATTTGAGAACAGTGCAGAAGGTCTGGATTGTGAGATTTCAGAGGGAAGATTAAAGACTCTTATCAGGGCCATTGCTATTTTGGTTGTGAAGAATCTATGGTTTTGTTTAGCTGGGGCTGAAGAATCAGCTGTGATTAGCAAGATACCAGAACTACTAAAGCTAAAAATTTGCATTGCTAGGACTATTGATGCTGGTTAGCTGGAGCTAAAAAATTAGTGGTGATTAATAAGACATCAGCATCATTGAGGTGAAATCTTCTGGGAAGTATTTTCTGAGAGTACCAAGAAGCTGTGTCCCAGTGATAGTCAAGGTTATACCTTGTGCTATGGTTGGACTTGGTAATGTGTAAGAGTCACCCAGGTGGTGCTGGCTTTGAAGGCATGAAGGATTCATGAAGAGCAGCTGTAGCTCAGCACTGTGAGAGGTGATAGAAGGTCAATTGGTGAAGGTACAGCGTCAATTGCAATTGATGGCCCAGGACTGAAGGGGTCATTGAAAGGAGTTGAGGCTCGACATCATGAAGAGAGTCTATGAAAATCTATTGGTGAAACCTTCTTACAGTGGAAGACAGCAGTGTTTTGGAGATGCCAGTACCATGAGATGACCATCAAGAACAGCAGCAGCAGTGGAGTACAGGCAGCTGGAATCTAGAAGGCAAGTTATGCGCTACAAAGGGCAGAGCTGGAGAAATGGCCCAAGCTCATGCTGGATCCTAGATCATGAAGCCAATAGGTAATATCCATCCATGGCCTCTGCATCAGTTCCTGCTTCCTGACCTGCTAGAGTTTCAGTCCTGACTTGCTTTGGTGATGAACAGCAAGCTGAACAAACCCTTTCCTCCCCAACTTACCTTTGGTCATGATGTATTGTGTAGGAATAGAAACCCTGACTAAGACATCATGTATAAAGGGTTGAGGATACAAGGAGAATAACATTTAAGTCCAGCTTTTCACTGTGAAGATGCACCAAGGGAAATTTAAACCTCTGGCAACAGTGTTTGATGAGCCTGCTACCTTTCCTGAGTCATCCACTCCATGGAGTTTCTCAGTATGTGCACCATGCTGGATTCACTCAGTAGTTCCAATGGGAGAATTTCCACTTCACTGACCTGCAGAGTGGGTGTTGAAGTGATTTTTGGAAGCAGTGCACAGCCATGACCCTCAATCCATCCAGGACCTCTCTGAAGCACAGCACTTCTTTTAGTATTCCTCACTTCTGGCAGCAACAGCAAGATCAAAGAAAGCCTTGGTAGTCCAGTTTCTAGGCCCTGCTTCAGTCATAGAAGGCAAGATAAGAGGCCTGAGAATGCCGGAGAAGAGATGGTTGAATGTGTAGATGTAAGACATCTGACACATTTGTGACATTGAGGAGGGAGATTTCACCAGCTTCATAGTCCAAAAAGATCCCAATGCAGCAAGATTGCTAATCTTGGAGCACAGGCACCGAGGGAGAGGACAGGACCATGTACTCGCTCCCCCTCAGCAGCCACATGACCCAGACACCATTCTCTGGGGACAGTGTGGTCTCCCCTTTCCTCAGCACTGAGTCTTGGCCTAGCCCTAGCTCTAGCTCCCAGTCTTCTCTTTCCCCCATGATGATTTCCCAGTAATGCCTCCTGGAGGAGGAGTCCTTCAGGCCCAGGATGCAAGGCCAGGTACCAAAGCATTCAGGGTTGCTGGGGACATCCCTCCAGACCTCTGTGTCCTGCACAGTGCACAGGTCCACCATTAAGAGCAAACTTGGTTGGGAAGTGGCCAGTGGCCAGATCCAGTTTCATGTCCACTGTGGAAAGAGTTTTACAGAGCACAAAATTAAGCAGAAATGCATAAAAAAATTTACGTCCTTTCTCCTCCTTTCTTCCCTCTCTCCCTTCCTTCTTTCTACTGCTGTGCTGAGGATGAGCCCTAGGCACCACTAAGAACCCTAGTGGTTTCTCATTTCTCTCATGCAGAAAAGCTGTGCCTTGCGAATGCCTTGATTTTGGCCTCACAGAACTCTGCTGTACACTATGGGACATCCATGGCCTGCCAAATGCCATAGTTAAATCCGTTGCTTTGTGTGAACAAAAAATATCAGAATGTGCAGCTGGGGAAGATGGTGTGGGCAGGTACATGTTTGTGTGTGTGTGTGTGTTTCAGAAAGAGACAGAGAGAGTCCCTTGTTTTTGCTGGTGTGAAATGATTCATTTCTTGTATCACTTGGGTGTAGTTACCCTCCTTATGTAGGAGTTTTCCTTCTAGTATCCTCTGTAGGGCTGGATTAGTGGAAAGATATTATTTCCTCCATCTATGGTGACAGAAAATTTTGCTGGATACAGTAGTCTGGGCTAATATGCGTGGTCTTAGGTTCTACAAGGCATTTACCAAGGACCTTCTGGCCTTTAGAGTCTCTGTTGTGAAATTGGGTGTAAATCTTTTCATATGTTGCTTGGCCTTTTCCTCTTGCCGCTTTTAATATTATTTCTATGTATTGTACATTTAGTGTGTTGATTATTAGAGGGTGAGAGGTTTTTCTTGTCTGATCCAATTTGCTTGTTGTTCTGTAACCTTCTTGTACATTTAAACACATCTCTTTCTTTAGGTTAGGGAATTTTTCTTCTATAATTTTGTTGAAGATATTTTGTGGGCCTTTGATCTGGGAATCTTCTCCTTCTTCTATTCCTATTGCTTTTAAGCTCGGTCTTTTCATCGTGTCCCAAATTTTATGGATACTTCCTCTTAGAAAAGTTTAGATTTGGCATTTTCTTTGAGAGATTTATTGATTTCTTCTATCATATCATTTGTAACTGAAATTCTCCTTCATCTCTTGTATTCTGCTGGTGATGCTTTCATCTGTATTTCCTGCTTTCTTTCCCAGGTTTTCTATCTCCAGGATTCCCTCAGTTTTTGCTTTCCTTATTACTTCTATTTCCATTTTCAAGTGTGGAACAGTTATGATCATTTCCTTCACCAGTTTGTTTTCATGTTTTTAAACATTTTTCTTTCTGTTTATTCATTTCCTCTTTAAGGGCATCTATGTGTTTGATTCTATTTTCTTGTATTTCTTTACAGGATTTTTTTTTTGTTCCTCTTTAATGACCTCTATCATCTTCATAAGATTAGAGTTAAAGTCATTTTGTTGTGATTCATGTGTGTTAGCATATCCAGGGCTTGCTGAACTAGAATAGCTGGGTGCTGGTGGTGCCATATTACCCTGGCTTTTTTGATTATATTCTTACATTGGCCTTTAGCCACTTGGTTGCCCCTGGTGTTGGTAGGCCTTTTAGTCCCTGTTGACAGCAGGATTCTGGGACTTCAGTTAAAGGTGGTATTCCCTGATGGCAACAGGCCTCTGGGATTTTAGGTAGAGCTGATTGTCCTGGGTAGCAGTGGACTTTCAGGAATGTAGGCAGAGCTTTTGGTCCCCGATGGCTGCAGGCCTTTGGGATTACAGGTAGAAATATGGACTAGAAGTTGGATTATATAGGGGACAGGGCAAACCTCATGGATTCTGGGATTTCTGGAGGATCCAGTGAACAGGGAGGGGATTAGGGTTTGGGGATTTCACTTGGTTGTCTTGATTAATATTAGGCATTGATAACATTCAAACAATTGTACGCCATGATATATATATATGTATATATATACATATGTATATATATACATAAACATAATCAGTATACAAATTAAAGGCTTGATTTTTTAACATTTTAAAAATATGGCACACAATTCAATTATCTGTGCTGAAGCAGGGGGAAACTCAAAACAATAAATCTGTGATCCAATTATATGTGCTTCTTTCTCATAGAAGACTTGTTGGTAAATACAGTAGATGTATTCTTTATGTGATGCATGCATGAATCTATAGGAAATAGAAAAGCATGCATGGTGGCAAATTTTAATAACTTGTCATTTGGATAACAATTATCAATTTTGCCTAAACGTCTTGCTATGCAATAGGCCAAGTATTGCCAAGTATCAGTACTCAGCTATAACTAATTGGATTGCTGTTTGAAACAAGCAACAAATGTTCAACGGGTTCTTTTTTTTAAAAATTGAATGTCGCCTTCATTTATATTGCCAATGGTAAAACCTATCCCGATTTCCCCCCTCCTCAAAGACCCCCAGGCCCTCCTACCCCCTGCCTCTACATATATGCCCCTCCACCCGACCCATTCACACCTCCCCCCTCCTGCCTTGATTTCCCTTTGTTGAGGCATCTATTGAACCTTTACCTGACTGTCCGGAGCCATAATGGGACAAGCTAATATACTAGCAGGTGATCATTCTGAAATGCCTCCTTTGGATTATTATATAATCTGCGACAGATGAGCCCTCATCCAGCAAGGCTGTGGGGGACTCATTTTAGGAAAGATTCCTGCTATTAATATGCTTTTCCTGTTGTTATTAACCATATATAATAATCAATAAGCAATAGCACACCCTTTTGGAGCATATCTTTGCAGATCCACGAAGATGTATTGTCTTATAGTGATGCTATGTAGACAAATAGGTGACTTAAGTTTTAATGATGATCCTATAAGAATTCCTAAAATTATATCTGTGATTATTAAGTTCTTTTATAAGGGACTGCTACTAGCATCTTTTTCTGATAGTCAAGACTGCAACGAGGACTCCGCCAGTCTCTCAAGTGTCACAAGTTAATTGCTCTTAGATGGCAACCAGACTTTCTCCTGCTCAGAGCACATTCCAAAAGGTTGTAAAACAATTAACCAAAGGTCATAAAAAGGGAACTAGGATTTATTGTAGGTGTTAGGACAGAAGATAAAATATTGACTGGGTTTATCTATACAAAACTTCACTTATAACTTAGTTATGGTTTTAAACTTTTTACGAACCTGTAGAGAAGACAAATGATAGCTAGATAATTACTTCTAATGGATAGGCATGTAAACATTCTCTGTTGTAAACTTCTAATTCAATTTATGACTTGGTATGTTGTGTGAATTTATGATGAACTTTGTAACATGTGATCATGTATTTTGAAAGATGTTTAAGGGCTGAGGACAAGAGAAGTCAGATGAGAAGAATTAAGTGAGAGGAACAGAGCTGAGAGAAGAACTGAACTGAGAAGTTTTTAGTCAGAAGAGAACAAGATTAGAAGGAGAATGCAAAGTGGAATAACTTAGAAACTATAGGTAGCATAAAATAACTAAGAGAACAATGTGCAGGAGGCAGAGGGAAAGAGGAAAAAAAAAGATGTTGCAGAGAGCAGAAGGAGCAGGCAGGCTTCCCCTTACCATGGGACAGGACAGGTCCCATGGTAAGGACAAGGCAGGCTTAGTCTTATTAAGAGAAACAAACTTTTTTCTTATAAACCTGGATTTAATTCATTTAGCATTAAAAGGGTGGAAGCTTTTTCTTTCTCGCTGCAATAAATATTGGAGTCCATTTTTCATCCAGAATGAGTGAGTTCTTTCTGCACCAGTGCTTGGTCTTTTGCTCCATATGCATATGTAAGTATGGATGTGTGTGTAAGTATGTAATTGTATGTATGCATGTGTGTGTATAAGTATGAAATTGTGAGAATGCATGCAAGCTGGGCCCAGCTGACTGCATGAAAATATGTATGAAGCTGTATGAATTTATGTGAGATCATGCATATTCACTCATGTAGAAGTTTTTTTTTTTTTTTTTTAATTTCTGCAAGTGTTATCCTCTTCTGCTGGTTCAATAGAAGTTTATTGCTCCTAACTTACCCCTAGACTGAGAAGCAAGAGGCATCTGGACAATAGGGAAAGGTCTCTAGTAACTAATCCTTTACTTAATCTCTTGCTGTTTTAGAATGAGGTGTTAAAAGCCTGAGACTGCTGTCTCTGGCTTCAGAGGAACACAGAAGGCAGGTCAGCTATGTTAGCCTAGTAACTTAGATAAGTAAACTGTGTATTATACAGCAACCCTAAATGTTCCATTAAGACAAAGTCTTACCCCAGAAGTTTGTAAGACAAAGTATTATCCCTGCTTTCACTATGTTTAGGTATGGGCCTTGGATCCTGATCTCTCCAAGACTTTTATCATGAAGGGATGCTAGATTTTGTCAAAAGCCTTTTCAGTATCTAATGAAATGACCATGTGGTTTTTTTCCTTTCATTTGTTTATGTAGTGGGTTACATTGATGGATTTCCATATATTGAACCATCCCTGCATCCCAGGAATGACGCCTACCTGATTGTGGTGAATTATAGTTTTGATGCATTTTTGGATTTTGTTCAGTATTTTTGCATCAATGTTCATGAGGGAGATCGGTCTGAAGTTCTCTTTCCTTGTTTAGTCTTTGTTTGGTTTAGGTATAAGCATTATTGTGGCTTCATAGAATGAGTTGGGTAGTGTTCCTTGAGTTTCTATTTTGTGGAATAGTTTGAAGAGTATCAGTATTAACTCTTCTTTGAAGATCTGATAGAATCCCCTGCTAAACCTATCTGGTCCTGGGCTTTTTTTGATGGGAGACTATTAATGACTGCTTCTATTTCTTCAGGACTTATGGGTATGTTTAGGTGGTTTGTCTGATCCTGTTTTAATGCTGGCACCTGGTATGTATGTAGAAAACTGTCCATTTCATCCAGATTTTCAATTTGTTGAGTATAAACTCTTGTAGTAGGATCTGATGATTTTTTTGAATTTCCACAGTACCTCTTGTTATGTCTCCCTTTTCATTTCTGATTTTATTAATTTGGATACTGTCTCTGTGCCCACTAGTTAGTCTGGTTAATGGTTTATCTATCTTGTTGATTTTTTTCAAAGAACCAGCTCCTTGTTTTGTTGATTCTTTGTATAGTTCTTTTTGTTTCTGTTTGGTTGATTTTGGCCCTGAGTTTGATTATTTCCTGCCATCTACTCCTCCTGGGTATACTTGCTTATTTTTGTTCTAGAGCTTTCAAGTGCACTGTCAAGCTGTTAGTGTAAGCTCTCTCCATTCTCTTTTTGGAGGCACTCAGAGCTATGAGTTTTCCTCTTAGCACTGCTTTCATTGTGTCCCATAAATTTTGGTATGATATGTCTTCATTTTCATTAAATTCTAAAAAGTCTTTAATTTTTCTTTATGTCTTCCCTGACCAAGCTATCGTTGAGAAGAACATTGTTCAAAGTCCACATGCATGTGTGTTTTCCATTGTTTTTGTTTGAGCTTAATACCAACCTTAGGCCATGGTGATCTGATAAGGTACATGGAATATTTCAATATTTCTGTATCTGTTGAGGCCCATTTTGTGACCAATTATATGGTCAGTTTTGGAGAAGGTACCATGAAGTGCTGAGAAGAAGGTATATTCTTTTGCTTTAGGGTGTTCTATAAATATCTATTAGATCCATTTGGTCCATAACTTCAGTTAGTTTTACTGTCTCTCTCTTTAGTTTATGATTCCATGATTTGTCCATTTTTGAGAGGGGTCTTAAAGTCTCCCACCATTATTGTGTGGGGTGCAATGTGTGCTTTGAGCTTTAGTAAAGTTTCTTTTATGAATGTGGTTGCCCTTTTGTTTGAAGCATAGATGTTCAGAATTGAGAGTTCATCTTAATAGACTTTTCCTTTGACTAGTATGAAGTGTTCATCTTTATCTTTTTTGACAACGTTTGGTTGAAATTCCATTTTTATCCCATGTAAGAATGGCCACTCCAGCTTGTTTCTTGGGACCATTTGCTTGGAAAATTGTTTTCCAATCTTTGACTCTTAAATAGTGACTGTCTTTGTCACTGAGGTGGGTTTCTTGTATGCAGCTAACCATTGGGTCCTATTTACGTATCCACTCTCTTTGTCTATGTCTCTTTATAGGGGAATTGAGACCATTGATATTAAGAGATATTAAGGAAAAGGGATTGTTGCTTACTGTTATCTTCTTAGTTAAAGATGAAATTCTGGTTGTGCAACTATCTTCTATTGGATTTGTTGTAAGATTACCTTATTGATTTTTCTATGGTGTGGTTTCCTGCCTTGTGTTGGTATTTTCTCCATTATCCTTTGCAGAACTAGATTTGTGGAAAGATATTTTGTAAATTTGCTTTTGTTGTGGAATGTCTTGTTTTCTTCGGCTATGGTAACTGAAAGTTTTGCTGTGTATAGTAGTCTGGGCTGACATTTATGTTCTCTTAGGGTCTATATGACATCTGCCCAGGATCTTATGGCTTTCATAGTCTCTGGCTTTTGTTGTTGTTGTTGTTGTTTTGTTTGGTTTTACTGTTTTTGTTTTATTATATTTTATTTTATGCCCTATCCCTCTCACCTGATGCAGTTCTAGACTGTGGACAATTGCCTAATAAACTTTGTCGTCCCAATTCACTGTCACACCCTGGCTGATCTCAGCTTTGGGCCTATGCTGAGTCAGTCTAGCCTGTATCCCTTTTGCACCCCTGCAGCAACAGCCTTCAAAAGATGACATTCATAGCGCTAGCATTAATGCTGTATGTTGCTTACTGTGTTGTATACATAACTTTTTCTGCTCCTGTGGCACTCCACCCAAGACAGCATCCCTCAGTTGGTCTCTCCTGTTTCCAAGTCCTGCATTCAGGGGTCAATCTGTAACCACCTGCAGCTATGGAAAGTGAGGTCAACTGGAAGGAAAGCTGGGGCTGAAATAGAAAGGACAGGTGGGTAAGAGAAAAAGGGGCCAAGACAAAGTTTTTCTGATCAAGGCTCAGTGTTTAATGGGGAGCTCCAAATTTAAAGGTGGGGAAAACCCTTCCTCAAATGCTGGGAACTCATGTGCAAAACCGGTTTAGTTGCTCAGCAGGTGGTTGGCTCCTCTCAGGAAACTTCAGGACCTTGAAGAACAATGGACTTCACCTTGGTCCAAGAGGTCCACCCTAGGTGGGGGAGGCTGTGGCTAGCACTGAGGTCTGGAATTCCTGCTTAAAGGCTGGGGAGTAGGGCACAGTTTCATGCAATGTGTGCTCAGATGCTGATTTCTAGGCCCAGACACATGGCTGCAGCCCAGAAGATTGCATGGTCAGCCATCTCCAGTCTGTCATATAAAAATTGTTTTGACCATCACTGATTGATTAATAAAGTTTTGATTAACCAATTACCTGGGCAGAAGAGAATATGGCAGGACTTACAATTCAGGTAGGAGGGTTCCATGGACAGAGCAGACTAGAGCAGGACTAGGAGGAGAAGAGGTGTGGAGAGACCATCTGGAGAGAACAGAAGGATTTGCAATGAGGTAATGATGAGAGAGCAGCCATGAGGACACACGTGGACTTGAGGGAGCCAGGGCATGACCAGAATGCAAGTAAGGGGCATTTGTCTGGGCATTAGTAGCCTAGTCAGGTTAGAATAGCTCAGAACATGCCCAGCTTAGATTGGCAGCATTTATTAAAAATACAAGGATCTATAACTGACTTGAGTGGAGCATAGAGACACCAACAAGTACTTGGGAGCAAAAAGAGTGTAGAAAACCCCAAAGAATTAGTCCTACAGGAATGAACTTTGGGGTTGTGTAGCTTGGCCACAGTTCCTGGTCTCTGCTTTGCTTCCTGAGGACGGATTTCTGCACATTGCCATCCTTTCTCTGTCTGCTGCCATGTCTTTCCCACCTTGAGGGTCTGTATCCTCCTGGGACTGTGAGCCAGAACACACCCTTCCTCCCTTGGGCTGCTTCATAGGATGTTTTATCACAGCATCCGGAGAAGAAATAACATACACACGATTCTCAATTTGGACTCTAACTTAGTATATTTATATTATCAGCAAATACATTGTGATGAACAATTAGAAAATTTATTTTGGAGTATTAGAGGCAAAGAAAGAGGCAAACTACTTATGCTGTCCATCGTTCCTTTGGGAACAGTATTTTTTCCAAGTGATTTCATTTTACTGTAGTGATGTTGTTTATTGTCACAATAGGTCATTGCTTGTGGGAGGTATACTTTACTTATTTGTGTGTGTGTGTGTGTGTGTGTGTGTGTGTGTGTGAATGTAGACATGTTGGGGAAGAGGAGTGTGGAACCGTGAACACACACACAGACACAAGTACACATAGAGAGATACAGAAACACACACACACACACACACACAAACACACAGAAGACAGAGGAGGGAATCATATCCCTCTTCTATCACTCTCCACTTCCTCCTTTGAGGCAGAGACTCTCCCTGAACCTGGGGATCATGTTTGCTCAGCAAAATTGGTGACCAGCAAGCACCAGTCATCTACCTTTCTCTGCCCAGCTAGGAGCTGGGGTACAGGTGTGAGCAGGATACAAGGCTTGGTACATGGGTGCTGAGATGCCAGTGCTGGTCCTCCTGATTGCCCCAACTCTGCTGAGTCACCTCATCAGTCAATGTTTTTTGTTACTATTTTCTTCTATAGCATTACCAAACTCCTGCAATCCTCGGGGCTTTTCACCTGGTGTGCTAGGGGACTCCTCAGAATACACTCGACTTTATTTTCTGCTTCTTAAGACTCAAAACTACCTCTTTGTCTTTTCACATTCTAGATGTATTTTCAGCACAGATTTCTTCCCCAAACCCTTGGTTGACAATCACTGAATACTAAGGTTTCTGCCATGGCACTGCTGTAATGTGTTGCATTGTCATGTGCTAGGAACCTGGAAGCCAGCTGCCTGTGAGGCAGGCTGAAACCACATAGGTTTCCTCTGGGTCCCAACTCCAGTTGTCACTCTGCCCAGGCCCCTGCTGCTTCTCATTTTACAGTTGAGCAAAGTTCATATCAATGGATATCATGTCATTGTGCAAGGACATTCATTCTATCCAGTCTTACTGCAATTCCCTTCAATTAAATAACTTGGTTATAACAGGGAGAGATTAAGTGGGCACTTAGAAACAGCCCTTCATTCTCCACAGAATGCAATGAAGTATCAGCACATTTGAGTGTACCTAAAACTCTGGGAAGTTTGAGTCACTTCACTTATAAAAATGGTTTTCAGGAATAGATGCTATAATTCTACAGGAGTGGAGCTGAGCTCTCTGGGGTGATCCGTGGGATCAGAGCTACAGACACAGACTGCCCGGCACAGCAGCTGCTCCTGATGTAGGTGAGTGCTAAGCTCTTGAGACAGGAGTGATTAGAATGGCAGGTGGTGGGATCTCAAGGTTTTGTTACAGAATATTCCAATTCCACAATTTTAAGACCTATGCCATAATTCACAGCACTTTTGTTTTTTGTTTTGTTTTGCTTTATTTTGTTTTGTTTGTTTTTTGGATTTGGGTTTTTCGAGACAGGGTTTCTCTGTATAGCCCTGGCTGTCCTGGAACTTACTCTGTAGACCAGGCTGGCCTCAATCTCAGAACTCTGCCTGCCTCTGCCTCCCAGAGTGCTGGGATTACAGGCGTGCTCCACCACTGCCCGGCTTTCACAGCACTTTTGAAAGAGAGAATTCAATGTAGCTATTCCTCATCCCATAACCTCATAAGTATTCTCCATTCACATTCACAGTAAAATATATAAAGCATGGCAATAGCCTATACCAACTAAAGTGATGTGAAAGGTCATAGGGTTATTGGATTATGTTCTACTGTAGCATTCATTGGTTCTACCCACCGATTCTCATTACACATTTTAAAGAAACTTTAAAAACTTTTGTAAATATAAATTGTTTCCTCTTTTCCTTTAATTTCTTAGAATGAAATCCAGGGCAAATATTAATACTTCCCAGGTAAGGAGTCAGCTCTATATTTTCAACTCCCAGATGGCTACAGGTTACAGTGGTTTGGTTTCATTTCACTCTTCCCTGAGGTTGACTGCAACTCAGTCTGACTTATAATGTGAAACACAGAGAAAAACTCAGAACTGAAGTTTGCGACTAGCATGGTAATTGTCTTAATTATGTTCTTAGTGTCCACTAATACTATATTTTTCAGTACTTCACCAAAAATTTATAAATATATCTACAGAACATTTCACCAAAACACCAAAGAATATACTTTCTTCTCCGCCTCTCACAGAACCTTCTCCTAAACTGACCATATATTTAGTCACAAAGCAAGCTTCAACAGATAAGAGAATGTACAGACAATTCCTTCCATCTTAACAGATCACCATGGAGCAAAGCTGGACCTCAACAACAACAGAAACAAGTGAAAGCCTATAAATCCATGGAAAGTAAAAAACTCAGTTACCACTGGCTTAAAGAAGAACTAAAGAAAGAAATGAAAGCCTTTCTAGAATTCAATGAAAATGAAGTCACAACATACGCAAAGTAATGGGACACAGTGCAGGCAGTGCTAATAGGAAAGCTTATAGTATTAAATGCCTTGATAAAGAAATTGGATATGGATAAAGAAATCTCATGCTAGAAACTTATCAGCACCCTTAAAACCTCTAGAAGAAAAAGAAGTACACACACCCAAGAGAAATAGATTGCAGAGAAGAATCAAACTCTGGGTTTAAATTAATAATTAGTAAAAGAGAGAATGATACAAAGAATCAATGAAATCAAGAGTTGGTTCTCTGAGAAAATCAAGGAGAAAGAGAAGCCCTTAACCAAACTAACTAAAAAGCAGAGAGACAGGACCCACATTAACTATATCAAAAATGGAAATGGAAACATAACAACAGACACTGAGGAAATTCAAAGAATCATTAGGTCTTACTTCAAAAGCCTGTTCTCAACAAAATTAGAAAAATCTAAGTGAAATGATGATTTTTCTGGATAGATTCTACTTACCAAAGTTAAATCAAGGCTGGGCAAACTTCCTAAATAGTTCTATAACCCTTATGGAAATAGAAGCAGTCATTAAAATTCTCCAGCAACAACAAAAAAGTTCAGGTCCACATGGTTTTAGCATACAATACTACCAGACTTTCAAAGAAGAGCTAATACCAATACTCCTCAAACTCCACAAAATAGAAACAGAAAGAACTTTGCCAAACTCATTCTATGAGGCCACAGTCACCTTGATATATAAACTACACAAAGACTCAACCAAGAAAGGGAATTTAAGACGAACTCCTCTTATGAGCATTGACAGAAAAATACTCTTTAAAATGTGTACAAACCACATCCAAATACAAATCAAAAATACCATCCATCATGATCAAGTAAGCTTCATCCCAGCGATAGAGGGGTGGTTCAATATATAAAAATGCATCAACATAATCAATTAAATAACCAAACTGAAAGAAAAAAAACCACAGGATCATCTCATTAGATGCTGAAAAAGCCATTAGATACTGACAAAAATCCCTTTTACGTTATAAGTCTTGGAGAGATTGGGAATTCAAGGAACATACCTAAACATAATAAAGGCAGTTCATAGAAAGCCAGTAGCCAGCATCGAATTGAATGGAGAGAAATTCAAAAGCAATTCCATTACAATCAGGGAGAAGACAAGGCTGTACACTTTCTGAGTATCTTTTCAATATGGTACTTGAGGTTCTAGCTAGAGCATTAACACAACTAAAGGAGATCAATGAAAAGGAAGAAGGCAACATATCACTTTTCATAGGTAATATGATAGTATGTGTGTGTGTGTGTGTGTGTGTGTGTGTGTCCCCAAAAATTTTAACAGAGAACTCCTACAGCTGATAAACACCTTCGGGAATGTAGCTTGATACAAAATTAACTAAAAAAATTAGTAGCCCTCCTTTATACAAAGGACAAATGGTTTGAGAAAGAAATCAGACAAAGAACACCCTTCAAAGTAGCCACAAGTAATACAAAATATCTTAGTCTAACTCTATCAAAGCAAGTAAAAGACCTATGTGACAAGAACTTCAAGTCTCTGATGAATGAAACTGAAGAAGATATCAGAAGGTAGAAAGATCTCCCATGGTCACAGATCAGTAAGATTAACATAGTAAACATGGCCTTACCAAAAGCAATCTACAGATTCAATGTCATTTCCATGAATATTTATACACAGTTCTTTATGGATGTTGAAAGAGCAGTTTTCAACTTTATTTGGAAACCAAAAGATCCAGACTCAACAAAGAAAGAATTTAAGAAGAACTCCTCTTATGAGCATTGATGGAAAAATGATCTTTAAAATACTCACAAATCAAATCCAAAATGAGCCTATACAATAAAAGAACATCTGTGGATATCAGCATCCCTGACAAAAAGCTGTACAACAGAGAAATAGCAATCAAAACTGTATGTATCTGTATAGAAAGAATGGAATTGAATTGAAGATGCATAAATACACTCAAATACTTATGAACAAAAAAGCCAAAACCATACACTGGAAAAAAGAAAGTATCTTCAACAAATGGTGATGATCTAACTGGATATCTGTATGTAGAAGAATGCAAATAGATAGACATTTATCATCCTGCACAAAACTCAAGTCCAAGTGAATCAAATACCTCAGCATGAATCCAGATACATTAAATCTAATAGAACAGAAAGTAGGGAATATATTTGAACTCCTTGGTATATGAGAAAAAAAAAATCCTGAACAAAACATCCATAGCTCAGGCACCGAGATAAACAATTAACAAAGGATTCCTCATTAAACTGAAAAGTTCTGTAAGGCAAAGGATATCATCAATAGGACAAAATGGTAGTCTACAGAATGGGAAGATTTTCACCAACCTCCAACAGAGGACTAATATCCAAACAATTAAATAATTCAAGAAGTTAGGGACCAACAAACTGACCCAATTAAGACTGGGATACAGAGCTAAGCAGAGAACTGTCAACAGAGACATCTCTAATGGCCAAGACACTTAATGGCTTAGATCAAAACCGTAAGTGGCAGCACATGCTGGCAAGGGTGTGGACCAAAGGGGACACTCCTCCATTCTCCTTGGGAGGGCAAACTTGTACACCCACACTGGAAATCAAGCTGGTGGTTTCCCAGAAAATCAGGAATACTTCTACCTCATGACCTAGCTATACCATAAAACTCCTGGGCATATACCTAAAAGATGGTCCACTCTACCACAAGGATGAAGAGATGCAGGAAACCTGCCTCTGCACTTTTCCACCGCTTGCACAGAGTTCCGCTCTCCTTCTCCCTTTCCCAGCATAAATGCTTCTAGCCTTTCAGAGAGGTCAAGGGGCCCAGCCTGCCACCAGGATATTGCAATTTCCCTTTCCATGGTGGCACCATCTTCCCCCTAAGAAACACCCCCAACCCTGCTGGGGGAGCAGCAGATGCCAGCTTTGGGAACAGACAAATGGCAACATATCCCAGCCTCTGTGTCACTGAGGCAGGCATTCTCCTTGATAACTAACATTTCTCCAGTGAAGATGGCTCCTGTCTTTGATAGAAAGAAGGGTTAAACTCCTTGAAAAGATAAGTGCTCCACTCTTGAGCCGTGAGAGAAGGGCAATTAAGTGTTCACAGACAGCTGTGGCCAGTTTGTTAAAACACACTAGTTCCTGATAGCATCGTAAAGTTACATCCCAGGTCAGAAGGGTCCCCGCTCCAAGCTGCATGATTCTGCCCTGCTGTCTGAAAAAACAATAACAGGTTTGAAGGATGGCTTCCACTTGTCACTTCTCCTGTCAAGTAACTCCAAAGCCAAGGATCCCTGCGTATGCATATGTGTGTATAGAAACTCCAAGCCCCTGGACTCAAGGATCATATTCCTAACCTGTGCAGTGGGAAAGGTTTTTGCTCTGGGTCTGACTCAAATAAAGGCTCTCTTTGTTATATTACAGTGTACTTGGAATTCTTAGAGTTTTTCTGGGGTTCCTGAGAATTCGGCATAACAGGGACCCTGCTCCATTACTTTCATAGTGATTGTATTCATAATAGACAGCAACTGGAAACAACTTAGATTTCCCTCAACCAAAAAATGGATAAAGAAAAGGGGTAATTTACCCAATACTACTCATCTATTAAAAACAAGGACAGCATGAAAATTTCAGGCATACAGATGGAACTAGAAAATATCCTGAATGAGGTAACCCAGACCGAAAGGACATGCATAGTGCGTATTCAAGTATAAGTGGATATTAGCCATAAACTACAGGATGCTCCTGCTGTAATCCAAAGATCCAAAGAAGCTAAATAGCAAGGAAGGTCCAAGGGGGGAATACTAGAATCTCATGCAGAAGGTGAAATGAAATAATTATTGAAAGTGTATCTACAGAGGGGACTGGTTGGGAGAGGAGATGGGGGCAGGAATGGGAATGCTCAGGTGTGAGGAGAGAAGGCCAGGAGAGTGAATGAAAAACACAGACTTGGAGGGGACATCTCTAGGATGTGCCAGAGCCCTGGTATGGAGGATGCTCCTAGGAGTTTATGGGGGGTGATTCAAGCTGAGACCCCTAACATTGTTAGATATGGAGCCTGAAGTGGCGCCTCCTGTAGCCACTCAGGACTCCCGGTGAAGGGATGTTCAGGATACAATGTCACCCACAAAACCCTTGGCCTGAAATTTGTCCTGCCTTCAGGAGGTGCAGGGACAAGGTGGAGAGGAGGCAAAGGAAATTCTCTACTAATAAGTGACCGCACATGAGATGCATCCAATGAACAAGAACCAACCCCTGATGCTACTAATGATTCTCTGTTATGCTTGCAGACAGGAGCCTAGCATGTCTGTCCTCTGAGAGGTCCCACCAAGCAGCTTACTGAGGTAAATGAAGAATCCCACAGTCAAACATTAAATGGAGCTTTGGGGGTCTTGTGAAGAGTTGGGGAAAATGAAGGGACCTGGATGGCATAAGAACTCCATAGTTAGACCAACAACATCAACTAACCTGGACACTTGGGGAGTCACAGATTCTGAACCATCAACCAAAGAGCATTCATGGACTGGACCTAGGCCAACACAGATATGCAGCTTGGGCTTCATGATGGTCCCCTAACAAGTGAAAAGAGGGCTTTCCTTAACTCTGTTGCCTGTCTGTGGATCCTGTTCCCCTGATTGAGCTGTCTTGTCTGAACTCAGTGTGAGAGGATGTGCCCTCTCTGTCAGTAACATGATGTGTCATGGTGGGTTGGTATCCAGGGGGTGTTACCCTTTCTCAGAGGAGAAGGGGAGAGGGAATGGGAAGAATGGACTCTGTGAGGAGGGGGATGAGAAGAGGGGAGCTTAGAATGGGATGTAATTGAATAAATAAATTTTTGTTAAAATCCCCATTATATCATGGTATATAGTATGTATTCACCACCTAAAGAGGAGGGAGGAAGGCATAGTAAGGAAAGATTAGACTGCAACATGATAAAACCCAGCAGAGGAAACAACAAAACCTACAGTTCCATGTCCTGCATCTAGGATTTGAAATCCTCTCTGTTCCAAAGGCTTAGGTATCCTCCCTGGTCCAGCTTGGTTGCCTGCAGCACACAGAGCCTCTGCCTTGACCATGTGTACAGGTATCCTTGACAGATGTCCCACAGTTCTGCATCTCCAGCATCCTGGGGTCTCCACTGCAATCTAGGCTTCACCTTGCTTCATAGCTGCATGCAGGGACTGGGACCCCACCACACACTGTCGGGGTGCAGCTGCTCTCCATGCCCCTCCCCGAGTCCTTCATCTTTCATGCCTTCAAATACAGCTCCAGGTAGACAATTGTGCCAAGATGCGATGCCAGCTTGACACAGAGCCTGTGCCTACCATCTCTCACCTGACCACAGCTGCATCAGTTCTGATCCCATGGAACCAGCTCCTAGGCAGTCACTGTTGAGGAGCAAAGATCTGCCCTAGAGAACCACTTCATTGAGGCTCCATATCATAACGGTTCCAAATCTCCCCAAACACCATTGCTACTGGGGACTGAGGATTCAAATACAGGATTTGTAGGAACAGATCACCCTTGAATCATAGCAATGGGGGACACATAAGGTCAGAGTATTGAGTATACTTACCAACCTCAGACTTTGAATTTAGAGTCAGTTCATGGATTACATTAACTATAAGAAAATAAAACAGTAAAAGGGAGCCATTCACAGATGATGCAATTCATTTCTTTTTAACTTTTATTTCATCTGCATTGGTACAGGTAGTTGTGAGCTAGAAATTTAACACAGATACATTGGAAAAGCAGGAAGCTCTCTTAACCACTGAGCTATCTCTCCAGTGAGAGTCATTGTATTTTGTCCTAGAAATAGAAAATTACCTTAGACAATTTGAGGGAGGTATCCTGACACTTAGATTTCTATTAAATAACCCAGGTCTTTTGGGAGCACTATTTTATCCTGTGCAGGGTATCTCTGTCTAAGTCCCTTTCACTTTATAATTTTACTATATTTTTAAGTGAAGTAAAGTAATATTATTTTTCTTCTTCTCTTTCTTTTCTCTAACCTCATCTACATTTTCACTTTTCAAATTTATATCCTCCTTTTACCAATTATTACACTTATAGACATGTTTGTATTCATATATAGTATATAAAATATGTATATAATAAATTATGTGGATGCAAAAAATGTGGTATATCTACACAATGGAGTACTATTCAGCCATTATAAACAATGAATTCATGAAATTCTTAGGCAAATGGATGGAGCTAGAGAACATCATACTAAGTGAGGTAACCCAGGCTCAAAAGGTGAATCATGGCATGCACTCACTAATAAGTGGATATTAACCTAGAAAACTGAAACACCCAAAACATAATCCACACATCAAATGAGTTACAAGAAGAAAGAAGGAGTGGCCCCTGGTTCTGGAAAGACTCAGTGAAACAGTATTCGGCAAAACCAGAACGGGGAAGTTGGAAGGGGTGGGTGGGAGGACAGGGGAAGAGAAGGGGGCTTACGGGACTTTCGGGGAGTGGGGGGGCTAGAAAAGGGGAAATCATTTGAAATGTAAATAAATTATATCGAATAAAAAAATATTTAAAAAAAAAAGAAGTTATGGCTGATGAGTGGCCAGAATTTAGCTCTTATTAAATACTATGTAAAGATGGTGTTGAAATGATAATGATATTTGGTTTATTTTTATAGCATAGCATTATGTATTTTTCTAATGAAACCTTTAAGGGTCACTGAAGGCCACCTCCTGCCATACCTCTCTGTATCTGGGTCTGTTAAATAAGTGTTAAACAAATGCTAAAACACCAAGTTCTGAAATGCCAACCCTATAGGAATTGTTTGCAAATTTGATTGTCTATATCTTGATATTCTTCTTCCTCTCCAGCTCTACTTTAAAGTTCAAGATGTTTTTCTTTTCCATGGATATTTTTATGGCTGACTTTGTCACTTTTGTAACTTCTAACATGTTATTGACACAGCTTTCTTTCTAGAATATTTTTAATTGGTTATACGAAGATACTTCTCTGCTCTGTCTCTCATTTAAAGAGAAGACATGACAGGTCTTTCCATGATCCCATGGTAGTTCACAGACCGCACAAGCCATCTTTGTTCATGATCTTGGTGGAGCAAAGGATCTTGAATCCATGCTAGAGCTTCCTCCTCAAGGGACTGATAACTGGCCTGAGGTGACATCTCTCATGGAATCTCCAGCCACTCACAGGGACAGGGAAGCCATTTTTTGGGAGGGAAAGAGCAGAAACACCCGTGTCCCAGGCCACCCTTCCTGTCATGGACACTAATTCCCATCTCAAGGGCATCCCTGAACCTTGCCATCTCACCATGTCTCCTGGCAAGATGTCAGTCACCAACCTAAAGTCAGTCATTAAAGACGTCATCCTCTGTATTCTAAGATTTCAAATCTCATGTCTTGTTTAAATCTTTCTCCTTGTTTTTCCAATTCACAATATGTTCTCACCATTCTACTGGAATTCTAGCTCATTGCCTGCAAAGCCCTCTAAGTAGATACATATTTCCCCACTTTCCCTAACTTTTCTCCCACACAATACCTTTTTTATATGTAAGTGTTGACTTGAACTCTATAGGCATTTAAAACCCAGCCTAAAACTTAGCCCTGGACCCTAAGAGTCTGTGTGTCTAGTGCAGGACAGCGCCTTCCCTTCTGTTGCTCCTCCCAAGCAACTCCTTTGCTGTGTTCCTGATTTCACTGTTCACCTCTAGTCCCTTAGCAGTGACAGTGTGACTTGACTTTCAAAGGGCTGCAGAGTCCAACCATCTTGACCTCCAGCTGCTGCAGTAGCAGCCTGCACTTTTCAACACTCACCACCCTACCCCCAACTCTTCTGCATTACTGTACTCACTTCTCTACAGTATCCCAGCTGGTCCCACTCCTCCCACATTCACCTTCAACATACCTACTCAGGCTCCAGCCAGTGAGCCAGTGGACTGTCCTGACCCTCACTAGTCTTAGAGTCCTGTGTAACCTTTACCCTTCATACTGAGCTCTTGGGCCCTCAAAGACCTGAGTCCAATCCCTCCTCCAATTCTGTCTTCCTCTCTCACCCCCATTTTCATTCTGCTCCAGCTACCTTGCCTGAATGGTAGAGCCATAGCAAACAAGTTCTTTCCACCACAGGACTGCTCCCCAGCTGTGACTTCTGCTCACAATTCTTTTTTCCCAGTGCTTCTTCATCTGTTTCCTTCTCCCTGATAAACCCACTCAAAGGCTTCTCACTGTACACATCTTCTCTCCACACCTCCAGAGAACATCTTCTAAGTCTCCTTCAGCAGTCTTATGAAGGCTCACTCACCCCACATGGTATATATACATCTTTCCCAACCCTCAGGACAGTCAACAAGGTTCCTTAAGCTACCTAGAAGAAAGGCGATGGGGCGACAAGACAATAGAGAGAGGCCGGACAGCCTGTCTAATCCAAATCAAGTTGTCAAACTTTAATTTTTACACAAGTCAATATAAAGGGAAGCATACAAGGTTTGGGAGGGGTAAAGGAGGAACAACCTCAGGGGGTTGGCATCATTTCTAAGAAACAGTTTCTCATAATTTCTGGTAAATCTAGTTATTGCTGCTGGAATTCTGGCATGATAAAAGGGGGGTCATGAGGCGGTGAAGTGGAAAGGGGTTGCTATAGTAACCTATCTACAGATGAACTTCAAAAGGAGGGGGTTTTGAGATTTACATAGGAATAGTTTCTGGCATGGAGATCTAAGTGAGAATGACTCCTGGTATCGAGGTCTCCTGACATTGAGAGCCAGGTGGGGATGGCTCCTGGTATGGAGTATTCTTGGCATTGAGTTCTAAGTGAGGATGGCTCCTGGCATACATCAGTATGTATCAGTTCCCAGAACACCGTGCTGAACTCTTATTTAATTACTAACTTATTTGTCAACACTTGCCTGGCTATATGAGGTCTCAGAGTCTATTCACAATACCATAGAGAAACAATAAATTTATGCATATTTACAAGGAAATCAGGGAGCTCATAATAATTTTTGTTTCTGAAGCTAAAATATATAACTCCATATATGCCAACATTTTTCCAAATTCAGTAGTAAAAATAAAGAAATAGAAGATCACCTCCCAACTCATGAACTGAATCTTCTAGTTACACAATTTACTTATGACATCCTTCTAATGTCTAGACAACCAGGCCCTTTCTTAACATAAAATTATTGATTAAAAATGAAAAAAAAAGACTGATTTTCAGTGGATCTTGGGTTTTAAAATGTGTGTGATCCTTTTCTGGGTCAAATTGGTCTAGTTGTTCTTCAAATGATTTATTTTAAAGCCACATACTAATTCTTGTGAACAAGAGGAAAAAGCAAAACAGTCCCAATATATTCCTGTCTTTTGAACAGATTTAGTGCCCACATTTTGCTTGCATGTCATATTAAATTATTTTTCTATCAAGGGACAAATTCTCATGGTCACCACTTCCTGGTTAGATCTGTGGGGACTGGAACACTGAGGTGGAAAAGGTCAACAATAAAATGAAATGTGCTAATGACCCTGGTGGGTTCAGAAGATTGCCTAGAGCATGGGGATACTGAGAGGATGCTGGCCCTGCCTCCTTTGTAGATGCTGATGAACTGAGACTCCCACAAAACTCTCTCTAGACTCCTGTAGAGTGCACCATTTTCTCAGCTGCAGCTTTCTGCTCTGCAAACACTGGGACCTTCAGACAGAGGGTGATGCCAAGGCAGGAATAGACATCTTGACTTTCTCCAGCTGTAGCATCTATGTGCATCTAATGGGGAAGACACTGCTTGTCCTGACCTCTGCAGGACCACATCGTCTGCACAGAGACATATAGTGCACTGGCCACACCCGGGTACAATGGTGAGTAGATCCTGAATGTGGGAGCTGATCTCAGAGATCTGTACTTCTCAGCTGGTTTGTTCAACAAAGACAAGCTGTGGGCTTACTTAGCAAAGCAGTAGAGTGCTCACGTACCTTGTCCCAGCTCCTGGTGAGTGAGGAGGTAACTCTTGGATACCGAGACAGGACAGCAACAGCACAGGGCACAGATTGTGTTGCTTAACTGTTAGTGGTGCACCATATTTACAGGATTAGGTATAAAAGTGCTGAATGTCACTGAAAACATAAGTTTTCTTGTGTCTGAACTTGTGGGGTTTGTGGGGAAAAGAAAAACTGATTTTTGTCAGATTAAAAAAAAAAGAAAGAAAGAAAATGAGATCTGAGGTGTGAGTTTTATTTGGGTTTTCCAACCCCACAACAGAAATAAAATATATATTGGCTCCTTGTTGGATGACCCAGTTTCCCTGCTCTGTAATTCAGCACCTGCAACCTTTTATTACAGTCAAACTTGGGGGCAGGGTAAGATCTTTAGTCTATGCTAAAATGATAAATGATAAAATAAATTTGTTTAAAAAATGTTAATGTTCAAGTAAACTGAAATACTTCCTTCTGAATACTGTCAGACCCCTAGGATCTGGCAAAACCTCACAGCCTTGACTCCAATCAAGTGCAGATATTTCCAAGATGAAGCAGTACACATGAAGACAGGGGATCCCCACTGTCTGAGCCATCAGCATCCACAAGTGACATCAGTGTGACACACTGTCTGCTCATGCTTCCAAACACACACGCTGTAGAGATGCTTCACAGGGAGAGGCCCCCTCTGTGCAGGTGAACAGCATCATGGTTTCCAACACTGTCTGTGGGCGATCTTCTTCAGGCTTTTCCTGGTCTCTATACCTGTGACCTCAACCCATGTAGGGAGAACTCAGCTTCAATTTAGTGCCTGGCCCTATCCATGTTTTGCTCTGGAACGAGGAAGTGAAAGAGGAATATTTCTCCAAGACAAGAATACCACCCTGCTGTGAGGCTGAGATAACCCATGAGTAACTGCCTGCTCTGTACCCAGGATGTGCCTGGCTCAGGCTACCCCAGCATAGGAAACTCTGCTTGATGCATGGAAAGGTATCTAATTTAGTTTAATGTCACTGACACACATAGCGTCCTTTTTGTACATCAAGTAATTTGAGATTCCTTATAGATAGAAAAATTGAAAATAGACCCAGAAAAAACTGAAGGACAATTTTATTTTATTAGAGCTTAAGACACCAAAGGGCAGGAATGCTGGAGATCCCAGAATCTGCTGGGAAGAGATAGGAATGGAAGGAGGGAGGGAGGGAGAAAGTGAGGGAGGGAAGGAGGGAGGGGGGAGGAAGAGAAAGTGATTTTTGCATTAGAGGTTATCAAAACAACAGGGTCAGCAGTGATTCTCAGCAGCTTCTTGAGTTGGAGTTGAGGTCTTGGTTAAAGAGCAAGAATGGATTTGGGCAAGTACCTGGGAAAAGGAAATAGGGAAAAAGAAAAAAAAAAACCTTCTCTTTCTGAGCAGGCAGACTGCAGGGAGAGTCTGTAAGCAGCTCTCCTTGGAGAGGGCTTTATGGTCTGGGAGTGCATTTCGTTGAAGGGACAACTGCCTGCATCCTCTTATCATGTCCTCTGGGAAGTGTTGTTTCCTTTCAACTTCTGGCTTGTGTCTCCCTGACAGTGAAATAAGATTTTGTTTCTTGTCTTTGGAGGTCTCAGCTTTGTCCAGACAAGCAGAAGCCCCTGGAGTCTACACAAAAGTGTGTTATCAACAACTAACTAAGCCATTTGTAGAGAGTGGCTTACTGACTGATAATGCTATTTTTCTGAGAGGAGTTCACTGTGTTAGTGTTCATATGTCTCAGGGAGGTGTCCAGATGTCTGAGGCAACCATGTCTGGGTCAGAAAGGATCTCATTAGCCATGGCTCAGAACATTGTGACCAAGAGGCTGGCTCAGACAGGCATATGCCTCCAATTGGTCTGGGAAGAGCTGGCTATGAACTGCTTTTTAAATTCTCTCTTTCTCTCTATCAAGTTCTATCAGTAGGACACCAGTCACGCTGCTCTGGACAAATACTTGCACAGGGAGTTAAAGTCCTGGACCTGAGGCCAAGCACAGCCAGGGAAAGGATGTCCCTCCAGAGTCTGATTCAGAAAGAGGGAGGGGTGCGCCCTTCCTGGAGCCTTTCAGACAGCAAAGGTGCCCTGTACCTGTTAAATACTGGTTTCTCAGAAACGCTAGAGCTAGTGGGAAAGCCCTGTGGAGCTGCTGGCCGGGATGGTGCTCTGTCTCGATTCCAGGTCTTATGGTTCTTTGGGCTCTAATATTGGTTTTATTTTAGGTAGAAATAAAAAAAATCTCATGTCAGAGAAATCAACAACTTAGTAGAATCAATTTTGAAATAGTGCTTTATGTAAAATCTAGTCGCTCTACTAATGACTTCAGGCCTCACAGAGACACAAACTCTGAGGGGACATGAGAGCCAGCTGGATTTTTAAAAAGAGTGTCATCAAAGCAGCCTCTTAACATCTGATGGCACGGAGGCCATTAGTGTTAACATTTCTCTTAAACATGTACATAAAAAGTCATCAAATCTTCCCAGGGGAAGGTCGTTCTTGGCTGTGTCAGTCAGAAGAATGGATGTTGGGAAGGACATCTGAACTCAGGCTGTCCTGAACACCAGACCCAAGCCCTTCATTGTGCTAGGATGTGTTTCTCAGTTCCCAGTATCCCTTTGGAAGCATCAGCTTGTTGCTATAGTAACTGGAGAGCCATTTCAGCCACCATGTGTTCAGCCTCTTTTGTCTTTCTCTCTAGTCTCCACTCTCATTCTGTTGTTTAGGAGAATGCAGAGGAGAGTTGGGGTCCTGATCTCTGAGAAGCTAATGACAAGATAAAAGAATAGACTAGCATTGTGTAACTCCTGGGGCTAGAGGGCTAGCTGGGGGCTAAGAGCACATACAGCTCCTGCAAAGGACCTGTGTTGTGTTCCCAACACCCACTTCTGGAGGCTCACAACCACTTATAGTACCAGCTCCAGCAGATCCTGTGTCCCTTTCTGGCCTCTGCAGGCACATGCACAAAGACAGAGAAACAGAGATAGATACACAGACACACAAACACACAAACACACAGACACACAGATACACAACACAAAGACAGATGTTATGTCTGTGCTTTTGTTAAACTAGAACAAATATCAGAAAGCACACACTTGTCAAGTGAAGTATGAAATAAGCGAGATCCATTTTTACATCTTTTCAAAAACTCATATAAATATCTATAACATAATAAGAAATGAAAAAAAAGACTTGTAGGTAAAAAAAAAGGTTTACAAACAAGCAACTTCTAAACATGAGAAATGGTCTTATTGATGACTGAGGGCCAGCAATTTAAAACAGGAAGATACTGATTTTGTTCAACAATACCCATGAGTTATATATTTAAGAGAAATCTGCAAATGGCATATAATACATAGAAATATAACATTGAATGATTTTAGAAAAAAATAATTTATTTCCAAGCATGGTGGTATATTCTTTTAATTCCAGGGCTTGGAAGGTAGAAGCAGGAGCATCTCTGTGAGTTTGAGGCCAGCCTGGTCTTCCTAGTGAATTATAGGCCAAGCAGGGCTACAAAGTGAGAATTTATCTCAGAGAGAGAGGAAGAAAGAGAGGGGGAAGGGAGGGAAAGAGTGAGGGAGGGAGAAAGAGAGGGAGAGAGAGGGAGCCATCCAGCCAGAGAGAGACAGAGACAGTTATGTGTGTGCTCACAACACATTTTGCTTTGTTGTGTAGCTCGGGATAGCTCTGAGCTTGATTTGTAGCCAGAGATATCCCTAAACTCCTACCTCTGTTTCCTGACTACTGGGATGACAGTGATGTACATTTCATTTACATGGTTCCAGATGGTGGAGAGAATGAAACTTGGAAGTCACACATGCTAGACAAACATGAACCCCAGCCCCATAGTTTATTTTCTATGTGTTTGGACTTAAAATATCTGGGTAGTCAAAGTTTCAAGTGATGTCACATGCCTGTGCTCATTTGAATTTGGCAGTTGCTTCTTTCCCATTTATAATGCCATTGTCTATTAAATAACAATGTTATTAACTAGGAGTTATTATCTCTAGAAGTTAATAACATACACAAACTCTTTCTGTGAACCATCCTTTTTTGATGCGGTGAAGATGGTCTGGAGGGTATGTATCCTCTGACTGGGGGTCAAAAAATTCAGGACCGATTCCTACACATGAGATGGATAAGAGCAAAGAGAAAATACTCAATTTTCAATCCTGTAAAAGAAACAGGTTTCTTTTATGAAAACAACATGTACAACCTTGATGTGTGTGTACAGAGAAGTAGGGATCTCTTAAGAACTGTGATGCCAACTTAAGCTCTCATCAAGCACGCAAGTGTGGGTTAATGTCTCCTGCCTCTCTCTGAACCCTGCAGCACTGGTTCAGGGCACGCAGGCCGCCTCAGCTTTCCTGTCTGCCAAGGAGATTAAGGGATGGATATTGGTAGAGAATCGGGCTATTTACATCTGACCAAGACTGGGAGAGCGAGACCCTTCCTTTGCTCTGCCTTTCCTGTAACGTGCTACAGAAGCAAGGGACAATGCATCTGCCATTTAGCTGTGAGGCGGGCCAACCAATCTTCTCCCAGCAGGATTCACACCTGGACCCTGAGCCTTCTCTGTTTCTTCTTCTAGCTAGCAAGAAGGAAGTCTCAGTGGGTCAAGGGACTTGCTGCTAAACCTGGTGACCTGAATCTGATCTCTCAAGCTCACATGATGGAGGGAGAAAACTGATTCCTAAAAGTTCTCCTTATACCTGCAAAGGTGAGCTAATACATACACACACACACACACACACACACACACACACACACTCAAACACACAGTCACATGCACACATATAAATGTAATTAAAACAAAACTTCAATTGGGGTTCAATTTTTCTTTAAGCAATATTTCTGATATACTTTGGAAGAAACATAAGCACCAGCTGCCTAGGCAGCAGGCCCAGAAACAGGTCTTATGAGCACCTGGTTTCACTGATAACCTATTGTCTCCTATGCCACTCTTCTATCCAGACATTCAAAATTCACTAAAAATAACAGTCAAAAGTACAGAATGTGTCCCATGCATCCCAAGCAAACTACAGTCAGTTTGATGCTGATGTGGTATAGTGCTTCACCTCCACATTTAAGTTTCTTTCTGCTGGGGACAATGCTCTAGATAGTTTTTTTTCTTGTCAATTTTGATAAACTTTAATATTTTTTAGTAGATGCCTCTATTTTTGTCAGATTATAAAATGCATAATGTATATATACATTTTATACATTTGTAAAATAATTTTAAAGGTATTTCTAGGTAACACCAGTCTGTTCTTGAATTACCAAATATTCAATAATCTCTAAAGAAAAACTCAGCAAATTTATTTTCAAATACATCTGGGTGTGAGTCATCCCTCATGGGTTTCCCTGGGTGATGTCCACACTTCCTGTCAGCTGTGCTGGGCATCTTCAGATGCTCTGGGATGATTATGCAGGGCTGTAGCTTGTGCTCTTTGCCTTTGGACAGGAGCTTGGGATTGTGGGTCTGGAGAGAATTAAATTCTGGAACACAGTCCAATTCATCTCTCATTTCACGGAATTAGAGGCAAGTCTAGAGGGAGCGACGCAGGCACACTAAATAGCAATTTCTGGGTTCAAAACCAACCCCTGTCCCATTTCTACCCATGGCAACTGGCTTGCCACATGCGTAACTTGGTTTCATTGTTATCTACATCTTGTAACTAAACTTTTGATGAGCTCTGTCCTCTCCAATCACTGTCAGCATTGATGTCTTCCTCAGGTGCAGTAGAGATGGGCACAGTCAACGACACCACCTTCAGCCATTTCATCCTTATAGGCTTCTCTGACTGGCCCCAGCTGGAGAGGGTCCTCTTCGCCATCATCCTGCCTGCCTACCTCCTCACCCTGTTGGGCAACAGCACCATCATCCTGGTGTCCAGGCTGGACCCGCAACTGCACACCCCCATGTACTTCTTCCTAACACACCTGTCCTTCCTGGACCTCAGCTTCACCAGTAGCTCCATCCCACAGCTGCTCTATAACCTCAGTGGGCCGGACAAGACCATCAGCTATGTGGGCTGTGCTCTGCAGATGGTCCTGTTCCAGGGCCTGGGGGGTGTGGAGTGCCTGCTGCTGGCTGTCATGGCCTATGACCGCTTTGTGGCGGTCTGCAAGCCCCTGCACTACATGGTCATCATGAGCCCCAAGCTCTGCGTGAGTCTGGTCTCAGTGGTCTGGAGCTGTGGGGTGGCCAACTCCTTGGCTATGTCTCCAGTGACCCTCAGCCTACCCCGCTGTGGGCACCGCAGAGTGGACCACTTCCTCTGTGAGATGCCAGCTCTCATCAGGATGGCCTGTGTCAACACTGCTGCAGTGGAAGGCACTGTCTTCGTACTCGCTATATGCATAGTACTGTCTCCCCTGGTGTTCATCTTGGTCTCCTATGGCTACATCGTGAGAGCCGTGCTGCAAATCCGCTCTGCTGCTGGACGGCAGAAGGCATTCAACACCTGTGGCTCTCACCTCACCGTGGTCTCACTTTTCTATGGGAATATCATCTACATGTACATGCAGCCGGGAAACAGCTCCTCCCAGGACCAGGGCAAGTTCCTCACCCTCTTCTACAACATTGTCACCCCTCTCCTCAACCCTCTGATCTACACTCTCAGGAACAAGGAAGTGAAGGGGGCTCTCAGAAGGCTGCTGCTGGGCAGCCGAGAGGCAGGGCAAGTAAGGGCTGGTTCCAGAAGCACCAGAGGGAAGCTGTCCTGGTGAGGATGGCAACGAATACTGAGAGAATTTGCAAGCTCCCAGGCAAGCAGTTTAACAAGAAAGAAATGGGACAGAGGAAATGTTCTGCATTGATTTGGGAAAAATTCTGACTGTCTTGCAACAGAGGAGAGCACAGGCATGGTACTGGATTTGCAAAGGCTCCTGGGATTTGGTAGTCATGAGAATGGTGTGTGTTTTAAATTCCTTTCTTATGGGTAAAGCAAACTTCCCCATGAAAGATGCAGATCTGACGGTTTGTCCCTAGGCTGGTGTAGTGTCATCCTGTACATGGTGAGATGTGCTCTCTTGGTAAGGTGAGGAGGGGAAACAGGTGCTTCCTGTGTACTTTTTACATCAGCAGCATTAGGGAAGAGAGGCTGTGGGTAGCTGGTCTCTCAGTTAAGGCGTATGCGTCTATGCTCTCTTGTCCCCATGTATGTCCCTATTTTGATATCTGGGGTAGGGCATTGCTGGCCTGGATGTTACTCCATGTAAGGCCTTCCTTGGGTAGCATTGGTAGCACTGGATCTGATCAACACTAGTGGACAGCTCTTCACTGAGTTGCATACTTTGGGCTTTTTATAATCCTGTGTGAGGTCCCAAATCATCTGCTTTGTGAATGAACTGAACACTACATGTTTCCCAAACATTCTACCCGTGATGAACCACAAATCAACACAGAGTATTCCCACTCATCTCCCCTGTCAGCATGAGTTGGTTTAGAATCCAGGAGACCAAGGGACACCTCAGAGTGGGTCAGAAAGGGTGTTTGTAAAGCATTAACTGAGGGGAAAGACCCACCCTGAATGTGCCCCAGACGGTTAACAAGACCCAGAAAGAAGAAACTAGCAAGAAGCCACATCTCCCTGCTGTTCCCAGGCTGCTGTGAGGTGAGGAGCAGCTCTGCTGGCCATGCCTTCCTGACAAGATGGACAGAGCCATTGGAGCCCCTGAGCCTCTGCGTCTTACTTCTTCATCAAAGCTAAGTGACTTTGTCTCAGCAATGAAGCAGTAACTAATGTAACAGCAAGGCTAATCAATGTACAGCAAAGATAAGATCCTACCAGTTTGTAACCTAGTACCAAGCAGGACACAAAGTTTCTTAGACATGTGTCTCATTGGCTTTTGGTTGGAGTGTGTGTGTGTGTGTGTGTGTGTGTGTGTGTGTGTGTAGGTGTGTAGGCTGGCATGTTTCACAGAACATGTGTGGATGTCAGAAGACAGCTTTACAGGGGTTGGTTCTCTCCTTTAACCATACAGGTCCTGAAGACCCAAATCAAGTCAAGAGACTTAGCAACAAGCACCTTTACCCACTGAGCCACCTTGCCAAACCTGCTTTTTATTTCTTAATCACATGCTAGGCATTTTATTCATATGAGCAAATTGTCTCTTCATGACCACCATGCTGCATTGACTTCCACATAGTTTGGTGTTTTATGTTTCCAATATTCAAACCAAAGCATTTTTGTGGAATCATACTGGTTCTTTGTCTTCTAAACCACAACCTTTGGCTTAATGCACCCCACCCCATGTCTGCTGTAAAGTTCTACAAATAAACAAAAAATCTGACCAAAGAAAACAACATGGGGAGGGGCACTAAGCTTCACTGTTACATAGGCTTGTTTTCATTATCTGAGAAAGCCTCCATGTGTGGTAAGTCTCTGCCAGGCTCTCCTATTGTTAAATCCCAGCGTTCATTTGTGGCTGTCCTAACTATGGTGATTCCTTCCCACACTGGACTCAGAACTGAAGACAAAACCTGACAGATTCCGCCCCCAATCCAAGATGCATAAGGTCTTGCTTCATTGCAGACAACTGTGGTTCTATTGCCAAAACTCTAGGATGAGAAGCAGGGGAGAATCCTTGTTTTGTTTTTTGTTTTGTTTTGTTTTGTTTTGTTTTCCTCCAGGAAAACCATGTGGCTTTTCTTCAAGAACAAAGCTGAGAATGGTTGGGAAAGCATCTATGGTGATGTCTACTCTGCCAGGCTCCTCACCTTGAGCCCGGCACACTCTGTCTTCACAGATCCTCTGGTCATGGCTGCGCCCCAGAGAGCAGGGAACACACGCTCATCTCTCAGCAGACCCTCTACTCTAATTGGAAACTTCTTGGGCTACCCTTGAGTAAAGGAAGTATACAAAAGAACCATAAACCCCTCTGCCTTCTAAATAATAGGTTTGGCTGTGATAACTTGTAACAGCCATTCAGGAGAATGAGAACACGGAAAGTGAGCAGCTACTTACTCCTGTGTAGTTGACAGGGGAAAGCACCAGCTTGGGAAAATTTTGTTTACTCTTGAAAGCAACAAAGTGTTTGAGAAGCACATCTTGTCACACTCAGCTTTAATTGTCAGTTTGACACAGCCTAAAGTCATCTGAGAAGAGAGCACGGACTGACACATTGACTAGGTCAGATTGGCCGGTGGCATGTCTATGAGGGATTACCTTGGTTTTCCTTTGTTCAGGAGGACCCAGCCTACTGTGGACAGCACCATTCCTGGGACAAATGGATCTGGGCTGTATAGGGAAGAAGCTAAGCGTGAGCAGTGAGTGAGTCAGAGGGTGGCTTTCCTTCTTGGATTCTACATCTGGTTCCTACTCAGGTCCCTGCCCTGACTTCCACAATGATTGACTGTGACTTGGAAAAATAAGCCAATAAATAAGCCAAAAAACTCCTTTCATCCTGGAGTTGCTTTTGGTCAGAGTGTTTTAGAACAGGAACAAAATAAAACTGGAGCATGTCTAGACTGAATGGCAGAGCCCTCCTGTTCTGATTCTGCTAATGGATTGTTTTTATAACTTAAAAATGGCCAGTTGTAGGGCTGAAAGCATGGCTCAGGGGTTAAGAGCACTGTCTGCTCTTCCAGAGGATTTGAGTTCAATTCCCAGCAACCATATGGTGGCTCACAACTATGTATGCTGGGATCTGATGCCCTCTTCTGGAATGCAGGTGTACATCCAGAGAGAGCACTCAGACATTAAATAATTTAAAAAAATAGTCAATTGTTTCCGAACCTCATCCTCCCATCTGTGTGAACTTGACTTTCATTCCTCACAGATTATGGGTTGGGCTAGGGATATAGCTTAGTTGCTGGAATGTTTGCCTAATGTGCACAAAGCCCTTAGCTAGTGTGTGTGTGTGTGTGTGTGTGTGTGTGTGTGTGTTGTGTGTGTGTGTGTTTATACATGTGTAACGCCAGCACTTGAGAGGTGAATTCATGGGAGGATCCAAGTTCAAGCTCATCTCCTGACTATGTAGCAAGTTCAAAGTTACCTCCACAATAGAAGGTCAGTCTCATTCTCACTGTAGTAAAGAGGCAGGTGCCTTGAGTCTACAGTAGACTCTGACCTAGACAGGGAAGTTGTATATGAAAGAATTCAACCTATTCAAGCTCTTATTTATTTCATAAAAATGGACAATAACTACAGCTGGCAAGTCACATCAGTGTCTCTCTACACCCCTTGGTGGTCAGCATGATGGAGGACAGGCACCATCTCCTCCATATGAATGAGTCTAATGACTGCAGGTACCAGTTCAGGCCGAGAACCTTACATGCTGATTACTGTCATCATATCCCCTAGATGAAGAGATGTCCAACAGGTGGCTGGGTGTTTGCTTGTTTGGTGTTTTTGTTTTTTTGTTTCTGTTTTTGGTTGGTTGTTTTGTTTGAGTTTTTTGTTCGCTTGTTTATTTCAGTTGTTATTTATTTTTCAAGATAGGGTCTCTGTGTAGTGCTGGTGGTAGAGTTAAATCCTGAGCTCTGACAAGTCAGGCTTGGGTGTCTGTCTTCAGTTAGTCAGAGAAAGAGGGTAAGCACCAGTGAAAAATAAAGAGAGAAAACGTATTCTGGTCACATTGTGAACAGAATCCAAGAGACCCAGTAAAGCTCATCTTCAGTGTTGTGACATGAAGTGTAGTTTTAAGAGGATAAGATGCATGCACAGGTAATCAACCAGTTCTGGTCAGAGTCTGGTCCTGCCCATGGCTTGCCCATCATTGTTGAGATGCTAGCCCCTTCTGCGAGGTGGTCTGATGATTGTTGCAAATGTATGAAATATCTTTCTGGGATACAAGCAACCTTTCTGGCCAGCACCAAGCTTCAGCCTTTCTCTTCTCCAAGTGTAAGATTCCTGGGGTAATTCCAAGTTCTTTGCATTCATAGTCCCGGTTATCTGACAGCCAAAGTGAGGGTCACAGTGTCTCTCTTTGGAACAGTTTCACTCCGACCTGGGGGCTTTCAGCAACATCAGGAGAAATGAGGATAAACCATTGTGTCCCTAAACCCTGCCATCATGTTCATCAAGGAGAGGAGGAGAACATGGATTATGCAAATGGAAAGTACAGAATTAAGTCCACTGTTTGAGCTTTGCAATCTGGCTCAGAGGGTAAGAGCACTTGCTGTCCAAGCCTGGGGACCTGAGTTCGATTTCCAGAACCCATAAAAAAAGAATCCCGGTGTGGTGGCACACATCTGTAATCCTAGCACTCCTACAGCTGGATGGGAGGCAGAGACAGACGAGCCATCCAGAAACTCATGGGCCACCCAGGGCAAAAGTGCAATGTGAGAAAAGCAACAAGAGAGCCGGCTTCTACAAAGCAGAAGGAGATTCTGCCCCAAGAGCTGCCCTCTCATCCCCACACAGGCTCTGTGGTGTGCACACTTACATCCCACCTCTCTCTCACACATGCACCAGCCTCTCTCTCTCACACACACACAGGGGAGACAGCAAATAAGATGATAGTTATTTGCTTATTGTTCCAATAACTAACTCATTAACTGTACCTCAGTGCCCAAAGCCCAGTCTGCAGAGACCTGACTGGGAGTGGCAGGATAGTAGAGGTGGTAGTGGTGGTGATGGTGGTGGTTGTAATGCTGGTGATAGTGGTCATGATGGTAATGATGATGGTGGTAGCGGTGGTAATGGTTTTGGTGGTGGTGGTGGTGGTGGTAGGGGTTATGGTAATGGTGATGGTCATGGTAGTAGAAAATGTTGTGGGTCTGTAGGGATATGACATCATTCTTCAGAGAGAGAGAGAGAGAGAGAGAGAGAGAGAGAGAGAGAGAGAGAGAGAGAGAGAGAGAGAGAGAGACATAAAGAGGGAGAGAGAGAAACAGTGAAACAGAGACAAAACAAAGCAAAGTGTGAGCTGTGAAGATACTCCAGTCTCCAGGGGAAGAGCTGTGAGCCCCTGGACCCATTACACTGTGTGTTTCTTCCCTATCTCTATCAGGTGATTAGTGTGTTTGGCTTCTTGTGTACCCCACCTCTGTCTGTTGTACTAGGAGGAAAGAACAAATGTCTTAGTTTGCAAGCATCAGTAAACTGATGGTTTTAACTAATTTTTCCATCTAGTTTAAGATTCTATTTTCACAAATGTATTAGGCTAGTCAATACAGTAAAGATATTAAATTATTTCTTGATGTCACCAACTGTTGAAGATTAAGCTATGTTTGCATAAACAACTTCCTAAACAAAAGTTAGTTTGCTCATTTAAATTTACCCAGGGAACTTTCAAAGGCAAAATACCAGTATATTAAAATGCTAGTGTATGTTCCAACACTTCCAAGTAGAAAAGAAAATATCCATTACAGTTCCCATTGCTTAATGTGGTCTATGGCTCATGCTCTTCCATATGATGCTTATTGGATGAGTCTCCGGAGTAGGAAACTCTGATGAAGTGCAATGCAACTCCTATTATGAGATGGTGACCCTTCTGTGACTTAAGATGAAAAAAAATACTACTTAGAAAAAAGATTCTTTATTGGCAGGAATCATTGATGATCTTGGGTCCTTTAATAAAGATCACATTGTCTAGATCTGGACTTGCTCCTCTGTAAAAAGGCACAGGCTAACAGAATGGATGCAAAAACAAAATCCATAATTCTGTTGTATACAAGAAACACATCTTAGCAACAAAGATAGTCATTATCTCAACATAAAATTCTTGAAAAAAAGATTTTCCAAGCAAATGGACCCAAGAAACAAACTGGAATAACCATTCTAATATCTAATAAAATAGATTTTCAACAACAAATAATCAAGGGAGACAGGGAAAGACACTTCATACTCCTCAAAGGAAAAAATCCACCAAGAAAATATCTCAATTCTGAACATCTATGCTCCAGATAGAAGGGCATCCACATTTGTAAAAAGAATCAATACTAAAGAATTTTCACTAAATCATAGTGAAAATGGCCATCTTGCCAAAATGAATCTTAATATTTAATGAAATCCTCATCAATATTCCAACACAATTTTTTACAGAACTTGAAAGAGCAATTCTCAACTTCATATGGAAAAACAAAAACCTAGGGCAACAAAGACAATTCTCAACAAAAAAAAGATCTTCTAGGGCAATCATCATCCCTGACCTCAAGTTGTGCTACAAAGCAGTTGTAATAATACTGCATGGCATTGGTACAGAGACAGACAAGTTCATCATTGGGATAGAACAAAAGATATAAAAATAAATGCATACACCTATGGATACTTGATTTTTGACAAAGAAGCCAAATCATGCAGTGGAAAAGAATGCATCATCAATAAATGATGCTGGTCTAACTGGCAGTCTGAATGTAGAAGAATGCGACTTGATTTGTATTTATCACCCTGCACAAAGCTCAAGTCCAAATGGATCAAGAACCTCAACATAAAATCAGACACACTGAATCTAATAAAAGAGAAAGTGGGAAATAGCCTTGAATGAATTGGCACAGAACAGGAAAATTTCCTGAACAGAATACCAATGGTTGGTGGTCTAAGATCAACAATTGATAAATGGGACCTCTTGCAACTGAAAATCTTCTGTAAGGCAAAGGTCTCTGTCAAAAGTACAAAAACTTCTCTAGAAGTTAGACTCCAAAAGCCCAAATAATGCAATTTAAAAATGAGGTACAGAGCTAAACAGAGAATTCTCATGGAGGGAATGTTGTCAGGGACATGCAAATCAAATCAGTTCTGAGATTCCACTTTATAACAACCAGAATGCCAAGACTGAGTTTTTACTCAAGGGACAGCACATGCTGGTAATGATGTGGAGAAAGAGGAATACTTCATAGTGAGTGGGATTACACATTTGTACAACCACTCTGGAAATCAAGCTATTAGATCCTCCAAAAATTGGAAATAGTTCTCTCTGAAGACCAAGCTATACCATTCCTGGGCATGTATCCAAAAGATGCTCCACCCTACAACAAAGGCAAGTCTTCCATTAGGTTCATAACAGCTTTATTCACGACAGTCAGAAACTGGAAACAACCCAGATGTCCCTCAACCAATCAGTGGTTACAGAAAACATGGCTCATTTACATGATGAAATATTATTCAAATATTAAAAACAAGGACATTATGAAATTTTCAGGCAAATGGATAGAAATAGAAAATATCATCCTGAGTCAGGTAACCCAGACCCCAAAAAGGACATGTACGGTACATACTCACTGGTAAGCAGATATTAGCCATAAAGTGCAGAATACCCATGATATATCTCATAGACTCAAAGAAGTTAGACAATAAGGAAGGCTCAAATAATAATGCTTGAGAAACAAGGAGAAACAACATTGTCATAGGAGGCAGAGGGAGGGAGAGAACTGGGTGTGAGAGGTGGGGGAAGGGGAATGGGAAGGCAGGATGGATTGGGTGTAGGGAGAGAAAGGAGATATGCCGAGAGGGCCTGGAGAATGAATGGAAATCTGCAGCTATGGTGTGTGTGTGGGAATCCTTAAGAAGTCCCAGAGACCTGGGATAGAGGAGGCTTCCAGGACCCAGTGCTGGTAACTTTAGCCTAAGTCTGCAGTGATGGAATCTTAAGAGGCCAGGGAAGACCTCCAGTGGAGGGATAAGGAGACCAACCCACCCACAAAACTCTCAGCCCCAAATTTATCCTGTCTAAAAGAAATGCAGGGTAGGAATAGAGACGGTAGGAATGATCAGCCAATTAATGGTCCAACTTGAAACCCATCCCATGGGCAAGCACCAATCCCTGACATTATTAATGATATTCTGTTATTCTTGCAGACTGGAGCCTACCAGAACTATCCTCTGAGAGGCTCTACCCAGCAGCAGACTGAAACAGATTCAGATACCCATAACCAAACTTAAATAGCAGTTGGGGACACTTTTTTGGAAGAGTTGGGAGAAGGACTTGAAGGCCCCAAAGGACTGAACCCCACTGAACAACCAACAGAGTCAATAAACCTGGGAGCCCTCAGAGGCTAAGGCACCAACCAAAGAACACACATGGGCCGGAATGAGGCCTTGACACATACGTAGCAGACAAGCAGCTCAGTCATCATGACTGATTATCTGGCCTCAGTGGGAGAGGATGTGCCAAAACTGGCAGAGACTTGATATGTGTGGTGGGGGGTGGAATCTAAAGAAAGAAAAGGGAAATAAACAATTTTCTAAAGCTATGCTTAAGAAGTGAAATTTGCATAAATCCAAACAACAAATATGTGGTGGAGGTAGCAGTATATCAATGGGTCATTAGTCAATAAGGTTAAAAAACACATTGACTAGGGAAGAAACCATAAAATCCATGACTAATGGGAAAATACAGCACAAATAACATGTCTAATAAGAATGTGTCAGCAACAGAAAGATACGAGAAATTGCTTTGTTGTTAAATTGTAGGAAATATTCATTTCAAGGTTAAAGAAACCCACTTTTCACCTATTGTTCTACAGGTAAATAACAATAAGGAATCTGTAGGAAGAATAAAACACAATTACCATATTTCTTGAATCTGCTCTGTTATCAAGAAAAATGTCTCATAGAAAAAGGTAACAGTACTAAAAGTAGTTCAGTGTAACATATAGAGTAAATATTATCAAAGGTTAAATTTGTAGTGAAGCTTAATATTGTCTCCAGGTAAAAGGACAAAAGAAAAAACAGGCATTTGTATTGACAGATAAATAATTACACATGTTACCTAGCAAACAAGGAATAGGTTTGGGATAATTAATTTCAAAGATCCAGATTTACAATGTTGATATGATATGGCTACTTATTGAGAAATGCTACAGACTTCAGTACACAGTGAATATTAAACAGATTCATTCATTTTCTTTTCTAAATAAAAACTAGAGCTTCTTCAGATTAAACATTTTTGCAGCAGGAAAAGACTGCACTTTGCCATTGATCCAACTTCTTGTCCAAGGTGAGACATGGTGAACTATGTTTTCCATCCAACATCAAATGGAGCTGTGGCTTTCACAAACATGACTCTCCTACATCAATGATCATGATGAACATTTGAAGATTGTCCTTGGGAATATGTGACACAAGCCCAATCCTCGATTACATAATTCATTGAAATGCCATGTTTATGTAGATATTGCTAATATCCACATTTTGAAGCTCATCCCTTATGCTTCTGTGTAGATGTGTCTGTTCAGAGTATATAGTAGAATGAGTTTTTAAAATAACTCATCAGATTCGGTTATGAAGAAAATATGTTTTGAACATTGATTCTAACCTCTTTTAACTTCTACTGTGCAGTGCAAACATGGGATCTAAGAAAGTGGTGTCTCTCTTGTATGTAATGTGTTTATTTAATTGTGGACAAGAGACCAGGTTTTCCCACAAGGATTCTGAAAGAAAGCCTATGAGGTCCAATCTTCCACAGGCAGCCGGAGCATTTAAGTCCTTAAAAGCCTTCCATAGTTGCAAAAATTACATTTTGTTTCCACCCAAGTCTTCAACGTTAAGTGAAATTTATTTGTTGAGGCAAAAAGCCAACTATCTTACAAATTCTCAGTCAGCTAACAGTTTCCAAAATGTGCTAGGGGTCACAGGTTTAGAAGCCAAGGTTTCTTTTTCTTTCTACACAGATTAAATAGCTTGACTCAGTAGATATTCACACTGTATTTAAAAGGTAATGTTGAGGGCATAGTTGTGACTTTCTACCTCTTATTTCTAGCTGTCTTATCTTTCTCTATATGGCAGGTTCATTTTCCATTCTTACTTTATATTCCATTCTTGAAAAGAAATCCTAGGACAGTGAGATGTGTATCTCTAATATACAGTAGCTCCTGGTGTGTAGTTAAAATTATTTTAGAGTTATTTTATACAAAGACATCTGGAGGAAAAGGTCACCATGATACTCTTACTGAAAAGCTCAGCTTGATGGAAGATGGAATTCTGGCTTTGTCCTGGCACACTCCCTTAGCTGACAAAGGAGCCTTGGAGTCACAGAATTACTGAAGTAAAGCTGAATTCTCTGATGGACTTGCTATTGATCTTGTTGAGGACATCCTATAGCAGTGGTGCTCTTGCTGGTAAAGGTATGTATTAGGATTACTGGGTGAAGTACATTGTTCTCCCTGTAACCCTTGAATTGAATCAACTCCTGGCTAGATGCACATTCCAGTAATTGTTTAAAAAATATGTGCAAGTTCCATGTATATGAACGTTGTCCATTGGTATTCTCGGGTGTATAATCCTTCTCACAAGGAGAAAGGACTGGGGCTCTCCCAGTTTCAGGGAACAAGATTGTGGTGAAATACACAATTTCTCAACATATTTAGACTATTTTCTGATTTCAAAATTAATTATGGCTTTATTGATTACAGAGGTGCAATGTGATAATATGACACACCAGCACAGTGCATACAGTGTGCATGGATAAACAGGTTAGTAGTCATCTTTTACACTGATTCCAAATGATCATTATTATAGAGTCTCATTGTTAAAAGATGTGGCTGTGACAGGGATTCTCAGGTGTAAGGATCTCAAAAGTGTCCACTGCTCTGGGCTGCCACAGCAGACTCTGTCCTCCAAAGGGAAGTAAACATGTCTAACACATTGCGTTTAGGATGGCCTGGGGAGGTTTTCAGAACCAGGGCTGCTGCTGCTGCTGCTGCTGCTACTACTGCTGCTACTGCTACTACTACTACAACAACTACTACTACTGCCAGACTAAGTTTTGTCTTTAGAGAATGAGAAACTGTACCAGGTGATTTCCAACGTATTAAACAAAAGCAAAAATTCTGATGTAACTGTAATGAAGAGAAAGGAAAATTTACCTTTTCCAATTTCACAGCATTAAAAATCACTTTTACCATATGTAAGTGTCCAGCAGACATTGACTAAGAGTCTACTAAAGGAAGCCAGGGCAGGGCTAGTCTTGGTGGCCCAGCCTCTATCCCAGCACTCTGGAAGGGCAGGAAAGGATTGAAGTTGAGGAAGAATCTGAGCTACTGAGCAAGATGAGTGAGACATAGCCTCAAAAACAATTACTAAGGGTGTAACTCTGGGTCACAGTGCTAGCTGAGGCCATGCATTTGATCCCAGTAGCACACAGGCACGTGTGCACACACATGTGCATGTGCACCATAGAAATCAGCATGTAACACCATACTTTGAGCAGTGACTACTTCCAGGGTCCTGATGACACCTGACACTGGTAATGAGGAGCAAACCAAAACTATGGACAGTCTAGCATTTTGTTGCCTTAAGGAATAGTGTGGAGGTAAGGAATAACTTAGGCCTTTATATAAAAAGTAATAACCATGTCCTACATTGCACTATTAATTTCTGCTAATTCTCTTTCATAAATCATATTTCCAGAGTTTGAAAATGTTGCCTAGTCCTCTGCTACTTGAAAGTAGTCTACTTGCTTTATGTGTAGACATACTACATCTATTTAATTTTTGCATTGCACAATGACATCAGGAATTCATTCATTTCCTGTACATATTCTGTGTTTTGATTTCCTGAAACTCTCCTGTCAATACTTTTTTCACACACATAACAGAACTGAGTGAGTGAATGCTGGTCTGTCACAGAAGGAGACCTGACTCCAGCCTCTCACCAGAGAGGATCTGCAGCAGGTATAGAAAATTGGCTGAGAATTACCTAACTGCTAATTTGTGATTATTTAAATTTTGTGCTGTGATCTTCAAAATGTTTATTCTTATTTCCCCAGTTATAACTTATAAATGACCTTGATTCAAAAGCAAGACTCAAGACTCCATCCATGTAGAAATGGTAAGGTTCCAAAGTATTGTTTCAAAGCAGAGTGTGTCAGACATGCATGGAAACAGCAAAGTCTTCCATTAATACATATGACACAACAGTGTAATCAAACTAAAAACTTTTAAAAATGACTAAAAGGACTATTTTGAATAATGTATATATGAAAGCTTAATATACAGGGTAGAAGAGAGAGTGCCCGAATGCTATTCAGTAAAACTATCCTATGTAATAGCTGTCATTTCCTCCTCAAGGACAGTCCTCACCAGGCCATGCCCTTTCCAGATAGGGTCTGCTCTAATGGTTCAGTCTAAGTCATGGAGACAGGAAACCACAGCTGTGGGGCAGACTTCACCTTGGTTGGCCTTTTCCAGTATGGACACATGGACACCTTCCTCTTCACAGTCATCTCCATCCTCTTTGCAGTGGCTCTCATAGGCAACATCACACTGGTCCACCTCATCAGGCTGGACCAGAGACTTCACACTCCCATGTACTTCCTCCTCAGCCAGCTCTCCATCATTGACATGATGTACATCTCCACCACTGTGCCCAAGATGGCAGCCAACTTCCTGTCAGACACCAAAGCCATTTCCTTTGTGGGCTGTGCGATCCAAGCCTTTGTGTTTCTGACCCTGGGTGCATCTGAAGCTCTTCTGCTGGGCTTCATGTCCTATGACAGGTACATAGCCATCTGCCGGCCCCTGCACTACCCTGTGCTCATGAGCAGGAAGATCTGCTCTTCCATGGTCGCTGGTGCCTGGAGCAGCAGCTCCATCAATGCTTTAGTGCACACAGTGTATGTATTTCAGCTTCCCTTCTGTGGATCTAGGATGGTTAACCACTTTTTCTGTGAGGTGCCATCTCTTCTACCACTGGTGTGTGAAGACACATCCCAATATGAACATACAGTCCTCATGAGTGGCCTTCTCATTCTTCTGCTGCCCTTCCTGGCCATCCTAGCTTCCTATGCTCGGGTGTTGGCTGTTGTACTCCAGATGGGTTCAGGGAAGGGACAGAGTAGAGCTGTGTCCACCTGCTCCTCACACCTGACTGTGGCCAGCCTGTTCTATGTCACCACTCTCTCCACCTACACACAGCCACACTCCCTGCATTCTCCTGGAAGGGACAAAGTGGTGGCTGTGCTCTATTCAGTTGTCACCCCTGTTCTGAACCCATTCATCTACAGCCTGAGAAACAAGGAAGTCATGGGGGCCCTGAGGAGACAGATGGGGTGATAGATAGTGACACAAGACTTTGGGTCTCTCTGTGGACTGATCTGAAGGCTGCTTTTGGACACTCTCTGGGACAATTTCAGGATTGATATGCTGGTGGAAGCTCAACAGAATATCTCACTGACTGAACAAGAGTACAAACCTTCGCCCTCACAGTGACACATTGAATTGATTGTTTAAATCTTAAGGTTGGCTCTGAAGGAGATGCAAGGGCTTTGTTCCTGGCCCTGGCATCTCTGACTGCCTGTCAGGTTGAGTTGACTTTCCAAGGAGACTTCAGCCCTGATGCAAGAAATTGAGGTTTCTTATAGTGTGGAAGTCAGTACAATTGTTTGCTGTCTCTTTCTGCAGTTTATGAGTATAGGTGTGCATTTGCGAATATTTTACATAAATCTGAAATCTTTTACCTGCTTTCTTTTCAGGAACAACTATTATATAAAAGTGTGTGTTTTCATACTGTGGCATGTTTTAAGGGCAATACTGAAAGAAATATGGAAGAGTTCAGTTAATGCTGGCTTTCATGCTTTTGTGACTATAACCACACCTGAATAAGATTTCTAATCTCTCCCAAGCAATTTAAAGATGCCTCCCTTTATCAATATTGTTCCTCAAAATTCACTAATGGCTTCTTTATAAACATCATCAATGGATGTGTCTGTCAGTATGCACTCTGTCTCCTTCCATGAACATCTTTATGTGGGTCTCTGAGCAGTCATGCTAGCTTATGATAAGAACATTTAGACAAAACGACACAGAACAGTTCTGCGTTTAAAATCCATAGAACATTTCTGTGTTTTTCCCATGGCTAATATTCAACAAGTGATGATAGCAATAATGTTATTTCAAGGAAATTTCCTGTATATACACTGACTATCCTGGAGCTCACTATGTGGACCAGAATAGCCTCAAACTAGTTTAGGGAATGAACTTGTGTGTCAGCATGCACAGATTTAAAAATAAACAATCACTGGCTTTTGTTTGTGTTTTATTTTGAAGTTAAAGGTGCTTGTGACTCACCACACAAATGCTGGGTATCAAACCTTGGTCCTCTGGAGGGGCAGTCAGAACCATTGAGCCAGCTTTCTAGGGCCCCTGCATTCTCAAAATAGTCAACTCACTGCCATGTAATCCAAGAACTAAGAACAGAAAACTTTATGATCCTAAGTACTGGTGTAAGTTACATGACAAGTGATTCTCAGTATTAAAATATATATGTTGTGGGGCTAGAGTGGTGGTATAGCTGTTAATAGCACAGGCTTCTCTTTCAGAGGATAAGAGTTCAAATCCCAGCACGCTTGTAAGATAGCTCACAACTGTCTGTAGCTCCAACTCCAGGGTATCTGAGGCCTCTGGCCTCCCGGAGCACTTATGTGAATATATCCAGGGCCACACCCACAACAACAGCAATAATAATAATAACAATAATAATAATATGATGTGAAATGTCCTAGAGATTCATAACTACGTTTTTGTAATTGGTACCAATTATTAGAGTGTTAATTTTAATGACACATAGAAACATCTCTTCTTGATATTAATAAAAATGAATTGTATCTGTTCCCTCTGTGTGGGATCCCATTTTCCTAAGTGGGCTGACTTGTCCTGACTCAGTGGCAAGAGGATGCATCCAGCCCTGCCAAGACTTGATGCGCCAGGGTGGGGGAAACCCAGGGGGTTCCCCACCTGCTTAGAGGAAAAGAGGAGAGGAAATTGTGGAGGGATTATGGACATGGAAAGGGGAGGTGGAAATAATCAGATATAAATTGAATAAATAAATTAATGGAGATTAAAAATGTACTTCATAAGTTGTATGTGCATACATGTGATTACATAAGGCATTATATACATATATATACTATATATGAATACATACATGTGTGTGATGTGTGTATCAGTAGTTATCAATAAAAGGAGGCTATCAAATTGAGTGTGGTAAATGTGGGTAGAATTTGAGGGAAGGAAGAGAAGAGCAGAAGTAATAGTACTCTATTTCACTTTTAAAGTGAAAGGGAATTTATCCAGAGACACCCTACAGAAGAGAAAAATAGTGCTCCCAAAAGATATGGGTTATTTCATAGAAACCTATGTGTCAGGCACAGGATTTTCCCTCAGATTTGCTTAGTTTCCTATTTCTGTGACAAAGCACTCTATCACTGGAGAGACGGCTCAGTAGTTAAGAGCACTGTCTGTTCTCAGAACAGAACTTAGTTCTGAGTTCAATTTCCAGCACCAAATCACAACTCACAACTGCCTGTGACTTTATTTCCACGGTATTTGACATCCTCACACCAATGCAGATAAAAGTGAAAAAGTAGGAATTGTGTCCTCCACGAATGGCTCACTTTTCCTGTTTCCTTTTGCTTGTCACTAATGTACTTCACAGTCTTGCTCTAAACTGAAAGACTGAGGTGGCTAAGAATCCTCAACACTCTCACCTCTTGTGCCCCCCATTGCTGTGCTTCCAGGGTGATCTGTCCCTACAGATCCTGCATTTGAATCCTTGGTCTCCAGCAGCAATGGTGTTTGGGGAGATTTGGAACCTTTATGATATGGAGCCTCAGTGAAGTCACTAGGGTGGGCCTTGAGGTGGTGGACCTTAGCCCTGCTTCCTGTCCTGTGCCCTACTTGCTGAGTGCACCTGCAATGTGACAAGCCAGCCTCCTGTCTGAACCACAACTCCATCCTTGCCTGCTCTCAGGTCCTTGCTATTTTTGTAGTGGTATTCCTCTGGGATTGCAAACCAAAGAAACTTTCTCAAGTTGTATTCATTGATGTAGTTTATTACAGCACCACGAAAAGAAACTAATGCAGAAATTGGTACCAAGTGGCAGAGACATTGCTGGGAAAACCCTGACCATGAGGTTCTTGGGACTCTGAAAGTGACTTCTGGCTAGAATGGTGAATTCACTTCTTTAATTGAAAAGCCATAGTGTGCTGGAAGCCAAACTTAATGTGGCATTTGGTCAAAGCTTTGAAACTATACCTTTTAGAGAAACATGGACAGGGGATTCCTAGTTTATGACATTTCAGATGGGAACAACAACTTTATCAGGAAGTAGATCTACCACAGCCATTCATATAGTATTTTGGCCATGAATCTGTTTTCATTATGCCCATGGACTGAGAACTTGAGCAATGTCAGATATATGGAAAGTAGACTAACTGGCTTGACAGAGGATAGGTGTGAGAGCAAGCTTAAAGTTCACACAGAGTGCACACAGGGAAGCAGCTGTAGTTGTTGAAGAAGTCAGTGCCATTAAAGTTGGCACTTGGTATAGTGACAATGAAGAAAGTGCCTTGATATTGCTTGATGGTGAAAGATGCTGGTTAGTCATGCCTAACCAGCAAAGGCTCCAACATGTAATGATGCAAATTTACATGAAACAAGGAAGGCTGAACTGAGTCCTTGCTCCTCAACAGCAGATGAAAGGGTTAACTCAGGAACTTTGAAAAGGTCATGGAATACTCGCCCTTCCCAGAAGAGAGAGGCTAAATTACATTTCCCAGACCATAGCCAAGCTTTAGATAGTGGGCATGTACAATTATGGAAGAGTTGGGAGAAGGACTGAAGGCTCTAAAGTAGATGAGAACCCTACAGGACAACCAACAGTGTCAACAAACATGGGAGCTCTCAGAAACTAAGCCGCCCACCAAAGAACACACATGGGCTGGAATGAGGCCCTGGCACATATGTAGCAGACAGGCAGCTCAGTCATCATAGCAGCCTTGTCTGGCCTCAGTAGGAGAGGATGTGCCTAAACAGGCAGAAACTCAATGTGCCAGGGGTGGGGGGTTACCCAGGGTGGTTACTCTCAGAAGATAAGGAGATGGAAGAGGGACTCTGTGAGGGAGTGACTAGGAGGGAGACAGTGTTTAGGCTCTTAATTAATTAATAAATAAATTAGTTAAAAATTTCTATTGATCAGTTGCTATCTTGATGAACAATCTCTGTGCTAGATTTGTGATTGCCCTGAGAAATGAGGTCAGGGAAGGATCTTTAAAGGGGAAACCACAAGATCTTCTCTTTCTGTGCAAGCAAACATAACTGCCTTGTTCTACCAAGTGAGGTGACTCACAATCAATCTTTGTGTATCCTAATAAGCAAGCTACAGAAGCCAAACAAGCAGTTAGTCATATCACAACAAGTTAAGTAGTGACAGCAATCCATCTTTGGGTGGGGGTCTCTGAGTCAGGGTTATGGCACCTTATCTCCCAGGGGCTGGGGTCAGAAGCAAACAGCTAGTGGGTACCAAGATGGATGCCTGGCATGAAATGGAGTATCTTTACCTATCACAATAGCGAGAACTTGTCCCAAAGAGTTAAAAGTATACTTTTTCCCTCAAATTAGGAAATATGTTTTTAATTTCAAAAGATATAGCAGGAGCAAATAGTTTTCCATGAATTTGAAGCCAAACTTGCTTCAATATACAGTATATTCCAGAAGAACCTGAGCCTTTGTCCAAAAAACAAATGCAGAATCCTTATTTCAGTAGATGGTCCAAGTACATTGTTTGCAGTTTTAGTCTGTTCTTTTTCTCCATAAATTGTTTTTACTTTTAATTTTGGCCAATATTTTTATTTATTAAAAACTTATTTTCAAGTTTAATGTTGTGTTTTAACAGAATTTCTGATAGTCTCGTGAGAAATATTGTAACAACGTCTTTAATTAACCCTGAAAACTATGCACAAATGTGTCATTTTTACCAGAAATGTAAGCATCATTAGTAATATCCAATTCAACTGTCTGTCTGTCTGTGCATCTTCCTCAGGTGCAGTAGAAATGGGCACAGCCAATGACACCACCTTCAGCCATTTCATCCTTATAGGCTTCTCTGACTGGCCCCAGCTGGAGAGGGTCCTCTTTGTCATCATCCTGCCCGCCTACCTCCTTACCCTGCTGGGCAACAGCACCATCATCCTGGCGTCCAGGATGGACCCGCACCTGCACACCCCCATGTACTTCTTCCTCACATACCTGTCCTTCCTGGACCTCAGCTTCACCAGTAGCTCCATCCCACAGCTGCTCTATAACCTCAGCGGGCCGGACAAGACTATCAGCTATGTAGGCTGTGCTCTGCAGGAGTCCTGTTCCTGGGCTTGGGACATGTGGATATAATCAGTTACCTTGCTGTGGGTACTGCAGGGTAGACTATTTTCTCTGTGAAATGCCAGCCCACATCAGGATAGCCTGTACCCACACAGATGACATTGAAGGCATTGTCTTCTTTCTGACAGCAGGCATTGTGCCTTCCAGTCTGGGGTGCATGTTGCTTTCTTATTTCTATATAGTGTTACATATACAGTCATCCTCAGGAAGGCACAAAGGCTTCAATACCTGTGTCTCACACCTCACTGTGGTCTCCCTTTTCTATGGGAATATCATCTACATGTACATGTAGCAGGGGAAACAGTTCCTCCCAGGACCAAGGCAAGTTCCTCACCCTCATTTACAACACTGTCACACCTTTCTTCAACTTTCTTATCTACACTCTCAGGAACAAGGAGGTGAAGGGGCCCCTCAGGAGGCTGACTTGGGGAAATGTAAGCTTAATAAAGAAATTATAATCAACAGCAAAGCTGAGACCTCCCAAAAGGTTAAAACCTTACAGAAATTGGGATGGTTAACCATGTTCAATACCACTAACACCTGTCTGGTTTGAAGCAGAATTCATCACAGACTTTTTGCTCATTTTGTTGTCTTATGTGAGAATTGTGAAGGAGTACATGGCTTCTACTATTCTAAAGCCATATGTATCAATGTCTGGTCTGCTGGCCATTCCTGATGCTCAAAGCCAACATGCCCTGCTGAGGAAGGCCAGGAAGGAGGACAGTGCTGTGTTCTTAAGTCAGTCTGGTGAAGAGATTGAGTAACTGACTGAGAGACATGGGATTTCCTTGACACAGACACTCTGAGCATTTAGCCTTCACCGACAGCACCATATGTCATTCTGGGATGTATACTCCAGGCAAGAGGCTGATAACATGAACTAGAGGTTTCTGTCACTCTGCCCTCACTATTCTACCACAGGATCTTTCCTTGGCATGATGGGCCTTCTGTACCTTCCCACCACTTCCTCATACAACAGCATCATAGATGGAACTTTAACTCTTTTTAATTACAGTTGTTCATTTATTGGAGTGTACATGCCATAGCACATGTGAGGAGGTCAGAAGACAACTCAAGTGGAAGTTTGTGCTTTCCTTTGTCCATGTATGTTCTGGGGATTGAACTCAGATCATCACAAATGGCCGTGTATTTACAGAGCCATCTTATCAGCAGCCATGAAGAGATCTTTCTTTTCCAGGAAGTGTTTACTGTGCAGAATCAAACATCTGATCAGACTACAGATTATTCAGTCTGTGAAATGTATCTGCTTCTGTGTGTGCTTGGGACTATGAGTGAGTGTCAAAGATAAAGCTTCCACTCAACAATACATGGAAAATAAAGAGACATGTAAAGAGACATTTAATTTCCACGGGATAGGGAAGGCTTGGCAAGGATATCCAGGGAACAACTTTGAGGTGGCTTTTCATCTGTGTAATAAAATGTAAGACCCCAGACATCTCTCTTGTTGCAGGGAAATTCATGTTTCTTCATGCCAGAGCGATCTTGAACACTTTCAAAGACAGAAAATATGAACACATTAAGAGAGACTACCAGCTACTAAACAGGAGGGTCTTCTGTGTGAAACTGGAGAGTGGGACCTCTGAGTACAATCACAGGGAATTAAAGAGAAAAATGAGTCCCATAATGCACATCACAGCTTTCCAGAGCTCTTTCTTCCCCTTGTGAGTGGATATAGTTGATGCTATAGGTCAAAGGTATAAACACAGAGTATTCTCAGGAAGGGGAGAGAACAGGGACAGCAGAGGCCTATGGGGAATGTGGTCAGTATGTGGTATTTACACGTACAAACACTTATGTCATAAAGCAAATGATGTAAGAGAAGTGAGAGAGTGTTTGCATTTGTGCAGACTGTGCCTTGCTTTCTCAGCTGCTTCCTGTGCCTTTCTACAGTGTAGGGAGTGGTTACAAGCTGAAGTGTGGGAGATGCTGATCACGACATGGGGGATTTGGGGTTTGAAGAGTGGAAAGAAAGCCCAGCGTTAGTCTTCACTGAGAACAAAACCAGTTTTATTCCTTGTTTTGTTCTTTTTTTAAACACATTTCTCTGTCCTTTCAGCATTTGGGGAAATAGACTCAAATAAAAACTTTCCATGTGCTTTTTAATTTCTCTTCAGAGAAATGGACAGTGACATCTTTGGGGGCCTGTTATTTACAAATGCATGTGTCAGACAAAAATATATATCTCTATTTATGACTTGCAAAAAATGAGATTATGTTAGTCTGGTTTGCAAATGACATAGCAAAAATCCTAGGACAGGCTGATGTGTGTGATAAAGACACATTCAGAGACCAGCTGTGTAAGTCAGTTAGCATGTGCAGACCTAATGTAATAATAAATGCCTGTTATCCTGTAACTGGAGGAGTGGGAGCAGTGGGTCAAAATTGACTCCACAATGAGTTCAAAACCAGCACAGCACAATGAAACCCTCCCTCAAAGAAAAGAGGGAGGGAGAATAGAGAGAAATCTCAACAGTTGAGAGCACTTACTGCTCTTGCAGAAGACTTGGGTTCAATTCCCAGAACCCATGGTTCACAATGGTGTGTAACTCCAGTTCTAAAAGATTTGATGCCCTCTTCTGGCCTTTGAAGTCATAAGACACAAAAGTGATACACTGACACACATGCAGGCAAACCAACATACACATGCTTTGAAAAAATATTTTGAAAGGTTCACATGTGTGTGTTTCTGACACCATCATGAAGAAATGAAGCAGAAGTATACCAGCTGATGCCAGTCTGTGCTGCAAGACAGCAAGTTATAGTTAACTTTAGCTCTAGAAATCAAACACATAAATACCTTGTTTTGTTTGGTTTGGTGTTTGTTTACCTATAAGTTCATTTGATTTGAGGTAAGGTCTCATGTAGTCCTGGATGGATTGAACCCCACTATGTAGTAGAGAATGGCCCTGAACTGATCTTTTCACTTTTACCTACTAACTCCTGAGATTACAGGTGTATGTCATCATGCCTAGCTCATAACACAGTCTCTTTTAGTATTGCAATTAACAATTGTGGACTTTAAAGGAGGAAAGAGGAGCCTCTGCTCATGTGGATTCTATTATAATTCAGAAACTGATTCTATGCTGTATCTTACCACCTCGGGAAAATTTTATTCCTGTGAATAACATTTATTTTCCATACAATAATTCTCATGAAATTATAAAGTTATCCAGTATTTAAAGAATAAATAGAGAGGTTCAGCAGTTAAGGGCACTGATCACTCTTCTAAAGGATCCAAGTTCAATTCCAAATGCCGACAGGGCACCTCATAACCATATGTTGAATCCAGGGCATCTGATACCCTCTTATGGTCTCTTCAGGTATCAAGTAGGTACATCAAACATGGAAACACATGCAAACAAACACCCATACATGTATAATAAAAGAACAAATAAACAAAACAACTAGGAAAATTTATTCAAACTATTATAACATATAATACATCTACAAAAAAATTAATAAAGTTGGTATTCATGACAAACTGGGTGTTGCAATTATTTTTATTGCTCTTGTAAGCCAGCTACACTTGTAAACTTTGTGTTTTCTTGGATAAGATTCTTCATTGTTTAGCATAGAAATGTTGCAGAGGACAGTTTATACACATAAATTTTACACCTTGGTTATTGGCTGAACTTGGAATTTTAATCTAAGCACAGAAGGAAAAGAACTAATAGTAAAATTAAGAGAAAATCTAAAGAAAGAAAAGGGAAATGAAAAATTTTCTAACACTATGCTTAAAAAGTGAAATTTGTATAAATCCAAACATCAAACGTGTGGTAGAGGTAGCAGTAAATCAATGGGTCATTAGTCAATAAGGTTAAAAAACACATTGACTGTGGAAGAAACCATAAAATCTATGACTAATGGGAAAATACAGCACAAACAACATGTCTAATAAGAATGTGTCAGCAACAGAAAGATACAAGAAATTGCTTTGTTGTTAAATTGTAGGAAATATTCATTTCAAGGTTTAAGAAAACCACTTTTCATCTATTATTCTCTAGGTAGATAACAATAAGGAATCTGTAGGAAGAATAAAACACAATTATCATATTTCTTGAATATGCTCTGTTATCAAGAAAAATTTCTCATAGAAAAAGGTGTCAGTACTAAAAGTGATTCAGTGTAACATATAAAGACTTAATTAGAATTGATTGGTCAAATATTTACAATTGACCCAGTAAATATTATCAAAGGTTAAATTTGTAGTGAATCTTGCTCTTAGAAGCTTAATATTATTTCCAGGTAAAAAGACAAAAGAAAAAACAGGCATTTGTATTAATAGATAAATAATTACACATGTTACCTAGCAAACAAGGAATAGGTTTGGGATAATTAATTTCAAAGATCCAGTTTTTACAATGTTGATATCAGATGGTTACTTATTGAGAAATGGTACAGACTTCAGTATACAGTGAATATTAAACAGATTCATTCATGTTTCTCTTCTAATTAAAAACTAGAGCTTCTTCAAATTAACTGAAACATTTTTTTGCAGCAGGAAAACTTTGCACTTTGCCATTGATCCAACTTCTTGTCCAAGGTGAGACATGGCGAACATTTTTTTTTTAAACATCAAATGGAGCTGTGGCTTTCACAAACATGACTCTCTTACATCAATGATCATGCTGAACATTTGAAGATTGTCTTCGGAAATATGTGACAGAACCCCGATCCTATATTACATAATTGAAATACCATGTTTATGTAGATATTCCTAATATCTACATTTTCAGCTCCTTCCTTATGCTTCTGTGTAGATGTGCATGTTCAGAGTGTGCAATGGAATGAGGTTTTAAAACAACTTATCATCTTCGGTTATGACAAAAATATGTCTTGAACATTGATTCTAACCTCTTTTAACTTCTACTGTGCAGTGCAAACATGGGATCTAAGAATGTGGTGTCTCTCTTGTATGTAATGTGTTTATTTAATTGTGGACAAGAGACCAGGTTTCCCCACAAGGATTCTGAAAGAAAGCCTATGAAGTCCAATCTTCCACAGGCAGCCAGAGCATTTAAGACCTTAAAAGCCTTCCATAGTTGCAAAAATTACATTTCTTTTGCACCCAAGTCTTCAATATTAAGTGAGATTTATTTGTTGAGGCAAAAAGCCAACTATCTTACAAATTCTCAGTGAGCTAACAGTTTCCAAAATGTGCTAGGGAAAACGAGTTTTAGAAGCCAGGGTTCCTTTTTCTTTCTACACAGATTTAATAGCTTGATTCACTGAATATTCACACTGTATTTAAAAAGGTAATCTTAGAGGCATAGTTGTGACTTTCTACCTGTTATCTCTAGGTGTCTTATCTTTCTCTATATTTTGGGGCAGGTTCATTTTCCATTCATACTTGGTATTCCAGGTTTGAGTGTTACAGACCGTGGGTCTGCTGTGGGATAACCAGGATCCTCTGGTCCAGGAAGGCACAGGTCCGGCTGAGATGACAGACAGAACAAACCACACACACACAGAGGAGGCTTGATTCTGAATGTATTTTGGAGCTCTAAGGCAAGGATTTTTATACACGAAGATTTGGTATTACCATTTCAAAAGATGTAGCCAGTGAGGCAGGCACAATTATCATAGCGATTTGGTACAAGGAAATGCAAAATCAATCAGGTACAATGTTTCTCAAGTAACAGATACAGAAGATCAAATTACAGATGCCATCAAACTTCTTGATTAGAATATAGAGTCACTCATAGTTGACAGTATATTTTCAAAGAGTTTGAAGTCTCTTATACCACCTGGATCTTAACAAGTTCTTGTGAGAAATCTTTATCTACATTTAGCCTTCTACCTTGTAAAACAAAACTTCCTGAATTAATCAATGCTTTCAGTACCAGAGTGCCAGAGCCATCCTCATACATACACACACAGCCATAAAAATCTGCATGTGGTTGGAAGGTTGTAATTATGTAAACAACTATGAGGCAAAACATTGCAATTCTTAAAAGGGAGTTTGGCGGTTAGTGAATTGACTTCAAAGATCAGATTATCAGCCAGGCCATAGGAATCCCCGTGAAGAGAGAAAAGGAGGAAGTCAGGGCAAACTGCTACTTGAGAACTACAGGCTCATCTTAAATAGCTAGAGTATAGTAAATTGCCAGGTGAGATTTCTGCTTCTAAATTTACAGAGTTCCGTTATTCCCAGGAGACATTTCTTTTTTCACCTCTGTCTGTAAAATATCATTTTTACAGACTTCACGGCATTTGAGGAAAAATCCTAGGAAAGTGGGATGTGTATCTTTAAAATACAGTAGCTCATGATGAAGTTAAAATTATGTTAGAGTTAATTTTATAGAAAGACAGGTAGTCCACACTTCTAGTCATCTGAAGGAAAAGGTCACCACAATCCTCTAATTAAAAAGCTCAGTTTGTGTTCCACAAAATAGAAACAGAAGGAACACTACCCAATTCCTTCTACGAAGCCACAATTACGCTGATACCAAAGCCACACAAAGATCCAACAAAGAAAGAGAACTTCAGACCAATTTCCATTATGAACATCGATGCAAAAATACTCAATAAAATTCTTGCCAACCGAATCCAAGAACACATCAAAATGATCATTCACCATGATCAAGTAGGCTTTATCCCGGGAATGCAGGGTTGGTTCAATATACGGAAATCCATCAATGCAATCCACTACATAAACAAACTCAAAGAACAAAACCACATGGTCATTTCATTGGATGCTGAAAAAGCATTTGACAAAATTCAGCATCCTTTCATGCTTAAAGTCTTGGAGAGAACAGGAATTCAAGGCCCATACCTAAACATAGTAAAAGCAATATACAGCAAACCGGTAGCCAGCATCAAACTAAATGGAGAGAAACTTGAAGCAATCCCACTGAAATCAGGGACCAGACAAGGCTGCCCCCTTTCTCCTTATCTTTTCAATATTGTACTTGAGGTACTAGCTCGGACAATTCGACAACATGAGGTCAAAGGGATACAAATTGAAAAGGAAGAAGTCAAACTATCATTATTTGCAGACGACATGATAGTCTACCTAAGTGACCCAAAAAACTCCACTAGAGAGCTCCTACAGCTGATAAACAACTTCAGCAAAGTGGCAGGTTATAAAATCAACACAAGCAAATCAGTGGCCTTCCTATACTCAAAGGATAAGCAGGCTGAGAAAGAAATTAGGGAAATGACCCCCTTCACAATAGCCACAAACAATATAAAGTATCTTGGGGTGACTCTTACCAAACATGTGAAAGATCTGTATGACAAGAACTTCAAGACTCTGAAGAAGGAAATGGAAGAAGACCTCAAAAAATGGGAAAATCTCCCATGCTCATGGATCGGTAGAATCAATATAGTTAAAATGGCCATTTTGCCAAAAGCAATATACAGATTCAATGCAATACCCATCAAAATCCCAACTCAATTCTTCACAGAGTTAGAAAGAGCAATTATCAAATTCATCTGGAACAAGAAAAAACCCAGGATAGCTAAAACTATTCTCAGCAACAAAAGAAAATCTGGGGGAATCAGTATCCCTGACCTCAAGCAATACTACAGAGCAATAGTGTTAAAAACTGCATGGTATTGGTACAGTGACAGGCAGGAGGATCAATGGAACAGAATTGAAGATCCAGAAATGAACCCACACACCTATGGCCACTTGATCCTCGACAAAGAGGCTGAAAACATCCAATGGAAAAAAGATAGCCTTTTCAACAAATGGTGCTGGTTCAACTGGAGGTCAGCATGCAGAAGAATGCGAATTGATCCATCCTTGTCTCCTTGTACTAAGCTCAAATCCAAATGGATCAAGGACCTCCACATAAAGCCAGACACTCTGAAGCTAATAGAAAAGAAACTGGGGAAGACCCTTGAGGACATCGGTACAGGGAGAAAGTTTCTGAACAGAACACCAATAGCGTATGCTCTAAGAGCAAGAATTGACAAATGGGACCTCATAAAATTACAAAGTTTCTGTAAGGCAAAGGACACCATCAAGAGGACAAATCGGCAACCAACAAATTGGGAAAAGATCTTCACCAATCCTACATCAGATAGAGGGCTAATATCCAATATATATAAAGAACTCAAGAAGTTAGATTCCAGAAAACCGAACAACCCTATTAAAAAAATGGGGTACAGAGTTAAACAAAGAATTCACACCTGAAGAACTTCGGATGGCGGAGAAGCATCTTAAAAAATGCTCAACTTCATTAGTCATTAGGGAAATGCAAATCAAAACAACCCTGAGATTTCATCTTACACCAGTCAGAATGGCTAAGATTAAAAATTCAGGAGACAGCAGGTGTTGGAGAGGGTGTGGAGAAAAAGGAACACTCCTCCACTGCTGGTGGGGCTGCAAATTTTTACAACCACTCTGGAAATCAGTCTGGCGGTTCCTCCGAAAACTGGGCACCTCACTTCCAGAAGATCCTGCTATACCACTCCTGGGCATATACCCAGAGGATTCCCCACCATGTAATAAGGATACATGCTCTACTATGTTCATAGCAGCCCTATTTATAATTGCCAGATGCTGAAAAGAACCCAGGTATCCCTCAACAGAAGAATGGATACAAAAAATGTGGTATATCTACACAATGGAGTACTATTCAGCCATTAGAAACAATGAATTCATGAAATTCTTAGGCAAATGGATGGAGCTAGAGAACATCATACTAAGTGAGGTAACCCAGACTCAAAAGGTGAATCATGGTATGCACTCACTAATAAGTGGTTATTAACCTAGAAAACTGGAATACCCAAAACATAATCCACACATCAAATGAGGTACAAGGAGAAAGGAGGACTGGCCCCTGGTTCTGGAGAGAGTCAGTGAAACAGTATTCGGCAAAACCAGAACAGGGAGGTGGGAAGGGGTGGGTGGGAGGACAGGGAAAGAGAAGGGGACTTAAGGGACTTTCGGGGAGGGGGGGGCTAGAAAAGGGGAAATCATTTGAAATGTAAATAAATTATATCGAATAAAAAAAAAAGCTCAGTTTGATGGAGGAAGGAATTCTGGCTTGGTCATGGCACACCCCCTTAGGTGACAAAGGAGCCTTGGAATCAAGGAATTACTGAAGTTAAGCTGAATTCTCTGGTGAATTTGCTATTGATCTTGTTGAGGACAACCTATAGCAGTGGTGCTCTTGCTGGTGAAGGTATATATTGGGATTACTGGGTAAAGTGGATTGTTTTACCTGTAATTCATACTCTTGAGTTGAATCAACTCCTGGCTAGATGCACATTCCAGTAATCACTTTAAAAAATATCTGCAAGGTCAGTGCTTTTGGATGCTGCCCATTGGTATTCTCGGATGTGCAACCCTTCTTAGAAGGAGAAAGGACTGTGGCTCTCTCAGTTCCAGGACACAGGCTTGCCATAAAATATGCAATTTCTCAACATATTTAGAATATTTTCTGATTTCAAAATTAAATTTGCTTTAATTTATTAATTACACAGGTGCAATATGATAATGTGACACAGTGCATACAGTGTGCATGGATAAACATCAGGCTAGTAGACATCCTTTATACTGATTCCAAATGATCCTTATTATAGACTCTCATCGCTAAAAGATGTGGTTGTGACAGGGATGCACAGGAGTAAAGAGTTCACTTGCGTCCTCTGCTTTGGGCTGCCCCAGCACACTCTGTCCTCCAAAGGGAAGCGGTCACATCTAACACACATGTGTTTAGGATGGCCTGGGGAGGTTTTCAGAACCAGGGGTGTTGCTGCTGCTGCTCCTCCTTTGCTGCTACTGCCAGACTAAATTTTGATTTTAGAGAATGAGAAACCAGACCAGGTGATTTCCTACATATTGAACAAAAGCAAAAACTCTGAAGAGAAAGAACAATTTATCCTTTCCAATTTCACAGCATTCAAAATCACTTTTCCTATATGTAAGTATCCAGCAGACACTGACTAAGCTTCTAATGATGGAAGCCAGGGCAGGGCTGGTCTTGGTGGCCCAGCCTCTATCGCAGCACTCTGGAAGGTCAGGAAAGGATTGAAGTTGAGGATGAATCTGAGCTACTGGGCAATATGAGTGAGACCTAGCCTCAACAACAAGTACTAAGGTATGCCTCAGGGTCACAGTGCTTGCCAAGGCCAGGCATTTGATCTCAGTAGCACACACCCATGCATGCATGCACATGCGCATGTGCACCACAGAAATCAGCATGTAACACCACAGTTTCAGCAGTGACTACTTCCAGGGTCTGAAAACATCTGACACAGGTAATGAGGAGCAAACCAAAGCTGTGGACAGTCTAGCATTTTATCATCTTAAGGAATAGTCAGGAGGTGAGGAATACCTGAGGTCTTTATATAAAATGTAATAACCGTGTTCTATGTTGCACTATTAATTTCTGCTAATTCTCTTTCATAAATCATATTTTGAGAGTTTGAAAATGTTGCCTACTCCTCTGCTACTTGAAAGTAGTCTACGTCCTTTATGTAACAAATGAATAAATGTATAATGTAGTAAAATGCTTAGTATTATTTCACGTGTTTTCTTGCATTACGTAAACAAACCTCTTGTAGACATACTACATCTCCTTGATTTTTACATTGAACCATGATATCAGTACTTCGTTCATTTCCTGTACACATTCCAGTTTTGATTTCCTGAAACTCTCCTGTCAATACTTTTTTCACACACATAACAGAACTGAGTGAGTGAATGCTGGTCTGTCACAGAAGGAGACCTGACTCCAGCCTCTCACCAGAGAGGATCTGCATCAGGTATAGAAAGTTGTCTGAGAATTACCTAACTGCTAATTTGGGATTATTTAAATTTTGTTCTGTGATCTTCAAAATGTTTATTCTTATTTCCTCAGTTATAACTTATGAACAACCTTGATTCAAAAGCAAGACTCAAGACTCCATCCATGTAGAAATGGTAAGGTTCCAAAGTATTGTTTCAAAGCAGAGTGTGTCAGACATGCATGGAAACAGCAAAGTCTTCCATTAATGCATATGACACAGCAGCATAAGCAAAACTAAAAACATTTAAAAATGATTAAAAGGACTATTTTGAATAATGTATATATGAAAGCTTAATATACAGGGTAGAAGAGAGAGTGGCGTAATGCTATTCAGGAAAACTATCCTATGTAATAGTTGTCATTTCCTCCTCAAGGACAGTCCTCACCAGGCCATGCCCTTTCCAGATTGGATCGGCTCTGATGCGTCAGTCTAAGTCATGGATACAGGAAACCAGAGCTGTGGGACAGACTTCACCTTGGTTGGCCTTTTCCAGTATGGACACATGGACACCTTCCTCTTCACAGTCATTGCCATCCTCTTTGCAGTGGCTCTCATAGGCAACATCACACTGGTCCACCTCATCAGGCTGGACCAGAGACTCCACACTCCCATGTACTTCCTCCTCAGCCAGCTCTCCATCATTGACATGATGTACATCTCCACCACTGTGCCCAAGATGGCAGCCAACTTCCTGTCAGACACCAAAGCCATTTCCTTTGTGGGCTGTGCGATCCAAGCCTTTGTGTTTCTGACCCTGGGTGGGTCTGAAGCTCTGCTGCTGAGCTTCATGTCCTATGACAGGTACATAGCCATCTGCCGGCCCCTGCACTACCCTGTGTTCATGAGCAGGAAGATCTGCTCCTCCATGGTCACTGGTGCCTGGAGCAGCAGTTCCCTCAACGCTTTAGTGCACACAGTGTATGTATTTCACCTTCCCTTCTGTGGGTCTAGGATGGTTAACCACTTTTTCTGTGAGATTCCATCTCTCCTGCCACTGGTGTGTGAAGACACATCCCAATATGAACATACAGTCCTCATGAGTGGCCTTCTCATTCTTCTGCTGCCCTTCCTGGCCATCCTAGCTTCCTATGCTCGGGTGTTGCTTATTGTACTCCAGATGGGTTCAGGGCAGGGACAGAGTAGAGCTGTGTCCACCTGCTCCTCACACCTGACTGTGGCCAGCCTGTTCTATGTCACTGGCCTCCCACCTACACACAGCCACACTCCTTGCATTCTCCTGGAAGGGACAAAGTGGTGGTTGTGCTCTATTCAATTGTCACCCCTGTTCTGAACCCATTCATGGGTTCCCATGTTCTGAGGAACAAGGAGGTCATGGGGGCCCTGAGGAGACAGATGGGGTGATAGATAGTGACACAGGACTTAGGGTCACTCTGTGGACTGATCTGAAGGCTGCTTTTGGACACTCTCTGGGACAATTTCAGGACTGATATGCTGGTGGAAGCTCACTAGATTATCTCACTGACTGAACAAGAGTACAAACCTTCGCCCTCACAGTGACACACTGAATTGATTGTTTGAATCTGAATGTTGGCTCTGAAGGAGATGGAAGGGCTTTGTTCCTGGCCGTGGCATCTCTGGCTGCCTGTCAGCCTGGATTGTCTTTCCACAGAAACTTCAGCCCTGATGCAAGGGACTGAGGCATTGCAGACTGTGGGAGTCAGGACAATTGTTTGCTGCCTCTTCCTGCAGTTGATGAGTATAGGTGTGCATTTGTAAATATTTTACATGAATCTGAAATGTTTTACTGGTTTTCTTTGCAGGTACAACTATTACATAAAAGTGTATGTTTTTGTACTATGGCATGTTTTAAGGGCGATTCTGAAAGAAATCATGATCTTCCTGCAGTTGATGAGTATAGGTGTGCATTTGTAAATATTTTACATGAATCTGAAATGTTTTACTGGTTTTCTTTGCAGGTACAACTATTACATAAAAGTGTATGTTTTTGTACTATGGCATGTTTTAAGGGCGATTCTGAAAGAAATATGGAAGAAGTTAAGTTAATGCTGACTTTCATGTTTTTGTGACTATAACCAACTGAGTAAGATTTCTAATCTCTCCTAAGTCATTTAATAATTTCTCCCTTTATCAACACTGTTCCTCAAAATTCACTAATGGCTTTGCAATAAACATCATCAATGGATGTTTCTGTCAGTATGCCCTCTGTCTCTTTCTATGACCACCTTTATGTGGGTCTCTCAGCAACCGTGCTAGCTCATGATAAGGACATTAGACAAAAAGACACAGAATGGTCCTGCTTTAAAAATCTATGGACAATTTCTGTGTTTCTTCCATGGCTAATATACAATAAATGCTGACAGCAATAATTTTATTTCAAGGAAATTTCCTGTATATACACTGATTATCCTGGAGCTCTATATGTGGACCAGAATAGCTTCAAACTAGTTTGGGGTATAAACTTGTATGCTAGCATGCACAGATTTAAAAATGCACAATCACTGGCTTTTGTTTGTGTTTTATTTTGAAGTTAAAGGTGCTTGTGAGCCACCATACAGGTGCTGAGTATCAAACCTTGGTCCTCTGGAGGAGCAGTCAGTACCATTGGGCCAGCTTTCTAGGGCCCCTGCATTCTCAAAATAGTCAACTCACTGTCATGTAGTCCAAGAACTAACAACAGAAAACTTTATGATCCTAAGTACTGGTATAAGTAACATGAGAAGTGATTCTCAGTATTAAAATATATATGTTGTGGGACTGGAGTGGTGGTGTAGCTGTTAATAGCATGGGCTTCTCTTTCAAAGGACAAGAGTTCAAATCCCAGCACGTTTGTAAGGTAGCTCACAACTGTTTGTAGTTCCAACTCCAGGGTATCTGAGGCCTCTGGCCTCCAGGAGCACTTATGTGAATATATCCATGGCCACACCCACACTAATAATAATAATAATAACAATAATAATAACAACAAAAATAATATACGATGTGAAATGTTTTAGAGATTCATTACTACTTTTTTGTAATTGGTACCAATTATTAGAGTGTTAATTTTAATGACATATAGAAATATCTCTTCTTGGTGCTAATACAAATGAATTGTATCTGTTGCCTCTGTGTGGGATCCCATTTTCCTAACTGGGCTGACTTTTCCTGTCTCAGTGGCAAGAGGATGCACACATCCCTGCCAAGACTTGATGCACCAGGGTAGGGGAAACCAAGGGGGTTCCCGACCTGCTTAGAGGAAAAAGGGAGGAGAAATAGTGGAGGGATTATGGACATGGAAAGGGGAAGGGGAAGCAATCAGATATAAATTGAATAAGTAAATTAATGGAGATAAAAATGTACTCCATAAGTTGTATGTGTATACATGTGATTACATAAAGCATTACATATATACATGAATACATACATGTGTGTGACAATAGTTATCAATAAAAGGAGGCTATCAAATTGAGTGTGGTGAATGTGGGTAGAATTTAAGAGAAGGAAGAGAAGAGCAGAAATAATAGTACTCTATTTCACTTTTAAAGTGAAAGGGAATTTATCCAGAGACACCCTACAGAAGAGAAAAATAGTGCTCCCAAAAGATATGGGTTATTTCATAGAAATCCAAGTGTCAGGCACAGGATACCTCCTTCAAATTTGCTTAGTTTTTTATTTCTGTGACAAAGTATTCTATCACTGGAGAGATGACTTATTAGTTAAGATACTATCTGTTCTTCCCAAGGATCTGGGTTCAATTTCCAGCACCAAATCACAGCTCACACTGTTGGTGACTTTATTTCCATGGTATCTTACACCCTCACACCAATGCAGATAAAAATGAAAAAAAAAATGAGAATTGCATCCTCCATGAATGGCTTGCTTTTGCTGTTTCCTTTTGCTTGTCATCCACAAGCTCACTCTAAACTGAAAGACTGAGGTTGCTAAGAATCCTCAACACTCTCACCTCATGTGTCCCCCATTGCCGTGCTTCCAGGGTGATCTGTGCTTGGCACAGTGACAATGGAGAAAGTGTCTTGATGGCAAATCCCTACCCATCGAAGCTTCCAATATGTAAAGATTCAAGTTCACATGAAACAAGAGGCTGGACTGAGTCCTTGCTTCTCAACAGCAACTACCTAGGAGATGGTTCCCTGGAGTCAGAACTGATGCACTGGTAATGGTGGGCGCAGAATCTGTGTAATGCTGGCAGAACAACAATCAGCATGCAAATACACATTGCACAAAACCACCCACCAACATACTCCCAGTGACCCACTTCTTCCAGTAAGGCTCTTCCTCATGAAGATTCCACAACATCTTAAAACAGTGCCTCCATCTGGGGACCAGGTTCTTAAACATGTAAGCCTTTGGGAAACATTCCTCATTCAAACTTCTACATTCCATGCCTGGTTCTCATAGGCCATCTCTTGATGTAAAGTATATATTTTTTCAGTATCAAAGTCCCCATACTCTTTAACAGTCCCCAAACTGTTGAAAAGCCTAAAGTTCAGACTTTCATGAAACCCAAGGCAATATCTTAGTCATGGTTTCCTATTTTTTAAAAAACTAAAAAGCGAAATTAATATCTCCAATGCATCAATTATGTAATTGATTTGCTCTGCTCTGCTCAAGTCAGTTATAGATCTGCAATTATGCAATTGATTTTAAGCACCTGGTCCCCAGATGAAGGTGCTGTTTCAAAACATTGTGGAATCTTCAAGAGGAAGAGCCTCACTGGAACAAGTGGGTCACTGGGAACATGTTGGGGGATGGTTTTGTACATTGTGTATTCAGATGCTACTTTCTATGCCCAGACATATGGTATATAAATTGATTGCCCTATCCCGTCTGTGCTTTATCTTGCTGTCGATACCGCTACCTGCAGTTGCAGATCTGTACTCCATTTCCTGGGCCACATCTCTGTCTGCATCCCAGGATGCCTGATATTAACCAAGTGAAATACCCAAACCCTAATCTCGTGGTCCCTGGGTCACCCAGAAATTCCAAAATCCATGAGTACTGCCCTGTTCCCTATATAATCCAACTTCTAGTCCATAGCTCTACCTATAATCCCAAAGGGACCAACAGCTCTGCCTACATCCCTGGAAGTCTGCTGCTACCCAGGACAATCAGCTCTACCTAAAATCCTAGAGGCCTGTTGCCATCAGGGAATACCACCTTTAATTGAAGTCCCAGAAGCCTGCTGTCAACAGGGACTAAAAGGCCTACCAATACCAGGGGCAACCAAGTGGCTAAAGGCCAATGTAAGAATACAATCAAAAAAGCAGGGTAATATGGCACCACCAGCACCCAGCTATCCTACTTCAGCAAGCCCTGGATATGCTAACACACATGAATCACAAGAAAATAACTTTAAATTTAATCATGGGAAGATGATAGAGGCCATTAAAGAGGAACCAAATAAATCCTGTAAAGAAATACAAGAAAATAGAATCAAACACTTAGATGCCCTTAAAGAGGAAATGAGTAAATATAATCAGAAAAATTCAAGCAAACTGGTGAAGGAAATGACCATAACTGTTCCACACTTGAAAATGGAAATAGAAGTAATAAAGAAAACAAAAACTGAGGGACTCCTGGAGATAGAAAACCTGGGAAAGAAAGCAGGAAATACAGATGAAAGCATCACCAACAGAATACAAGAGATGAAAGAGAATTTCAGTTACAAATGATAAGATAGAAGAAATTGATAAATCTCTCAAAGAAAATGCCAAATCTAAACTTTTGTAACAGGAAGTATTCATGAAATCTGGGACATGATGAAAACACCCGAGCCTAAAAACAATAGGAATAGAAGAAGGAGAAGATGCACAACTCAAAGGCCCACAAAATTTGTTCAACAAAATCATAGAAGAAAATGTCCCTAACCTAAAGAAAGAGATGTGTTTAAATGTACAAGAAGGTTACAGAACACCAAATAAATTGGGTCAGAAAAGAAAAACCTCTCACCCTATAATAATCAACACAATAAATAGACAATACATAGAGATAATATTAAAAGCTGCAAGAGGAAAAGGCTAAGTAACATATGAGGAGATTTACACCCGATTTCACAACAGAGACTCTAAAGGCCAGAAGGTCCTTGGTAGATGTCTTGTAGACCCTAAGACTACACATATTAGCCCAGACTACTGCATCCAACAAAACTTTCTATCACCATAGATGGAGGAAAAATATCTTTCTATTAATCCAGCCTTACAGAGGATACTAAAAGGAAAACTACACAAGGAGGTTAACTACACCCAAGTGATACAAGAAATGAATAATTTCACACCAGCAAAAACAAGAGACTCTTTCTGTCTCTGCCTCTCTCTGAAACGCACACACACACACACACACACACACACACACACACACGCACACGCACATGCACAAGTACGTACCTGCACACACAGACTTAACCAGCCACACCTTCTGATATTTTTTGTTCACACAAGGCAACGGATTTAACTATGGCATTTGGCAGGCCATGGAAGTCCCATTGTGTACAGCAGAGTTCTGTGAGGCCAAAATCAAGGCATTCGCAAGGCTCAGCTTTTCTGCATGAGAGAAATGGGAAACCATTAGGGTTCTTAGTGGTGCCTAAATTTTCAAATGCTGGAACTGAAGCTCAGGGATACTACCCAAGGCCCTAGGGCTGATCCTCAGCACAGCAGTAGAAGGAAGGGAAGGAGGGAGGGAGGAGAGGTAAGGTTTTACTATACATTTGTGCTTGTTTTTGTGCTCTGCAAACTCTTTCCAAAATGGATGTGAAGCTGGATCCGGCCGCTGACCACCCAACCTTGCTCTTAATGGTGGACCTGTGCACTGTGCAGCATGCAGAGGTCTGGAGGGATGTCCCCAGCAACCCTGAGCGCTTTGGTACATGGCCTTGCATCCTGGGCCTGCAGGGCTTCTCCTCCAAGAGGCTTTACTAGGAAGCCATCGAGGGGGAAAGAGCAGAGTTGGGGGCTCGGGGTCTGCCAAGACTCAGTGCTGAGAAAAGTGGAGACCACACCATCCCCAGAGAACGGTGTCTGGGCCATGTGGCTGCTGAGGGGGAGCGAGTTCATGGTCCTGTCCTCTCGCTCGGTGCCTTGCTCCAAGAGGAGCAACCTCGCCGCATCGGGATCTTTTTTGGACTACGAAGCTGGTGAAATCTCCTTCTACAATGTCACAAATGGCTCTTACATCTACACATTCAACCATCTCTTCTCCGGCGTTCTCAGGCCCTACTTCTTTGTCTGTGACACAACGCCTCTTATCTTGCCGCCCATGACAGGAGCAGGGCCTGGAAACTGGACTCCCAAGGGTCTCCTTGATCTTGCTGCTGCTGCCAGAAGTGAGGAATACTAAACCCACCCAGAAGTGCTGCGCTTCAGAGACGTCCTGGATGGATGGGTGTGGGAGAGCATGGCTGTGCCCTGCTTCTGCAAACCACATCAGCGCCTGCTCTGAGGCCTGCGCAGCGGAAATTCTCCCTTTGGGACTATGGAGTGCATCCAGGGTGGTGCACATACTGAGGAACTCTGTGGAGTGAATGACTCAGGAAAGGCAGCTGGCTCATCCAACTCTGTTGCCAGAGGTTTCAATTTTCCTTGGTGCATCTTCACAGTGAAAAGCTAGAATTAAATGTTATTCTCCTTGTATCCTCAACCCTTCATACATGATGTCTTAGTCCTGGGTTTCTATTCTTGTGCAAAACATGACTAAGGAGTAAGTTGGGGAGGAAAGTGTTTATTCAGCTTACACACTCACATTGCTGTTCATCACCAAAGGAAGTCAGGACTGAAACTCTAGCAGGTCAGGAAGCAGGAACTGAGGCATAGGCCATGGAGGGATGTTATTTATTTGTATGATTCCCCTGGCTTGCTCAGCTTGCTTTTGTATAAAACCCAATACTACCTGCCCAGGGATGGTTCCACCCATAATGGGCCGTCCCTACTTGACAACCAACCAAGAAAATGCCCCAAAGCTGGATCTCATAGAGGCACTTCCTCAATTGAATCTCCTTTCTCTGTGATAACTTCAGCCTCTGTCAAGTTGACACACAAAAGCAGCCAGTACAATTGATGCCTTGTTAACACACAAACTCATCACTATTAAGCCTCAACCCTTACTTTATTATTCGTTCCCAAGGTCTAAATAACTTTAAAAGTCCCATAGTCTTTACATATTAAAAGTTCAATCCCTTTTAAAATTCAAAGTCTTTTAAAAATTCAAAGTGTCTTAACTGTGGTCTTACTTCAAGAAGGAAAAATATCAGGGCACAATAACAATCAAAAGCAAAATCAAACTTCAACCATCCAAAGTCTGGGATCCATTCACGATCTTCTAGGCTCCTCCAAGTCCTTTAGTTCTGGACCATCACTTGTAATTCTTCCTTCATCAATGGCCTTCCATGGTCTCTCACAGTGCTGAGCCTCAGCTGCTCTTCATGACTCCTTCATGCTTTCAAGACCTGGGTGACTCTTGCACATTACCAGTTCCAACCACAGCACAAGGTACAACCTTGGCCATCTCTGTAACACAGCTTCTTTGTGCTCTCAGAAAACACTTCCCAGAAGATTTCACCTCAATGATGCTGGTCTCTTCTTAATCACCACTAATGTCTTAGCTCCATCTAACCAGCATCAATAGTCCCAGTAATGCAAAGTTTTCGCATTAGTAGTTCTGGTATCTTGTTGACCACCACTGATTCTTCACCCCAGCTAACCAAAACCGCATGGTTTCATTAAGCAAGCTGGAGCTTGGGTTCTTTGCATTGTCACAATGACACCATTAAAATGTGGATTCCCTCAGGATACGTAGGCCATGCGTCAGATGTTTACTGACTTGGAATGTGGGGAATCACCTAGGAACTTTGATACCTGGAGCATGGGGATGTCTCTGTGCTTTATTGCTTGTCTTGAAAGGGTGAGGGCCAGCATTTGGGTCCCTAGAACCTGTGCAAATTTCAAGTGGGTGTGGAGCCCTCTTGTAACTCCAGACAAGATCCCCAGAGTAATCTGACTAACCAGACTGTCTGTATGGGTTAGCTCTGGGTTTGATTTAGAGACCCTGGCTTGGTAAAGTGGAAGAGTAACTGAGGATGATTTCCCACATCACCCTCCAGCCTCCACAGATGTGGGGCTACACTTATGTGAACACCCATTCATCTCTCTCTCTCTCTCTCTCTCTCTCTCTCTCTCTCTGACACACACACACACACACATACACACACACACACACACATACACACACGCACACACGAGAAAATGGAAAAAAGGAAATGGATTCTATCATAGTGCATGGGCCTTTCTCTTCTGAGTCATATGGCAGAGTCCCTCCCTCATGGGACGTCTGGTATCTGCTCCTATCCTCATTATCTCTATCTTAGTGCACATTCTTCATACTATAGACTGGACTTTTTCTAGTCTGCAGTATTATCATTTTCTACTTTCTCAAGTTTCTCTTACTTCTGAGAGACTTTGGGTTCAGACTCCATCTTTGGCATTCTTTTAGCTTCAGACACCACCTTAGAGAAACTGACCTAAGGTTGAAGTTAAGTTAACTAACAAACTGGCACTTAGTACCAGTTTCCAGGTTACCCTACACAATAAGACCTGTGTCTAACAACACTTTCTAGGTTATTCCACAACAACCTGCACTTCCAAGTTACAAGCCCACCCTCAACACTTCACTTCCTAATAGCCACCAATCAGGAGGAAAACAGAAATTAGGTTTAAGGTTTGGCTCCCACCACTAGCCAATTATGTTAAATATCATAATGGTCCCCCAGTAAGATGTGTACCCCATTATTATATCTACAAATACTTGCTTGCACCTAGGCTGGGTTTTCCACCTTCCTATCCTGCTGTGTCAGAGCTGGCAGGGAGCCCTTGGTGAAGCATAAATAAAGAGATTCTAATGGGATTGCGTCAGAATCAGCTCCTTGGTGATCTTTTGGGTTCATGAATGCTTCCTGGCACAGCACTTCCTTCACACTACTCTGAGAATTAGGGCACTCTCTTTTTTATAAAGAATAATTATAAAGTCAACCTCTATGTAGCTAGCCTTGGGCTACTTAGTGGGTTCTTTTTTTTTTCTTTCACCCTTCTCCATCCTTCTTTCCTTCCTTTAAGCCCTGTAACACTACAAAGGAGGGGAAAAGGATAGAGGAAAAAGGGGGTGATGATATCATTAGACAACTTCCTGCTGATTAGGGAGGTTGAGTTTCTAGGAGCAAGTTTGAGCTGCACTGTCAGGATATGTAATTTCTTTTCATCTCTCTGTATGACTGCTTGACAAACTGCAACAGTCGGCAACCACCATCAACTGGTCAATCAGCCCCTTCGATTGGGGCCCTAGCATTGACATGCACTCTGAAAAAGTCCCAGAATTCCAAATGTTGCACAGTTATAGAAACTATCTGTTTCTATACCATGCCCCTGCTAGAGCATGAGACAAATCACAGTCACCTGTTGTAAAACAGCCCCATATCCCCACACTTGATTTAAACAAAACCATATCTCAATAATATTTCTGTGTTTTTCAAAGAAACCAAAATTCTCACTGCACCCCAATATTAGATTCCTTCATCCTATAAATCTCAAGTTGTGTCTATAAACATCAATGCCTGTATTTCCAACAATCTAAATGAGTTCTTCACAGAACTAATTTCATAACTATTTTCCTCTCCTCCTTCCCCACTCTCCTGAATCAAGGCACACGTTTAATTAATGAATTACCTAAATAGACCAGTTTTCTCAGAGCAATGGAAAGGCTCAGGATCAAGAACTCTGGGAATATAGTATGTGGGACTTTCCCTACCCAGTAGCTTCATTTCAAGTGTCAGCTCATACTTAGAGCATTCCACAGGGAAGAGAAATTTGAGTCAGTGGAATTTGATGAAGTTATCCTCTCACCTACATCAGCCCCTTAGTTTGTGACTGCGTCTCTGTCACTCTCTTCTACTGCACATGAAGGAAGAAAGTGCATAGGTAACCTGCATGTATGCAAATACTCACCCGGGACTCACCAAGTACACAGTTGCTAGTCACTTTTCTATTTATTTTTTCCTTCACAGTTACATTACACAATAAGGACACAGTTACACAATAAGGACACATGTCTGTGGAATCATTCAGTGGCCAACACTTGCCTAGCTTTATGAGGTCCTAGAGTCTATTCACAACACCACAGAGAAACAATAAATATTGTTTTGTTTCTGAAGCTAAAATATAAATCCATATATGCCAACATTTTCCCAAATTCAGTAGTAAAAATAAAGAAATAGAAGATCACCTATCAACTCATTAACTGAATCTTCCAGTTAAACAATTTACTTATGACTAGAAAACCAGGCTCTTTCTTGACATAAATTATTGATTAAAGATTTTAAAAAAGATTGCTTTTCAGTGGACCTTGGGTTTTAAAAAGTATGTGATCCTTTTCTGGGTCAAATTGGTCTAGTTGCTCTTCAAATGATTTCATTTTTATTTTAAAGCCACAAAGTAATTCTTGTGAATAAGAGAAAAGAAATCAAAACAATCCCAATGTATTCCTGTCTTTTGAACAAGAGATTTAGTGCTCACATTTTGCTTGCATGCCATATTGAATTATTTTTCTATCAAGGGACAAATTCTCATGGCCCTCATTTCCCGGTTGGATCTGTGGGGACTGAAACACTGAGGAGGCACAGGACAACAACAAAATGAATGTGCTAATGACCCTGGTGGTTTCAAAAGTTTTCCCAGAGCATAGGGATACCAAAGGGATGCTAGCCCTGCCTCCTTGTGGATGCTGATGAACTCAGACTCCCCACGGGACTATCTCTAGGTTCCTCTGGAGTATACCATCATTGCAATTGCAGCTTTCTGCTCTGCAAACACTGGGACCTTCAGACAGAGGGTGATGCCAAGGCAGGAATATGCATCTTGATTTTCTCCACAGTGACTCCAACTGCAGCATCTATGTGCATCTAACGGGAAAGGCACTGCTTGTCCTGACCTCTGCAGGGCCTCACCTTCTGTACTGAGGCATATAGTACTCTGGCCACACCCAGGTACAATTGTGAGTAGGTCCTAAATGTGGGAGCTGATCTCAGAGATCTGCACTTCTCAGCTGGTTTGTTCAACAAAGACAAGCTGTGGGCTTAGCTCAGCAGTAGAGTGATCGCCTACCTTGTATCAGCTCCTGGTGAGTGAGGAGATAACTCCTGGATACTAAGAGAGGACAGCAGCAGCACAGAGCACACATTGTGTTTTTTAACTGTATGTGGTGTACCATTTTTGCAGGATTAGGTATAAAAGTGCTGAATGACACAGAAAACATGTTTTCTTATGTCTGAATATTGAAACTAGAGTTTGTAGGGAAAAGAAAAACTGAGTTTCATCAGTTTAAAACAAAGAAAGAAAGAAAATGAGATCTGAGGTGTGAAGTTTATTTGTGTTTTCCAAACCCACAACAGAAATGAAATGTATATTGGCTTTTTGTTGTATGAACAATGTTTCCTGCTCCAAAAGTGTAATTCAGTACTTACACACCTTTACTACAGTCAAACAGGGTGGGGGTGGGGTAAGAACTTTAGACTTTTAAATTATAAAATAAATTTGTTTTTTAAAAAAAGTTAGTGTTCAACTGACTTACTAAACTGAAATACTTCCTTCTGAATACTGTCAGACCCCTAGGATCTGGCAAAACTTCACAGCTTTGACCCCTATCAAGTGCAGACATTTCCGAGATGAAGCAGTACACATGAAGACAGGGGATCCCCACTGTCTGAGCCATCAGCATCCACAAGTGACATCAGTGTGACACACTGTCTGCTCATGCTTCCAAACACACACACTGTAGAGATGCTTCACAGGCAAAGGCCCCCTCTGTGCAGGTGAACAGCATCATGGTTTCCAACACTGTCTGTGAGCGATCTCCTTCAGTTTCTTCATGGTCTTTCTACCTGTGACCTCAACCCATGTAGGGAGAACTCAGCTCAAATTTAGTGCCTGGCCCTATCCATGTTTCCCTATTGGGCAAGGAAGTGAAAGAGGAATATTTCTCCAAGACAAGAATACCACCCTGCTGTGAGGCTGAGGTAACCCATGAGTAACTGCCTGCTCTGTGTCCAGGATGTGACTAGCTCAGGCTACCCCAGCTTAGGAAACTCTGCTTGGTGCATGGAAAGGTATCTAATTTAGTTTAATGGCACTGAGACACATAGCGACCTTTTTGTAGATCAAGGAATTTAAGATTACTTATAGATAAATGAATTTAAAAATGGACCCAGAAGAAAACTGAAGGACGATTTTATTTTATTAGAGTTTAAGAAAGAAAAGGGCAGGAATGCTGGAGATCTCAGAAACTTCTGTGAAGAGACAGGAATGGAAGGAGGGAGGGATGTAGGAAAGGAAGGGAGGAGGAAGAGAGGGAGGGAGGGAGAGAGAGAAGGAGGGAGCGAGGGAAGGACAGCAAGGGATACATGATTTTTGCATTAGAGGTTATCAAAACAGCAGGGTCAGCAGTGATTCTCAGCAGCTTCTTGAGTTGGAGTTGAGGGCTTGGTTAAAGAGCAAGAATGGATTTGGGCAAGTACCTGGGAAAAAGAAAAAAATCTTCCCTTTCTGAGCAGGCTGACGTAGCAGGGAAGGCCTATACGCAGCTGCCCTTGGAGAGGGTTCTAGGGTCTGGAAGAGCGTTTCTCACTGAAAGGGCAACTGCATGCATCCTCTTATCGTGTCCTATGGGGAGTGCTGTTTCCTTTCATCTTCTGGCCTGTGTCTCACTGAAGGCAAAATAAGAGTTTTCTCCTTGTGTTAGGAGGTCTCAACTTTGTCCAGAAATGCAAAGCCTCTGGTGTCTACACAAAAGTGTGTTATCAACAACTAGTTAAGCCATTTGTAGAGTGGCTTACTGACTGATGATGCTATTTTTCTGAGAGGAGGTCACTGTGTTAGTGTTCACATGTCTCAGGGAGGTGTCCAGATGTCTGAGGCAACCATGTCTGCGTCAGAAAGGATCTCGTTAGCCATGGCTCAGAACATTGTGACCAAGAGGCTGGCTCAGACAGGCATATGCCTCCAATTAGTGTGGGAAGAGCTGGCTATAAACTGCTTTTTAAATTCTCTTTTTCTCTCTATCAAGTTCTATGAGTAGGACACCAGTCATGCTGCTCTGGACAAGTACTTGCGCAGAGAGTTAAAGTCCTGGACCTGAGGCTAAGCACAGTCAGGGAAAGGTTGTCCCTCCAGAGTCTGATTCAGAAAGAGGGAGGGGTGTGCCCTTTCTGGAGCCTTTCAGACAGCAAAGGTGCCCTGTGCCTGTTTAATACCGGTTTCTCAGAAAGGCTAGAGCTAGTGGGAAAGCCCTGTGGAGCTGCTGGCCGGGATGGCATTCCATCTCAACTCCAGGTCTTATATTCATTTAGGCTTTAATATTGTTTTTGTTTTAGGGAGAGATTAAAAAAATCTTATATCAGAGAACTGAACAACTTAGTAGAATCAATTTTGAAATAGTGCTTTATGTAAAATCTAGTCGCTCTAGTAATGACTTCAGGCCTCACAGAGACATAAACCCTGAGGGGACATGAGAGCCAGCTGGATTTTTTAAAAGACTGTCATTGAAGCATCCTCTTAACATCTGATGGCATAGAGTAAACATTCCTCTTAAACATGTACATAATAAGTCACCAAATCTTCCCAGGGGAAGGTCGTTCTTGGCTGTGTCAGTCAGAAGAATGGATGTTGGGAAGGACATCTGAACTCAGGCTGTCCTGAACACCAGACCCAAGCCCTTCATTGTGCTAGGATGTGTTTCTCAGTTCCCAGTATCCCTTTAGAAGCATCAGCTTGTTGCTATAGTAACTGGAAGCCATTTCAGCCACCATGTGTTCAGCCTCTTTTGTCTTCCTCCCTCATCTCCACTCTCATTCTCTTGTTTAGGAGAATGCAGAGGAAAGTTGGGGTCCTGATCTCTGAGAAGCTAATGGCAAGATAAACGGATAGACTAGCACTGTGTAACTCCTGGGGCTGGAGGGCTAGCTGGGGGCTAAGAGCACATACAGCTCCTGCAAAGGACCTGTGTTGTGTTCCCAGCACCCACTTCTGGAGGCTCACAACCACTAATAGTTCCAGCTCCAGCAGATACTGTGTCCCTTTCTGGCCTCTGCAGGCACATGCACAAAGACAGAGAGACAGAGATAGACACACAGACATACAAACACACAAACACACAGACACACAGATACACGACACAAAGACAGATGTTATGTCTGTGCTTTTGTTAAACTAGAACAAATATCAGAAAGCACACACTTGTCAAGTGAAGTATGAAATAAGCAAGATCCATTTTTACATCTTTTCAAAAACTCATATAAATATCTATAACATAATAAGAAATGAAAAAAATGACTTGTAGGTAAAAAAAAAAGGTTTACAAACAAGCAACTTCTAAACATGAGAAATGGTCTTATTGATGACTGAGGGCCAACAATTTAAAACAGGAAGATACTGATTTATGTTCACCAATACCCATGAGTTATATATTTAAGAGAAATCTGCAAATGGCATATAATACATAGAAATATGACATTGAATGATTTTGGAAAAAAATCATTTATTTCCAGGCATGGTGTATATACTTTTAATTTCAGTGCTTGGAAGGTAGAGGCAGGAGCATCTCTGTGAGTTTGAGGCCAGCCTGGTCTTCCTAGTGAATTATAGGCCAAGCAGGGCTACAAAGTGAGAATTTATCTCAGAGAGAGAGGAAGAAAGAGAGGGGGAAGGGAGGGAAAGAGGGAGGGAGGGAGAAAGAGAGGGAGAGAGAGGGAGCCAGCCAGCCAGAGACAGAGACAGTGACAGTTATGTGTGTATTCTCACAACACATTTTGCTTTGTTGTGTAGCTCAGGATAGCTCTGAGCTTGATTTGTAGCCAAAGATATCCCTAAACTCCTACCTCTGTTTCCTGACTACTGGGATGACAGTGATGTACATTTTATTTACATGGTTCCAGATGGTGGAGAGGATGAAACTTGGAAGTCACACATGCTAGGCAAACATGAACCCCAGCCCCATAGTTTATTTTCTATGTGTTTGGACTTAAAATATCTGGGTAGTCAAAATTTCAAGTGATGTCACATGCCTGTGCTCATTTGAATTTGGCAGTTGCTTCTTTCCCATTTATAATGCCATGGTCTATTAAATAACAATGTTATTAACTAGGAGTTATTATCTCTAGAAGTTAATAACATACACACACTCTTTCTGTGAACCATCCTGTTTTGATGCGGTGAAGATGGTCTGGAGGGTATGTATCCTCTGACTGGGGGTCAAAAAATTCAGGACCGATTCCTACACATGAGACGGATAAGAGCAAAGAGAAAATACTCAATTTTCAATCCTGTAAAAGAAACAGGTTTATTTTATGAAAACAACATGTACAACCTTGAGGTTTGTGTACAGAGAAGTAGGGATCTCTTAAGAACTGTGATGACAACTTAAGCTCTCATCAAGCACGCAAGCGTGGGTTAATGTCTCCTGCCTCTCTATGACCCCTGCAGCACTGGTGCGGGGCACGCAGGCTGCCTCAGCTTTCCTGTATGACAAAGAAATTAAGGGATGGACATTGGTAGAGAATTGGGTTATTTACACTCTGACCAAGACTGGGAGAGCAAGAACCTTCCTTTGCTCTGCCTTTCCTGTAACGTGCTACAGAAGCAAGGGACAATGCATCTGCCATTTAGCTGTGAGGCGGGCCAACCAATCTTCTCCCAGCAGGATTCACACCTGGACCACGGGCCTTCTCCGTTTCTTTTTCTAGCTAGCAAGAAGGAAGTCTCAGTGGGTCAAGGGACTTGCTTCCAAGCCTGGTGACCTGAATCTGATCCCCCAAGCTCACATGATGGAGGGAGAAAACTGATTCCTAAAAGTTGTCCTTGTACCTGCAAAGGTAAGCTAACACACACACACACACACACACACACACACACACACACACAGAGTCACATGGACACATATAAATGTAATTAACACAAAACTTTAATTGGGATTCAATTTATTTTAAAGCAATATTTCCGATATACTTTGGAAGAAAAAGAAGTACCAACTGCCTAGGCAGCAGGCCTAGAAACAGGTCTTATGAGCACCTGGTTTCACTGATAACCTATTGTCTCCTATGCCACTCTTCTATCCGGACATCCAAAATCACTAAAAATAACAGTCAAAAGAACAGAATGAGTCCCATGCATCCCAAGCAAACCACAGTCTGTTTGATCCCCATGTGGTAAAGTGCTTCACCTCCACATTTAAGTTCCTCTCTGCTGTGGACAATGCTCTAGGTGGTTTTTTGTTCTTGTCAGTTTTGATAAACTTTAATATTTTATATGTCTTTATATTTTGCGGTAGATTATAAAATTCATAATGTATAAATACAGTTTATACATTTGTAAAAATATTTAAAGATATTTCTAGGTAACACCAGTCTGTACTTAATTACCAATTTTTCAAAAATCTCTAAAGAAAAGCCCAGCAAATTTATTTTCAAATACATCTGGGTCCACCCACGTGGGTTCCCCTGGGTGATGTCCACACTTCTGTCAGCTGTGCCGGGCATCTTCAGATGCTCTAGGATGATTATGCAGGGCTGTAGTTTGTGCTCCTTGTCTTTAAACAGGAGCTTGGGATTGTGGGTCAGGAGAGAATTAAAACTTGGGACACAGTACAATTCATCTCTCACTCCATGGAATTAGAAGGAGTAAAGCAGAAACACTAAGTAGCAATTGCTGGGTTCAAAAACAACCCTGTCCTGTTTCTCTACAAGACAACTGGCCTGCCACATACATGACTCAGTTTGCTTATCTGTCAGTGTTACTGCATCATTGTTAGAACTAAACAAGTAATAAATAATTGAAGTTCTGTCTGCTCTGATCACTGTCAGTGTCAATGCCTTCCTCGGGTGCAGTAGAGATGGGCACAGCCAACGACAGCACCTTCAGCCATTTCATCCTTATAGGCTTCTCTGACCGGCCCCAGCTGGAGAGGGTCCTCTTCGCCATCATCCTGCCTGCCTACCTCCTCACCCTGCTGGGCAACAGCACCATTATCCTGGTGTCCAGGCTGGACCCGCACCTGCACACCCCCATGTACTTCTTCCTCACACACCTGTCCTTCCTGGACCTCAGCTTCACCAGTAGCTCCATCCCACAGCTGCTCTATAACCTCAGCGGGCCGGACAAGACCATCAGCTATGTGGGCTGTGCTCTGCAGCTGGTCCTGTTCCTGGGCCTGGGGGGTGTGGAGTGCCTGTTACTGGCTGTCATGGCCTATGACCGCTTTGTGGCGGTCTGCAAGCCCCTGCACTACATGGTCATCATGAGCCCCAGGCTCTGTGTGGGCCTGGTCTCAGTGGCCTGGAGCTGTGGGGTGGCCAACTCCTTGGCTATGTCTCCGGTGACGCTCAGCCTACCCCGCTGCGGGCACCGAAGAGTGGACCATTTCCTCTGTGAGATGCCAGCTCTCATCAGGATGGCCTGTGTCAACACAGCTCTCGTTGAAGGCATTGCCTTCATCTTGGCGATAGGCATCGTGCTGTCTCCCCTGGTGTTCATCTTGGTCTCCTATGGCTACATCGTGAGAGCCGTGCTGCAAATCCGCTCTGCTGCGGGATGGCAGAAGGCATTCAACACCTGTGGCTCGCACCTCACCGTGGTCTCACTTTTCTATGGGAATATCATCTACATGTACATGCAGCCGGGAAACAGCTCCTCCCAGGACCAGGGCAAGTTCCTCACCCTCTTCTACAACATTGTCACCCCTCTCCTCAACCCTCTGATCTACACTCTCAGGAACAAGGAAGTGAAGGGGGCTCTCAGGAGGCTGCTGCTGGGCAGCCGAGAAAGACAGAGCAAGTAAGGGCTGGTTCCAGAAGCACCAGAGGGAAGCTGTCCTGTGAGGATGGCAACAAATACAGAGAGAACTTTGCAAACCCTCAGGCAAGCATGTTAAGAAAGAAAGAAAGGGGGCAGAGAAAATGTTCCACAGTGATTTGGGGAAAATTCAAGCTGTCCCGTGGCAGAGGGAAAAACAGGCCTGTTACTGGGTTCACTAAGGCATTTGGTATTTGGTAGATATGAGGAGGGTGTTTATCTTAAATTTCTTCCTCGTGATTAAAGCAGACTTTCCCATGAATGATGCAGATCTGAAGGTTTGTCCCTAGACTGGTGTAGTGTTATCCTGTATATGGTGAGATGCATTCTCATGGTAAGGTAAAGGGACAACAAGTATTTTCTGTGCACATTTTACCTTAGGGACATTTGTGGAGAGTGATTGTGGGTAGCTGGACTTACATTTAAGGCATAAGCATCTATGTTCTCTTGTCCACACACATCCCCACTTATGTCCCTATTTTGATATCAGGCGTATGGCATCCCTGGCCTGAATGTCACTCCACGTAAGGCCTTGGGTAGCATTGGCAGCACTGGATCTGATCAACTCCAGTAGACAGCTCTCCACTGAGCTCCATCCTCTGGGCTTTCTTTAATCCTGTGTCAGGTCCCAAATCATCTGCTTTGTGAATGAACTGAACACTACATGTTTCCCAGTCATTCTACCTGGAGATGAGCCATGAACCAACAGAAAGTATTCCCACTCATCTCCCCTGTCAGCCTGAGTCGGTTTAGAATCCAGACCAAGGGACATCTCAGAGTGGGTCAGAAAGGGTGTTTGTAAAGCATTAACTGAGGGGAAAGACCTACTCTGAACGTGCCCCAGATGGTTAACAAGACTCAAAAAGAAGAAACTAGCAGGAAGCCACATCTCCCTGCTGTTTCCAGGCTGCCATGAGGGGAGGAGCAGCTCTGCTGGCCACACCTTCCTGATAAGATGGACAGAACCATTGGAGCCCCTGAGGATGTGGCCGTTACTTCTTCATCAAAGCTAAGTGACTTAGTCTCAGCAATGAAGCAGTAACTAATGTAATAGCAAAGCTAACTAATGTAACAGCAAAGCTAACTAATGTAACAGCAAAGGCAAGTTCCCACCAGCTTGTAACCTGGAGCCAAGTAGGACACAAAGTTTCTTAGAAATGTATCTCATTGGCTTCTTTTTAAATTTCTTTCTGATTACTTTTATTCAGTGTGTGTGTGGGGGGGGTGTGGGTGTGTGGGTGTGTAAGTGTGTAAGTGTGTAGGCTGGCATGTTTCACAGTTTATGTATTGACAGCAGAGGACAACTGAAAGGGTTAGCTCAGGAACTTTGGAAAGGTCATGGAACATTTGCCCCTACCAGAAGGGAGAGGCTAAATTACATTCCTTAGACCACAGGGAGGTCTCTGGGGCTAGGGAAGGCCCAGAGACCATTGGTCATCTACCTCATTCCCAAACAAACAATTAGTTTAAAGGTAACACTGTTCTGCCAGTAACATTGTGTCTAATGGTGGCTGCCAAGAGGACTGTGTAAAGGCCCCTACAGCCTGCTGAGTGTGGTCGTTCTCTCCCCATTTCCATGGCCACCCCAGCATGCTGGAGTAAATAAAATTCCTCTTGTTTTTTGCATTGATTCCTATCTCCACGTTGCACACTCAGGGGGTTTCCGGTAAAGTTAAGACCCCCCGAGTCTTACACAACTTTGCAGGAGTTGGTTCTCTCCTTTAACCATACAGGTCCTGTAGATCCAAATCAAGTCAAAAGACTTAGCAATAAGCACTTTTACCCACTAAGTCATCTTGTCAATCCCGATTTTTAATTTCTTAATCACACGCTAGGTGTTTTTTTCATATTAACAGTCTCTTATTGACCACCATTCAGCATTGACTTCCACATAGTTGGTGTTTTATGTTTCCAAAATTCAAACCAAAACATTTTGTGGAATCTTTAAACCCCAGCCTTTGACTTGACCTACTGCACCCCATGTCTGCCATAAGATTCTGGATAAACAGAAAATCTGACCTAAGGTAACAACATGAGGGAGGGGGCATTATGATTCACTATTAAACTTGTTTTCATTTTCTGAGAGAGCCTCTATGTGTGATAAGTTTCTGACAGGCTCTCCTGTTATAGACCGTGGGTCTGCTGTGGGATAACCAGGGTCCTCTTGGTCCAGGAAGGCACAGGTCCGGCTGAGATGACAGACAGAACAAACCACACACACACACAGAGGTGGTTTGAACTGAATGTATTTTGGAGCTCTAAGGCAAGGATTTTTATACAGGAAGAGTTGGTATTACCATTTCAAAAGATGTAGCCAGTGAGGCAGGCACAATTATCATAGCCATTTGGTACAAGGAAATGCAACATCAATCAGGTACAAAGTTTCTCAAGTAACAGATACAGAAGATCAATTTATAGATGCCATCAAACTACCTGATTAGAATACAGAGTCACTCATAGTTTACAGCAAACCTTCAAAGAGTTTGAAGTTTCTTATACCACCTGGGTCTTAACAAGTTCTTGTGAGAAATCCTTATCTAACATTTAGCCTTCTATCTTGTGAAACAAAACTTCCTGACTAAATCAATGCTTTCAGTACCAGAGTGCCAGAGCCATCTTCATACACATATGCACAGCCATAAAAACCTGCATGTGGTTGGAAGGTAGTGATTATGTAAACAACTATGAGGCAAAACATTGCAATTCTTAAAAGGGAGTTTGGTGGTTAGTGAATTGACTTCAAAGATCAGATTATCAGCCAGGCCATAGGAATCCCCGTGAAGAGAGAAAGGGAGGAAGTCAGGGCAAACTGCTACTTGAGAACTAAGGGCCCATCTTAAATAGCCAGAAAGTCAGAGCGTACAGTAAATTGCCAGGTGAGATTATCAGCTTCCACAGCTTCCAGAGAGTTCTGTTATTCCCAGGAGGCATTTCTTTTCCGCCTCTGTCTGTAAAATATCATTTTTACAGACATCACTGGGCCACCCTGGCACTCTCCTATTGTTAAATCTCAGCTTTTTTTTTTTTTTTTTTTTTTTTGTGGCTGACCTAACTATGGTGATTCCCATGCTAGATTCAGAATTGAAGATAAAACCTGACAGATTTGCCCCCAATCCAAGATGCATACGGTCTTGCCTCATTGAAGATAGCTGTGATACTATTGCCAAAACTCCAGGATGAAAAACAGGGGAGAATCTTTTTTTTTTAATTTCCCTCAGGAAAACCATGTAGATTTTCTTCCAGGACAAACCTGAGCTCTCAGGTTGGAGAATGTATCCATTATGATATCAACTCCGCCAGGCTCCTCACCATGAGCCCTTGCTGTGTATGGGCACACTCTGTCTTCACAGATCCTCTGGTCATGGCTGCGCCCCAGAGAGCAGGGAACACAGGCTCATCTCTCAGCAGACCCTCTACTCTAATTGGAAACTTCTTGGGCTACACCTGAGCAAAGGAAGTGTACAAAAGAACCATAAGCCCATCTGTCTTCTAAATAATAGGTTTGGCTGTGATAACTTGTAACAACCATTCAGGAGAATGAGAACACGGAAAGTGAGCAGCTACTTACTCCTGTGTAGTTGACAGGGGAAAGCACCAGCTTGGGAATATTTTGTTTACTCTTGAAAGCAACAATGTGTTTGAGAAACACATCTTTTCACACTCAGCTTTAATTGTCAGTTTGACACAGCCTAAAGTCATCTGAGAAGAGAGCATGGACTGACAGATTGACTAGGTCAGATTGGCCCGTGGCATGTCTATGAGGGATTACCTTGGTTTTCCTTGGTTCAGGAGGACCCAGCCTACTGTGGACAGCACCATTCCTGGGACAAATGGATCTGGGCTGTATAGGGAAGAAGCTAAGCGTGAGCAGTGAGTGAGTCAGGGGGTGGCTTTCCTTCTTGGATTCTACATCAGGTTCCTACTCAGGTCCCTGCTGTGAATTCCCTCAGTGATTGACTGTGACTTGCAAAAATAAGGCAATGAACCCTTCTGTCCCTGAGTTGCTTTTGGTCAGAGGAACAAAAGAGGAACAAAATAAAACTGGAGCATGTCTAGAGTGAATGGCAGAGGCCTCCTGTTCTGATTCTGCTAATGGATTGTTTTTATAACTTAAAAATGACCAATTGTAGGGTTAAAAGCATGGCTCTGTGGTTAAGAGCTCTGTCTGCTCTTCCAGAGGATTTGAGTTCAATTCCCAGCAACCACGTGGTGGCTCACAACCATCTATGCTGGGATCTGATGCCCTCTTCTAGCATGCAGGTATACATACAGAGACATTAAATAAATGTTTTTTAAATGGCCAATTGTTTCTAAACCTCACCCTCACATCTGTGTGAACTTGTCTTTCATTCCTCAGAGATTATGGGTTGGGCTAGTGATATAGCTCAGTCGCTGGAGTGTTTGCCTAATGTGCATGAAGCCCTTAGCCACTGTGTGTGTGTGTGTGTGTGTGTGTGTGTGTGTGTGTGTGTGTAAATGTGTAACACCAGTACTTGTGAGGTGAATTCAGGGGAGGACCCAAGTTCAAGCTCACCTCCTGACTATGCAGCAAGTTCAAAGTTACCTCCACAAAAGAAGGTCAGGCTTTCTCTGGGTCGGTCTCCCTCCCACTGTAGTAAAGAGGCCTTGAATCTATAGTAGACCTTGACCCAGACAGGGAAGCTGCATGTGAAAGAATTTAACCCATTCACACTCTTATTTATTTCACAAAAGGACAATAACTACAGCTGGCCAGAAGCATCAGTGTCTCTCCACAACCCCTCCTGAATTGGTCAGCAAGAGGAGGACAGGCACCATTTCCTCCATATGGATGAGTCTAATGACTACAGGTACCAGTTCAGTCTGGGAACCATGCGATTAAAGTCATCACAACTCCTAGATGAAGAGATCGTTGCTATCAAACAGGTGGCTGTTTGATTGTTTGGTATTTTTGTTTGTTTTTTGTTTCTGTTTTTTATTTGTTGTTGTTCTGTTTTGTTTTGGGTTTTTTTTTGTTTGTTTGTTTGATTGCTTAGGTTTGCTTTTTGAGACAGGGACTCTATGTAGTCCTGGCTATAGGATCAAATTCTGAGCTCTGACAAGTCAGGATTGGCAGTCTATCAGTCCCCAGTTAGCCAGAGAAAGAGGGTAAGTACCAGTGAAAAATAAAGACAGAAAATGTATTCTAGTCGCATTGTGAACATAAACCAATAGACCCAGTAAAGCTCATCTTCAGTGTTGTGGCATGAAGTGTAGCTTTGAAGAGGACAAGCGGCATGCACAGGTAACCAACCAGTCCTGGTCAGAGTACGGTCCTGCCCATGGCTTGCCCATCATTGTTGAGATGCTAGCCATTCCTGCAGGGTGGTCTGATGATTGTTGAAAATGTATGAAATATCTTTCTGGGATACAGGTTCTCCTTCTGGCCATCACCTAGCTTCAGCCTTTCCCTTCTACAAGTGTAGGATTCCTGGGAAAATTTCAACTTCTTTGAATTCATTGTCTAAGTTGTCTGATCCCCAAAGTGAGGGCCACAGTCTCTCTTTGGAACAGTTTCACTCCAACCTGGATGCTTTCAGCAGCATCAGGAGAAATAAGGATAAACCATTGTGTCTCTAAACTCTGCAGTCATGTCCATCAAGGAGGATAACATGGATTTCTATGCAATGGAAAGTGCAGAATTAAGTCCACTGCTTTGGCTTCACAAAATGACTCAGAGGGTAAGAGCACTTGCTGTACAAGCCTGAGGACCTGAGTTCGATTTCCAGAACCCAAGGGAAAAAAAGAATCCCAGTATGGCAGCACACACCTGTAATTCTAGCCCTCATACAGTTGAATGGGAGGCAGAGACAGACAAACCATCCAGAAACTCATCAGCCACCCAGGGCAAAAGTGCAATGTGAGAAAAGCAACAAAAGAGCCGGCTTCTACAAAGCAGAAGGAGATTCTGCCCCAAGAGCTGCCCTCTCATCCCCACACAGGCTCTGTGATGTGCACACTTACATCCCACCTCTCTCTCACACACACATGCAACAGCAAATAAGATGATATAGTTCTTTGATTATTGTTCAAATAACTAACTCATTTACTGTACCTCAGTGCCCAAAGCCCAGTCTGCAGGGACATGACTGGGAGTAGCAAGGTAGTAGAGGTAGTAGTAGTGGTGATGGTGGTAGTGGTGGTGGTGGTGATGGTAGTGATACTGGTGATAGTAATAAGGATGCTAATGCTGCTGCTTCTGGTGGTGGTGGTGGGTGGTGGTGATGGTGGTTGTGGTGGTGGTAGTGGTGATGGTCATAGTATTAGAGAATGCTGTGTGTCTGTAAGGAGATGGCATTATTCTTGAGAGAGAGAGAGAGAGACAGAGACAGAGACAGAGACAGAGACAGAGACAGAGACAGAGACAGAGACAGAAACAGACAGAAAAAAGCAAAGTGTGAGCTGTGAATTTACTCCAGTCTCCAGGGGAAGAGCTGTGAGACGAGGGACCCATTACACTACCTGTTCCTTCCCTATTTCTATCAGGTAATTAGTGTGTTTTGTTTCCTGGGCATCTCACCTCTGTCTGTTGTACTAGGAACAAAGAACATACGTCTTATTTTGCAAGCACAGGATCAAATAAATTGATGGTTTTAACTAATTTTTACATCTAGCTTAAAATTCTATTTTCACAAAGTTATTAGGCTAGTCAACACAATCAAGATATTAAATTATTTCTTGATATCACCAATTGTTAAAGAGTAAGCTATGTTTGCAAAAACAACTGACTAAACAAAAGTCAGTTCTTACATTCAAATTTACCCAGGGAAATTTCAAAAGCAAAATACCAGAGTATTAAAATTATAGTGTATGTTCCAACACTTTCAGGTACAAAAGAAAACACCCATTACAGTTCCCATTTCTTAATGTGGTCTATGGCTCATGCTCTTCCATATGATGCTTACTGGATGAGACTCAGGAGTAGGAAACTCTGATGAAGTGCAATGCAACTCCTATTATGAGATGGTGACCCTTCTGTGACTTAAAATGAAAAAATACTACTTAGAAAAACAGAATTCTTTACTGGCAGGAGCCACTGATGATCTTGGGTCTTTAAATAAAGATCGCATTGTCTAGATTTGCATTGCTTCTCTTTTCAGAGGAGATTTGCAAGAACCCAAGAGTAGTCTACCACCCTATAGAAACCTCTGGGGGCCCCAAAACTAACCATCTTGGAACCCTGCCTGACCACCCATCCTAGTTGGATCTGCCCACCATGCACACAGGGTCTTATTGGGACACAGCTTGCAAAATAGGGTCCATATAGGACATGAATGAATCCCTTAAGAAAATACCCAAAATGCATTTAAATAGGTAGAGGCATTAAAAGAGAAAACAAATAAATATAAAGAAGTACAGGAAAACACAATCAAACAGGTGAAGGACATGAATAAAACTGTCCAAACAATAAACAAACACAAATCCAACCACTCCTAGGGATAAAAAAAACCTAGAGAAGAACTACAGACATAAGCATCATGAACAGAATATAAGAAATGGAAGAGAGAATCTCAGGATTAGAAGATTTGATAGTCAAAATCAACACATCAGTCAAATAAAATGCAAAATCTAAAAAGTTCATGATATAAAACATCCATAAAATCTGGTACACTATGAAAGGACAAAACCATAATAGGAATAGAAAAAGAAGGAGGAGGAGGTTAAGGAGGAGGAGGAGAAGGAGGAGAAGAAGAAGGAGGAACAGGAGGAGGAGGAGGAGGAGGAAGAAGAAGAAGCAGTGGAAGAGAAAGAAGAAGAGGAAAAAGAATAGGAAAAGAGGAGGTGGAACAGGAGGAAGAGGAGAAAGAGGCAGCCCAGCATAAAGGCCCCCAAAACATCTCCAACAAAATAATAAAAGAAAATTTCCCTAACATAAAAAATAGATGGTTATAAAAGTACAAGAATCTTACAGAACACCAAACAGATTGGACCAGAAAAGAAAATCCTCCCACCACATACTATTAAAACACTAAATTTATAGAACAAAGAATGAATTTTAAAAGCTGCAAAGGAAAAAGGCCAAGTAACATATAAAGACAGATCTATCAGAATTATACCCAGTTTCTCATCTGAGACTCTAAAAGCTAAAAAAGCCTGGGCAGAGGTCTTGAAGAACCTAAGAGAACACAAATGCCAACCCAAGCAACTATGCCCAGCAAAACTTTCAATCACCATAAATGGAGAAACCAAGATATATTCCATGACAAAATCAAATTAAATAACTATTTACTAACCCAGTCTTGCATAGGATACTGGAAGGAAAACTTCAACTTAGTGAGACTAATTACACTCAAGAAAACACAAGAAATAATTTCATACCCTTATATTGAATAGAAGAAAAATGCACATGCATGCACATGTGCTTACATGCACACAATGTACACGCCAATGTCAAAATAACAGGAACTAACAGTCAGTGGCCATTTCTATCTCTAAACATCAATGGACTCAATTTCCCAGTAAAAGGACACAGGCTAACAAAATGGATGCATAAACAAAATCCACAATTCTGCTGTATATGAGAAACAAATCTTAGCAACAAATATAGTCCTTATCTCAGCATAAAGTTATGGAAAAAAATTTTCCAAGCAAATGGACTCAAGAGAAAAGCTGGCATAGGCATTCTAATATTTAATAAAATAGATTTTCAACCAAAAGAGACAGGGAAGGACATTTCACACTCATCAAGGAAAAATATACCAGGAAGTTATCTCAATTCTGAATGTCTATGCCACAAATGGACAGGAATCCACATTTGTAAAAGAAACAATACTAAATATTAAAACACGGTGAAAGCCTGATGACAGAGAGATCTAACAGACAACACCTGGTAAGCAGACATAGTCCGAGGCTAACATTGCTTGGTTCTCAGCCTGTCAGGCTTTTGCCTGCACCCAGGGCCCGGGCAGCTCTACAGGCCCTCTGTGCGCTAACCCTGTTGGGGGTGGGGGGGGTCGTTTGCCCTGCAGACTGAGCAGCACTTGGAGGGGTGCTCCACCATCTTTGCTCCCGGACGCTAGAGAGATCTGACAGCACCAGGTATGCAGATATAGCCCAAGGCAAACATCCCTTGGGTCTCAGCCTGTCAGTCTTTGCCTGTGCCCAGGGCCTAGGCAGCTCTGCGGACTGTCTGTGTGCCAGCCCTTTCAGGGGTCATTTGCCCTGCAGAGTGATCAGCACTTGGAAAAGGTCCCTGCAGCATCCTATATCTTCTCTCCCTGACTGAGCAGACCAGCAGCACCAGGTTCACAGAGACAACCCAAGTATAGCATTGTATGGGGCAAGACACGCCAGGGCTCCAAGGGCACCCAAGAGGAGGGCATCACATCAGCAATCTGTGCCAGGGGAAACCCAGTCATCCAGCTGTGCAGAAATAGCCTTACAAGCTCACAGGAGGATCAAGCACCAGCCAGTGACAAGAAGACCAACTAACGCCAGAGATAACCACATGGCAAAAGGCAAATGTAGGAACGTTACTAACAGAAATCAAGGCAATATGGCAACACCTGAACCCAACTCTCCAACAACAGCAAGTCCTGGATACCCCAACACACCAGAAAAACAAGGTTTGGATTTAAAATCACTGGTCATGATGCTGTTACAGGAACACATGAAGGACATAAATAAATCTCTTAGAGAAATTCAGGAGAAAATGGATCAAAAGATAGAAGCCATTACAAGGGAAACACAAAAATCATTAAAAGAAATTCAGGAGAATACGGGTCAAAAGATGGAAGCTGATTGAGGTGGGAGCGGCAGTGGCAGCAGCAACAGCAGCAACAGCAGCAGCGGCTGGTCCAGAGGAAGGGCCATCAGCAGTAGAACCAAGCTGACAGGGTCCAGGCAGACCCTGTGCCCACGACTACTGGCCATCGCTGGCCACCCGGGCTGCAAGCAGCGGTGGATTTACAGCACCTTTCACCACACAGAAGCCACATCAGAACTCTGCCTCCTGCCAGTCAGTTACAAGGCCTCCATATTAGTTCTCGGATGCCAGAGAAATCAGACAGACTGAGGTACGCAAATACAACCCGAAACCAACATCGCGGGGGTCTAAGCCCGGCGGGCGTTGGCCTGCACCCAGGCTGGTCTGGGGGGGTGGGCACCTGTGTGCAAACCCAGCCAGGAGGTTGTTTGTCCGTGCCGGCGCACGCGTCCCTGCCATTTTACCTACAGGAAGCCAGAGAGTCCTAGCAGGCAAATCCAAACTGGCTAACAGGCATAGCCCGAGGCGGACATAGCAGGGGTCTCAGACGGTCAGGCCCTGGACTGCCCCCAGGCCCTGGGCTGCTCAGTGAGCCATCTGTGTGCCGACCGGCCAGGAGGTTGTTAGCCCAGCAGACTCTCCAGGCCATCCTGGCCACCTGTCAGACCCAATTAACACTCACAGCTGAGGGGAACTTTGCTCAGACATTGGTCTGCCAGGCTTTTTCCTAGACTCAGGGCCTGAGCAGCAAGTCTAGCCTTGTGTGCACCAACCCAGTTGGGAGTTCCGCTGGCCAGCAGAGTGATCAGCATGCAGAAAAGGTCCCCGCAGCATATACCCTCAGCACTCCCTGAAGGAGCAAACAGGCACCATCTAGTTCACAGACACAATCTGGGGCAAAACACACTAGGGCTGCAAAAGCACCCAAGAGGAGGACAGCACATCAGCAATCTGCAACAGGGGAAACTCTGCCATCCAGTGTTGCAGAAATACCCCTAGAGCCTCTCAGGAGGCTGAAACACCAGCCAGAGACAAGACCAACTAGCTCCAGAGAACAAGATGGCAAAGGGCAAACGCAGGAACACTACTAACAGAAATCTAGGCAATATGGCAGCACCTGAACCAAACTCTCCAACATCAGCAAGTCCTGGTTATGCCAACACACCAGAGAAACAAGATTTGGATTTAAAATCACTGTTCATGATGCTGCTAGAAGAACACGAAAAGGACATGAATGAATCTCTTAAAGAAATACAGGGGAACATGAATAAGCTAGAAACCCGTATAATGGAAACACAAAAATCTCTTAAAGAAATGCAGGAGAATAAGGCCCAAGAGATAGAAGCCAATAAAGAAGAAAGGCAAAAAAAAAAAAAAAAAAAAAAAAAAAAAAAAACTTAAAGAAATGCAGGAGAACTTGAGTCAACAGGCAGAAGTCGTGAAAGAGGAAACACAAAAATCTCTTAAAGAATTACAGGAAAACACAAACAAACAAATGATGGAACTGAGCAAAACCATCCTGGATCTAAAAACAGAAGTAGAAACAACTAAGAAATCACAAAGGGAGACAACTTTGGAGATAGAAAACCTTGAGAAGAAATCAGGGGCCATAGATGCAAATATAAACAACAGAATACAAGAGATGGAAGAAAGAATCTCAGATGCTGAAGATACCATAGAAACCATTGACTCAACAGTCAAAGAAAATGCAAAATGCAAAAAGCTTGTATCCCAGAACATCCAGGAAATCCAGGATACAAAGAGAAGACCAAACCTAAGGATTATAGGTATAGAAGCGAATGAAGATTTACAACTTAAAGGGCCAGCAAATATCTTCAACAAAATTATGGAAGAAAACTTTCCTAACTTAAAGAGAGAGATGCCTATGAATATACAAGAAGCCTACAGAACTCCAAACAGACTGGACCTGAGCAGAAATACTTCCCGTCACATAATAATCAAACCCTAAATGCACTAAACAAAGAAAGAATGTTAAAGGCAGTAAGAGAAAAAGGCCAAGTAACATATAAAGGAAGACCTATCAGAATCACACAAGACTTCTCACCAGAGACCATGAAAGCTAGAAGATCCTGGGCAGATCTCGTGCAGACTCTAAGAGAACACAAATGTCAGCCAAGACTACTATACCCAGAAAAACTCTCATTCATCATAGATGGAGAAACCAAGATATTCCATGACAAAACCAAATTTACACAATACCTTTCCACAAACCCAGCTCTGCAAAGAATAATAGGAGGAAAACTCCAATACAAGGAGGGAAACTACACCCTGGAAAAAGCAAGATAGTTACATTCCTTCATCAAACCCAAAAGAAGATAACCACTCAAATATAAAAAGAACATCAAAAATGACAGGAAGTAATAATCACTATTCCTTAATATCTCTTAACATCAATGGTCTCAATTCCCCAATAAAAAGACATAGACTAACAGACTGGATAAGGAAACAGGACCCTACAATTTGCTGCATATAGGAGACACACCTCAGTGTCAAAGATAAAAACTACCTTAGAGTAAAAGGCTGGAAGACAATTTTACAAGCCAATGGTCTCTGGAAATGAGCCGGAGTAGCCCTTCTAATATCAGATAAAATTGACTTTCAACCTAAAGTCATCAAAAGAGACACAGAAGGACACTTCGTGCTGGTCAAAGGAAAAATCCACCAAGAACTTTCAATTCTGGACATCTATGCGCCAAATGCAAGGGCACCCTTATTTGTAAAAGAAACTTTACTAAAGCTCAAAGCACACATTGCATCTAACACAATAATTGTGGGGGACTTCAACACTCCACTCTCCTCAATGGACCGATCAGGAAAACAGAAACTAAACAGGGACACAGTAAAACCAATTGAAGCTTTGGACCAATTGGATTTGACTGATATTTATAGAACATTTCATCCTAAAGCAAAAGAATATACCTTTTTCTCAGCACCTCATGGTTCCTTCTCCAAAATCGACCATATAATTGGTCACAAGACAGACCTCAACAAATATAAGAAGATTGAACTAATCCCATGCCTCTTATCAGATCACTATGAAGTAAGAGTGGTTTTCAATAGCAACAAAAACAACAGAAAGCCCACATACACATGGAAGCTGAACAATACTCTACTCAATGACACCTTGGCCAAAGAAGAAATAAGGAAAGAAATCAGAGACTTTTTAGAATTTAATGAAAATGAAGGCACAACATACCCAAATCTTTGGGACACAATGAAAGCAGTGCTAAGAGGGAAACTCATAGCCCTGAGTGCCTCCAAAAAGAAACTGGAGAGAGCATACACTAGCAGCTTAACGACACACCTGAAAGTCCTGGAACAAAAAGAAGCCAATTCACACAGGAGGAATAGAAGACAGGAAATCATCAAACTCAGGGCTGAAATCAATCAATTGGAAACAAAGAGAACCGTACAAAGAATCAATGAATCCAGGAGCTGGTTCTTTGAGAAAATCAACAAGATAGATAAACCCTTAACCAGACTGACCAAAGGGCACAGAGAAAGTATCCAAATTAACAAACTTAGAAATGAAAAGGGGGATATAACAACAGAAACTGAGGAAATCCAAAAAATCATCAGATCCTACTACAAGAGCCTATACTCAACACAACTGGAGAATCTGGAGGAAATGGACAATTTCCTTGACAGATACCAAATACCAAAATTAAATCAGGACCAAATAGATCATCTAAACAGTCCCATAATGCTTAATGAAATAGAAGGAGTCATAGAAAGTCTTCCAACCAAAAAAAGCACAGGACCAAATGGTTTCAGTGCAGAATTCTATCAGACCTTCAAAGAAGAGTTAACACCAATACTCTTCAAACTATTCCACAAAATAGAAACAGAAGGAACACTACCCAATTCCTTCTACGAAGCCACAATTACGCTGACACCAAAACCACACAAAGATCCAACAGAGAAAGAGAACTTCAGACCAATTTCCCTTATGAACATCGATGCAAAAATACTCAATAAAATTCTTGCCAACCGAATCCAAGAACACATCAAAACGATCATTCACCATGATCAAGTAGGCTTTATCCCAAGAATGCAGGGTTGATTCAATATACAGAAATCCGCTCATTATTGGGGCGGCGGCGGCGGCGGCGGCGGTAGCAGTGGCTGCTCCAGCTGAAGGGCCATCAGCGGTGGAACCAAGGCGACACAGGGTCCAGTTAGGCCCTGCGCCCACGACCACTGACCTTCGCTGACCAGCCGGGCGGCAAGCAACTGCGGTTCTGCGGAGCCTTTCGCTGCACGGAAGCCACTTCAGAACTCGGCTGCCCGCCAGTCAGGAGAGACTCACCGCCATCTTGATCCCGGGCTCCAGAGATCGGTCAGACTGAGGTACACAAACATAATCCTAGGCCCAACACCGCAGGGGTCTGAGCCAGACGGGCGTTGGCCTGCACCCAGGCCCTGGGCTGTTCGAGTGGCCATCGGGGCGCCAACCCAGCCAGGAGTTTTTTTTTTGCCCCGGCCGGTGCACGCGCCGCCATTTTGCCTACAGGAGCCAGAGTGCTCGGGAGGGCAGAGACTGCTAACAAGCGTAGCCTGAGGCTAACAAAACGGGGGTCTAGGCCCCAAAAGGCACAGGACTGACCCCAAGAACTGGGCGGTTTGGTGGGCCATCTGTGTGTCAACCAGCCCAGGAGGTTATTAGCACAACAGACTCTCCCGGTGCTTTCGCGGAGCGCGGACGCGCACGCCCGCCATCCGGGTCACCTGGCGGACCCAAATAACAGACATAGCCCTAGGGGAACTTTGCTCGGACCTTGGCCTCCCAGGCGTTTGCCTGGACTCAGGGCCCAGGCGACAAGGCTAACCTAGTGTGCGCCAGCCCGGTTGGGGAAATCGGCTGCCCAGCGGAGTGAGCGGAGCACAGGGGAGGTCACAGCAACATTCACCTTCGGAGCTCCCTGGGGGTGCACACGGGTTCCACCTGGTCCACAGACACAAGCTGGGGCAAGGCCTCAGGCAGAAGCCCCCAGCTCAACTCTCTCCGCTTCAGATCAGCCTGGGTGGCCGCCACATCTCCAGGTCCCTCAAGAGGCTAGTGGGGGCTTCCGGGCGGCCAGCTGGGAGAAGTCGGTGTGCTCCAATAAATCCTGCGGGCCCCAGCGGGAGCCTTCAGGTGCCTGCTTCGGGATCTGAACAGCCTGGACAACAGCACCCTGTCTGTAGGCAGTGCAGAGTGTAAGCTGTGCACCAGAAGCCAACGGGGAAGGGGCAGCTTGCACTGGTGAGTCCAGCACTGACAAGACCAAGTAACACCAGTGAGAGCTAGATGGCAAAAGGCAAACGCAGAAACGTCACTAACAGAAATCAAGGCAATATGGCAACATCTGAACCAAATTCTCCTCTACCAGCAAGTCCTGGATACCCCATCACACCAGTAAAACAAGATTTGGATTTAAAATCACTGGTCATGATGCTGGTACAGGAACACATGAAGGACATTGAGGAGAAAATGGATCAAAAGTTAGAAGCCCTTGCAAGGGAAACACAAAAATCATTGAAAGAAATCCAGGAGAATACAAAAGCCAACAAGGAGGAAATGCAAAAAACACTTAAAGAAATACAGGAGAACTTTGCTCAACAGGCTGAGGTCATGAAAGACGAAACACAAAAATCTCTTAAAGAAATACAGGAGAACTTTGGTCAACAGGCTGAGCTCATGAAAGAGGAAACACAAAAATCTCTTAAAGAATTACAGGAAAACACAAACATGCAAGGGAAGGAGCTAAGCAAAACCATCCAGGATCTAAAATCAGAAGTAGAAACAACTAAGAAAACTCAAAGGGAGACAACTTTGGAGATAGAAAGCCTTGGGAAGAAATCAGGGGACAGAGATGCAAATATCAACAACAGAATACAAGAGATAGAAGAAAGAATCTCAGATGCTGAAGATTCCATAGAAACCATGGACTCAACAGTTAAAGAAAATGCAAAGTGCAAAAAGCTTGTAACCCAAAATATCCAGGAAATCCAGGACACAATGAGAAGACCAAACCTAAGGATTATAGGCATAGATGAGAGTGAAGATTTACAACTTAAAGGGCCAGCAAATATCTTCAATAAAATTATGGAAGAAAACTTCCCTAACCTAAAGAGAGAGATGCCCATGAATATACAAGAAGCCTACAGAACTCCAAACAGACTGGACCAGAACAGAAATACTTCCCGTCACATAATAATCAAAACACCAAATGTTCTAAACAAAGAAAGAATACTAAAGGCAGTAAGAGAAAAAGGCCAAGTAACATATAAAGGAAGACCTATCAGAATCACAGCAGACTTTTCACCTGAGACTATGAAGGCTAGAAGGTCCTGGGCAGATCTCATGCAGACTCTAAGAGAACACAAATGCCAACCAAAACTACTATATCCAGCAAAACTCTCAATCACCATAGATGGAGAAACTAAGATATTTCACGACAAAACCAAGTTCACCCAATATCTATCCACAAACCCAGCCCTAAAAAGGATAATAGGAGGACAACACCAATACAAGGAGGGAAACTCCACCCTGAAAAAAGCAAGATAGTAACCTTTCATCAAACCCAAAAGAAGTTAAGCAATCAAATTTTAAAAATAACGTCAAAAATGATAGGAAGTAACAATCACTATTCCTTAATATCTCTTAACATCAATGGACTCAATGCCCCAATAAAAAGACACAGACTAACTGACTGGATACGTAAACAGGACCCTACATTTTGCTGCTTACAGGAAACACACCTCAGGGTCAAAGACAAACACTACCTTAGAGTAAAAGGCTGGAAGACAATTTTACAAGCAAATGGTCTCAGGAAACAAGCTGGAGTAGCCATTTTAATATCAGATAAAATTGACTTTCAACCCAAAGTCATCAAAAGAGACTCTGAGGGACACTTTTTGCTGGTCAAAGGAAAAATACAACAAGAAGAACTCTCAATCCTGAACATCTATGCTCCAAATGCAAGGGCACCCTCTTTCATAAAAGAAACTTTATTAAAACTCAAAGCACACATTACACCTAACACAATAATTGTGGGTGACTTCAACACTGCAATTTCCTCAATGGACCGATCAGGAAAACAGAAACTAAACAAGGACACAATGAAACTAATTGAAGCTTTGGACCAATTAGACTTAACTGATATATATAGAACATTCTATCCTAAAACAAAAGAATATACCTTTTTTTTCAGCACCTCATGGTACCTTCTCCAAAATCGACCATATAATTGGTCACAAGACAGACCTCAACAAATATAAAAAGATAGAACTAATCCCATGCCTCCTATCTGATCACTATGGAATAAAAGTGGTCTTCAATAGCAACAGAAACAACAGAAAACCCACATACACGTGGAAATTGAACAATACTCTACTCAATGACACCTTGGTCAAGGAAGAAATAAAGAAAGAAATTAAAGACTTTTTAGAACACAATGAAAATGAAAACACAACATACCCAAATCTATGGGACACAATGAAAGCAGTGCTAAGAGGAAAACTCATAGCCCTGAGTGCCTCCAAAAAGAAAATGGAGAGAGCATACATTACCAACTTAATGACACACCTGAAAGCCCTAGAACAAAAAGAAGCTATTTCACCCAGGAGGAGTAGAAGGCAGGAAATCATCAAACTCAGGGCCGAAATCAATCAAGTAGAAACAAAGAGAACCATACAAAAAATCAACAAAACTAGGAGCTGGTTCTTTGAGAAAATCAACAAGATAGATAAACCCTTAGCCAGACTGACCAAAGGGCACAGAGAAAGTATCCAAATTAACAAACTTAGAAATGAAAAGGGAGACATAACAACGGAAACTGAGGAAATCCAAAAAATCATCAGATCCTACTACAAGAGCCTGTACTCAACACAACTGGAGAATCTGGAGGAAATGGACAATTTCCTTGACAGATACCAAATACCAAAATTAAATCAGGACCAACTAGACCATCTAAACAGTCCCATAAAGCCTAAAGAAATAGAAGGAGTCATAGAAAGTCTTCCAACCAAAAAAGCACAGGACCAGATGGTTTCAGTGCAGAATTCTACCAGACCTTCAAAGAAGAGTTAACACCAATACTCTTCAAACTATTCCACAAAATAGAAACAGAAGGAACACTACCCAATTCCTTCTACGAAGCCACAATTACGCTGATACCAAAGCCACACAAAGATCCAACAAAGAAAGAGAACTTCAGACCAATTTCCCTTATGAACATCGATGCAAAAATACTCAACAAAATTCTTGCCAACCGAATCCAAGAACACATCAAAACGATCATCCACCATGATCAAGTAGGCTTTATCCCGGGAATGCAGGGTTGGTTCAATATACGGAAATCCATCAATACAATCCACTACATAAACAAACTCAAAGAACAAAACCACATGGTCATTTCATTGGATGCTGAAAAAGCATTTGACAAAATTCAGCATCCTTTCATGCTTAAAGTCTTGGAGAGAACAGGAATTCAAGGCCCATACCTAAACATAGTAAAAGCAATATACAGCAAACCGGTAGCCAGCATCAAACTAAACGGAGAGAAACTTGAAGCAATCCCACTGAAATCAGGGACCAGACAAGGCTGCCCCCTTTCTCCTTATCTTTTCAATATTGTACTTGAGGTACTAGCTCGGGCAATTCGACAACATAAGGAGGTCAAAGGGATACAAATTGGAAAGGAGGAAGTCAAACTATCATTATTTGCAGACGACATGATCGTCTACCTAAGTGACCCAAAGAACTCCACTAGAGAGCTCCTACAGCTGATAAACAACTTCAGCAAAGTGGCAGGTTACAAAATCAACTCAAGCAAATCAGTGGCCTTCCTATACTCAAAGGATAAGCAGGCTGAGAAAGAAATTAGGGAAATGACCCCCTTCACAATAGCCACAAACAGTATAAAGTATCTTGGGGTGACTCTTACCAAACATGCGAAAGATCTGTATGGCAAGAACTTCAAGACTCTGAAGAAGGAAATGGAAGAAGACCTCAAAAAATGGGAAAACCTCCCATGCTCATGGATCGGTAGAATCAATATAGTTAAAATGGCCATTTTGCCTAAAGCACTATACAGATTCAATGCAATACCCATCAAAATCCCAACTCAATTCTTCACAGAGTTAGAAAGAGCAATTATCAAATTCATCTGGAACAACAAAAAACCCAGGATAGCTAAAACTATTCTCAGCAACAAAAGAAAATCTGGGGGAATCAGTATCCCTGACCTCAAGCAATACTACAGAGCAATAGTGTTAAAAACTGCATGGTATTGGTACAGTGACAGGCAAGAGGATCAATGCAACAGGATTGAAGATCCAGAAATGAACCCACACACCTATGGCCACTTGATCCTCGACAAAGAGGCTGAAAACATCCAATGGAAAAAAGATAGCCTTTTCAACAAATGGTGCTGGTTCAACTGGAGGTCAGCATGCAGAAGAATGCGAATTGATCCATCCTTGTCTCCTTGTACTAAGCTCAAATCCAAATGGATCAAGGACCTCCACATAAAGCCAGACACTCTGAAGCTAATAGAAAAGAAACTGGGGAAGACCCTTGAGGACATCGGTACAGGGAGAAAGTTTCTGAACAGAACACCAATAGCGTATGCTCTAAGAGCAAGAATTGACAAATGGGACCTCATAAGGTTACAGAGTTTCTGTAAGGCAAAGGACACCATCAAGAGGACAGATCGGCAACCAACAAATTGGGAAAAGATCTTCACCAATCCTACATCAGATAGAGGGCTAATATCCAATATATATAAAGAACTCAAGAAGTTAGACTCCAGAAAACCGAACAACCCTATTAAAAAATGGGGTACAGAGTTAAACAAAGAATTCTCACCTGAAGAACTTCGGATGGCGGAGAAGCATCTTAAAAAATGCTCCACTTCATTAGTCATTAGGGAAATGCAAATCAAAACAACCCTAAGATTTCATCTTACACCAGTCAGAATGGCTAAGATTAAAAATTCAGGAGACAGCAGGTGTTGGAGAGGGTGTGGAGAAAGAGGAACACTCCTCCACTGCTGGTGGGGTTGCAAATTGGTACAACCACTCTGGAAAGCAGTCTGGCGGTTCCTCCGAAAACTGGGCACCTCACTTCCAGAAGATCCTGCTATACCACTCCTGGGCATATACCCAGAGGATTCCCCACCATGTAATAAGGATACATGCTCTACTATGTTCATAGCAGCCCTATTTATAATTGCCAGATGCTGGAAAGAACCCAGGTATCCCTCAACAGAAGAGTGGATACAAAAAATGTGGTATATCTACACAATGGAGTACTATTCAGCCATTAGAAACAATGAATTCATGAAATTCTTAGGCAAATGGATGGAGCTAGAGAACATCATACTAAGTGAGGTAACCCAGACTCAAAAGGTGAATCATGGTATGCACTCACTAATAAGTGGTTATTAACCTAGAAAACTGGAATACCCAAAACATAATCCACACATCAAATGAGATACAAGAAGAAAGCAGGAGTGGTCCCTGGTTCTGGAAAGACTCAGTGAAACAGTATTTGGCAAAACCAGAACGGGGAACTGGGAAGGGGTGGGAGGGAGGACAGGGGAAGAGAAGGGGGCTTACGGGACTTTCGGGGAGTGGGGGGGGGCTAGAAAAGGGGAAATCATTTGAAATGTAAATAAATTATATCAAATAAAAAAAAAGACAAAAAAAAATATACAGAAATCCATCAATGCAATCCACTACATAAACAAACTCAAAGAAAAAAACCACATGGTCATTTCAATGGATGCTGAAAAAGCATTTGACAAAATTCAGCATCCTTTCATGCTTAAAGTCTTGGAAAGAACAGGAATTCAAGGCCCATACCTAAACATAGTAAATGCAATATACAGCAAACCAGTAGCCAGCATCAAACTAAATGGAGAGAAACTTGAAGCAATCCCACTAAAATCAGGGACTAGACAGGGCTGCCCCCTTTCTCCTTATCTTTTCAATATTGTACTTGAGGTACTAGCTCAGGCAATTCGACAACATAAGGAGGTCAAAGGGATACAAATTGGAAAGGAAGAAGTCAAACTATCATTATTTGCAGACGACATGATAGTCTACCTAAGTGACCCAAAAAACTCCACTAGAGAACTCCTACAGCTGATAAACAACTTCAGCAAAGTGGCAGGTTATAAAATCAACTCAAGCAAATCAGTGGCCTTCCTATACTCAAAGGATACGCAGGCTGAGAAAGAAATTAGGGAAATGACACCCTTCACAATAGCCACAAACAGTGTAAAGTATCTTGGGGTGACTCTTACCAAACATGTGAAAGATCTGTATGACAAGAACTTCAAGACTCTGAAGAAGGAAATGGAAGAAAACCTCAAAAAATGGGAAAACCTCCCATGCTCATGGATCGGTAGAATCAATATAGTTAAAATGGCCATTTTGCCAAAAGCAATATACAGATTCAATGCAATACCCATCAAAATCCCAACTCAGTTCTTCACAGAGTTAGAAAGAGCAATTATCAAATTCATCTGGAATAACAAAAAACCCAGGATAGCTAAAACTATTCTCAGCAACAAAAGAAAGTCTGGGGGAATCAGCATCCCTGACCTCAAGCAATAAATACTACAGAGCAATAGTGTTAAAAACTGCATGGTATTGGTACAGTGACAGGCAAGAGGATCAATGCAACAGGATTGAAGATCCAGAAATGAACCCACACACCTATGGCCACTTGATCCTCGACAAAGAGGCTGAAAACATCCAATGGAAAAAAGATAGCCTTTTCAACAAATGGTGCTGGTTCAACTGGAGGTCAGCATGCAGAAGAATGCAAATTGATCCATCCTTGTCTCCTTTTACTAAGCTCAAATCCAAATGGATCAAGAACCTGCACATAAAGCCAGGCACTCTGAAGCTAATAGAAAAAAAACTGGGGAAGACCCTTGAGGACATCGGTACAGGGAGAAAGTTTCTGAACAGAACACCAATAGCGTATGCTCTAAGAGCAAGAATTGACAAATGGGACCTCATAATATTACAAAGTTTCTGTAAGGCAAAGGACACCATCAAGAGGATAAATCGGCAACCAACAAATTGGGAAAAGATCTTCACCAATCCTACATCAGATAGAGGGCTAATATCCAATATATATAAAGAACTCAAGAAGTTAGACTCCAGAAAACCAAACAACCCTATTAAAAATGGGGTACAGAGTTAAACAAAGAATTCTCACCTGAAGAACTTCGGATGGCAGAGAAGCATCTTAAAAAATGCTCAACTTCATTAGTCATTAGGGAAATGTAAATCAAAACAACCCTGAGATTTCACCTTACACCAGTCAGAATGGCTAAGATTAAAAATTCAGGAGAGAGCAGGTGTTGGCGAGGATATGGAGAAAGAGGAACACTCCTCCACTGCTGGTGGGGTTGCAAATTGGTACAACCACTCTGGAAATCAGTCTGGCGGTTCACTGTTCATAAATCCAGAGAGAAATTGGCAAAGCACATGGAAAGGTTTCCCCAAATGCTGAAAGGATAAAGAAAAGTGGCAAAAAAGAAAGAAAAAAAAAAAAAACAGAACAAAACTAGGCCTAAAACCGGTTTCTTCTCAGTGAAGAATACGTTGGGCTTTCTTCCCATTCTTCAAACCAACAATCTACCCCACATTATGATCAGCATCTCCCACACGTCAGCTAGTAACCACTTCCTAGAATGTAGAAAGGCACAGGAAGCAGCTGAGGAAGCAAGGCACAGTCTCCAGGAATGCAAGCACTCTCTCACTTCTCTTGCATTATTTGCTGTATAAGTGTTTGCACATGTAAATACCACGTAACGAGCACGTTCCCCACAGGCCTCTGCTCTCCCTTTTCTCTCCCCATCCTGAACAACCTCTGTGTTTGCACCTTTGACCTGCAGTATCCACTGTACCCACTCACAAGCAGCAGGGAGAGCTCTGGAAAACTGTGATGTGCATCATGGAAACTCATTTTTTTTTCTTTAATGTCCTGTGAGTGTACTGGGAGATCCCACTCTCCAGCCTGTGCACAAGACCCTCCTGTCTGGCAGTTGCTACCCTCTCTCTCTCTCTCTTTTTTTTTTTTTTTTTTTTTTTACTTCTGAGCCTCTTTTATTTCCTTTTTCTGTGACTTTTTTTTATTCCATGCATTTTTTATTTACATTTCAAATGATTTCCCCTTTTCTAGCCCCCCACTCTCTGGAAAGGTGGGGGCAGCAGGGTCACTATTGGTTCTACAATGAGTTCAAAACCAGCACAGTACAATGAGACCCGCCCTCAAAAAAAAAAAAAAAGAGGGAAGGAGAATAGAGAAGTATCTCAAGAGCTGAGAGTAGTAACTGCTGTTGCCGAGGACTTGGGTTCAATTCCCAGCACCCATATAGTGGTTCACAATGGTTTGTAACTCCAATCACAAAGGATTTGATACCCTTTTCTAATCTCTGATATCATAAGACACAAAAGTGATACACATGCAGGCAAACCGTCATACATATACATTTAAAAACTATTTGAAAACTTCACATGTGTGTAGTTTCTGACACTATGGTGGAAAAATGGAGCAGAATTGCACCGGGTAATGTCAGTCTGTGCTGCAAGACAGCAAGTTATAGTTATATTTAGCTTTAAAAATAAAAGCAAAAAATATGTTATTTTTATTGATTTGGTGTTTGTTTACCTATAAGTTCATTTGTTTTGAGGCAAGGTCTCAGGTAGCCCAGGTTGTATGCAACCCCACTATGCAGTAGAAAATGGCCCTGAACTTCTTATCTTTCCACTTTTACCTCCCAAGTGCAGAGATTATAGATGTATGTCAACATACCTGTCTAAAAATACAGACTCTGAGTATTGCAAATAACACTTGTGGACTTTTAAAAAGGAAAGAGGAGTCCAGTTCTTAAGCAAGCTATTATATTTCAGAATGAGATTCTGTGGTATTTCTTACCTCCTCGGGAAAATTTTATTCTTGTGAATAACATTTATTTTCCATATAGTGATTCTCATGAAATTATAAACCTATCAATAGTATTTAAAAAAAATAGAGAGGTTCAACAGTAAGGGCACTTATCACTCTTCCAAACAACCCAGGTTCAATTCCAAGTACCCACAAGGCAGCTCACAACCATTTATTGAATTCAGGGGATCTGACACCCTCTTCTGGTCTTTTCAGGCACCAAGCACATACATAGAACATGGAAACACATGGAAACAAACACACATATATGTATAATAAAAGAATAAATAAACAAAACATAACCAGGAAAAGTGATATGATGTATTATAAAATATCATACATCTACAAAAATGGATGAAGGTGGTATTGGTGACAAACTGGGTGTTACAATTAATTTTTATTGTCCTTGTAAGCTAGCTACACTTGGAAACATTGTGTGCAACTAACAATTTTCTTGGGTAAAACTGTTCATTACTTAGCATAGAAATGATGTCACAGAGGAATATTTATACACACAAATATTACACATTAGTTATTGGCTAAACTTGAAGTTTTAATTTAAACACAGAAGGAAAAGAACTAGTAGTAAGGCCTTCAGTCTCTAAATTGACTGGGGTCATGCTACAATGTTGTCTAATCGTCTGTTTTCTTTTTTATCCTTGCTCCTGCTCTGGTGAACAGGTTGACTGAGTGGGCTTGGTCAGATGGCACCTCAACGTCAGGCTCCAGAAAGTGGGGTACACTGAAGGACACCATGGGATTTGGGCCAGTGGTGAAATACCTTGTAGAAGGACAAGGCAAAGGTAAAATGTGTTTTGTGTACGTGTTTAGAGTTATGCTAGAAGGTTAGAGAAGTGAAGGTAATTCTCATGGTGCTTTTAGTCTTCGGACCCTGCTTAAAGACAGTTTACACCCTAGACATGAGGGAATGGGCTAGAGAAAAGCAGTCCTTCCTGGCTGTCTGGGAAGCTTTGGTGAAAGAGATGGGAAATGATCATAAGCTGTCTCAGAGCTCTCCTAGGGACAGAAGGAGGTCGGAAGACATCCTTCCTGCTCTGGCTCCTACTGGAGGAATGTTTGTTTGGTTCTTGGTGCCTTAGGTAGGATATCTGGGTCCCTTCCAGACCTCTGAATCTCTCCCCTCTCTGTCTATTGTCTGTCCTTGGTGCACCAATCTGTCCATGTCTGTCAAAACTTACTGTTTTATGTTGAGTCTGTGTTTTCGTTTTGTGGTTTGATTAGTTGTTTGTTGTTCTATTTTATGTACAAAAGGAAAAAAATGGCTAAAACTTTATCTGCTGGTTGTTCACCATTTGATTTAGTTTTAACTAATTTCATAAAAAGAGATAAAGAGAAAAATAAATAAAAAGCAGTCTCAATTGGCCATTGGAGCCCTGCACCTGTAGTTAGGAGCCTGGCACAGCTGAGAGGCCCTGCCAGGAGCTTCTCTGTACAAGCCGATCCTAAAGGGGCCAGAAGCTTCTGGTCTTCTATGGTAAGGGACCTGGTGGCTCTTTCTCCTAGAAATCTCTGCAATTGCGATTATTGAGTTCAAGGTGCTTTTTTCTCCTGAAATTACAGCTAAAAAAGTGAAAAATTTTGTTTGGTCAAATTTATAAGATTTGTGTGGCCACTTCATTTTGTATCTGATTGGTCTTAAAGGTATAAATATGTCCTTCACGTCTTGGTTATAGAGTATTGGCTTATAAGTTATTGGATGTGATTAAAAAAGTGTAACGTTGGTTAAAAAATTAGCTTAAAACTGGTAACTCAGGTTTGAGTAATTCAACAACACGTGGTATGAACCAGACTGGGAAATCAGGCCTCAAAAGATACTTCTAAATTGGGATATTTCATGTAATTCTTATCCTAGAAACTAGAGTTATAAAGGTTGAGATTTAAACAATGTCTCTTTAATGAGGTATTAAAAGAAGCACTGTCAAGAAATCATATATAAGAATTGGGAGCAAACTTTGTAGCATAAAAGTAGTGCTTTTGGTGTTGATTTTAAAGAAAATGGATCATTTAAAAATGGGTTTTGTTTTCCAAAGCTGTGGTTATGCTCTAGTTTTGCAAAAGAAAGTTAAAAAAATATAGTAAAATTACCAGTGTTCCATTGACTGTAGTTTGCAATTCGATCCCAGGCTCACGATTTTTAACTCACCCATATTTTGTAATTAGGATGATTTCAAGAATAATAAAGTTACAAACAGCTATGGCCAGTATGGGCCCACTGCTCCTTTTATACAAGCTTTATTGGATACAGCAACAGAGGCAAAATTTAACCCTCCAAGATTAAAAAGGAGCTCTCAATGGGAATTTATTTGGTATCAAACAGGCTCCTGATGAACTGTTTCAGGAATTTGTGAATAGACTTAACAGCTAGTAGAATTTTCAATTGAGACCCTCAAGCAGGGGTTCCTTTTGTTACATAATTGACTTATGAGAATGCTAATGCAGTCTGCCACACAGCCATTCAGCCATACAAAGCAAAGACAGATTTACACTTGTCTTTGTGCAGAAATTGGACCTCAAACACTCGGGGTCTGGCTATGGCTACTGCCTTGCGGGGGACTACAGTACAAGTAATACTTTCACAGCGTTGAGGTGATAAGGAATATTTTAAGTATGGAGGCATAAAGCATAAATCATTTTAGGAAAGATTGTCCAAAAATTTAAAGACATAGACGGGACAGTAAAATTGCTCCCCTAGAATCTGTCCTCACCGCTGGAGAGGTAATCTTTGGGCCTGTTCTCAGATAAAGAAATATTTACATTTGAGTTAATGCAAAGCTCAGAGCTGCCTCAGAGGATTGTGTGACACTCCCTGCCTAGGAAAGTTTTTTGATCCCTTGCCTAGCCTTCAGGGAATTTCTGTTAGGACAAAGCAGCATTATTAACAGATCTATCAAGGTGTTGCTCAAAATAAAGTTCAAATTTAAGATCTACAAAAAGTTAATGAGGCTATGGAACTTATGAAGTCGTTAAAATCTGGTCTTCCTACTCCACATAGAGTTATGGATTTGGAGAATTGTTTTCATGTTATTCCTTTGCCTTCTGATGATTGTAAAAGGTTTTTGAAGCAATATCATTGGAAAGTTTTGCCTCAAGGAATGGCTAATTGTCTTTCCTTATGTGGAAAAAAAGGTTTTGTCTCTGCTTCAATACAAGAAGCTAGGACTTTGAATCTTTCGGTGTATATTATTCATCGAGTTTTATTACAGGCTTTTTGCTCTTATACAATGGGCTTTAAAAATTTTGGAGTAGTTGTTGCTCTAGAAAAGATTCAAAGGTTCTTGAATTCTTGATTCTTTTTCAATATTTGGGAAATCAGTTATATCCTAAATGAATTGCAGCATAGAAAATTCAAATAAGAAAAGATAATTTACTTACTTTAAGTGATTTTCAAAAGTTGTTAGGAGATATTAATTGGCTAAGACCTCAAGCTTATCACAGAGAACCTGAACCTCTGTTTGATACCCTCAAGGAAGATGAAAATCCTAATTCCCCTTAACAATTAACTGATGAGGGACAAATAACTTTGCAGAAAGTAGAGGAAGCTATTAGCCAACAGCAGATGCATTATATAGATTATGATCAATAATTGGCTGCTTGCATTCTTCCTACAACTCACATGCCAACAGCAGTCCTTTGGCAAAAGGGGATCACTAATGTGGTTATAACTTTCTTTGTCTCCAAAGAAAGTTTTAACACCTTATTATGAAGCTGTTGCTGTGTTAGTTAATACAGAATTGTAGGATAGAATCAAGAATGTATTTTGGGAAAGAACCTGATGAAATATTTATTCCTAATTCTAAACAACAATTAAATTGTTTAATACAAAGTACTGATATTTGGCCTATTCCATGTGCAAATTTTCTAGGCAAAACTGATAATCATTATCCAAAAGACATATTGTTACAATTTGCTTCTATGCATGCTTTTGTATTCCCTGTGAATTTATGCATGCAGCCCATAGAAAATGCGCTCACTGTATTTACAGATGGCTCATCTAATGGGAAGGTTGCATATGTGATTGTATCACAAGTTCATTCTCTTGAGTTTTCCCCTGCTTCAGCACAACTTATTGAACTGTGTGCTATAGCTGCTGTTTTTGAAATGCTAAAAAAACCAAGGTTTTAATTTGTATACTGATAGCCAATGTATACCTCATGGTTTGCAATTACTTGAAACTGTTCCTTTTTTAGATACTGCTAAATCTCAAAGTTTGCAATTATTTATGCAAATACAACTCAATTTAAGAGAACGTAAGGTTCCCTATTTCGTAGGCCATTTAAGAGCTTATACTGGATTGACAGGGCCCCTTAATAAGGGCAATACCACAGCAGATTTATATACCAGGAAGGTTATAGGCCTTACACAGGAACAATTGGTTAAACAATTTCATTCTTTACATCATCAGAATAGTACTAGCCCGAGACAGCAATTTGGTATTTCTAGAGAATGTGCACGTCAAATTGTAAAGGACATTGAATATCCTCAATATCTACCTATACCACATAATGGTGTTAACCCTCGAGGAATTATACCTAATCAATTATTACAAATGTATGTTACTCATATTTTTGATTTTGGAAAATTAAAATATGTTCATGTGACTATTGATACCTTTTCAGGCTTTCTAGTTGCCACTGCCTTAACAGGAGAAGCAACTAAAAAGGTGATTAGTCATTGCCTGTGCTGTTTTTCTATATTGGGTGTTTCCAATAAGATTAAAACAGATAATGGAACTGACTATTACAGTCAAGCATTTGAGATGTTTTGTCGACACTTTAATATCACCCAGATTACTGGGATTCTTTATAATCCTCAAGGACAATTCCATTGTGGAATGGGCCCATGGAGCTTTGAAACAATGTCTCCATAAAATAAAAAAGGGGGAGTTATATCCTCCATATATATACCACTAAATTATTTAAATCATGTTCTTTTATTTTAATTTTTTTAAATTTGGATGCCAAGGAACTCTCTGAGTGTCTATGGCATCCCACAACTAGTCATACCTATGACTAGGTGAAATGGAAGGATCCACTTACTGGCATATGTCATGATCGGGTATTAATATGTGGAAGAGGGCATGTTTATGTTTTTTCCTCAGGATGCTGAAGGAGCATGCTTGCTGCCAAAGTGATTGAGACATGCTGATGCTGGGACAAAGAATGAGGCTGACCTGTGAGCTTGCTGGGTGTCATGACAATGGTGACTGGAAAGCTGTTTTGGACATTTGTTCCTGACCCTCCTTTGCTTGCCTATATCCCATATTGGACAAGCTGCCTCGCCTCAAGCTTTTAGACCTTGTGGGACAGAGAACATGGAAACTGTGGAAACTGACTTAGAAAAATTAATCAAATAAAGAAGTTATTGTAATGACTCTTCTGTTTTCTTTAACGTGACCAATTATTCTGACTCAATCATGGACTTGTATAGAAATCGATCCTATATTGGAAATAACTGTCTTCATTTGGAAGATTGGTTCTGGACATTTTCAGAGACATTTGAAAATTGACCACTGCATTGTATAAAATTACATCTGCAGTAAATAAAATTGGTGCAGGATCTAAATTTCAAACAAGTGTTAGTGCGTATGTTAAAGCTACTAATCTTTTATTAACTGGTCGTGTTAAAATTACTTTTGTTTCTTCTACAGTATTTAATGTAGGTTGCATCAATTGTATACTTTCTAATTGTGCTAATGTGTTGAAACCTGGCATATCTGTTATGGTGGTCTATCAACCAGCTTTTGTTTTATTGCCTGTGAATATTATAGGACCTTGGTATTCTGAAAGAAGCTTGCAGGTACTGGAAGAAGTGAGTCAGGCTTTAAGTAGAAGCAAGAGAGTCATGGGCTTGATTATTGCAGGTATAGCAGCTTTAATTACATTGATAGCTAGCACCACTATCTCTGCAGTTGTCTTGACACAAGAAGTTAAGACATCTAATTTTGCTAATCATTTAGCAAAAAAATTTACTAATATTCTGAGTATTCAAGATGATTTAGATAGGCATTTGGAGCAATGGATTGACGCTCTTTATGATACCATTCAAATTATTGGAGAGCAGGTCCAGAGTCTAAAAGTAAGAAGTCATCTCAAGGGCCAGGCAGTCGTGGTGTACTCCTTTAATCCCAGCACTTGGGAGGCAGAAGCAGGCAGATTTCTGAGTTCAAGGCCAGCCTTGTCTACAGAGTGAGTTCCAGGACAGTCAGGGCTACAAAGAGAAACCCTGTCTCTGGGAAGAAGAAGAAGAAGAAGAAGAAGAAGAAGAAGAAGAAGAAGAAGAAGAAGAAGAAGAAGAAGAAGAAGAAGAAGAAGAAGAAGAAGAAGAAGAAGAAGAAGAAGAAGAAGGAAGAAGAAGGAAGAAGAAGGAAGAAGAAGAAGGAAGAAGAAGGAAGAAGAAGAAGAAGGAAGAAGAAGAAGAGAAGAAAGTCATCTTGAGTGCCATGCTAAATACCAATGGATTTGTGTTACTTCTAAAGTTTACAATGATAGTCACTATATTTGGGGGAAAGGTTCAGAAATACTTGCAGGGTTTTGGCATAAATCCAACACCTTTCTAGATGTTTTAACTTTCCATACTGAGATTATGAATTTAAAGAATGCTGTTCTACTGAGCTTTGCTGCTGATATTACTGGTAAAATTATCCATAGCCTGAAGTCAGTATTTCTGTCCTGGTCAAGATTCAAGAATGGCATATAAGGCTTGATTATGCTAGGCCTTCTTGTCCTGGGAATACTTTTATTCCTTCCCATCATGTTAAAACTTGTCTTTAACAACATCAGCATGCTTGAAGTCAAAGTACATGGCTTGAAACTAAAATCGAAACCCCAGACAGAGTCAGTAATATAACAGACTGGCAAGCCAGGGATGGGTAAGATTCTGTACAAAGCCATACTTACCTAAGTCAGAGGCATGTGCCAAAGGCCTTGTTTATTAATAAACACTAATTATGCTGTGTTTGCTTATTAATAAACACTAATAAGGCTGTGTTTATTCAAATAACAAAAACAAGCTGCATGTGACCTTGAAGACAGGTAAGGAAGGCCTTCTTGTGAGAACAACCTAAGACAGACTCAGCCTTGTTTTTTGAAATGAAAAGAGAAGAGATATAGAGAGCCTTATTGGGATGCTGTGCCACCTGACAGGAGCTTGACATTGACCAAGGACAAGGGAGTAAGCTCAGGCAGGAATCTGACAATAGGGCATGATGGGGAAGTTAAGTTCAGGCAAGAATCTGACATTATGCTATAATAGGGAAGTAGGTTAAGGCAGAAATTTTAATCTTAGGGTGGAACAAAAGAAGCAGGCTTCAGGCAAGATTTTGGGCTTGGACAAGGAAGTAGGTTCAGGTATTTTGGTCATTCTGACAAGTCCTTCAAAACAACTGTCACAGGACTTGCTTGTTGCCATGACTATTTTGTGTTTACTGTCTTACTTGTTCCTCATTGTACTACTATCAATCTTAATACCTGTATGTAATTAAATTGGTATAAAAATGGATTGGAAATTTTAAAAAAGAGCTAGCAGTGAAATTAAAAGAAAATATAAGGTAAGAAAATGGGAGTGAAAGATTTTTTTTAAGACTATGCTTAAAAAAGTGAAATTTTCATAAATCTAAGTGTCAAATGTGTGGTGGTGGTACCAGTAAATTAATGGGTCATTAGTTAATAAGATCAAAAAACCCCATTGAATGGGGAAGAAACCATTAAGTCCATGACTAATGGGAAATGACAGCATGAATAACATGTCTAATAAGAAAAAAAGAAAAAAGAATAATTTTAACACTGCAATGAAGAAATTGACAAAAACAGAAAAAAGAATGTCAGCGCGGGCAGCGGCAGCGGCGGCGGCAGTGCAGCAGTGGCTGGTCCAGCTGAAGGGCCATCAGCAGTGGAACCAAGGCGACACAGGGCCCAGTTAGACCCTGCGCCCACGACCACTGACCTTCGCTGACCAGCCGGGCGGCAAGCAGCTGCGGTTTTGCGGCGCCTTTCGCTGCACGGAAGCCACTTCAGAACGCTGCCTCCTGCCAGTCAGGAGAGGCTCACCTCCAGCTTGGTTTTGGACTCCAGGGATCGGACAGACTGAGGTACACAAACATAATCCAAGGCCAACACCGCCGGGGTCTGAGCCCGACAGGCGTTGGCCTGCACCCAGGCCCTGGGCTGTTCGGGGGGCCATCGGGGCGCCAACCCAGCCAGGAGGTTTTTTGCCCGGGCCTGCGCGCGCGCCGCCATTTTGCCTGCAGGACGACAGACAGCTCTGGCAGGCAAAGCCATAACAGGCATAGCCTGAGGCTAACAAAGCGGGGGTCTAGGCCCCAAAAGGCATAGGACTGACCCCAAGAACTGGGCAGCTTGGTGGGCCATCTGTGAGTCAACCCGCCCAGGAGGTTGTTAGCACAGCAGACTCTCCCGGCGCTTTCAGGGAGCATGGGCATGCACGCCCACCATCCAGGTCACCTGGCGGACCCAATTAACAGTCATAGCCCTAGGGGAACTTTGCTGGGACCTTGGCCTCCCAGGCTTTTGCCTGGACTCAGGGTCTGGGCAGCCAGGCTAACCTTGTGTGCGCCAGCCCGGTTGGGGGATCGGCTGCCCAGTGGAGTGAGCAGAACACAGGGGAGGTCACAGCAGCATACACCGTCGGCGCTCCCTGGGGGTGCACACGGGCTCCATCTGGTCCACAGACACAATCTGGGGCAAGGCGTCAGGCGGGAGCCCTCAGCTCAACTCTCTCCGCTTCCGGATCCAGATCAGCCTGAGCGGCCACACCACATCTCCAGGTCCTGCAAGAGGCTAGCGGGGCTTCCTGGCGGACAGCTGGGAGAAGTCGGTGTGCTCCAGTGAATCCAGCGGGCCCCAGCGGGAGCCTTCGGGTGCCTGCTTCCGGATCTGAACAGCCTGGGCAGCAGCACCCTGTCTACAGGCAGTGCAGGGGGTAAACTGTGCACCAGAGGCCAACGGGGAAGGGGCAGCTTGCACTGGTGAGTCCAGCACTGACAAGACCAAGTAACACCAGTGAGAACTAGATGGCAAAAGGCAAACGCAGGAACGTCACTAACAGAAATCAAGGCAATATGGCAACATCTGAACTCAATTCTCCTCTACCAGCATGTCCTGGATACCCCATCACACCAGTAAAACAAGATTTGGATTTAAAATCACTGGTCATGATGCTGGTACAGGAACACATGAAGGACATACTTAAAGAAATTCAGGAGAAAATGGATCAAAAGTTAGAAGCCCTTGCAAGGGAAACACAAAAATCATTGAAAGAAATCCAGGAGAATACAAAAGCAAACAATGAGGAAACGCAAAAATCACTTAAAGAAATACAGGAGAACTTTGGTCAACAGGCTGAGGTCATGAAAGAGGAAACACAAAAATCTCTTAAAGAATTACAGGAAAGCACAAACAAGCAAGTGAAGGAGCTAAGCAAAACCATCCAGGATCTAAAATCAGAAGTAGAAACAACTAAGAAAACTCAAAAAAAGACAACTTTGGAGATAGAAAGCCTTGGGAAGAAATCAGGGGACAGAGATGCAAATATCAACAACAGAATACAAGAGATAGAAGAAAGAATCTCAGATGCTGAAGATTCCATAGAAACCATGGACTCAACAGTTAAAGAAAATGCAAAATGCAAAAAGCTTGTAACCCAAAATATCCAGGAAATCCAGGACACAATGAGAAGATCAAACCTAAGGATTATAGGCATAGATGAGAGTGAAGATTTACAACTTAAATGGCCAGCAAATATCTTCATTAAAATTATGGAAGAAAACTTCCCTAACCTAAAGAGAGAGATGACCATGAATATACAAGAAGCCTACAGAACTCCAAACAGACTGGACCAGAACAGAAATACTTCCCGTCACATAATAATCAAAACACCAAATGTTCTAAACAAACAAAGAATATTAAAGGCAGTAAGAGAAAAAGGCCAAGTAACATATAAAGGAAGACCTATCAGAATCACAGCAGACTTTTCACCTGAGACTATGAAGGCTAGAAAGTCCTGGGCAGATCTCATGCAGACTCTAAGAGAACACAAATGCCAACCAAAACTACTATATCCAGCAAAATTCTCAATCACCATAGATTGAGAAACTAAGATATTTCATGACAAAACCAAGTTTACCCAATATCTATCCACAAACCCAGCCCTAAAAGGGATAATAGGAGGACAACACCAATACAAGGAGGGAAACTTCACCCTGGAAAAAGCAAGATAGTAACCTTTCATCAAACCCAAAAGAAGTTAAGCAATCAAATTTAAAAAATAACATCAAAAATGATAGGAAGTAACAATCACTATTCCTTAATATCTCTTAACATCAATGGACTTAATGCCCCAATAAAAAGACACAGACTAACTGACTGGATACGTAAACAGGACCCTACATTTTGCTGCTTACAGGAAACACACCTCAGGGTCAAAGACAAACACTACCTTAGAGTAAAAGGCTGGAAGACAATTTTACAAGCAAATGGTCTCAGGAAACAAGCTGGAGTAGCCATTTTAATATCAGATAAAAGTGACTTTCAACCCAAAGTCATCAAAAGAGACTCTGAGGGACACTTCTTACTGGTCAAAGGAAAAATACAACAAGAAAAACTCTCAATCCTGAACATCTATGCTCCAAATGCAAGGGCACCCTCTTTCATAAAAGAAACTTTATTAAAACTCAAAGCACACATTGCACCTAACACAATAATTGTGGGTGACTTCAACACTGCACTTTCCTCAATGGACCGATCAGGAAAACAGAAACTAAACAGGGACACAATGAAACTAATTGAAGCTTTGGACCAATTAGATTTAACAGATATATATAGAACATTCTATCCTAAAACAAAAGAATATACCTTTTTCTCAGCACCTCATGGTACCTTCTCCAAAATCGACCATATAATTGGTCACAAGACAGACCTCAACAAATATAAGAAGACTGAACTAATCCCATGCCTCCTATCTGATCACTATGGAGTAAAAGTGGTCTTCAATAGCAACAGAAACAACAGAAAACCCACATACACGTGGAAACTGAACAATACTCTACTCAATGATACCTTGGTCAAGGAAGAAATAAAGAAAGAAATTAAAGACTTTTTAGAACATAATGAAAATGAAAACACAACATACCCAAATCTATGGGACACAATGAAAGCAGTGCTAAGAGGAAAACTCATAGCCCTGAGTGCCTCCAAAAAGAAAATGGAGAGAGCATATATTACCAGCTTAATGACACACCTGAAAGCCCTAGAACAAAAAGAAGCTATGTCGCCCAGGAGGAGTAGAAGACAGGAAATCATCAAACTCAGGGCCGAAATCAATCAAGTAGAAACAAAGAGAACCATACAAAAAAATCAACAAAACCAGGAGCTGGTTCTTTGAGAAAATCAACAAGATAGATAAACCCTTAGCCAGACTGACCAAAGGGCACAGAGAAAGTATCCAAATTAACAAACTTAGAAATGAAAAGGGAGATATAACAACGGAAACTGAGGAAATCCAAAAAATCATCAGATCCTACTACAAGAGACTGTACTCAACAAAACTGGAGAATCTGGAGGAAATGGACAATTTCCTTGACAGATACCAAATACCAAAATTAAATCAGGACCAACTAGACCATCTAAACAGTCCCATAATGCCTAAAGAAATAGAAGGAGTCATAGAAAGACTTCCAACCAAAAAAAGCACAGGACCAAATGGTTTCAGTGCAGAATTCTATCAGACCGTCAAAGAAGAATTAACACCAATACTCTTCAAACTATTCCACAAAATAGAAACAGAAGGAACACTACCCAATTCCTTCTACGAAGCCACAATTACACTGATACCAAAGCCACACAAAGATCCAACAAAGAAAGAGAACTTCAGACCAATTTCCCTTATGATCATCGATGCAAATATACTCAATAAAATTCTTGCCAACCGAATCCAAGAACACATCAAAACGATCATCCACCATGATCAAGTAGGCTTTATCCCGGGAATGCAGGGTTGGTTCAATATACGGAAATCCATCAATACAATCCACTACATAAACAAACTCAAAGAACAAAACCACATGGTCATTTCATTGGATGCTGAAAAAGCATTTGACAAAATTCAGCATCCTTTCATGCTTAAAGTCTTGGAGAGAACAGGAATTCAAGGCCCATACCTAAACATAGTAAAAGCAATATACAGCAAACCGGTAGCCAGCATCAAACTAAATGGAGAGAAACTTGAAGCAATCCCACTGAAATCAGGGACCAGACAAGGCTGCCCCCTTTCTCCTTATCTTTTCAATATTGTACTTGAGGTACTAGCTCGGGCAATTCGACAACATAAGGAGGTCAAAGGGATACAAATTGGAAAGGAGGAAGTCAAACTATCATTATTTGCAGACGACATGATAGTCTACCTAAGTGACCCAAAAAACTCCACTAGAGAGCTCCTACAGCTGATAAACAACTTCAGCAAAGTGGCAGGTTATAAAATCAACTCAAGCAAATCAGTGGCCTTCCTATACTCAAAGGATAAGCAGGCTGAGAAAGAAATTAGGGAAATTACCCCCTTCACAATAGCCACAAACAGTATAAAGTATCTTGGGGTGACTCTTACCAAACATGCGAAAGATCTGTATGACAAGAACTTCAAGACTCTGAAGAAGGAAATGGAAGAAGACCTCAAAAAATGGGAAAACCTCCCATGCTCATGGATCGGCAGGATCAATATAGTTAAAATGGCCATTTTGCCAAAAGCAATATACAGATTCAATGCAATACCCATCAAAATCCCAACTCAATTCTTCACAGAGTTAGAAAGAGCAATTATCAAATTCATCTGGAACAACAAAAAAACCCAGGATAGCTAAAACTATTCTCAGCAACAAAAGAAAATCTGGGGGAATCAGTATCCCTGACCTCAAGCAATACTACAGAGCAATAGTGTTAAAAACTGCATGGTATTGGTACAGTGACAGGCAAGAGGATCAGTGGAACAGGATTGAAGATCCAGAAATGAACCCACACACTTATGGCCACTTGATCCTCGACAAAGAGGCTGAAAACATCCAATGGAAAAAAAGATAGCCTTTTCAACAAATGGTGCTGGTTCAACTGGAGGTCAGCATGCAGAAGAATGCAAATTGATCCATCCTTGTCTCCTTGTACTAAGCTCAAATCCAAATGGATCAAAGACCTCCACATAAAGCCAGACACTCTGAAGCTAATAGAAAAGAAACTGGGGAAGACCCTTGAGGACATCGGTACAGGGAGAAAGTTTCTGAACAGTACACCAATAGTGTATGCTCTAAGAGCAAGAATTGACAAATGGGACCTCATAAAATTACAAAGTTTCTGTAAGGCAAAGGACACCATCAAGAGTACAAATCGGCAACCAACAAATTGGGAAAAGATCTTCACCAATCCTACATCAGATAGAGGGCTAATATCCAATATATATAAAGAACTCAAGAAGTTAGACTCCAGAAAACCGAACAACCCTATTAAAAAATGGGGTACAGAGTTAAACAAAGAATTCTCACCTGAAGAACTTCGGATGGCAGAGAAGCATCTTAAAAAATGCTCAACTTCATTAGTCATTAGGGAAATGCAAATCAAAACAACCCTAAGATTTCATCTTACACCAGTCAGAATGGCTAAGATTAAAAATTCAGGAGACAGCAGGTGTTGGAGAGGGTGTGGAGAAAGAGGAACACTCCACTGCTGGTGGGGTTGCAAATTGGTACAACCACTCTGGAAATCAGTCTGGCGGTTCCTCCGAAAACTGGGCACCTCACTTCCAGAAGATCCTGCTATACCACTCCTGGGCATATACCCAGAGGATTCCCCACCATGTAATAAGGATACATGCTCTACTATGTTCATAGCAGCCCTATTTATAATTGCCAGATGCTGGAAAGAACCCAGGTATCCCTCAACAGAAGAGTGGATGCAAAAAATGTGGTATATCTACACAATGGAGTACTATTCAGCCATTAGAAACAATGAATTCTTGAAATTCTTAGGCAAATGGATGGAGCTAGAGAACATCATACTAAGTGAAGTAACCCAGACTCAAAAGGTATGGTATGCACTCACTAATAAGTGGTTATTAACCTAGAAAACTGGAATACCCAAAACATAATCCACACATCAAATGAGGTACAAGAAGAAAGGAGGAGTGGCCCCTGGTTCTGGAAAGACTCAGTTAAACAGTATTCAGCAAAACCAGAATGGGGAAATGAGAAGGGGTGGATGGGAGGACAGGGGAAGAGAAGGGGGCTTACGGGACTTTCAGGGAGTGGGGGGCTAGAAAAGGGGAAATCATTTGAAATGTAAATAAATTATATCGAATAAAAAAATTAAAAAAAAAAAGAATGTCAGCAACAGAAAGATTCAAGAAAATGCTTTGTCGTTAAATATTCATTTCAAGGTTAATGAAGCCCATATTTTACCTATTACTGTACAGATAAATAACTATAAGGAATCTACAGGAAGAATAATATATAATAATCATTTTTTGTTGAACCTGCTCTGTTATCAAGAAAAACCTCTCACAAAAAAATGGTATCAGTACTAAAAATGGCTCACTGTACAGTGTAACATGTAAAGACTTACCTAGAATTGATTGGGCCAAATTTTTACAATTCACCCAGTAAATATTATCAAAGGCTAAATTTTTAGTGAAGCTTCCTCTTAGAAGCTTAATATTTTCTTCAGCTAAAAGGACAAAACAAAAAACAGCATTTGTATTAATAGATAAAACTTAAACATGTTACTGAGCAAACAAAGAATAGGTTTGGGATAATTAATTTCAAAGATCCAGATTTACAATGGTGATATGATGTTGCTACTTATTCAGAGATGGTACACAGTGAATATTAAACAGTTTCATTCATGTTTCTCTTCTAATTAAAAACTAGAGCTTCTTCAGATTAACAGAAATGTTTTTGCAGCAGGAGAACATTGCACTTTGCCATTGATCCAAATTCTTGTCCAAGCTGAAACAGTGAACTATTTTTTCATTCCAACATCAAATGGAGCTGTAGCTTTCACAAACATGACTCTCCTACATCAAGGATCATACTGAACATTTAAAAATTGTCTTCATAAATATGTGAACAAGCCCAATCATAGATTACATAATTCATTGAAATACCATGTTTATGTAGATATTCCTAATACCTACATTTGCAGCTCATTCCTTATGCTTCTGTGTAGATGTGCTTGTTAAGTGTGTGCAATGGAATGAGGTTTTCAAAAAACTTATCAGCTTCAGTTATGACAAAAATATGTTTTGAACATTTATTTTGACCTCTTTTAACTTCTACTGTGCAGTGCAAACGTGAGTTCTAATAAAATGGTGTCTCTCTTGCATGTAATGTGTTTATTTAATTGTGGACAGGAGACCAGGTTTTCCCAGAAGGATTCTGAAAGAATGCCTATGAGGTCCAATCTTTCACAGACAGCCAGAGCATTTAAGACCTTAAAAGCCTTCCATAGATGCAAAAATTATATTTCTTTTCCACCTAAGGCTTCAATGTTAAGTGAGATTTATTTTTTGAAGCAAAAAACAAACATCTTACAAAATCAAAGTGGCCTAACAGTTTCTAAAATGTTCTGAGAATCACAGGTTTTAGAAGCCAGGCTTTCTTTTTCTTGTAGACAGATTAAAAAGCTTGATTCACTGGATATTCGAACTGTATTGAAAAGGTAATGTTGGAGGCATAGATGTGACTTTCTATCTGTTATTTCTAGGTGTCTTATTTTTCTCTATATTTTTGGGCAGGTTCATTTTCTATTCTTACTTAGTATTCCATTCTTGAGGAGAAATCCTAGGACAGTGAAATGTGTATCTCTAACATACAGTAGCTCATAATGTAGTTAGAATTATGTTAGAATTAATTTTATAAAAAGACAGGCAGTCCACACATCTTTTCATCTGAAGGAAAAGGTCCTCATGATCCTCTTATTAAAAAGCTCAGCTTGGTGGAGGATGGAATTCTGACTTGGTCATGGCACACCCCCTTAGGTGACAAAGGAGCCTTGCAGTCAAGGAATTACTGAGATAAACCCAGATTCTCTGGTGAATTTGCTATTGACCTTGTTGAGGAGATCTGATAGCAGTGGTGCTCTTGTTGGTGAAGGTATGTATTGGGATTACTGGGTAAAGTGTGTTTTTCTACCTGTAACCCATACTCTTGAATCCACTGGCTAGGTGTACATTCCAACAATCATTTTTTAAAAATATCTGCAAGATCAATGCATATGAACTCTGTCCATTGCTATTCTTGGGTATATAACCATTCTCACAAGGAAAAAGGACTGGGGCTCTCCCAGGTTCAGGGCACAAGATTACCATGAAATACGCTATTTCCCAACATATTTAGAATATTTTCTGATTCCATATGGCTAGCAGACATCTTTTACACTGATTCCAATTCACCCTTATTCAGACTATCATTGTTAAAATAAGTGGTTGTGACAGGGAATCGCAGGAGTAAGGAGCTCAAGCGTGCCCACTGCTATGGGCTGCCCCAGGACACTCTGTCCTCCGAAGGGAAGTGACCACATTTAACACATAAATGTGTTTGGAATAGGCTGGGGAGGTTTTCAGTACCAGGGCTGCTGCTGCTGCTGCTGCTGCTGCTCCTACTTCCAGACTAAGTTTTGTCTTTAGAAAATGAGAAACTGGACCAGGCAATTTACAACATATTGAATAAAAGCAGAAACGCTGCTCTAACTGTAATGAAGAGAAAGGAAATTTTCTTTTCCAATTTCACAGCATTAAAAATAACTCTTACCATATGTAAGTGTCCAGCAGACATTGACTAAGTTTCTAATGATGGAAGTCAGAGCAGGGCTTGTCTTAGTGGCCCAGCCTCTATCCAAGCACTATGAAAGGTCAGTAAACAATTAAAGTTGCGGATGAATCTAAGCTACTGAGCAAGATCAGTGAGACCTAGCCTCAACAAAAACAGTAACTAAGATATAATTCAGGGTCATAGTGCTTGCCAGGGCAAGCATTTGGTCCCAGGAGCATACATGTACCATAGAAATCAGCATGTAATACCACACTCTCAGCAGTGACTACTGCCAGGGTCATGATAACACCTGACACTTGTGGTAATTAAGGAAAAAATCAAAACTGTGGACAGTCGAACATTTTATTGTCTTAAGAAATAGTGGGGAGTTGAGAGATAACAGGTCTTTATATAAAAAGTAATAGCCACGTCCTAAGTCGCACTATTAGTTTCTGCTAATTCTCTTTCATGAATCATATTTTGAAAGTTTGAAAATGTTACCTACTCCTCTGCTACTTGAAGGTAGTCTACTTGCTTTATGCAACAAATAAATAAAATATGTATAATGTAGCAAAATGCTTAGTATTATTTCATGTATTTTCTGCATTATGTATTCCTCTTGTAGACATACTACACCTTCTTAATTTTTATATTGCACAATGATATCAGGACTTGGTTCATTTCCTGTACACATTCTGTGTTTTGATTTCCTGAAACTCTCCTGTCAATACTTTTTCACATGGATAACAGAACTGACTGAGTGAATGCTATCTATCACAGTAGGAGACCGGACTCGACCCTCTCACCAGAGAGGATCTGCAACAGGTATAAAAAATTGGCTGGGAATTACATAACTGCCAAATTTATGATTATTAAAATTTTGTTCTGTGATATCCAAAATGTTTATTCTTATTTTCTCAGTTATAACTTAAAAACAGCCTTAATTCAAAACCTAGACTGAAGACTCCATCCTTGTACAATTGATAAGGACAGATAATCCAAAGTCCTGTTTCAAAGCTTAGTGTGTCAGACATGCATGGAAACAGCAAAGTCTTACATTAATGCATATGACACAGGAGCTTAAGCAAAATGAAAAATAACAAAAATAACTGAAAATGACTATTTTGAATAATGTATATATGAAAGCTTAATATACAGGGTAAAAGAGAGAGTGGCCTAATGCTATTCGGGAAAACTATCCTATGTAATAGCTGTCATTTCCTCCTCAAGGACAGTCCTCACCAGGCCATGCCCTTTCCAGATTGGATCTGCTCTAATGGGTCAGTCTGAGCCATGGAGACAGGAAACCACAGCTGTGGGGCAGACTTCACCTTGGTTGGCCTTTTCCAGTATGGACACATGGACACCTTCCTCTTCACAGTCATCACCATCCTCTTTGCAGTGGCTCTCATAGGCAACATCACACTGGTCCACCTCATCAGGCTGGACCAGAGACTCCACACTCCCATGTACTTCCTCCTCAGCCAGCTCTCCATCATTGACATGATGTACATCTCCACCACTGTGCCCAAGATGGCAGCCAACTTCCTGTCAGACACCAAGACCATTTCTTTTCTGGGATGTGAGATCCAAACCTTTTTGTTCGTGACCCTGGGTGGGTCTGAAGCTCTCCTGCTGGGCTTCATGTCCTATGATAGATACATAGCCATCTGCTGGCCCCTGCACTACCCTGTGCTCATGAGCAGGAAGATCTGCTGTTCCATGGTCGCTGGTACCTGGGGCAGCAGCTCTGTCAATGCTTTAGTGCACACAGTATATGTATTTCACCTTCCCTTCTGTGGATCTAGGATTGTTGATCACTTTTTTTGTGAGGTCCCATCTCTCCTGCCACTGGTGTGTGGCGACACATCCCAATATGAGCATACGGTCTTTGTGAGTGGTATTGTATTTCTGCTTCTGCCCTTCCTGGCCATCTTAGCTTCCTATGCTCGGGTGTTGGTTGTTGTACTCCAGATGAGTTCAGGGCAGGGACAGAGTAGAGCTGTATCCACCTGCTCCTCACACCTGACTGTGGCCAGCCTGTTCTATGTCACCACTCTCTCCACCTACACACAGCCACACTCCCTGCATTCTCCTGGAAGGGACAAAGTGGTGGCTGTGCTCTACTCAATTGTCACCCCTGTTCTGAACCCATTCATCTACAGCCTGAGGAACAAGGAGGTCATGGGGGCCCTGAGGAGACAGATGGGGTGATGGATACTGTCTTAGGACTTTGGGTAGCTCGGTGGACTGATCTAAAGGCGGGTTTTGGACACTCTCTGGGACAATTTCAGGATTGATATGCTGGTGGAAGGTCACCATATTATCTCACTGACCCAATAGGAGAAAAACTTTTGCCCTCACAGTGTCACATTAAATTGATGATTTGAATCTGAATGTTGGCTCTGAAGGAGATGGAAGGGCTTTGTTCCGGGCCCTGGCATCTCTGGCTGCCTGTCAGCCTGGGATGGCTTTCCACAGAAGTATTTGCCCTGATGCAAGGAACCATGGCTTCTCAAACTGTGGGAGTCACCACAATTGCTGGCTATCTCTTTCTTTGAATGCTTTTCCTGCAGTTTATGAGTTTAGGTGTGCATTTGAAAATATTTTACATAAATCTGAAATGTTTTACTGGTTTTCTTTGCAGGAACAACTCTTATATATAGCTGTGTGTGTTTAGACTGTGGCATGTTTTAAGGGCAATTCTAAAGAAAATATGGAAGAAGTTAATTTAATGCTAGATTTGATGCTTTTGTGACTATAACCACTTGAATAAGATTTCTAATCTCTCCTAAGCAGTTTAATGATGTCTTGTTGACTCCCTTTATCAATACTGCTCCCCAAAATTCACTAATGGCTTTGTAATAAACATCATCAGTGGATGTGTCTGTTAGTATGTACTCTGTCTCTTTCCATGACCACCTTTATGTTGGTCTCTCAGCAGCCATGCTAGCTCATGATAAGGACATTTAGACAAAAAGACACAAAATGGTACTAATTTAAAAATCCATGGACAATTTCTGTGTTTCTTTCATGGCTAATATACAATAAATGCTGATAGCAATAATGTTATTTCAAGAAGTGTTCTTGTATATATACTGTCTATCCTGGAGCTCCCTATGTGGACCAGAATAGCCTCAAACTAGTCTGAGGAATAAACTTGCGTGTCAGCATGCACAGATTTAAAAATACACAACCACTGGCTTTTGTTTGTGTTTTATTTGAAGTTACAGGTGCTTGTGAGCCACCATGTAGATTCTTGGAATCAAACCTGGGTGTTCTGGAGGAGCAGTCAGTGCTGTTGAGCCAGCTTTCTAGGACCCCTGCATTCTCAAAATAGTCAAGTCACTGTCATATAGTCCAAGAACTAACAACAGAAAACTTTTATGCTCCTGAGTACTGGTGTAAATTACATGACAAGTGATTCTCAGTATTAAATATATATATATATAGTGGGTCTAGCATGGTGGCAGAGCCATTAATAGCATGGGCTTCTCTTCCAGAGGACAAGAATTCAAATCCCAGCATGCTTGTAAGGTAGCACACAACTGTCTGTAGCTCCAACTCCAGGGTATCTGAGGCCTGTGGCCTCCAGGAGCACTTATGTAAATATATCCATGGCCACACCCACACTAATAATAATAATAATAATAACAACAACAACAATGATAATATATGATGTAAAATGTTCTAGAGATTTATTATTAGTTTTTTGTAATTGGTACCAATTATAGTGTTAATTATTTTGACACATACAAACACCTCTTCTTGTGTTAATAAAAATGAATTGTATCTGTGGCCTCTGTGTGGGATCCAATTTTCCTAACTGGACTGACTTGTCTTGCTTCAGTGGCAAGAGGATTTACCCAGCCCTGCCAAACACTTGATGTGCCAAGGTTAGGGGAAACCCACGAATGGCTCACTTTTCCTGTTTCCTTTTCTTGTCACTAATGTCATCCACAGTCTTGCTCTAAACTGAAAGACTGAGGTTGCTAAGAATCCTCAACACTCTCACCTCATGTGCCCCCCATTGCCGTGCTTCCAGGGTGATCTGTGCTTGGCACAGTGACAATGGAGAAAGTGTCTTGATGGCAAATCCCTACCCATTGAAGGGCCCAATGTGTAACGATGCAAGTTCACGTGAAACGAGAGAGGCTGGACTGAGACCTTGCTCCTCAACAGGAAATGAAAGGGTTAACTCAGGAACTTTGAAAAGGTCATGGAACACTTGTCCCTCCCAGAAGGGAGAGGCTAAATTACATTGCTCAGACCACAGGGAGGTCCCTACAGCTAGGGAAGGGCCAGAGTCCGTTGGTCACCTACCTAATGCCCTATCAAGCAATTAGTTTAAAGGTAACTCTCTTCTGCCAATCACATTGTGCCTAATGGCAGCTGCCCTGAGGACTGTGTATGTGTAAAGGCCTGCACAGCCCTGCATGGGGGCTCATTCTCTCTCCATGTGGGCGACCCCAGCATGCTGGATATTAAAATAAACATTCCTCTTGCAGTTTGCATCCATTCCCGTCTCTGCATGGTCCACTCAGGTGGTCTCTCCAGTAAGTTAAGACTCCCCTGAGTCTTACACAACTACCTAGGAGATGGTTCCCTGGGGTCAGAGCTGATGCAGCTGTGCTCAGGTGGGGGATGGTGGGCACAGGCTCTGTGTCAAGCTGGCAGCACAACTTGGCACAATTGTCCACCTGGAGCTGTATCTGAAGGCATGAATGATGAAGGACTCGGGGAGGGGCATGGAGAGCAGCCGAGGTCAGGCAGTGTGTGCTGGGGTCCCAGTCCCTGCATGCAGCTGTGAAGGAAGGTGAAGCTTACATTGCAATAGAGACCCCAGGATGTTGGAGATGCAGAACTGTGGGACATCTGCCAAAGATAACAGTGCACAAGGTGAGGAGAAGGACAAGGCCGTGGCTCTGTGTGCTGCCGGCAGCCAAGCTGGAGCAGTGGGCTACCTAAGCCTTTGGAACAGAGAGGATTTCAAATCCTAGATGCCAGACATGCAACTGTAGGTTTTGTTGTTTTCTGTGCTGGGTTTTGATCATGCTGTAGTCTGATCTTTCCTTACCATGCCCTCATTCCTCTCTTTTAGATGAGGAATATGGCTTACATACCTTTATATATTGGAGATTTTAAAAAATTACTTATTCACTTTACATCCCAATGAAACCCACCCTAACCTCCCACTCCCATCCTCACACAGCTCCTTCCCCCATGCCCTCTTGATTTCTCTAAGAAGGGGGAGTACCTGCTGGGTACAAACACACTCTGACACATCAAGTCACTAAAAGACTGGGCACATCCTCTCCCACCAAGTTCAGACAAGACAGCCCAGTTAAGGGAATCCACAGGCAGGCAACAGAGTCAGGCACAGCCGCCTCTCCAGTTCTTAGGGGACACACATGAAGACCAAGCTATCCATGTGCTACATATGTGTAGGAGGCCTAGGTCCAGCCCATGAATGTGCGTTGTTTGGTGGTTCAGTCTCTGGGAGTCCCCAGGTGTCCAGGTTAGTTGACACTGTTATTACTGTGGATTTCCTATGCCCTCTGGGTTCTTCCATCTTTCCCTCGACTCTTCATAAGGCTTACCAAGCTTCGTTTTATGGTGGCTGTCAGTCTCTTCATCTTTTTCAGTAAGCTGCTGGGTGGAGCCTCTCAGAGGGCGATCATGCTAGGCTCCTGTCTTCAGCATAGCAGAAGTAGTGTCAGGGATTGGTCTTTGTTCATGGGATGGGCCTCAAGTTGGGCCAGATGGTAGACCGCTTCCTCAGACTCTATTCCATCTTTGTATATGCACCTTCCATAGACTGGACAAATTTTGGATTGAAAGTTGTGGGTGGTATGGTGTCAACATTCCTCCACTGGGAGGAGTCATGCCTGGCTACAGGAGGTGCCACTTAGGGCTCCATATCCCCTAATGCTAGGTGTCTCAACTAGTGTGACCAGGATAGACTCCCTGGGACACTCACCATCCCATGTCCTAGAGATGCTACACCTGCTAATTATTTCCACTCATTCTCTTGGCCTTCTGTCCTGACACCTAAGTCCACCACTCCTATCCCCATCTCCTCTCCTGCCCAGTTGCCTCCATCGATCTACCTCAAGGACTATTTTATTTGCCCTGTGTGTGAGATTCTAGCATCCTCCCATGGACCCTTCTTGTTATTTACCTTCTTTGGCTCTATGGAGTGTTGCATGGGTATTCTGTACTTTTTTATTTTTTTACTAATATCCACTTATAACTGAGTACATCCTTTCAGGTCTGGGTTACCTCACTCAGGAAGATATTTTCTAGTTTCATCCATTTATCTTCAAATTTCATGATGTTCTTCTCATTTTTAATAGCTAAGTAGTATTACATTGTATAAATGAAACACCTTTTTTTCCCATTCTTTGGCTGAGGTAGGTTGTTTCCTGTTTCTAAATATTAGGAATAAACCTGCTATGAAAATAATGGAGCAGGTGTCCTTGTGATATGTTATATAGTAATGATTTTTTGTATTTCCTCAGGTCCTGTTGTTATGTCCCCTTTTCATTACTGATTTTGTTAACTTGGACATTGTCTTTCTGCATTTTAGTTAGTTTGGTTGGGAGTCATTTTTATCTCCTTGATCTTCTGAAAGAACCAGCTCTTGTTTTCATTGATTCTTTATACAGTTCTCTTTGTTTCTAATTGATTGATTTTATACCTAGTTTCATTATTTCCTGCCATCTATTCCTCTTGGGTGGGTTTGCTTGTTTTTGTTCTAGAACTTTTAGGGGAGCTGTTAAGGTGCTAGTATGAGATTTATCCAATTCTTTGTAAAGGTACTTAGTCCTATGTTCTTTCCTTTTAGCACTGCTTTCACTGTGTCTTATAAGTTTGGGTATGTTGTGCCTTCATTTTCATTGAAATCTACAAAGTCTTTAATTTCTTTTTTCTTGCTTTTTTGACTCAGTGGTCATTGAGTAGAGTTTTTCACTTTCTATGAGAGTTTAGACTTTGTTGCTTTTGTTGATGATGTCTAGCTTTAATTCATGCTTATCTGATAAGATGGAAGTGTTTGTCTCTATCTTCTTGTATCTGTTGAGTCTTGTGATCAGTTTTGGAGAAGGTTCTGTGAGATGCTGAGAAGAATGAATACTCTTTTTTTTGGGTGAAATGTTCTGTACATATCTATTAGGTCCATTTGAGTCATAATATCAGGTAGTTTAGTTTCTGTTTTGATGACCTGTCCATGAAGTCATCCACAGTGCAGCATTATCATATCCCACTATTTTTTATTTTTTTATTAGATATTTTCTTTTTTGTTTTGTTTTTTATAGTTTTTTATTCAATATATTCTTTATTTACATTTCAAATGATTTCCCCTTTTCTGGCTCCCCACTCCCGGAAAGTCCCATAAGCCCTCTTTCCTCCCCCTGTTCCCTCATCTACTCCTTCCCACTAACCTGTTCTGGTATTCCCCTATACTGCTGCACTGAGTCTTTTCAGAACTAGGGGCCACTCCTCCATTCCTCTTGGACATCATTTAATATGTGGATTATGTCTTGGGTATTCAAAATTTCTAGGCTAATATCCACTTATCAGTGAGTGCATGCCATGATTAATCTTTTGAGACTGGGTTACCTCACTTAGTATGATGTTCTCCAACTCCATCCATTTGTCTAAGAATTTCATGAATTCATTGTTTCTAATGGCTGAATAGTACTCCATTGTGTAAATATACCACATTTTTTGTATCCATTCCTCTGTTGAGGAACACCTGGGTTCTTTCCAGCTTCTGGCTACTACAAATAGGGCTGCTATGAACATAGTGGAGCATGTGTCCTTATTGCATGCCGGGAATCCTCTGGGTGTATGCCCAGGTGTGGTATAGCAGGGTCCTCCGGAAGTGTCATGCCCAGTTTTCTGAGGAACTGCCAGACTGATTTCCAAAGTGGTTGCACCATCCTGCAATCCCACTAGCAGTGGAGGAGTGTTCCTCTTTCTTCACATCCTCGCCAACACCTGCTGTCTCCTGAGTTTTTGACCTTAGCCATTCTGACTGGTGTGAGGTGAAATCTCAGGGTTGTTTTGATTTGCATTTCCCTAATAATTAATGATGTTGAACATTTCTTAAGGTGCTTCTCAGCCATCCCAAGTTCTTCATGTGAAAATTCTTTGTTTAGCTCTGTACCCCACTTTTTAATGGGGTTATTTGGTTCTCTGGGTTCTACCTTCTTGAGTTCTTTGTATATATTGGATATTAGCCCTCTATCAGATGTAGGTTTGGTGAAAACCTTTTCCCAATTTGTTGGTTTTGTCCTTTTGACAGTGTCCTTTGACTTACAGAAACTTTGTAATTTTATGAGGTCCCATTTGTCAATTCTTGATCATAGAGCATAAGCTATTGATGTTTTATTCAGGAACTTTTCCCCTGTGCCCATGTCCTCAAGGGTCTTCCCCAGCTTCTTTTCTATTAGTTTCTGTGTGTCAGGTTTTATGTGGAGGTCCTTGATCCATTTGGAGTTGAGCTTAGTACAAGGAGATAAGAATGGATCGATTCACATTCTTCTGCATACTGACCTCCAATTGAACCAGCACCATTTGTTGAAAAGGCTATCATTTTTCCACTGGATGATTTCAGCTCCTTTGTCAAAGATCAAGTGACCATAGGTGTGTGGATTCATTTCTGGGTCTTTAATCCTATTCCATTGATCCGCTTGCTTGACATTGTACCAATACCATGCAGTTTTTATCACTATTGCTCTGTAGTAAAGTAAAAATATGGAACGCTTCATGAATTTGCATGTCATCCTTGCTGAGGGGCCATGCTAATCTTCTCTGTGTCATTCCAATTTTAGTATATGTGCTGCCGAAGCAAGCACATAGATATTTTCTTTATTTACATTTCAAATATTATCCTCTTTCCTGGATTCCCCTCTGAAAACCCCCATCCCATTCTCCCATCCCCAGCTCACCAACCCATACACTCCTGCTTCCCTGTCCTTTCATTCCCCTGCATTGAGGCTTTGAGCCTTCACAGGATCAAGGGCCTCTCCACCTATTGATGTCCAACAAGGTCATCTTCTACATATTCAGATGAATCCATGGGTCCCTCCATGTGTACTCCTTGGTTGGTGGTTTAGTCCCTGCGAGCTCTGAGGGTACTAGTTGGTTCATATTGTTTTTCCTCCTATGGGACTGCAAACCCCTTCAGATCCTTTGGTCCTTTCCCTAGCTCCTCCATTGGGGACCATGATCTCTGTCCAATGTGGCTGCAAGCATCCACTTCTGTATTTATCAGACACTGACAGGGCCTCCCTAGAGACAGCTATATCAGACTCCTGTCAGCAAGCACTTGTTGGCATTACAAATAGTGTCTGAGTTTGGATGGATCCCCAGGTGGAGCAGTCTCTGGATGGCCTTCCCTTCAGTTTCTGCTCCACACTTTGTCTCTGTATCTCCTCCTATGGGTGTTTTGTTCCCCCTTATAAGAAGGACCAAAGTATCCACACTTAGGTCTTTCTTCTTCTTGAGCTTCATATGGTCTGTGAATTGTGTCTTGTGTATTCCAAGCTTCTGAGCTAATATCCCTTTCTTGCTGAAAGCAATCTAAAGATTCAATGCAGTCCCCATCAGAATTCCAACTCAGTTCTTCACAGAGACAGAAAGAGCAATTTGCAAATTCATTTAGATAAAAATCACTTGGACAGAAAAATCTAGGATAGCAAAATCTATTCGCAACAATAAAATAAATTCTGGGGGAAATCACCATCCCTTACCTCAATCTGAGCAGTTGTGATAAAAACTGCATGGTACTGGTACAGTGACAGGCAGGTAGATCAATGAAATAGAACTGAAGACCCAGAGATAAACCCACACACCTATGGTCACTTGATCTTTGACAAAGGAGCTAAAACCATCCAGTGGAAAAAAGACAGCATTTTCAACAAATGGTGCTGGTTCAACTGGTGGTTATCATGTAGAAGAATGCAAACCAATCCACTCTTATTTCCTTGTATAAAACTCACATCCAAGTGGATCAAGGACCTCCACATAAAATCAGATATACTGAAACTAACAGAAAAGAAAGTGGAGAAGCATCTTGAGCACTGGGCACAGGTGGAAAGTTCCTGAACAGAACATCAATAGAATTGACAAATGGGACCTCATAAAATTTCAAAGCTTCTCTAGGGCAAATGACACTGGCAATAGGACAAAGTGGGAACCAACAGATTGGGAAAGATCTTTGCCAACACTATATCTGATAGAGGGCTAATATCCAATATATACAAAGAACTCAAGAAGTTAAATTCCAAAGAACGAAATAACTCTATTAAAATGGGGTACAGAGCTAAACAAAGAATTCTCAACTGAGGAAACTCAAATGGCTGAGAAGCACCTAAAGAAATGTTCAACATCCTTAGTCATCAGGGAAATGCAAATCAAAACAACCCTGAGATTCCACCTCACATCAGGCAGAATGAGTAAGATCAAAACTCAGGTGAAAACAGATGCTGGAGAGGATGTGGAGAAAGAGGAACACTCCTCCATTGTTTGTGGGATTGTAAGCTGGTACTTTGGAAATGCTTGGCGGTTCCTCAGAAAACTGGACATAGTACTACCTGAGGACCCAGCTATACCACTCCTGGCCATATACCCAGGAGATGTTCCAACATGTAACAAGGACACATGCTCCATCATGTTCATAACAGTCTTATTTATAATAGCCAAAAGCTAGAAAGAACCCAGATGTCCCTCAACAGAGGAATGGATACAGAAAATGTGGTACATTTACATAATGCTTTACTACTCAGCTTTTAAAAACAATGAATTAATGAAATTCTTGGGCAAATGAATGGACCTAGGAAAATATCATCCTGAGTGAGGTTGCCCAGTCACAAAGAACACACACTATATGCACTCAATTTTAAGTGGATATCATCTCCCACTATTAATGTATGGGGTTTGATGTGTCTTTTAAGATTTAGTTAATGTTTATTTTACAAATGTATTAGATGCATTTGGGCTGTTCATGTTGAGAATTGAGACTTTGATGAGTATGAAGTGTCCTTCCCATTCTGTTTGCTTACTTTTCGTTGAAAGTCTATTTTATTAGATATTAGAATGGCTACTCCAGCTTGTTTTTTGTAGCCTCTTGCTTGGAAAACCATTTCTAGACCTTTAGTCTGAGCTAGTGCCTATCTTTGTTTTTGAGGTGTGTTTCTTCTATGCAGCAGAATGTCAGATTGTGTGTGTGCATGTGTGTGTGTGTGTGTGTGTGCGCGCGCGCGCTGCGCGCGCGCGCGTGCACGCGCTTATGTCTGTATGTGTTTGAGAATTATTCATTTCTTCTGTTACTTGTGTGAATTTACCCACCTTTTGTGGGAGTTTTCCTTCTAGTATCATACATAGGGCTGGATTAGTGGAAAGATGCTGTTTAAATTTGGTTTTGTCATGGTATATCTTATTTTCTGAATCTATGGTGATTGAAAGTTTTGATGGCCCAGGACCATCTGGTCTTTTGAGTCTCTTTTGAGTAATCAGGTATAATTCTGACAAGTCTGCCTTTATATGTTCCTTGGCTTTTTCCCTTGCAGCTTTTAATATTATTCTTTGTATTGCACATTTAATGTTCTGGTTATTATAGCATGAGTGGATTTCTTTTATGATCCAACTTATTTGGTGTTCTATAACCTTCTTGTACATTTAAACCCATGTCTTTCTTTAGGTTAGGGAAAACTATGATTTTGTTGAAGATATTTTGTGGGCCTTTGATCTGGGAATCTCCTTCTTTTATTCCTATTGCTTTTAGGCTTTGTCTTTTCATAGTGTCCCAAATTTCCTGGGTACTTTGTGTGAGAAAAGTTTAGATTTGGCATTTTCTTTGACAGATATATCAATTTCTTCTTTCATATCATTTACAACTGAAACTCTCTCTTTCATCTCTTGTATTTTCTTGGTGATGCTTTCATCTGTATTTCCTATTCTCTTTCCCAGGTTTTCCATCTCCAGGATTCCTTCAGTTTTTGTTTTCTTTACTACTTCTATTTCCATTTTCAAGTGTGGAACAGTTTTGGTCATTTCCTTCCTCAGTTTGCTTGTGTTTTTCTGATTTTCTTTATGTTTATTCATTTCCTCTTTAAGTGCATCTATGTCTTTTTGGTTCTATTTTCTTGTATTTTTTTTTACAGGATTTAGTTTTTCCTCTTTAAAGGCCTCTATTGTCTTCATAGGATTAGATTTAAAGTCTTTAATAAAGATTTTCTTGTGATTCATATGTGTTTAAATATTCAGAGCTTGCTAAACTAGGATAACTGGGATCTGGTGGAGCAATATTACCCTGGCTTTTGTTGATTGTGTCTCACATTGGCCTTTAGCCATCTGGTTGTCCTTGTTATTGGCAAGACTGGTAGTCCCTGTTGGCAGCAGGGCTTTGGGACTAGAGGTAGAGCTGATCATTGCTGGTGACAGCAGGCCTCTGATTGCAAGTGGTGCTGGTTATCCCTTGTGGCTGCAGACTTCCATGGTTGCAGGTAGAGCTGGAATTCCCTGATGGCTTCAGATCTCTGGTTGTTCTGGGTGGCAACAGGCTTCAAGGGATGCAGGAACAGCTGTTGTTCCTTGATGATTTCAGGCCTCCAGGCTTACAGGTAGAGGTATGGACTGGAGACAGAGCATAAGGGCAAACGTCACAGCTCCTGAGATTGCTGGGGGACACGATATGCAGGAGATTGAGTTGTAGGGATCACAGGTGGTTGTCCTGAGTAGTGTCAGGCCTCCAGGGATGCAGACAGAGCTGTGACCCACAGAATGGAGTGTAGATCTGGGTTTGCAGGCAGAAGTGTGGACCACAAGATGTAGCACAGTGGGGTTAGGGAAGTCCTAATACAATGAGGTAAAATTTTGGCTTTTTAGTTTTATTTAATAGGGAACCATGATTAATAAATTGCCACAGGTTTCATGGGAGTCTGGACTTTGAGCTTTTCAATAGTTTGGGGACTGTTAAAGACTATGGGGATTTTACCTGGTCCGCAGCTGTTAGGATTGTTTCAAAAGATTGTGGAATCTTCATGAGGAAGAGCCTTACTGGAACAAGTGGGTCACTGGAAATGTGTTGGGGTATGGTTTCATGCACTGTGTATTCAGATGCTGATTTCTATGCCCAGACATCTAGTTGCAGTCCAGAAATTGACATGCTTAACCATCTTTAAAATCTGTTTATATATATATATATATATATAAACAGATTTTAAAGATGGTTTATATATATATACATATGTATGTATATATATATATATATATATATATATATATATATATATATATATATATATATAATTTGACCACAACTAATTGGTTAATAAAAATTTGATGAGCTAATTAGCTGTGCAGAAGAGAGTATGGCAGGACTCCCAATCCCAAGTTGGGGTTACCAAGGACAGAGGCAGAGTAGATAAAGACCAGGAGGAGAAGAGGTATGGAGAGACCTGCCATGGTGAGAGAGCAGCGGATAAGGACACACATGAACCAGAGGGGGCCAAGGCAGAACCAGATGCAAATAAGGGGCATCTGTCTGGGCATTAACAGCCTAGTCAGCTTAGAATAGCTCAGAATATGCCCAGCTTAGTCTTGCAGCTTTTTATTGAAAATACCAGGAGCTAAAGCAAATTGGATTAGAGCTTAGAAAAACCAACAATTACTTGTGAGCAAAAAGCGTATAGAAAACCCCTAAAGAATTAGCCCTACAGGAATGAGCTTTGAGGTTGTGTAGCTTGGCCACAGGTCCTGTTCTCTCCTTTGCTTCCTCAGTAAAGCACTGTGGTTATACTTTCATGTTACTATTTCTGCTGCCATGTCTTTCCCACCTTGATGGTCTATATCCTTCTGGGGCTGTGAGCCAAAACACGCCCTTCCTCCCTTAGGCTGCTTTGTCAGGATGTTTTATCACAGCGTCAGGAGAAGAAATATGGAATTCTCAATGTGGGGTCCATCTTGCTATATTTATGCTATCAGAAAATACCCTGTTATGGAGAATTACAGAAATTTTATTTTGGGGGGATTTGCAAATAAAAGACAAGCTATTTCTGCTGTCTGTCTTTTGTTGAGGAACAATATTTTTTCCAAGTGGGTTTTCTATTATTGTACTGATGTTGCTTATTGTCACAATACCTTATTGTTTGGGGGATGTATACTTTATGTATTTGTGTGTGTGTGTGTGTGTGTGTGTGTGTGTGTTCTTGGTTCTACACTCCTGTTTCCCAATATGTCTACATTCTTCAATACAAACATGGAATCTGAAGAGGCTACCTCCTGAAGGCAGGGAGGATTCCCAGTTGAGGGATATTGTCTATAAAGGTATGTAAAACATAGTACTCATCTAAAGGAAAGGAATGAGGGCATGGTAAGGAAAGACTAGACGACAGCATGATCAAAACCCAGCACAGAAAACAACAAAAGCTGCAGTTCTGTGTCTGTCATCTGTTCCAAAGGCTTAGGTACCCTGACTGCTCCAGCTTGGCTCCCTGTAGCACACAGAGCCTCTGCCTTGTCCTTCTCCTCACCTTGTGCACATTTACCCTTGGCAGATGTCCTACAGTTCTGCATCTCCAACATCCTGGGATCTCCACTGCAATCTAGGCTTCACCGTCCTTCACAGCTACATGCAGGGACTGGGACCCCACCACACACTGCCTGACCTCGGCTGCTCTCCATGCCCCTCCCCAAGTCCTTCATCTTTCATGCCTTCAGATACAGTTCCAGGTGGACAATTGTGCCAAGTTGTAACGCCAGCTTGACACAGAGCCTGTGCCCACCATCCCTCACCTGACCACAGCTGCATCAGTTCTGACCCCAGGGAAGCACCTCAGAGGTAGCTGCTATTGAGGAGCAAGGACTCAGTTTATCCTCTTCTTGCTTCATGTAAACTTGCATCTTTACATATTGGAGCCTTTGATGGTTAGGGATTTGCCATCAAGATACTTTTTCCAGGGTCACTGCATCAAGTGGCAAGTTTAATAGCACTGACTTCTTCAACAACTACACCAGCTTCCCTGTGTGCATTCTGTGTACACTTTAAGCTTGCTCTCACACCTATACTCTGCCAAGCCAATTAGTCCATTTTCTGTACATCTGACATTACTCAAGTTCTCAGGTCATGGGCATAATGAAGTCACATTCTTGGCCAAAATATATGAATAGCTGTGGTGAATCTACTTCCTGGTAGATTTTTTTTTGTTCTCCTCTGAAATGCCATGAGCTATGTGTGCACTGCCCACATTTCTCTCAGTGTTCTTGTCTTCAGGCTTCTAGCAAATGCTGTACTAAGTTCTGCTTCCAACACACTGGAGTTCCTCTATCCTAAAGGACTAAATTCTCCCTTCTAGACAGAAGTCACTTCCAGAGCCTCTTGAACCACATTTATTTTACAACCACATGGTCAGGTTTTCCCTAGCAAGAACTTTTCTAGATGGTATCAATTTATGTACTAGGTTCTTTTCTTGGTGCTGTGATAAACTACCTCAAAGAAAGCACCTTGAGGAAGTCTCTTGGTTTGCAATCCCAGAGTAATATGGCCAGGAAGATGTCAAAGAGGTGGCAGTAGGCAGGGACTGCATGGTACTTTGAACAGGAGACTGGTTGGTCACATTCTAGCTGAACTCAGGAAGAAGACCACAGGACAGGAAGTAGGGCCAGGGTCCACAACCTCAGGACCCATCCTAGTGACCTGCTTCACCGAGGCTCCATATTGTAAATATTCCAAATCACCCCCAAAAATATTTGCCACTGGAGATTGAGGATTCAAATGCAGAATCTGTAGGGACAAATCAACCTCAAATGACAGCAATGAGGGACACATGAGGTAAGAATGTTGAGGATACTTACCAACCTCAGTCTTTCAGTTTAGAGTGAGTTTATGGATTACATTAATGACAAGAAAATAAAACAGTAAAAGCAAGCCATTTGTGGAGGATGCAATTATTATTATTTTACATTTATTTTGTCTACATTGGTGGGAGGGTGCAGACACCTTGTAAATAAAGTTACAGGCAGTTGTGAGCTAGAAATTGAACCCAAATTTTTGGAAGAACAGAAAGTACTCTTAACCACTGAGTCTTCTCTAGTGACAGTCACGGTGTTTTGTCACAGAAATAGGAAACAAACTAAGACAGTTTGAGGGAGGTACCCTGTGACTGACATTTAGATTTCTATTAAATAACCCATGTATTTTGCAAGCATGATTTTTCTCCTCTGTAGAGTATCTCTGGCTAAGTTCCTTTTCACTTTAAACTTTTACTGTATTTCTAAGTGAAATAGAGTAATACAACTTTTCCTCCTCCCTCTACTTCCCAAAACTGCATCCACATTTCCCATGTTCATTTTTTTCCTCCTTTCATTATTATCATTACAGTCATGTATGTATTCATATATAGCATAAGAGATGTATAGAATTAATTATGTACACACATGTGCAAATGCAACTTGTGAAATACATTCTTTTTTCCCCATTTATTTATTCATTTTACATCCAGAGTACTGCCTCCTTGTTCCCCCTCACAAATCCATCCTGCACTCCCTTCTTCATCTCCTATGAGAGGGTGGGGGCCCTGAGTATCTTGCCCACCCTGGTGTATAAACTCTATGCAGGACTAGGTGTATCCTCTCCCACTGAGGCAAGACAAGGCAGCCCCAGTTAGGGGAATGGGATCCCCCAGATAGGCAACAGATGCAATTCATTTTTATTAGTGCAAGAACAGGTGTTTCTATTGTCTTTAAAATTATCACTCTAATTACTGTCACTAGTTACAGAGAAGCAACAATGAATCTCTAAAAGTATTTAATAAAATTTATTATTATTATTTCATTTATGTGTAAGTGTGACTGTGGCCATAGATATATGTACATGAGTGTTCCTGGAGGCCAGAGGCTCAGATACCCTGGAATCGGAACTATAGACAGTGGTGAGCTACCTTACAAGCATTCTGGGATTTGAACTCAAGTCCTCTGGAAAAGCAGCAGTGCTAATTATGGCTAAGCAATTGCTCTTGCCCCACAACAACATATATATACATATCCCCAGGAACCACACACACACATATATATGTGTGTGTGTTTGTGTATGTATACATATGCACACATATATGTGTGTGTGTATGTATACATATGCATACACATACAAATATACATATATGTGTGTGTGTGTGTTTGTATTATGTATTTTTGATGTTGGAAATTACTCATCATGTTACTTATCCAAGTACTTAGGTGCATAGAACTTTTCTTTTATTCTTTCTTGAACTACATGGCAGTGACTTGACAGTGGCATGCAGGGACCCTAGAAAGCTGGCTCAACAGTTAAGAGCACTGACTGCTCCTCCATAGGACCCTTGTTTGATTCCCAGCATCCACATGGTAGCTTAAAAGAATCTGTGACTTCATAGCACAACAAATCAAAACCCAGTGACTGTTTTTAAAATCTGTGCATTCTGGAGTACTATTCAGCCATTAGAAACAATGAATTCATGAAATTCTTAGGCAAATGGATGGAGCTAGAGAACATCATACTAAGTGAGGTAACCCAGACTCAAAAGGTGAATCATGGTATGCACTCACTAATAAGTGGTTATTAACCTAGAAAACTGGAATACCCAAAACATAATCCACACATCAAATGAGATACAAGAAGAAAGCAGGAGTGGTCCCTGGTTCTGGAAAGACTCAGTGAAACAGTATTTGGCAAAACCAGAACGGGGAACTGGGAAGGGGTGGGAGGGAGGACAGGGGAAGAGAAGGGGGCTTACGGGACTTTCGGGGAGTGGGGGGGGGCTAGAAAAGGGGAAATCATTTGAAATGTAAATAAATTATATCAAATAAAAAAAAAAGACAAAAAAAAAATCTGTGCATTCTAGCACACAACTTTAAACCCCATACTTGGGAGTCAGAGACAAGAGGGTTGCAGTGAGTTTGAGGCCATTTTGGTCCACACAGGGAGCTCCAGGATAGCCAGAACTACATAGAAATAGTACATTCATTCATTCATTCATTCATTCATTCATTCATTCATTCATGCATACATATGTGCACATGCACACACATATAATCTTGTTCTTAAAAAGATATTCAGACATTTTCCTTGAAATAACATTATTGCTCTCAGACTTTATTGTGTATTAGCCACAGACAAAATACAGATATTTTCTATGGATTTCTAAAACAGAACCATTCTGAGTCTGCTTCTCTAAATGTCCTTATTGTAAGTTAGCATGGGTAATCAAAATAAATATAAACATGGGAGATCAACATAAAGGTGTTCATGGAAAGAGACAGAGTGCATAATGTCAGGCAGATCCATTGATGATATTTATTACAAAGTCATAGTGAATTTTGTGGAATGGTATTAATAAAGGGAGTCAACAAGACATCATTAAACATCTTAGGAGAGTTTAGACATCTTATTCTTGTGGATAATAATCACACAAGTATCAAAGCAAGCATTAAGTTGGCTCCCTCTCTATTTCTTTCAGAATTGTCCTTAAAATATGTCATATTATAAAAACAAATGCACATTTTCATATAACTGTGGTGCCTACAAAGAAAAACCAATGAAATATTCCAGATTTCTGCACAGGTACAACTATACTTTTAAACTGCAGAAAGAGCTTCCAGAGCAACAGGTAGGTGAATATAGACCAGGCAACTGTACCATATCCCACAGTCTGAGAACCATGGAGCCTTGCACCAGAGCAGACAGTAAGAAAGTTCTAAGGAAAGCCAACCCAGGCTGATGGGCAACAAGAGATGTTAGAAACAGGAACAAAGCACTTCCATCTCCCCAGGAACCAACTTTCAGATCAAGCCATCAACTCAGAGTGACAAGGTATGCGCAAACGTTCGTTCTCTTATTCAGTCAGGTAGACAAGCTGCTGAAGTTCCGCCAGAATATTAATCCTGAATTCATCCCAGAGAGTGTCCAAGGCCAGCCTTCAGCTCAGTCCACAGGGTGACCCAAAGTCCTGTGTAAACCTCAATCATCCCATTTGTCTCTGCAGGGCCCCCATGACTTCCTTGTTCCTCAGGCTGTAGATGAATGGGTTCAGTACAGGGGTGACAATTGAATAGAGCACAGCCACCACTTTGTCCCTTCCAGGAGAATGCAGGGAGTGTGGCTGTGTGTAGGTGCAGAGACCAGTGACATAGAACAGGCTGGCCACGGTTAGGTGTGAGGAGCAGGTGGACACAGCTCTACTCTGTCCCTGCCCTGAACCCATCTGGAGTACAACAGCCAACACCCGAGCATAGGAAGCTAGGATGGCCAGGAAGGGTAGCAGCACAAGGACAAGGACACTCATGACAATCATATGCTCATATTGGGATATGTCTTCATACACCAGTGGCAGGAGAGATGGGACCTCACAGAAAAAGTGGTTGACAATTCTAGATCCACAGAAGGGAAGATGAAACACATACACTGTGTGCACTAAAGCATTGATAGAGCTGCTGCTCCAGGCACCGGCAACCATGGAGCAACAGATCTTCCTGCTCATGAGCATAGGGTAGTGCAGGGGCTGGCAGATGGCTATGTATCTGTCATAGGACATGAAGCCCAGTAGGAGAGCTTCACATCCTGCAAGGGTCAAAAACATAAAGACTTGGATCTCACATCCAAGAAAAGAAATGGTCTTGGTGTCTGACAGGAAGTTGACTGCCATCTTGGGCACAGTGGTGGAGATGTATATCATGTCAATGATGGAGAGCTGGCTGAGGAGGAAGTACATGGGAGTGTGGAGTCTCTGGTCCAGCCTGATGAGGTGGACCAGTGTGATGTTGCCTATGAGAGCCACTGCAAAGAGGATGGAGATGACTGTGAAGAGGAAGGTGTCCATGTGTCCATACTGGAAAAGGCCAACCAAGGTGAAGTCTGTCCCACAGCTGTGGTTTCCTGTCTCCATGGCTTAGACTGACCCATCAGAGAATATCCAATCTGAAAAGGGCATGGCCTGGTGAGGACTATCCTTGAGGATACATTTCTGGACTAGCTGTAGGGCACTCTCTTCTATCCTTGTTTTAGACATTCATCTATTGAAAAACACTTTTAGTTATTTTTATTTATTCTAATTTTGCAAAATAGGTAATAGTTACAAGTTCTAATGTAAGACCTTTCTCTTTCAGAAGGTGCATATAGTATGCATGCATTAAGTCATGGGATCCCTTCTCTCTCCCCTTCATACCTCCTGGTCATTTCTAGTGTGTGAGGTCTGCAAGCTCTTCCCCTCAAGGTTTTCATGAATACAAACACCCTGAGCTCTTTCTAAGGGATTCTTGTTACAGTCACCTCTGGGCTTTTAAGAGGTTTACTTAATTTTTTGACACAATTGTGTATAGCTCATGTTGGCTTTGTAACATTCAGTAGCCAAGCATAAAATCAAAATCTTATTATCCTCCTGCTGCTACCTCCCATATGTTAGGATTAAAAGTGTGCACTGTCACACCCACATAATGATATACCAGATCAAACAAAGATTTGCTTCAGGATAGGTGAACACTCTTCCTACATTACAATAAAAGTGAATTTAAAAAACACTGAGACGCTGTTTCTCACACCACAGTAAAGGTTATGCTAAGCACATTGCAATGTCCTGCCCCATAGCTCTAGGGTGGTGATCCACATCTATTTGCCCGTGAGATCACAGATAAGGCCAGCACCATATGTTCAGCCACACATAGCCCTGTTTATTTGAATTGTCAGTCAGCCTCAAACCTTACAGAGATGAGGTGATTCTGCATTTTTTCCCCGATCATCATAGACTCAGCAAGGAGCCTGCTATCAATGGAATGAACAGCAGATTGGAGATTTCTCCACTATAGTGCTGCCTTTTCTTGCAGCCTCACCAGGAGCACAGGTCACTAGCCTTAGTGTTCAGTATGAATTTGAAGACAGATGTGTCATTCATTCTACCATCAGATGATTTACCAATGAACAGTAACTCACTGAGGTACCCAGAACCTGGAAAAATGGTGAAACTAAGGACATGAAAATAGCAGTTTTCTCCCAGGAAAGTTAAAAAATTTCAAGTAAACAATAGAATTAAATGCACCATGTTTTATATACGTATTTACTGTAAGCAATGAATTAAAATCTTGCTATTTTCAAAGTATTTTAGAAATGCAATAGAATCTGCTGCATGTCAGGAATATGGTGGAATATAATTATAGGATATCTTTAGTTTTAAAAACTGAGGTCTCAACCAGAAAGAGTTGTGTTTCCATACTACGAGAAGGCACCCAGTGACTCTCTCTGGTCCTGCTCCTTCAGGGGAGAATTTGCACCATACATGTGGTCGCATGCAGGAACATTGAGCAACGGTTCTCATCCTTAAACCAGTGAGATGGTTGTGCTCTTCAGAGCCTGGCTACAGACACTTTCACCATGCACATGTTGTTAAAGCAATACCTAGAAATGCTTCTAGCCTGGAATGAATCTAAACCAGAACACGAGCCAACAAAGTATGCAGTGTGCCGTAGAAGGTGATGCCAATCAGATGTACCTGAATAAGCAGGGTAGGATGAGCTGTGTCTTCTCAACAGTCCTCGGTCAGTTCTGCTTCACTTCAATACCTCACTGGCTGCAGGGTTCCTTGATTGCTGAAGGAATAAACTGGGAACAAACCTTCTGGTCTCCATCTATCCTAAGCTTTGACCATGGCCTTTCTTCCAGATTTCTAGGTATATAGGCTGTGCATTATTTCCTAGAATAATCCATTAAATAACAACTCAACTATTGTCTATACTGCCTTTTTTGTGCAGATAAGTCTTATGTCGAGAGAGTTTCCAGTGGAAAAAAACATACAAAGGCTAACTTTCTGACAGTTCTTGCGCACTGAGACACGATTACTAGGTAGTACACCTGTGGCTTCCTCAATGATCTTTTAAATGAAATTATGATATTTGTGATTATTTGTTACCAAACAGACATAGGAAAGGAAAGTGATGTGCTCTGAGGAATGTATCCACCTGAGCCAAGTCTTCTGAAATAGAAAGGCTACACTCCCCTGGCCTCCAATCTCAACTGTATTTTAGGAACTCTGCCTACTCTATGAACTTGGAAGTTACTACTTTGACCTTATATAAATAGACCTTCGGTCAGCACTAAAACCTTGAGTGGAAAGTAGAATTGACATAAAATCGCTGTCATTTTTCTAACCCTGGAAAATGCTTTGAATGTCTCCAAGGATCTGGCTACCTGGTGAAGGTTGGACTCAGGGGTTCTGGATCAGTCCTTCTGGGAAAACTAGTCTCTCATCCACAATTAAACACACTGTGACAGAAGATGTGTTTCATTAGAACTGCTGTCTACATTCCATTTCAGAAAACATTTAAAATAGAGTTCAGAATTAATGCTCAAAATTTTGTTTGCATTAATAGCACTTACATTTGGAAATTTGAAAACTCTGGTCCTAATATTCATATGAGATACACACAGCTGCTCATAAATAAGGTGCTGAAAGGTATAAATAACCCAAAACAACTGTATGATATTTTAGGAGGTGAATAACCCAGGCTTTGGTATGTTCCAGTATTATAGCATCTCTCCCTGATAACTACTTGATAACTGAAGTTCCCAGAATCCCAGGTATACTCAAATGTGCTGATACTTCATTGCATCCCATGGAGAATGTATTGGGCTGTTTCTAAGTGCTCACTTAGTCTCTCCCTGCTGCTGCTGCAAAAAAAAAAGTTATTTAATTGAAGGGAGTTGCAGTAAGACTGAGTGGAAGGAATGTCCTTGCACACTGACATGACATCAGTGACCCTCACTCAGGTGGAAAAAGAGAAGAAGCAGAAGCCTGGGCAAAGTGACAACTGGAGTTGGGACTCAGAGGAGGCCAATGTGGGTTCTCCCTGCCTCACAGGGAGCTGGCCCTCAGGTTCCTAGCACATGACAATATAACATGTTACAGCAGTGCCATTTCAGGAACCTTCATATTCAGTGAATGCTAACCAAGGTTTTGGGGAGGAAATCTATGCTGGAAATATGTCTAGGATATGAAAAAAAGCAATTGATTGTTTTGGATCTTATCTAAGGAAGCAGAAAACAAAGTCAAGTGTATTCTGACAAGTCCCCCAGCCCACCATGTGAAAAGCCCTGGGACTGCAGAAGGGGTTTGGTAATGATACAGAAGACAATAGTCAGTAACAAGAGCATGGACTGGTGATGTGGCTCACCATAGTTAGGGTGATCAGGAAGACCAGCACTGGCATCTCAGGACCCATGTACCAAGCCTAGTATCCTGCTAGTACCTGTATCCCAGCTGCTAGCTTGGCAAAGACAGGAGGATGACTATTGTTAGTTAGTTCAGTTTAGCTGAGAAAACATGATCCCCAAGTTCAGGGAGAGTCTCTGCCTCAAAGTAGGAAGTGGAGAGTGATAGAAGAGGAGACATGACCCTCTTCTGTCCTCTATATCTGTGTGTCTGTGTGTCTGTGTGTGTCATTACGTCTATATGTGTGTTCATGGTTCCACACTACTCTTCCCCAACATGTATACACTCATGAATACAGGCACAAACACAAACACACAGACACACAAACACACACATACACACACATGCACACACAATAAGTAAATTAGACCTTCCACAAACAATAACCCATTGTGACAATGAACAACATAACTACAATAAAATGAAACAACCCTGAAAAAATACTGTTCCCAAAGGAATGATGGACAGCCTAAGTAACTTGCCTCTTTCTTCCGAATACTACAAAATCAATTTTCTAATTGTCCATTATGATGTATTTTCTGATAACATAAATATACTAAGTTAGATTCCAAATTGAGAATCCTATGTGTTATTTCTTCTCTGGATGCTGTGATAAAACATCCTATGAAGCAGCCTAAGGGAGGAAGGGTGTGCTCTGGCTCACAGCCCCAGGAGGATACAGACCATCAAGGTGGGAAAGACATGGCAGCAGACAGAGAAAGGATGGCAATGTGCAGAAATCCGTACTCAGGGAGCAAAGCAGTGACCAGGAACTGTGGCCAAGCTACACAACCCCAAAGCTCATTGCTGTAGGACTAATTCTTTGGGGTTTTCTACACTATTTTGCTCCCAAGTATTTGTTGGTGTCTCTATGCTGTGCTCAAGTCAGGTATAGCTCTGTGCATTTTTAATAAAGGCTGCAAGTCTAAGCTGGGCATGTTCTGAGCTATTCTGACCTGACAAGGCTGCTAATGCCCAGACAAATGTCATTGACCTGGTCATGCCCTGGCTCCCTCGGGTCCATGTGTGTCCTCATGGCTGCTCTCTCATCATTACCTCATGGCAAATTAACTTGTTCTTGCAAGATGGTCTCTCCATACCTCTTCTCTCCTAGTCCTTTTCTAGTCTGCCTCTGTCCTTGGTACCCTACAACCTGGGATTGGAAGTCCTGTCATATTATATTCTGCCCAGCTAATTTTCTGATCTAAACCTTATTAACCAATCATCGTTGGTCAAAACATTTTTTTTATATAACATAGAGACTGGAGATCATTGACCATGCCATCTTCTGGCTGCAGCCAGATGTCTGGGCACAGAAATCAGCATCTGAATACACATTGCACAAAACCATCCCCCAACATACTTCCAGTGACCCACTTGTTCCAGTGACACTCTTCCTCATGAAGATTGCACAATCTTTTGAAACTGCACCTTCATCTGCGGACCAGGTACTTAAACCTGTGATACTTTGGGGAATATTCCTCATTCAAACCTTTACATTACATGTCTGGTTCTTATAGGCCACTTCTTGATGCAAAGGGTATTTTGTTCAATATCAAAGTCCCCATAGTCTTTAACAGTCTTTAAACTGTTGAAAAGTTCAAAGTCCAGACTCTCATGAAACCCAAGGCATGGTTTCCTATTTAAAAAAAATTAAAAAGCTATTTGATATCTCCAATATATCTAGAACTGCCCTACCCCTCTTTGCTTTATCTTGTGTTCCATACCTCTACGTGCAATTGTAGATCTTCACTCCATTTCCTGGGCCACAGCTCTGTCTGCATCGCAGGATGCCTGCTGTTAACCAAGACAACCAAGTGAAATACCCAAAACCCAACCCCCTGGTCACTGGGTCCCCCAGAAATTCCAAAATTCATGAGGTCTGCCCTGTTCCCTCTACAATTCAATGTCATTCCATAACTTCACGTGCAATCCCAGAGGTCCTCTGCCTTCAGGGAACACCAGCTTTAATTGCAGAGGCCTGCTGTCAACAGGAACTACAAAGCCTGCCAACACCAGAGACAACCAAATGGTTAAAGTCCAATGTAAGAACAGAATCAAACAAGCTTCTCAGGGACTCCCAAGCCAGCCTCGGTGTGAGTGCAGGGGGACTTAAGCAACCTCAGGAGTTGAGGTAGAGAAGGAGGATGAGAAGGAGGATGACCGCAGCCCCTGATTCCTGCTTCAAGTCACCATTGCCGTGAGGCAGGCACCGTTCACTTGCTTGGACCACATGAGGCCAGTGATGGGTCTGGCCTTCAGTGACATCATGTCTTACAGCTACTTTCTGATCAGTGCTTTCAAAGATGGCAAACCTACGCTCTGACAGGGAGATGCAGGAGTCTGGATGGGAACATTTGGGGGTCATAAAGGTGCTGTTTGGGTTGCAACCTTGAATGAAGATGCCACCAAAACTGCTACAGCAGCTGCAGACTTCACAGCCAACGTGTGGGATGCTGTCTCAGGAGATGAATTGATGCCACTGGCTGATAAACACATTGTCAAGACTGTGGATTTAACACAGGATAGCAATTACCTGCTAACTGGGGGACAAAAGAAACTGCTGCACATACATGACTTAAACAAACCTGAAGTAGAACCTAAGGAAATCAGTGGTCACACTTCTGGTATTCAAAAGACTCTGTGATGTAAAAAGAAAAAAATAAAAATCTCTTCACCTGTTGATAAAACTGTTCAGCTGTGGGATCATGCCACAATGACAGAAGTGAATCTCTACATTTTCTTATGTCTGTTAGGAGCATGGACTATATTCCTGAGGGAGAGATCTTGGTCATTACTTATGGATGATCTATGGCTTTTCATAGTACAGTAAGTCTGGAGCCAATTAAACCCTTTAAAGCCCCTGAGACCATCATCTCTGCACCTCTTCATTCAGAGAAGAAATTTCTAGTTGCAGGTGGAGAAGACTTTAAACTGTATATGTATGCTTATAATAGTGGAGAAAATTAGAATCCTACAAAGGTCAGTTTGGTCGCATTCACTGTGTGAGATTCTGTCCTGATGGTGAACTCTATGCCAGTGGTTCTGAAGATGGGACATTGAGATTGTGGCAAACTGTGATAGGAAAGACCTATGGCATGTGGAAATAGGTGTTTCATGAGGAAGACAGCAGGGAACTGTTAAAGGCAAAGGTCAATTTTCCAGAAACAGCAGAAGAGATGGAGGAAATTGCTTCAGAGGATTCCTTTTCCATCTGTTCCTCATCTCCTGTTGTTAAGGCCTGAGGATCAACCGTGTGCTGCAGATACCATATTGTTCATGGACTCAACAAGCAGAGACAAGCATTAGCTTTTAGAGTTACTATCTGCCTATAGCAAAGAGGGCAGAAAATATTGGGGCATATGGATTAGCTCCAGTGAACAAACAACTACCCAGTGTTACTCATGAGACAAAATAGCTGAGTGTATGAGGTGCAGGCAGGAGAATTATGTTCATGCAGTACTGTAGCCTGCTGTCTGGGATGAAAAGCCAACTGACAATTTCCATTTTACCCCTAAATTTCTTGTAGATGCTCATGTTATGAAGAACAAAAATATATTGTTTTTCTGACTTTTCCCTTAAATAAGAATGCCTTTTTCTCTTTGCTTAGTTATGAAGAAGAGGAAATACATGATAAAGTAACTGGCTTGATCTCTCTCATTGTACACTGACTGCTTCTGAGCATCTAACATTTTTTAAATCACCTAAATAAAATGCCTCTATGAAGATGATAGAAGCCTTTAAAGAGGAAACAAATAAATCTTGTAAAGAAATACATGAAAATTCAATCAAACAGATAGATACCTTCAAAGTGGAAATGAATATATATAAAGAAAAATCAGAAAAATGCAAGCAAACTGGTGAAGGAAATGACCAAAACTGTTCCACACTTGAAAATGGAAATAGAAGTAATAAGGAAAACAAAAACTGAGGGAATCCTGGAGGTAGAAAACCTGGGAAAGAGAGCAGGAAATACAGATGAAAGCATCACCAGCAGAATACAAGAGATGAAAGAGAATTTCAGTTGTAAATGATATGATAGAAGAAATCAATAAATCTCTCAAAGAAAATGCCAAATCTGAACTTTTCTAATACAAAGTACCCATGAAATTTGGGACACTATGAAAAGACCGAGCCTAAAAGCAATAGGAATAGAAGAAGGAGAAGATTCCCAGCTCAAAGGCCCACAATTATCTTCAACAAAATCATAGAAAATTTCCCTAAGCTAAAAAAAAGAGATGGGTTTAAATGTACAAGGTTACAGAACAACAAATAAATTGGATCAGAATAGAAAATCCTCTCACCCTATAATAATCAAAACACTAAATATGCAAAACAAAGAAATAATATTAAGAGCTGCAAGGGAAAAAGGCCAAAAAAATATATGAAGGCAATCTATCAGAATTACACCAGATTTGTCAACAGAGACTCTAAAGGCTAGAAGGTCCTGAGTAGATGTCTTGTAGACCCTATGAGACCACAGATATTAGCCCAGACTACTATATCCAACAGAATTTTCAATCACCATAGATTGAGAAAATAAGATATGACAAAACTAAATTTAAACAATCTCTTTCCACTAATCTAGCCCTACAGAGGATACTAGATGGAAAACTCCCACCAAAAAGGTAACTCCACCCAAGCAACACAAGAGACATAATTTCACAACAGCAAAAACAAAAGAAGAGAATCTGTCTTTCTCTGTCTCTTAGACTCTTTCTCTTTCACCCTCTCTCTTTCTGAAACACACACACACACACACACACACACACACACACACACACACACACACACAAATATATACCTTCTTACACCCTCTTCCTCAGCTGTGTCAGTTCTGACCCCAGTTCTGACCTACCTCCTAGGTAGCTGCTGTTAAGGAACAAGGACTCATTTCAGCCTTTCGTGTTTCATGTGAAATTGTATCTTTACATGCTGGAGCCTTTGATGGGCTGGAATTTGCTATCAAGGTACATTTTCCATTGCTACTATACTTGCCATGCACCAGGTTTAATGGCACTAACCTCTTCAACAACTACAGCTGCTTGCCTGTGTGTACTCTTGTGTAAACGTTAAGCTTGTTCCCACACCAAATTCTGCCAAGACAATAAGTCCATTATCCTTACATCTGATATCACTCAAGTTCTCAGAACATAGGAATAATGAAGCCAGATTCTTGGGAAAAATATCATGTGAATGGCTGTGGTGAATCTACTTCCTGGTAGAGTTTTTTTTCTCCTCTGAAATGGCATAAGCTAGGAGTCCACTGCCTACATTTCTACAAAGGCCTTGTCTCTGAGCTTCCACAATATGCTGCACTAAGTTCTGCTTGTAGCACACTGAGGCTTTTGTATTCTAATTTTTTTTTGTTTTGGTTTTTAGAGACGGAGTTTCTCTGTGTAGCCCTGACTGTCCTGGAGCTCACTCTGTACACCAGGCTAGCCTCGAACTCAGAAGGCTTTTGTATTCTAAAAGAACTAAATTCTCCATTCCAGGCAGTAGACACTACTAGAGTTCCCAAAACTGCATAGTCAGGCTTTCTCCATCAATGGTTCTTCCATTTGGTACCAATTTCTGTATTAGTTTCTTTTCCTGGTACTGTGACAAAATACCCTAATGAAAGCACCTTGAGGGAGAAAGGTTCTTGGTTTACAGTCCCAGAGGAATAGGGCCATGAGGATTGGGAAGACATGAAAACCAGGAGGGACTGCACGGTGGTTCAGACAAGAGGCTGGCTTGTCACATTGCAGGTGCACTCAGCAAGCACAGGACAGGAAGCAGGGCTAAGCTCCACCACCTCAAGGCCCACCCTACTGACTTCACTGAGGCTCCATATCATAAAGGTTCCAAATCTCCCCAAACACCATTGTCACTGAGGACCAAGGATTCAAATGTAGGAGCTGTAGGGACAGATCACCCTTGAATCACAGCAATGGGGGACACATGAGGTCAGAGTATTGAGGATACTTAGCAACCTCCATCTCAGTTTAAAGTGAGTTTATGGATTATATTAACGACAAAAAATAAAACAGCAAAAGCAAGCCATTCATGGAGGATGCAATTCCTTTTATTTTACTTTAATTTTATCTGCATTAATGTGAGGGTGTCACATACCCTGGAAATAAAGTTTCAGGGAGTTGTGAGCTGCGATTTGGTGCTAGAAATTGAACATAGAACCTTTACAAGGACACATAGTACCCTTAACCCCTGAGCCATCTCTCAAGTGACAGTCCTGGTACTTTGTCACAGAAATAGAAAACTAAGACAATTTGAGAGAGGTATCCTGTACCTGACACTTTTTTTAAACAACCCATGTCTTTTGAGAGCTCCTCCTTTTTCTCCTCTGTAGGGTATCTCTGGATAAATTCCCTTTCATTTTAAGATTTTTCTATATTTTTAAGTGAAATTCTGTAATATTACTTTTGCTCTTCACTTTCTTCCCTCAAACTCAATCCAAATTCATCAGTTTCAGTTTGATAGCTTCCTTTCATTGATAATTATAACCACACACATGTATGTATCCATATGTAGTATGTAACGTATACATATATATTTATATGTGTGTATATGTATATAAAATGTACACATATATATGAACATACAACTTGTGGAGTACTTGGTATATTTACATCAATTATTTATTCAATTTACATCTGATTTCTGCCCCCTCCCATTTCCTGCTCACACGATTCCTCTACTATCCCACTTACCCGTCTCCTCTGGGCAGGTGGGGGACCCTGGGTACCCCCTCACGCTGGCACATCAAGTATCTGCAAGGCAGGGTGAATACTCTTCCACTGAGGCCAGATAAGTTAGTCCAATTAGGGGGAAAGGATCCCACACAGAAACAACAGATGCTATTCATTTTTATTAGTGCCAAGAAGAGGTGTTTCTATGTCTCATTAAAATTATCACTCTAATTATTGGCACCAATTACAAAGAAGCAACAAGGAATTTCTAAAACATTTCACATCATTTATTATTATTATTATTATTATTATTATCATTATTATTATGGTTCTTATGTATAAGTGTGAGTGTGACTGTAGAAATGTGCACATAAGTGCTCTTGGAAGCTAGAGACCTCAACTACCCTGGAGTTGAAGCTACAGACAATTGTGAGCTACATTATAGGTGTGCTGAGTTTTGAATTGCTGCCCCCAAGTCCTCTAGAAGAGGAGCCAGTGCTATCAACAGCTACACCACTACTCTAGCCCCACAACATATATATTTTAACACTGAGAAGTACTCGTCATGTTACATACAGGAGTACATAAATGCATAGAATTTTCCATTCATTGGACCTTGGACTGCATGACAATGACTTGACTATTTTAAGAATGCAGGGGACCTAGAGAGATGGTTCAACAGTAAAATGCACGACTGCTCCTCCAGAGGATCCAGGTTTGGTTCTCAACATCCACATGATGGCTCATGAGCATTTGTAACATCTAATTAAAACAAAAACAAAAGCCAGTGATTGTTTGTTGTTGTTGTTAAAACTGTGATGCTAGTATACAACGTTATTCCCCAAACTAGTTTGGTCCACATAGGGACCTATGGGATTGTCAGGACTACATACAATATGTGTATGTATGTGTGTATATATATACATATATATATATATATATATATATATATATATATATCCAGAAATTGTCTATATTGTATATATAATCCAGAAATGAATTGCATATATAATCCAGAAATTGTCTAGGGATTTTTAAATCGAGACCATTCTGTATCTTTTTGTCTAATGTACTTATCATGAGCTAGCATGGCTGCTGAGAGATCCACATAAAGGTGGTCATGGAAAGAGACAGAGGGCATACTGACAGACACATCCATTGATGAAGTTTATTACAAAGCCATTTTTGGATTTTGGGGAAAGTACTGATACAGGGAGTAAGCAAGACATCATTAAACTGCTTAGGAGAGATTAGAAATCTTATTTAAGTGGTTATAGTCACAAAGGCTTCAAAGGCAGCATTTCCTTATCTCCTTCCATATTTATTACAGAATTGCCGATAAAACATACCACAGTATAAAAACACACACTTTCATATAATAGTTGTACCTGCAAGAAAATCAGTAGAACATTTCATATTTATGTAAAATATTTGCAAATGCACACCTGTACTCATAAACTACAGGAAGAACATCCAGAGAAAGAGATAGCAAGCAATTGTACTGACTCCCACAATTTAAGAAGCCATGGTTCCTTGCATCATGGGATAAGTTTCTCTGGAAAGCCAACCCAGGCTAAAGGGCACCCAGTGATGCCAGGGCCAGGATCAAAGCCCTTCCATCTTCTTCAGAGCCAACATTGAGATTGAAAACGTCAACTCAGTGTGACACTGTGGGCCAAAGGTTCATGCTCTTGTTCAGTGAGTGAGAAATTCCTCACTCACCAGAACCACCAGAATACTGACTCAGGCAGTGTTCAAACCATCCTTCAAATCAGTCCACAGAGCGACCCAAAGTCCTGTGTCACTATCCATCACCCCATTTGTCTCTTCAGGGCCCCCATGACCTCCTTGTTCCTCAGGCTGTAGATGAATGGGTTCAGAACAGGGGTAACAATTGAGTAGAAAACAGCCACCACTTTGTCCCTTCCAGGAGAATGCAAGGAGTGTGGCTGTGTGTAGGTGGAGAGGCCAGTGACATAGAACAGGCTGGCCACAGTCAGGTGTGAGGAGCAGGTGGACACAGCTCTACTCTGTCCCTGCCCTGAACCCATCTGGAATACAACAACCAACACCCGAGCATAGGAAGCTACAATGGCCAGGAAGGGTAATAGCAGAACAACAAGGCCACTCACGAGGATTGTAAGCTCATATTGGGATGTGTCTTCACACACCAGTGGCAGGAGAGATGGCACCTCACAGAAAAAGTGGTTAACAATTCTAGATCTACAGAAGGGAAGTTGAAACACATACATTGTGTGCACTAAAGCATTGACAGAAGTGCTGCTCCAGGCACTTGCGACCATGGAGCAGCAGAACTTCCAGTTCATGAGCACAGGGTAGTGCAGGGGCCGGCAGATGGCTATGTACCTGTCATAGGACATGAAGCCCAGCAGGAGAGCTTCACATCCAGCAAGGTTGAAAAACATAAAGACTTGGATCTCACATCCAAGAAAAGAAATGGTCTTGGTGTCTGACAGGAAGTTGGCTGCCATCTTGGGCACAGTGGTGGAGATGTACATCATGTCAATGATGGAGAGCTGGCTGAGGAGGAAGTACATGGGAGTGTGGAGTCTTTTGTCCAGCCTGATGAGGTGGACCAGTGTGATGTTGCCTATGAGAGCCACTGCAAAGAGGATGGCAATGACTGTGAAGAGGAAGGTGTCCATTTGTCCATACTGGAAAAGGCCAACCAAGATGAAGTCTGCCCCACAGCTGTGGTTTCCTGTCTCCATGACTTAGAGTGAACCATCAGAGCCGATCCAATCTGGAAAGGGCATGGCCTGCTGAGGACTGTTCTTTAAGAGGAAATGTCAATTATTACATAGGATAGTTTTCCTGAATAAATTTTGAGCACTGTCTCTTTAGGACATATATGTGTGTTTGTGTGTGTGTGTGTGTGTGTGTGTGTGTTAAAGATAGTCATTTTCAGTTATTTTTGATATTTTTAATTTTGTTTAAGATGCTGTGTCATATGTATTAATGCAAAACTTTGCTGTTTCTGTGCATGCCTGACACACTCAGCTTTGAAACAGGATTTTGAATTCTGTGTCCTTCCCATTTCTACATAGATGGAGTCTTCAATCTTACTTTTAAACCAAATTTATTCATAAGTTATAACTGAGGAAAAAAGAAGAAAAATTTTTTGAGATCACAGAACAAAATTTAAATAATCACAAAATTAGCAGTTATATAATTCTCAGCAAAACTTCTATACATGCTACAGATCCTTTCTCGTGAGAGACTGGAGTCAGGTCTCCTTCTGTGACAGACAGCATTCACCCAGTTCTGTTATCCATGTGATAAAAGTATTGAAAGGAGAGTCTTAGGAAATCAAAACACACAATGTGTACAGGAAATGAACAAAGTCCTGATATCATTGTGCAATTTAAAAATTACAAAGATGTAGTATGTCTACAAGAGGTTTACATAATGCAAGAAAACATGTGAAATTATACTAAGCATTTTACTACATTATACATATTTTATTCATCTTTTGCATAAAACGAGTAGACTATTTTCAAGTAGCAGAGGAATAGGCAACATTTTTCAAACTCTCAAAATATGATTTATAAAAAAGAATTCAAGAGAAATTAATAGTGCAACATAGAACATGGATATTTCTTTTTGTATAAAGACATCAGTTATCCTGCATCTCCCCACTGTTCACTAAGACAATAAAATGTTAGACTGTCCACAGTTTTGGTTTGCTCCTCAATTATCGTGAGTGTCAGGTATTATCAGGAGCCTGGTAGCTGTCACTGCTGAAAGTGTGGTGTTACATGCTATATATTCTATAGTCCATGTGTGTGTGCATCTGTGTGCATGCATGGGTATGTGCCTGTGTGTCTGTGTGAATGTGTGTTACTGGGACGAAATGCCTGGCCTTGGCAAGCACTGTGACCCTGAGGTATACCTTAGTAATTGTTTTGTGAGGCTTGCTTAGTAGCTCAGATTCTTCCTCATCTTCCATCCTTTCCTGACTTTCCTTAGTGCCGGGATAAAGGCTGGACCACCAAGACCAGCCCTGCCCTGGCTTCCATCATTAGAAGCTTAGTCAGTGACTGCTGAATCCTTACATATGTTAAAGTGTTTTTTTAATGCTGTGAAATTGGAAAGGGTAAATTTTCCTTTCTCTTCATTACAGTAAGAGCAGAATTTTTGCTTTTGTTCAATATGTTGAAAATCACCTAGTTTGGTTTCTCATCCTCTAAAGACAAAACTTAGTCTGTGGAAGCAGCAACAGCAGCCCTGGGTCTGGAAGCCCCTCCCCAGGCAATCACAAGCACAATGTGTTTTAGGTATGACCACTTCATTTCAGAGGAAAGAGTCTGCTGGGGCAGCCCAGAGCAGTGGGCACACATGAGCTCCTTACTACTGAAAATCCTGTCACAACCACATCTTTTACCCAATGAGAGTGTATAAGGGTCATTTGGAATAAGTAGAAAACACGACCACTAGCCTGATGTTTATCCGTGCACACTGTATATACAGTACATATGTGTCAAACTATCACATTGCACCTCTGGAATTAATAAATTAAACCATAATTTTGAAATGATAAAATATTCTAAATATGCTGAGAAATGGCATATTTTAGAGCAATCTTGTTATCTGGAACTGGGAGAGCCCCAGTCCCTTTCTCCTTGTGAGAAGGGTTAAATGTTCAAGAATACCAATGGACAGTGTTCATACACATAGACCTTGCAGATGGGTTTTAAAGCAATTGTTGGAATGTGCATCTAGCCAGGAGTTGATTCAACTCAAGAATCTGAATTGCAAGTAGAACAATCCACTTTATCCAATAATCCCGATACATACCTTCACCAGCCAGAGCACCACTCCTATAGGGTCTCCTCAACATGATCAATAGCAAATTCACCAGAGAATTCAGCTTTACTTCAGTAATTCCTTGACTCCAAGGCTCCTTTGTCAGCTAAGGGGTGTGCCATGACCAAGCCAGAATTCCTTCCTCCATCAAGCTGAGCCTTTTAGTAAGAGGATCATGGTTATCTTTTCCTTCTGATGACTAGATGTGTGAACTACCCAATTTTTATAAAATTAACTCTAACATAATTTTAACTACCTCATAAGCAACTGTATATTAGAGATACACGTCTCACTTTCCTAGGATTTCTCCTCAAGAATGGAATACTAAGTAAGAATGGAAAATGAACCTGCCAAGAAATATAGAGAAAGTTAAGACACCTAGAAATAACAGGTAGAAAGTCACAACTATGCTTCCAACATTACCTTTAAAATAGAGTGTGAATATCCAGTGAATCAAGCTATTTAATCTGTGTAGAAAGAAAAGGAAACCCTGGCTTCTAAAACCTGAGATTCCCAGCATAGTTGGAAAGAGTCAGCTCACTGTGAATCTGTAAGACAGTTGTTTTTGCCTCAACAAATAAATCTCACTTAATATTGAAGGCTTATATGGAAAGGAAATATCATTTTGGCATCAATGGAAGACTTTTAAAGTCTTAAATGATCTGGCTTCCTATGGAAGATTGGACCTCACAGGCATTCTTTCAGAATCCTTCTGGGAAAATTTGGTCTCCTGTCCACAATTAATGAACACATTACATGCAAGAGAGACACCATTTTATTAGAACTCATGTTTGCACTGCACAGTAGACGTTAAAAGAGGTCAGAATAAATGCTCAAAAACATATTTTCGTCATAACTGAAGCTGATAAGTTTTTTAAAAACTCATTCTATTACACGCTCTTAACATGCACATCTGCACAGAAACATAAGGAATGAGCTGCAAAATGTGGATATTAGGAATAACTACATAAATATGGTATTTCAATGAATTATGTAATCTAGGATTGGGCTTGTGTTTTCACATATTTCCAAAGACAATCTTCAAATGTTCAGCATGATCACTGATATTTGTGAAAGTCACAGCTCCATTTGATTTTGGAATAAAAAAAAAGTTCACCATGTCTCACCTTGGACAAGAAGTTGGATCAATGGCAAAGTGCAAACTTTTCCTGCTTCAAAAATGTTTCTGTTAATCTGAAGAAGCTCTAGTTTTTAGTTAGAAGAGACAAATCAGTGTAACTGTTTAATATTGACTGCATACTGAAATCTGTCCCATTTCTCAGTGAGTAGCAACATCATATCAACAATGTAAAAACTGGATCTTTGAAATTATCCCAAACATATTCCTAGTTTTCTCAGTAACATGTTTAATTTTTAATCTATTAGAACAAATACCTGTTTTTTCATTTGTCCTTTTAGCTGGAGACAAGATTAAGCTTCTAATAAAAAGCTTCACTACAAATTTAACCTTTGATAATATTTATTGTGTTAATTGTAAAGATTCGACCCAATCAATTCTAGATAACTTTCTATATGTTACACTGTACACTGAGCCATTTTTAGTACTGATACCTTTTTCTATGAGACATTTTTCTTGATAATACAGCAGATTCAGGAAAAATGATTACATATTATTCTTACTGTAGATTCCTTATTGTTATTCACCTGTAGAGTAATAGGTGAAAAATGGGCTTCATTAACCTTGAAATGAATATTTTCTACAATTAAACAACAAAGCATTTTCTTGTATCTTTCTCTTTTTTACACATTCTTTGTTCTTGTTTTCATTGCACTTCTTTGTTGCAGTCTTAAAATTATTACTTTTCTTTTTATTAGACATGCTATTCGTGCTGTCTCTTCCATTAGTCATTGATTTTATGGTTTCTTCCACATTCAACGGGTTTTAACCTTATTAACTAATGACCCACTGATTTACACTACATCTACACATTTGATGTTTGGATTTTTGCAAATTTCACTTTTTAAGCATAACTAAGAAAACTTTTCACTCCCCTTTTCTTACTTTATATTTTCTCTTAATTTTACTACTAGTTCTTATCCTTCTGTGTTTCAATTAAAATTTCAAGTTCAGACAGTAACTAATGTGTAATATTTATGTGTGTAAATATTCCTCTGTGACATTTCTATGCTAAGCAGTAAACAGTTTTATCCAAGAAAAATGTTAGTTACACACAAAGTTCCCAAGTGTAGCTGGCTTACATGAGCAATAAAATTAATTGCAACACCCAGTTTGTCACCAGTGCCAATCCATTTTTGTAGTAGTATGATATGTTCTAATAGGTCACATCACTTTTCATGATTATGTTTTGTTTAACAAAACACATGTATGGGTGTTGTGTTTCCATGTGTTTCCATGTTCTATGTATGCACTTGGTGCCTGAAAAGACCAGAAGAGGGTGTCAGAAGCCCTGGATTCAACAGATGGTTGTGAGCTGCCCTGTGGATATTGGGAATTGAACCTGGGTCCTTTGTCAAGAGTCATCAGTGCCCTTGACTATTGAATCTCTCTATTTATTCTTAAAATACTCTATAGCTTTAAATTTTCATGATAATCACTATATGGAAAATAAATGTTATTCACAAGAATAAAATTTTCCAGAGGAGGTAAACAAACATTACAGAATCACTTCCTGAATTATAATAGCTTAAGAGCTGAGGCTCCTCTTTTCTTTCTAAAAGTTTACAAGTGTTATTTGCAATACTCAGAGTCTATATTTTCAGACGGGCATGTTGACATACATCTGGAATCTCAGTACTTGGAAGGTAAAAGTAGAAAGATCAGAAGTTCTGGGCCATTCTCCACTTCTCAGCGGGGTTGCTTACAACCTAGGCTACATTAGACCCTGCTCCAAAACAAATGAACTTAAACACGAAATCAAACAAAATGACATATTTGATGCTTTTATTTTTAAAGCTAAATATAACTATAACTTGCTGTCTTGCAGCACAGACTGGCATCAGCTGGTGTTCTTCTGCCCAATTTCTCCATGATGGTGTCAGAACCTGCACACATGTGAACCTTTTAATTATTTTTTAAATGTATATGTATGGCTGTTTGCCTGCATGTGTGTCTGTGTATCACTTTTGTGTCTTATGCTCCCAGAGGCCAGAAGAGGGCACCAAATCCCTTGCTACTAAAGTTACACACCATTGTGAACCACCATATGGGAGCTGGGAAAAGAATGAGCCCAGGTCTTCTGCAAGAACAGGAATTGCTCTCAGCTCTTCCGATATCTCTTAATTCTCCTTCCCTCTTTTTTGTCTGAGGGAGGGTCTCCTTGTGCTGTGCTGGTTTTAAACTCATTATGGAGTCAATTTTGGCTCCCTGCCCCTACCTCTCCAGTGACAGGATAACAGGCATTTATTACCACATTAGGTCTTCACATGCTCACTAAGCTACATATCTGGTCTATGCATGCGCCTTCACACACATCAGCCTGCCCTAGGATTTTTGAGTTCCCTGCTATGGCTAAGTCATTTGTAAACTGCACTTGCACAATCTCCCTTTTCTAAGTCCTATATATAAACCTATTTGATTCTGCCACATGCATTTGTAAATCTCAGGCCCCCAAAGACTTCACGGTTCATACATCTGGAAAGAAATTGGCAGAGCACATGGAAAGGATTCACCTTTCTCTGTCTGATACGACAGAGAAAAGTGGGGAAAAAAAGAAAAAAATCAGAACAAAACAAAGCCCAAAAAAAGGTTTTGCTCTCAGTGAAGAAAATGTTGGGCTTTCTTCCCACTCTTCAAATCCCTGATCTACCCAATGTCATGATCAGCATCTCCCACACTTCAGCTAGTAAACACGTCCTACAATGCAGGAAGGAAAAGGGAGCAATCATGAAAACAAGGCACAGTCTCCATGAGGGCAAACCCTCTCTCACACCTCTTACATCATTTGCTTTATGATGTAAGTATTTGTACATGTAAATAACACAGACTGAGCACGTTCCCCACAGGCCTCTGCTCTCCCTTTTCTCTCCCCTTTCTGAGTAACCTCTGTGTTTGCACCTTTGACCTGTAGCATCCACCGTACCTACTCACAAGTGGCAGAGAGAGCTCTGGAAAACCGTGGCACACATTATGAAACTCATTTTTCTCTTTAATGTCCTGTGATTGTACTCAGAGGTCCCACTCTCCAGACTTGCACAGAAGACCCTCCTGTTTGGTAGCTCCTACCCTCTCTTAGTATGTTCCTATTTTCTCTGTCTTTGAAAGTGTCAAAATAACTCTGACATGAAGAAACATGAACTTCCCTGGTATAAGAGAGAGGTCTGAGGTCTTTCGTTTTATCACACAGATGAAACACCAACTCAAAGTTGTTCTCTGGATATCTCTGTCAAGCCTTCCCTATCCCATGACCACCACCTTACAGGTCTTTTTATTTTCCATGTATTGTTGAGTGGCAGCTTTATCCATGACACTCACTCATAATCCCTAGCACACACAGCAGCAGATACATTATTATTATTATTATTATTGTTGTTGTTGTTGTTGTTATTATTATTATATAAGTATGTGTGTGTATACATGAGTGCTCCTGGAGTCCAGAGGTCTCAGGTACCCTGAAGTCGGAGGTACAGACAGTTGTGAGCTACCTTACAAGGGTGCTGGGATTTGAACTCAATTCCTCTGGAAGAGGAGGCAGTGCAATTAAGACTATACAACCACTCTAGCCCCACAACATATAAATTTTACCACTGAGAATTACTCATCCTGCTACTTACACCAGTAAGTAACTGCATAGACATTTTCATGTATTAGATCTTTTACTGCATGACAATGACGTGACTATTTTAAGAATGCAGGGGACCTAGAGATATGGCTCAACAAATAAAGGCACTGACTGCTCCTCCAAAGGACACAGGATTAATTTCCAGCATCTACATGGTGGCTCACAGGCATCTGTTACTTCAAATTAAAACAAAAACAAAAGTCAGTTATTGTTTTATTTGTTTAAATCTGTGGAGGCTGGTATACAATGTTATTCCCCTAATTAGTTTGGTCTACAAAGGGACCTCCTGGATAGTCAGGACTACATACTATATATGTATATGTGTATGTGTGTGTGTGTGTGTGTGTGTGTGTGTGTGTATATATATATATATATATATATATGTATATATACTAGAAATTTTCTTGAAATAATATTGCTGTCGGCACTTATTGTATATTAGCCATGGAAAAAATAAAGAAATTGTGTATGGATTTTTAAAGCAGGACCACTCTGTGTCTTTTTGTCTAATGTCCTTATCATGAGCTAGCATGGCTGCTCAGAGACTCACATAAAGGTGGTCATGGAAAGAGACAGAGAACATACTGACAGACACATCCATTGATGATGTTTATTACAAAGTTGTTTGTGGATTTTCGGAAACAGTATTGATAAAGGGAATCAACAAGACATCATTAAACTGCTTATGAGAGATTAGAAATCTTATTCAGGTGGTTATAGTCACAAAAGCATCAAATCCAGCATTACCTTTTCTCTGTCCACATTTCTTTCAGAATTGTCCTTAAAACATGTCATGGTATAAAAACACACACTCTTATATAATAGTGGTACCTGCAAAGTAAAACCAATGAAATATTCCTCATTTAATCTGCAAATGTACATCTGTACTCATAAATCGCAGAAAGAGCATCCAGAGAAAGAGATAGTGGGTAACTGGACTGACTCCCAAAGCCCTTTCATCTCCTTCAGAGCCAACATTCAGATTCAAATCATCAACTCAGTGTTACACGGTGTGTACGAAGTTCTGCACTCTTGTTCAGTGAGTCAGAAAACCTGATGAGGTTCCACCACAATATTGACCCAGGCAGTGTTAAATATCAGATTTCAGATCAGTCCACAGAGCGATCCATAGTCACTATCCATCACCCCATTTGTCTCCGCAGGGCCCCCATGACTTCCTTGTTCCTTAGGCTGTAGATGAATGGGTTCAAAACAGGGGTGACAATTGAGTAGAGCACAGCCACCACTTTGTCCCTTCCAGGAGAATGCAAGGAGTGTGACTGTGTGTAGGTGGAGAGGCCAGTGACATAGAACAGGCTGGCCACAGTCAGGTGTGAGGAGCAGGTAGACACAGCTCTACTCTGTCCCTTCCCTGAACCCATCTGGAGTACAACAACCAACACCCGAGCATAGGAAGCTAGGATGGCCAGGAAGGGCAGCAGAAGAATGAGAAGGCCACTCATGAGGACTGTATGTTCATATTGGGATGTGTCTTCACACACCAGTGGCAGGAGAGATGGCACCTCACAGAAAAAGTTGTTAACCATCCTAGATCCGCAGAAGGGAAGTTGAAATACATATACTGTGTGCACTAAAGCATTGATGGAGCTGCTGCTCCAGGCACCAGCGACCATGGAGCAGCAGATCTTCCTGCTCATGAGCACAGGGTAGTGCAGGGGCCGGCAGATGGCTATGTACCTGTCATAGGACATGAAGCCCAGCAGCAGAGCTTCAGACCCACCCAGGGTCAGAAACACAAAGGTTTGGTTCTCACATCCCAGAAAAGAAATGGTCTTGGTGTCTGACAGGAAGTTGGCTGCCATCTTGGGCACAGTGGTGGAGATGTACATCATGTCAATGATGGAGAGCTGGCTGAGGAGGAAGTACATGGGAGTGTGGAGTCTCTGGTCCAGCCTGATGAGGTGGACCAGTGTGATGTTGCCTATGAGAGCCACTGCAAAGAGGATGGAGATGACTGTGAAGAGGAAGGTGTCCATGTGTCCATACTAGAAAAGGCCAACCAAGATGAAGTCTGCCCCACAGCTGTGGTTTCCTGTGTCCATGGCTTAGACTGACCCATTAGAGCAGATCCAATCTGGAAAGGGCATGGCCTGCTGAGGACTGTCCTTGAGGAGAAAATGGCTACTATTACACAGTATAGTTTTCCTGAATAACTTTAGGGTACTCTCTTCTACCCTGTATATTAAGTTTTCTTTTATACATTATTAAAAAATAGTCCTTTTCAGTTATTTTAATATTTTTAGTTTTGCTTAAGCTACTGAGCCATATGCAATAATGCAAGATGCTGTTGTTTCCATGCATGCTTTACACACTCCAGTTTAAAACCAGACTTTGGATTCTTTGTCCTTACCATTTCTTTATGTATAGAGTCTTCAGTCGCACTTTTGAATCAAGGTTGTTTATAAGTTATAACTGAGGAAATAAGAATAAACATTTTTGAGATCACAGAACAAAATTTTAATAATCATAGATTTAGCAGTTATGTAATTCTCAGCAAAACTTCTATACTTGCTGCAGATTCTTTCCTGTGAGAGGGTGGAGTCAGGTCTCCTTCTGTGACAGACAGCATTCACTCAGTTCTGTTATCCATGTGAAAAAATATTGACAAGAGAGTCTTAGGAAAGCAAAACACAGCATGTGTACAGGAAATGAGCGAAGTACTGATATCATTGTGCAATGCAAAAATTATAAAGAAGTAGTATGTCTACAAGAGGATTACATAATGCAGAAAATATATGAAATTATACTAAGCTTTTTACTACATTATACATATTTTATTTATCTGTTTCATAAAGCAAGTAGACTACTTTCAAGATGAGTAGGCAACATTTTTCAAACTCTCTATGATTTATGAGAATTATCCAAAATTAATAGTGCAACACAGGACATAATTATTACTTTTTGTATAAAGACTTCAGTTATCCCTCACCTTCCTACTATTCCTTAAAACAATAAAATGCTAGACTTTCCACCATATTTGGTTTGCTTCTCAATTACCCTGAGTGTCAGGACCCTGGCAGTAGTCACTGCTGAGAGTGTTGTGTTACATGCTGATTTCTATGGTGTGGGCTCACGTGTGTGTGTGTGTGTGTGTGTGTGAGGGAGTCTGTGTATTTTGGTGCCTGTGTACATGTGTGTTCCTGGGACCAAATGCCTGGCCATGGCCAGCATTGGGACCCTGAGTTAGTTATACCTTAGTAATTGTTTTTTGAGGCTAAGTTTCACTCATCTTTCTCAGTAGCTCAGATTCTTCCTCAACTTCAAGCCTTTCCTGACTCTCCTGAATGCTGGGATAGAGGCTGGGCCACCAAGACCAGCCCTGCCCTGGCTTCCATCATTAGAAGCTTAGTCAGCGTCTGTTGGACACTTACATATGTTAAAGTGATTTTTAAATGCTGTAAAACTGGAAAAGGTAAATTTTCCTTTCTCTTCATTACAGTATGAGCAGAATTTTTGCTTTTGTTCAATATGTTGGAAAACACCTGGTCCTGTTTCTCATACTCAAAAGACAAAGCTTAGTGTGTAGCAGCAGCAGCAGCAGCAGCAGCAGCAGCAGCGACTCTGGTTCTGGAACTATCCCCAGACCATTCCTTTGGAGGACAGAGTGTGCTGGGGCAACCCAGAGCAGTGGACACTCCTGAGCTCCTTACGCTTGCCATTCCCTGTCACAACCACATCTTTTAACAATAAGAGTCTGAATAAGGGTCATTTGGAATCAGTGTAAAAGATGTCCACTAGCCTAATGTTTATTATTGCACAGTGTATGCAGAGTACACATGTGTCAAATTATCACCTTGCACCCCTGTAATTAATAAATTAAACCATAGTAATTTTTTAAATCAGAAAATAACCTAAATGGCATATTTTATGGCAAACTTGTCCCCTGGAACTAGAAGATCCCAGTCCCTTCCTCATTGTGAGAAGGGTTACATACCAGAGAATACCAATTTACAGCATCCATACAGGTTGACCTTGCAGATAATTTTTAAAGCAACAGCTAGAATGTACATATAGCCAGGAGGTGATTCAATTCAAGAGTAAGTAAAACAACACACTTTACCTAGTAATCCCAATACATACCTTCAACCTCAAGAACACCACAGCTATAGGGTCTCCTCAACCAGATCAATAGCAAATTCATCAGAGAATTCAGCTTTACTTCAGCAATTCCTTGACTGCAAGGCTCCTTTGTCAGCTAAGGAGTGTGCCATGACCAAGCCAGAATTCCATCTTCCATCAAGCTGAGCTTTTAAATAAGATGATCATGGTGACTTTTTCCTTCAGATGATTAGATGTGTGGACTACCTGTCTTTTTATAAAATTAACTCTAAAATAATTTTAACTACCTCATAAGCAACTGTATATTAGAGATTCACATCTCACTTTCCAAGGATTTCTCCTCAAAAATGGAATACTAAGAAAGAACAGAAAATGAACTTGTCCAAAAATATAAAGAAAGATAAGACTCCTAGAGATAACAGGTAGAAAGTCACAACTATGCCTCCAACATTACCTTTTAAATACAGTGTGAATATCCACTGAATCAAGCTATTTAATCTGTATATAAAGAAAAAGAAAGCCTGGCTTCTAAAACCTGAGATTCACGGCACATTTTAGAAACGGTTAGCTCACTGTGAATTTGTCAGATAGTTGGTTTTTTTTTTTTTTTTTTTTTTGCCTTAAAAAATTAATCTCACTTAACTTAGGTGTAAGAGAAATATAATTTAGGCATCAATGGAAGACTTTCAAGTTCTTAAATGCTCTGGCTGCCAGTGGAAGATTGGACCTCACAGGCATTCTTTCAGAATCCTTCTGGGAAAACCTGGTCTCTTGTCCACAATTAAATAAATACATTGTATGCAAGAGAGACACCATTTTATTAGATCCCATGTTTGCACTGCATAGTAGAAGTTAAAAGAGGTCAAAATAAATGTTCAGCCCTATTCATAATTGCCAGATGCTGGAAAGAACCCAGGTATCCCTCAACAGAAGAGTGGATACAAAAAATGTGGTATATCTACACAATGGAGTACTATTCAGCCATTAGAAACAATGAATTCATGAAATTCTTAGGCAAATGGATGGAGCTAGAGAACATCATACTAAGTGATGTAACCCAGACTCAAAAGGTGAATCATGGTATGAACTCACTAATAAGTGGTTATTAACCTAGAAAACTGGAATACCCAAAACATAATCCACACATCAAATGAGGTACAAGGAGAAAGGAGGACTGGCCCCTGGTTCTGGAGAGAGTCAGTGAAACAGTATTTGGCAAAACCAGAACAGGGAAGTGGGAAGGGGTGGGTGGGAGGACAGGGAAAGAGAAGGGGACTTAAGGGACTTTCGGGGAGTGGGGGGCTAGAAAAGGGGAAATCATTTGAAATGTAAATAAATTATATCGAATAAAAAAAACATATTTTCGTCATAACTGAAGCAGATGAGTTTTTTTAAAACCTCATCCACTATACACTCTGAACAAGCACATCTGCACAGAAGCATAAGGAATGAGCTGCAAATGTAGGTATTAACAATATCTACATAAACATGGCATTTCAATGAATTATGTAATCGAGGATTGGGCTTGTGTCACATATTCCCAAAGACAATCTTCAAATGTTCATCATGATCCTTGATGCCAGAGAGTCATGTTTGTGAAAGCCACAGCTCCATTTGATGTTGGATGGAAAACATAGTTCACCATGTCTCACCTTGGACAAGAAGTTGGATTAATGGCAAAGTGCAGTCTTTTCCTGCTGCAAAAATGTTTCTGTTAATCTGAAGAAGCTCTAATTTTTAATTAGAAGAGAAACATGAATGAATCTGTTTAATATTGACTGCATACTGAAGTCTGTACCATCTCTTAATAAGTAGCAACATCATATCACCATTGTAAATCTGGATCTTTGAAATTAATTATCCCAAACTTATTCTTTGTTGGCTGGGTTACATGTGTAATTTTTAATCTATTAATACAAATGCCTGTTTTATCTTTTTCCCTTTTACCTGGAGACAATATTAAGCTTCTCAAAAGATGTTTCACTAAAAATTTAGCCTTTGATAATATTTACTGGGTTAACTGTAAAAATTTGACCCAATCAATTCTAATTAAGTCTTTACATGTTACACTGTACACTGAGCCATTTTTAGCACTGATACATTTTTCGGTGATACATACTTCTTGATAACATAGTAGATTCAAGAAATATGATAATTGTGTTTTATTATTCCTGTAGATTCCTTATTGTTATTTACCTAGAGAGTAATAAGTGAAAAGTGAGTTAATTTAACCTTGAAATGAATATTTCCTACAATTTAACAACAAAGCAATTTCTTGTATTTTTCTGTTGCTGACACATTCTTATTAGACATGTTTTTCATGCTATCATTTCCCATTAGTCATGGATTTTATGGTTTCTTCAATGGGCGTTTCTAACCTTATTATCTAATGATCCATTGATTTACTGCTACCTCCACCACACATTTGATGTTTAGATTTATGCAAATTTCACGTTTTAAGTATAGCTTTAGAAGATTTTTCACTCCCCTTTTCTTACTTTATATTTTCTCTTAATTTTACTACTAGTTCTTTCTCTTCTGTTTAAATTAAAATTCCAAGTTCAGCCAATATCCAAGGTGTAATATTTACATGTATAAACAATCCTGTGTGACATCATTTCTTTTTTTAATATTTTTATTTTCTATATTCTTTGTTTACATTCAAAATAATTTCCCCTTTCCCGGAACCCCCTCCGCATATGTCCCATAAACCTTCTTATCTCCATCCATTCTCCAATCACCTCCCTCCTTTTTCTCTGTCCTTATATTCGCTTCCAATGCTAGATCAATCCTTTCCAGGATCAGGACCCTCTCCATACTTCTTCATGCGAGTCATTTGTTATGCAATTTGTGCCTTGGGTATTCAGGGCTTCTGGGCTAATTAATATCCACTTATCAGAGATTGCATTCCATGTGTATTCTTTTGTGATTGGGTTACCTCACTTAGGATGATATTTTCCAGATTAAACCATTTGCCTAAAAATTTTGTGAATTCATTGTTTCTAATTGCTGAGTAGTATTTCATTGTGTAAATATACCACATTTTCTGTATCCATTCCTCCTTTGAGGGGCACCTAGGTTCTTTCCAGCTTCTGGCTATTATAAATAAGGCTGCTATGAACATAATGGAGCATGTGTCTTTATTGCATGCTGGGGAATCCTTTGGGTATATGCCCAGGAGAGGTATAGCAGGGTCCTCCGGAAGTTTCATGTCCAGTTTTCTGAGGAACCGCCAGACTGATTTCCAAAGTGGTTGTACCATCTTGCAGCCCCACCAGCAGTGGAGGAGTGTTCCTCTTTCTCCACATGGTGTCTCCTGAGTTTTTGACCTTAGCCATTCTGACTGGTGTAAGGTGAAATCTCAGGGTTGTTTTGATTTGCATTTCCCTAATGATTATTGATATTGAGCACTTTGTAAGATGCCTCTCAGCCATCCGAATTTCTTCAGGTGAAAATTCTTTGTTTAGATCTGTACCCCATTTTTAATAGGGTTATTTGGTTCCCTGGGGTCTAACTTCTTGAGTTCTTTGTATATATAGGATATTAGCCCTCTATCAGATGTACATTTAGTGAATATCCTTTCCCAATTTGATGGTTGCCGTTTTGTCCTTTTAACAGGGTCCTTTGCCTTACAGAAACTTTGCAATTTTATGAGGTCCCATTTGTCAATTCTTGATCTTAGAGCATAAGCTATTGGTGATCTGTTCAGGAACTTTTGCCCTGTGCCCATGTCCTCAAGGGTCTTCCCCAGTTTCTTTTCTATTAGTTTCAGTGTGTCTGGTTTTACATGGAGGTCTTTGATCCACTTGGAGTGAAGTTTAGTACATGGAGATAAGAATGGATCAATTCGCATTCTTCTGCATGCTGACCTCTAATTGATCCAGCACCATTTGTTGAAAAGGCTATCTTTTTTCCACTGGATGTTTTCGGCTCCTTGGTCGAAGATCAAGTGACCATAGGTGTGTGGATTCATTTCTGGATCTTCAATTCTATTCCATTGGTCCACTTGTCTGTCACTGTGCCAGTACCATGCAGTTTTTAACACTATTGCTCTGTAGTATTGCTTGAAGTCAGGGATACTGGTTCCCCCAGAATTTCTTTTGTTGTTGAGAATAGTTTTAACTATCCTGGGTTTTTTGTTATTCCAGATGAATTTGAGAATTGCTTTTTCTAACTCTGTGAAGAACTGAGTTGGGATTTTGATGGGAATTGCGTTGAATCTGTAGATCGCTTTTGGCAAGATGGCCATTTTAACTATATTAATCCTGCCAACCCACGAGCATGACAGATTTTTCCATTTTCTGAGGTCTTCTTCGATTTCCTTCTTCAGAGACCTGAAGTTCTTATCATATAGATCTTTCACTTGTTTGGTTAGAGTCACACCAAGATACTTTATATTGTTTGTGGCTATTGTGAAGGGTGTCATTTCCCTAACTTCTTTCTCAGTCTGCTTATCCTTTGAGTATAAGAAGGCAACTGATTTGCTTGAGTTGATTTTATAACCAGCCACTTTGCTGAAGTTGTTTATCAGCTGTAGGAGTTCTCTGGTGGAGGTTTTCAGGTCACTTAAGTAGACTATCATGTCATCTGCAAATAGTGATAATTTGACTTCTTCCTTTCCAATCTGTATCCCCTTGACCTCCTTATGTTGTCTAATTGATCTAGCTAGAATTTCAAGTACTATATTAAAAAGATATGGAGAGAGAGGACAGCCTTGTCTAGTCCCTGATTTTAATGGGATTGCTTCAAGTTCCTCTCCATTTAGTTTGATGTTGGCTACTGGTTTGCTGTATATTGCTTTAACAATGTTTAGCTATGGGCCTTGAATTTGTGTTCTTTCCAAGACTTTTAGCATGAAAGGATGCTGAATTTTGTCAAATGCTTTTTCTGCATCTAATGAGATGATCATATGGTTTTTTTCTTTGAGTTTGTTTATGTAGTGGATAGTATTGATGGATTTCCTTATATTGAACCATCCCTGCATCCCTGGGATGGAGCCTACTTGATCATGGTGGATGATCATTTTGATGTGTTCTTGGATTCGGTTGGCAAGACTTTTATTAAGTATTTTTGCATCAATATTCATAAGAGAAACTCACCTGAAGTTCTCTTTCTTTGTTGGATCTTTGTGTGGTTTTGGTATCAGCGCAACTGTGGCATCATAGAATGAGTTGGGTACAGTTCCTTCTTTTTCTATTTTGTGGAATAGTTTGAAGAGTATTGGTGTTAGGTCTTCTATGAAGGTCTGATAGAATTCTGCACTGAAGCCATCTGGTCCCGTGCTTTTTTTTGGTTGGGAGACTTTCTATGACCTGTTTTATTTCTTTAGGAGTTGTGGAACTATTTAGATGATCTATTTGATCCTGATTTAGTTTTGGTGTCTGATATCTGACTAGGATACGGTCCATTTCCTCCAGATTCTCCAGTTGTGTGGAGTATAGGCTTTTGTAGTAGGATCTAATGATTTTTTGAATTTCCTCAGTTTCTGTTGTTATATCTCCCTTTTCATTTCTAAGTTTGTTAATCTGGATACTGTCTTTGTGTCCTTTGGTTAGTCTGGCTAAGGGTTTATCTATCTTGTTGATTTTCTCAAAGAACCAGCTCCTGGTTTTGTTGATTCTTTGTATGGTTCTCTTTGTTTCTATTTGATTGATTTCGGCCCTGAGTTTGATGATTTCCTGCCTTCTACTCCTCCTGGGTGAAATAGCTTCTTTTTGTTCCAGGACTTTCAGGTGTGTCATTAAGCTGTTAGTGTATGCTCTCTCCATTTTCTTTTTGGAGACACTCAGGGCTTGAGATTTCCTCTTAGCACTGCTTTCATTGTGTCCCATAGATTTGGGTATGTTGTGTCTTCATTTTCATTAACTTCTAAAAAGTCTTTAATTTCTTTCTTTATTTCTTCTTTGACCAAGGTATCATTGAGTAGAATATTGTTCAGTTTCCACGTGTATGTGGGTTTTCTGTAGTTTTTGTTGCTATTGAAGACCACTTTTACTCCATAATGATCTGATAGGAGGCATGGGATTAGTTCGATCTTCTTATATTTGTTGAGGTCTGTCTTGTGACCACTTATATCGTAATTTTGAAGAAGGTTCCATGAGGTGCTGCGAAAAAGGTATATTCTTTTGCTTTAGGATAGAATGTTTTATATATATATATATATATATATCTGTTAAATCTAATTGGTCCAAAGCTTCAATTAGTTTCACTTGTCCCTCTTCAGTTTCAGTTTTCCTGATCAGTCCATTGAGGAAAGAGCAGTGTTGAAGTCACCCACAATTATTATGTTAGGTGCAATGTGTGCTTTGAGCTTTAGTAAAGTTTCTTTTATGAATGAGGGTGCCTTTGCATTTGGAGCATAGATGTTCAGGATTGAGAGTTCTTCTTGGGGTGTTTTTCTTTTGACCAGCAAGAAGTGCCCCTCAGTGTCTCTTTTGATGACTTTAGGTTGAAAGTCAATTTTATCTGATATTAGAATGGCTACTCCGGCTTGTTTCCTGAGACCATTTGCTTGTAAAATTGTCTTCCAGCCTTTTACTCTAAGGTAGTGTTTGTCTTTGACACTGAGGTGTGTTTCTTGTATGCAGGAAAATGTGGGATCCTATTTACGTATCCAGTCGGTTAGTCTAGGTCTTTTTATTGGGGCATTGAGTCCATTAATGTTAAGAGATATTAAGGAATAGTGATTATTACTTCCTGTCATTTTTGATGTTATGTTTTAAATTTGATTGGTTAACTTCTTTTGAGTTTGATGAAAGAAGGTTACTATCTTGCTTTTTCCAGGGTGAAGTTTCCCTCCTTTTATTGCTGTTTTCCTCCTATTATCCTTTGTAGGGCTGGGTTTGTGGATAGATATTGGGTAAACTTGGTTTTGTCATGGAATATTTTAGTTTCTCCATCTATGGTGATTGAGAGTTTTGCTGGGTATAGTAGTTTTGGCTGGCATTTGTGTTCTCTTAGAGTCTGCATGAGATCTGCCCAGGATCTTCTGGCTTTCATAGTCTCAGGTGAGAAGTCTCATGTGATTCTGGTAGGTCTTCCTTTATATGTTACTTGGCCTTTTTCTCTTACTGCCTTTAATATTCTTTCTTTGTTTAGTACATTTGGGGTTTTGATTATTATGTGATGGGAGGTATTTCTGTTCTCTTCCAGTCTATTTGGAGTTGTGTAGGCTTCTTGTATATTCATGGGCATCTCTCTCTTTAGGTTAGGGAAGTTTTCCTCCATAATTTTATTGAAGATATTTGCTGGCCCTTTAAGTTGTAAATCTTCACTCTCATCTATGCCTATAATCCTTAGGTTTGGTCTTCTCATTGTGTCCTGGATTTCCTGGATATTTTGGGTTACAAGCTTTTTGCTTTTTGCATTTTCTTTAACTGTTGAGTCCATGGTTTCTATGGAATCTTCAGCATCTGAGATTCTTTCTTCTATCTCTTGTATTCTGTTGTTGATATTTGCATCTATGGACCCTGATTTCTTCCCAAGGTTTTCTATCTCCAAAGTTGTCTCCCTTTGAGTTTTCTTAGTTGTTTCTATTTCTGATTTTAGATCCTTGATGGTTTAGCTTAGCTCCTTCACTTGCTTGTTTGTGCTTTCCTGTAATTCTTTAAGAGATTTTTGTGTTTCCTCTTTCATGACCTCAGCCTGTTGACCAAAGTTCTCCTGTATTTCTTTAAGTGTTTTTTGCATTTCCTCCTTATTTGCTTTTGTATTCTCCTGAATTTCTTTCAATGATTTTTGTGTTTCCCTTGTAAGGACTTCTAACATTTGATCCATTTTCTCCTGAATTTCTTTAAGTATGTCCTTCATGTGTTCCTCTACCAGCATCATGACCAGTGATTTTAAATCCAAATCTTGATTTTCTGGTGTGATGGGGTATCTAGGACATGCTGTTAAAGGAGAATTGGGTTCAGATGCTGCCATATTGCCTTGATTTCTGTTAGTGACATTTCTGCATTTTCCTTTTGCCATCTAGTTCTCACTGGTGTTAGTTGGTCTTGTCCATGCTGGACTCACCAGTGCAAGCTTCCTCTTCCCAGGTGGCCTCTGGTGCATAGCTGACCTCCTGCACTGCCTGGACACAGGGTGCTGTGGCCCAGGCTGTTCAGATCCCGAAGCAGACACCTGAAGGCTCCCGCTGGGGCCTGCTGGACTCACCAGAGCACACTGACTCCTCCCAGCCGGCCTCCCGGGTGCCCCTCTGGCCTCTTGCAGGACCTGGAGATGTGGTGTTACAGCCCAGGCTGTTCTGGATCCCGAAGCGGAGATCTGAAGGCTCCTGCCCGAGGCCTTAGGACTGGAACCTAAGCTCTGTGCTGCTGGAGCAAGCTGTGGGCTCCCAGTTTGCCTCCGGGTGCACACCAGGCCTCTTACACTTCCTGGAGACCGAGTGCCTGTGACATCATTTCTATGCTAAGCAATGAAGAATATTATCCAAGAAAACTGTTAGTTATATACAAAGTCCCAAGTGTAGCTGGCTTACAAGGGCAAAAAAATAATTTCAACACCCAGTTTTTACCCATTCTTTTTGTAGAAGATGTATGATATGTTACAATAGGTTGAATCACTTTTCCTCATTACTTTTTTTTTATTCTTTTATTATACATGTATGGGTGTTGTGTTTCCATGTTCTATGAACATACTTGGTACCTGGAGAAACCATAAAAGGGAGTCAGATGCCCTGGATTCAACAGATGATTGTGAGCTGCCCTGTAGGTACTTGGAATTGAACCTGGTTCCTTTGGAAGAATGATCAGTGACCTTAACTACTGAACCTCTCTATTTATTCTTTACATACTCTTGATAGCTTTATAATTTAATGGGAATTATTGCATGGAAAATAAATGTTATTCACAAGAATAAAATTTTTTGAGGTGGTAAAAAAACAGCACAGAATCACTTTCTTAAGTAAAACAACTTCCACAAGAGCTGAGGCTCCTCTTTCCTCTTTTAAAGTTCACAATTAGTATTTGCAATACTGAAAGAGACTGTGTTATGAGCCAGGCATGATGGGATACATCTGTAATCTCAGGACTTGAGAGGTAAAAGTGGCAAGACCCAAAGTTCAGGGCCATTCTCCACTACATAGTGGGGTTGAGTCCATCTCAGGCTACATGAGATCTTGCCTCAAATCAAATGAACCTATAGGTAAACAAACACCAAACAAAACAACATATTTATGAGTTTGATTTCTACAGCTAAATTTAACTATAACTTGCTGTCTTGCAGCACAGACTGGCACCAGCTGGTACACTTCTGTTCCATTTCTCCATGATGGTGTCAGAAGCTACAGGTATGTGAACTTTTCAAAATCTTTTTTTCAATATATATGTATGGCTGTTTTGCCTGCATGTGTGTCTGTGTATCACTTTTGTGTCTTATGACTTCAGAGGACAGAAAAGGGTATCAAATCCCTTGGGACTGAAGTTACGCACCATTGTGAACCACTATATGGGTGCTGGGAATTGAGCCCAAGTCTTCTGCAAGAGCAGTAAGTGCTCTCAACTCTTGAGATATCTTTCTGTTCTCGCTCCCTCTTTTCTTTGAGGGATGATCTTATTGTGCTGTGCTGGTTTTGAACTCACTGTGGAGCTAATTTTGACCCCCCACCTCCACCTCTCCAGTGATAGAATCAGAGGCATTTATTACCACATTAGGTCTGTGCATGCTAATTGACTTACAAAGCTGGTCTCTGCATGTGTCTTTGTCACACACATCAGCCTACTCTAGGATTTTTGAGTCCCCTGCTATGTTATTTGTAAACCACACTAGCATAATCTACTATTTCCAATCTTAAACAGAGATATATATTTTTGTCTACCACATGCATTTGTAAATCTCAGGCCCCCAAAGACTTCAATGTTCATACCTCTGAAGAGAAATTTGAAAGCACATGGAAAGTTTCCATTTGAGTTCATTGTCCCAAATGCTGAAAGGAGAGAGAAAAGTGGCAAAAATCGAAAAAAAAAATCAGAACAAGGCCTAAAAATAGTTTTGTTCTCAGTGAAGAATATGTTGGGCTTTCTTTCCACTCTTCAAACCACCAATCTTTCCCATGTCGTGGTCAGCATCTCCCACACTTCAGCCAGTAACCACTCCCTTCACTGTAGAAAGGCACAGGAAGCAGCTGAGGAAGCAAGGCAGTCTCCAGGAATGCAAACACTCTCTCACTTCTCTTACATCATTTGCTTTATGACATAAGTGTACGTGTAAATACCACATACTGACCACATTCCCCATAGGCCTCTGCTGTCCCTGTTCTCTCCCCTTTCTGAGAATACTCTGTGTTTATACCTCCTATAGCATCAACTATATCCACTCACAAGGGGAAGAAAGAGCTCTGGAAAGCTGTGATGTGATTATGGGACTCATTTTTCTCTTTAATGTCCTGTGATTGTACGCAGAGGTCCCACTCTCCAGACTCGCACACAAGACCCTTTTGGTAGCTCCTACCTTCTCTTAGTGAGTTCCTATTTTCTCTGTCTTTGATAGCAGCCCTATTTATAATTGCCAGAAGTTGGAAAGAACCCAGGTATCCCTCAACAGAAGAGTGGATGGAAAAAATGTGGTATATATACACAATGGAGTACTATTCAGCCATTAGAAACAATGAATTCATTAAATTCTTAGGCAAATGGATGGAGCTGGAGAACATCATACTAAGTGAGGTAACCAGTCTCAAAAGATGAATCATGGTATGCTCTCACTAATAAGTGGATATTAACCTAGAAAACTGGAATACCCAAAACATAATCCACACATCAAATAAGGTACAAGAAGAACGGAGGAGTGGCCCCTTGTTCTGGAAAGACTCAGTGAAGCAGTATAGAACAAAATCAGAACAGGGAAGTGGGAAGGGTTGGGTGGAAAAACAGGGGGAGGGAAGGGGACTGATGGGACTTTCGGGGAGTGGGGGTCCAGAAAAGGGGAAATCATTTGAAATGTAAATAAATATATCAATAAATTAAAAAAAGAAAAGAAAAGTACATTTCCATCTTAATTGGAAGAGTAAGTAGACATGGCATAGTGCCCATAAAAAAAAAAAAAAGTGTTCGAGATCACTCTGGCATGATGAAGAAACATGAACTTGCAATATGAACTTCCTGCTACAAGAGAGATACCTGGGGTGTTTTGTTTTATCACACAGGTGAAAAGTTACCTCAAAGTTTTCCCCTGGATATCCCTGTCAAGCCTTCTCTATCCCATGGGCACCCCCTTACATGTCTCCTTATTTTCCAAGTATTGTTGAGTGGATAGTCCCCAGCAACACAGCAGCAGATACATTTCACAGATTGAGTAATCTGTAGTCTGATCAGATGTTTGATTCTGCAAACACTTCCTGGAACAGAAAAGTCTCTCCATGGCTGAAAGATGGCTCTGTAAATACATGGCCATTTGTGATGATCTGAGTTCAATCCCCAGAACATACATGGTTGAAGGAAATTGCAAACTCCCACTTCTCTTCTGATCTCCACACATGAGCTATGGCATCTGCACCCCAATAAATGAACAATTGTAATTAAAAATAATTAAATTTTCATCTATGATGCTGTTGTATGAGAAAGTGGTGGGAAGGTACAGAAAGAAGGCCCATAACATCATGCCAAGGAGAGATCTTGTGGTAGAATATAGTGGGGGCTGAGTGAAAGAAAGCTCTTGTACATGCTGACAGCATCTTGCCTGCAGTATACATCCCAGAACAACATATGAGGCTGTTGGTGAAGGCTAAATGCTCAGAGGGTCTGTGTCAATGAAATTCCATCTCTCAGTCAATAATACAATCTCTTTACCAGACTGACTTAAGAACACAGCACAGTCCTCCTTCCTGGCCTTCCTCAACAGGGCAAGTTGGCTTTGAGCATCAGGAATAGTCAGTAGTCAGGACATCGATACATAAGGCTTTAGCATCCAGCATCCTAGAACTGCCACACTCCTTCACAATTCTCACATAAGACAACAAATTGGGTCAAAAGTCTATAATGAATTCTGCTCCAATTCAGACAGGTGCTAGTGGTCAAAATCAGAGGGGACAGCACAATGCCTGTTGCCAGGTTGAAGACAATGCCTTCAATGAGATCTGTGTATGTACAGGCCAACCTGATGAGGGCTGGCATTTCGCAGAGGAAGTGGTCTACCCTACAATACCCACAGCAAGCTAACAACAATTATTTCCATACCCCTCAAGACCAGGAACAGGACCAGCTGCAGAGCACAGCCCACATAGCTGATGGTCTTGTCCGGCCCGCTGAGGTTATAGAGCAGCTGTGGGATGGAGCTACTGGTGAAGCTGAGGTCCAGGAAGGACAGGTGTGTGAGGAAGAAGTACATGGGGGTGTGCCGGTGCGGGTCCAGCCTGGACACCAGGATGATGGTGCTGTTGCCCCGCAGGGTGAGGAGGTAGGCGAGCAGGATGATGGGGAAGAGGACCCTCTCCAGCTGGGGCCGGTCAGAGAAGCCTATAAGGATGAAATGGCTGAAGGTGGTGTCGTTGACTGTGCCCATCTCTACTGCACCTGAGGAAGATGCAGAGTCAGACAGACAGACTGACTGACTGACAGATTGACAGACAGGTAAATTCTAAATTATTAATGATACTTTCTGGTAAAAATGACACATTTGTGCACAGTTTATGGGGTTACTTAAAGAAGTGGATACAATATTTCTCAATAGACCATCAGAAATTCTGTCAAAACACAGCACAAAACCTGAAAATACGTTTTTTAATAAATAAAAATATTGGCCAAAATTAAAAATAAAAACATTTTAAGGAGAAAAACAACAGAAAAAGCCTGCAAAATGATGTACTTAGACCATCTTCTGATGGTCCATTAGAAGGATGGTCCAAGGAGCCCATAAGGGCTCTGCATATGTTTTTTGGACAAAATTTCAGGTTGTTCAGAAATATACTATATATTCAAACAAGTTTCTCTTCAAATTCATGGAAAACTATTTGCTCCTGCCATATCTTTTGAAATTAAAAACGTATTCCTAATTTGAGGAAATCAGTATACTTTTAACTCTTTGGGACAAGTTCTCGCTATTGTGATAGGTAAAGATACTCCATTTCATGCCAGGCATCTATCTTGGTACCCACTAGCTATTTGCTTCTGACCCCAAACCCTGGGAGATAAGGTCCCATAACCCTGACTCAGAGACCCCCACCCAAAGATGGATTGCTGTGACTACTTAATTTATTGTAATACAACTAACTGCTTGTTTGGCTTTTGTAACTTGCTTATTAGGATACACAAAGATGGTTTGGTAGTCACCTCACTTGATAGAACAAGGCAGTTTTCACTTGCTTGCAGATAGTGAAGATCTTGTAGTTTCCCATTGAAAAATCCTTCCCTGACCTTATTTCTCAGGGCAATCTCAAATCTGGCTCAGAGATTATTCTTCATGCTAGCAACTAACAATAGATCTTTTTATGAATTAATTAACATCCTAAACACTGTCCCCCTCCTTGTCCCTCCCTCACTGAGTCCCTCTTTTGTCCCATTATCTTCTGAAAGAGTAGGGACAATGTGGATACCCTCCCCACACACCCCCATCCATTTGCCTGTGAATTTCATGACGTTCTTATTTTTGTTATCTGAATAATATTTCATCATGCAAATGAACCACATTTTCTGTAACCAATCATTGTTTGAGGTACATCTGGGTTGTTTTCCAGGTTCTGACTATTTTCACAAATAAAGCTGCTATGAACATAGTGGAGGACTTGTCCTTGTTGTGTTGTGGAACATCTTGTGGGTCTATGCCCAGGAGTGGTATAGCTCAGTCTTCAGATAGAACTATTTCCAATTTTATGAGAAACCATCAGCTTGATTTCAAGACACTAGCAATGAAGGAGTATTCCTCTTGCTCCAAATCCTTACCAGCATGTATTTCTCTTGAGTATTTTATCTTAGGCCTTCTGGTTGGTATAAGGTGGAATCTCAGAGCTGTTTTGATTTGCATGTCCCTGACGACATTCCCTTGTTGAGAATTCTCTGTTTAGCTCTGTACCTCATTTTTAAATTGCATTATTTGGGTTTTTGGAGTCTAACTTCTTGAGTTCTTTATATATTTTGAATATTATCTTTTAACCGGAGGTAGGGTTAGTAAAGATCTTTTCCCCAATCTGTAGGCTGCTGTTTTGTCCTATTGACAGTGACTTTGCTTCACAGAAGCTTCTCAGCTTCAAGAGGTCCCATTTATCAATTGTCGATCTTAGACCACCAATCATTGGTATTCTGTTCAGGAAATTTTCTCTTGTGCCAATTCTTTCAAGGCTGTTTCCCACTTTCTCTTCTATTAGATTCAGTGTGTCTGAATTTATGTTGAGGTTCTTGATCCATTTGGACTTGAGCTTTGTGCAGGGTGATAAATACGAATCAAGTTGCATTCTTCTACATTCAGACTGCCAGTTAGACCAGCATCATTTATTGAAGATGTGTTCTTTTCCACTGTATTGTTTGGCTTCTTTGTCGAAAAACAGCTATCCATAAGTGTGTGCATTTATTTCTGGGTCTCCCATTTTATCCCATTGATGAACCTGTCTGTCTCTGTACCAAACCCATGCAGTGTTTATTACAATTGTTTCTTAGTACAGCTTGAGGTCAGGGATGATGATGCCCCCAGAAGATCATTTACTATTGAGAATTGTCTTGGCTGTCCGGGCCATTTTTTTTCCATATGAAGTTGAGAATTGCTCTTTCATGGTCTGTAAAAAAAAAAAAATTGTGTTGGAATTTTCATGAGGATTTCATTAAATCTGTATATCGCTTTTGGCAAGATGGCCATTTTCACTATGATTGAAGATTTAGTATTTTTTTCTTTTACAAGTGTGGGTGCTCCCATATACACTTTCTGCTTACCTTGCTGTGTACCACATACGGTCTTGAAATCATGTTTCTCCTATCTCATTCTATTAGTATGATTGTTTATTTATTTGATTTTTTACACTATACTATGGTTTTCAGAACAGCTTACATATTTCAAACTGATGTATACAGCCAAAAGAAATGTAGACAATAAATTTGGGAAGCCGCTTGTAAGAGAACAACAAATAGTGAGACTGACTGCTTTGCTTGATATTTATAATTATTGTATCAATTTTGAAGAAGAGGACCTTATAAGTTACTCTTTTTCTGAGATGAATGCTTTTCAAAATCATCATAGCCAACGAACCAGAATCTTACCCTCACCTAATGTATGCCATCCTCCAGCAGAACCATTGCTCATTGAAACAGTAGATGAATGACTTCACAGACAGACCATCTTAATACACACGCCATTTCTTACATGAATGTAACCTGTTCCTTGTGGGCTGAGAATGATGACAATCACTCAAGTCAAATAGCTTTGACCATAGCAGGAAATCTGTATCCAAATAATCATGCCTACAATTCATTCCTTGGATCAGCATAACTGTCAATTCTTAGCTTAGCTACTAGGCAGGTAAAACATTTTGGTGAAATGAGGGACATTGAAGTACAGCCTTATTACAATGAACCTCAATGTCTAAAAATTGTTCTTATTTTGGGTTTTTACCACAGTAAGAGCCAAGATTTTAAGCTTTACTAAAAATAAAATAAACAAAAAAGAAAGAGAGAGAGGGGGAGGGAGAGAAGAAAGGAAGGAGAGAGGAGAGAGAGAGAGAGAGAGAGAGAGAGAGAGAGAGAGAGAGAGAGAGAGATTGAAATGTATCTCCTGAGACTTAAATAAAAAGCTAAAACTGTGAGACTATGTGGCTAGCGTTAACCATCAGGAGGTACTTTCTATGATTTTTCTACTACTCTAAATAAGTTAATCTTCAAGGAGAAAATTATGAAACTGCAAAACCGAATCTCAGTGTCTCATACAATTAAAGGAATAGAAAGGTTCACATGCTTTATATAGAGAAGTAATAATGCTCTAAACATAGTATTAAATAGTTTTTATCATTTTTCCTATTTTATCTCCATCAAAAAAAAAACAAAAACAAAAGACAAATGTGGATTCCCATCCATTTGGAGCATAGATGTTCTAAACTGAGATATCTTCTTGGTGGATTTTTCATTTGAGGAGGATAAAGTGTCCTTCCCTGGCTCCTTTGATTACTTTTTTGGTTGAAAATCTATTTTATTAGATATTAGAATGGCTACTCCAGCTTGTTTATTGGTTCCATTTGCTTGGAAAATCATTTTACAGAACTTTATATTGAGATAATGACTATCTTTGTAGATTCAGCCAAATTATGGATTTTGTTTAGGCATCCATTCTGTTAGCCTGTGTCTTTTTACCGGGGAATTGAGTCCATTGATGTTGAGAAATAGTAATGACCAATGATTGTTAATTCCTGTTATTTTGATGTTGTTGTTGGTGGTGGTAGTGGTGGTCATGGTGGTGGTGGTGGTGGTGGTGGTGGTGGTGGTGGTGGTGGTGGTGTGTGTGTTTCTTCTATTGGCTTTAATGGTATGACATTATTTCTTGTGGTTTTGTGAGTGTAGTTAGTCTCATTAACTTGGAAATTTCCTTCTAGTGTCCTCTGTAGGACTGGGTTAGTAGAAAAGTATTGTTTGAATTTGGTTTTATCATGGAATATCTTGGTTTCTCTATCTATGGTGATTGAAAGTTTTGCTCAATAAAATAGCCTGGTTTGGCACTTTTGTTCTTTTAGGGTCTACAAGCAAGACCTCTGCCTCGAATGAGACATTGGGTGTAATTCTGATAGGTATGCCTTTATATGATACTTGGCCTTTTTCCATTGTAGCTTTTAAAATTCATTCTTTGTTCTATGTGTTTAGTGTTTTGATTATTGTGTGGTGGGAGGATTTTCTTTGCTGGTCCAATCTGTTTGGTATTCTGTAAGATTCTTGTTCCTTTATAGCCAGCTTTTTCTTTATGAGTGAATTTTTCTTTTATCATTTTGTTGAAGATGTCTTGGGGGCCTTTGAGCTGGGCTGCTGCTTCCTTCTTTCCTCCTGTTCCTCCTCCTTCTCTCCTTCTGATTCCTCTTCCTCCTCTTCCTTCTCTGATTCTCCTCCTCCTCCTCTTTTTTCTATTTCTATCACCGTTAGGTTTGGTCCTTTCATAGTGTCCCAGATTTCCTGGATGTTTTGTGTCATGAGCTTTTTACATTTTGCGCTTTCTCTGACTTACGCATTGATTTTGTCTATCATAACTTCTAACCCTTAGATTCTCTCTTCCATCTCTTGTATTCTCTTGGTGATGCTTGTGTCTGTAGTTCTTCTCTTCCCTAGGTTTTCCATCTCCAGGATTGCCTCAATTTGTGTTTGGTTTATTGCAAGGACAGTTTTATTCATATCCTTCACCTGTTTGATTGTGTTTTCCTATATTTCTTTTTATTTATTTGTTTCCTTTTTTATTCGATATATTTTTATTTACATTTCAAATGATTTCCTCTTTTCTGCCCCCCCATTCCTCAAAATTCACATAATCCCCCTTCCCTTCCCCTGTTCTCCCACCCACCCCTTCCCAATTTCCTGTTCTGGTTTTGCTCTATACTGCTACACTGAGTCTTTCCAGAACAAGGGGCCACTCCTCCATTCTTCTTGTACCTCATTTGATGTGTAGATTATGTGTTGGGTATTCCAGTTTTCTAGGCTAATATCCACTTATTAGTGAGTGCATACCATGATTCATCTTTTGAGACTGGGTTTCCTCACTTAGGATGATGTTCTCCAGCTCCATCCATTTGCCTAAGAATTTCATGAATTCATTGTTTCTAATGGCTGAATAGTATTCCATTGTGTATATATACCACATTTTTTGCATCCATTCTTCTGTTGAGGGATACCTAGGTTCTTTCCAGCTTCTGGCTATTATAAATAGGACTGCTATGAACATAGTGGAGCATGTATCCTTATTACATGCTGGGGAATCCTCTGCATGGTATATTCCCAGGAGTGGTATAGCAGGATCTTTCGGAAGTGATGTGCCCAGTTTTCTGAGGAACTGCCAGACTGATTTCCAGAGTGGTTGTACCAATTTGCAACCTCACCAGCAGTGGAGGAGTGTTCCTCTTTCTATCAACCCTACATTAGATAGAGGGCTAATATCCAATATATACAAAGAACTCAGGAAGTTAGATTCCCAGAAAACCAAATAACCCTATTTAAAAATGGGGTACAGAGTTAAACAAGGAATTCTCACCTGAAGAACATTGGATGGCTGAGAAGCATCTTAAAAAATGCTCAACTTTATTAGTCATTAGGGAAATACAAATCAAAACAACCCTGAGATTTCACCTTACACCAGTCAGAATGGCTAAGATTAAAAATTCAGGAGACAGCAGGTGTTGTTTCCTCTTTTAATGCCTTTACCTGTTTGAATGCATTTTCCTGTGTTTCCTTAAGGGATTCATTCATGCCTTGTGTGAACCCTATTTTGCATGCTGTGTCCCAGTGAGACCCTGCTTGCTTAGTGAGCAGATATGACTAGGATGGGCAGTCAAGCAGGGTTCCAAGGTAGTTACTTTTGAGGCCCCCAAGGTTTCCACAGGGAGGAAGAATGCTCTTGGGGGCCTTCAAGACTCCTCTGAACAGAGGAGCAAGGGTAGATCTAGACAATGTGACCTTATTATTATTCCTATCACCATTAGGTTTATCTTAAACTTAATGGTGATAGGAATAGAAAAGAGAGGAGGAGGGGGAAGAGGAGAAGGAGAGAAGAAATAGGAAGAAGAAGAAGAATTGGAAGAAGAGGAGGAGAAGGAACAGGAGGAAAAAAGAAAGCCGTAACCCAGCTCAAAGGCCCCCAAGACATCGTCAACAAAAGACCCAAGATCACCAGTAAAGAATCCTTTTTTTCTAAGTAGTATTTTTTCATCTTAAGTCACAGAAAGGCCACCATCTCATAATAGGAGTTCCATTGCACTTGATCAGAGTTTCCTACTCCAGAGACTCATCCAGTAAGCATCATATGGCAGAGCAAGAGCCATAGACCACTTTAAGCAATGAGAACTGTAATGGGTGTTTTCTTTTGTACCTGGAAGTGTTGGAACATACACTAGCATTTTAATACCCTGGTATTTTGTCTTTGAAATTTTCCTGGGTAAATTTGAATGGGATGACTAACATTTTCTTAGTAAGTTGTTTATGCAAACATAGTTTAACCTTTAACAGTTGGTAATATCAAGAAATAATTCAAGATATTGACTGTATTGACTAGCCTAATAACTTTATGAAAATAAAGTCTTAAGCTAGATGGAAAAATTAGTTAAAACCTTCCATATAATGCTCATGTGTTTGCAAACTAAGGCTTTTTTCTTTCCTCCTAGTATAACAGGTGAGGTTCACAGGAAGCAAAACACACTAATTACCTGATAAAAATAGGCATGAAACAGGCAGTGTAATGGGTCCCAAAGCTCACAGTCCTTTCCCTGGAGACTGGAGTAAATTCACAGCTCACACTTTGCTTTGTTCTCTCTCTCTCTCCCTCCCACCCTCCCTCCCTCTGAAGAATGATGTCACCTCCTTACAGACCCACAGCAGTCTCTACAACCAGAACTACCACCATCACTACTACCACCACCACCATCACCACCATCATTACCATCATTACCACTATCACCAGTATCAGCACCACCACTATCACCACCACTACCACCTCTACTACCCTGCTATTCTCAGTCAGGTCTTTGCAGCCTGGGCTTTGGGCACTGAGGTATAGTTAATGAGTTAGTTATTGGAACAATAAACAAATAACTATCATCTTATTTGCTGCTGCATGTGTGTGTGTGAGAGAGAGAGGTGGGATGTAAGTGTGCACGCCACAGGGCCTTTGTGGGGATGAGAGGGCAGCTCTTGGGGCAGAATCTCCTTCTGCTTTGTAGAAGCCGGCTGTCTTGTTGCTTTTCTCACATTGCACTTTTGCCCTGGGTGGCCCATGAGTTTCTGGATGGCTCATCTGTCTCTGCCTCCCATCCAGCTGTAGGAGTGCTGGGATTACAGATGTGTGCCACCACACCAGGATTCTTTTTTATGGGTTCTGGAAATCAAACTCAGGTCCCCAGGCTTGGACAGCAAGTGCTCTTACCCTCTGAGCCAGATTGCAAAGCCCAAATAGTGGACTTAATTCTGTACTTTCCATTTGCATAATCCATGTTCTCCTCCTCTCCTTGATGGACATGATGGCAGAGTTTAGGGACACAATGGTTTATCCTCATTTCTCCTGGTGCTGCTGAAAGCCTCCAGGTAGGAGTGAAACTGTTCCAAAGAGAGACACTGTGACCCTCACTTTGGCTGTCAGACAACTGGGACTATGAATGCAAAGAACTTGGAATTAGCCCAGGAATCTTACACTTGGAGAAGAGAAAGGCTGAAGCTTGGTGCTGGCCAGAAGGGGTGCTTGTTCCCAGAAAGACATTTCATACATTTGCGACAATCATCAGACCTCCTTGTAGGAGGTAGGCATCTCAACAATGATGGGCAAGCAATGGGCAGGACCGTACTCTGATCAGGACTGGTTACCTGTACATGCCGCTTGTCGTCTTCAAAGCTACACTTCATGTCATGACACTGAAGATGAGCTTTACTGGGTCTATTGGTTTCTGTTCACAATGTGACCAGAATATGCTTTCTCTCTTTATTTTTCACTGGTACTTACCCTCTTTCTCTGGCTAACTGAGGACAGGCACCCAAGTCTGACTTGTCAGAGCTTAGGATTTAACACTACAGTCAGGACTACCCAAAGACCCTATCTCAAAAACCAAAGCAAATACCACTCGAAATAAACAAGCAAGCAAACAAACAAACAAACAAAAAACCCTCAAACAAAACAGAAGAACAAACCAAAAACAGAAACAAAAAAATAAAACCCAAAAACACCAAACAAACAAGCAAACAAACAGCCACCTATTTGACAGCAACTGTCTCTTCATCTAGGGGTTCTGATGACAGTAATCAGCATGTAAGGTTCCCGGCCTGAACTGGTACCTGTAGTCATTAGACTCATCCATATGGAGGAGATGGTGCCTGTCCTCCATCTTGCTGACCACTTTGGGAGGAGTGTGGAGGACACTAATGCTTCTGGCCAGCTGTACTTATTGTCTGTTTTTGTGAAATAAATGATCTTGAATGGGTTGAATTCTTTCACATACACCTTCGCTGTCTAGGTCAGGGTCTACTGTAGACTCAAGGCACCAGCCTTTTTACTACAGTGGGAAGGAGACCAACCCAGAGAAAGCCTGACCTTCTATTGTGGAAGTAACTTTGAACTTGCTACATAGTCAGGAGGTGAGCTTGAACTTGGATCCTCCCCTGAATTCACCTCACAAGTGCTGGCGTTACACATTCACACACACACACACACACACACACACACACACACACATACACACACACTGGTTAAGGGCTTCATGCACATTAGGCAAAAACTCCAGCAACTGAGCTATATCCCTAGCCCAACCCATAATCTCTGAAGAATAGGAGGGTGAGGTTTAGAAACAATTGGCCATTTAAAAAAAAAAAAAACCAAAACAACAACAACAACAACAACAAAAACCCATGTATTTAATGTACGAGTGCTCTCTCTGCATGTACACCTGCATGCCAGAAGAGGGCATCAGATCCCAAGCATAGATGGTTGTGAGTCTCCATGTGGTTGCTGGGAATTGAACTCATGTCTCCTGGAAGAGCAGACAGTGAGTACTCTTAACCACTGAGCTGTGCTTTCAGCCCTACAACTGGCCATTTTTAAGTTATAAAAACAATCCATTTGCAGAATCAGTACAGGAGGGCTCTGCCATTCACTCTAGACATGCTCCAGTTTTATTTTGTTCCTCTTTTGTTCCTCTGACCAAAAGCAACTCAGGGACAGAAGGGCTCATTGGCTTATTTTTGCAATCATTGTGGAAGTCAGGGCAGGGAACCGAGTAGGAACCAGATGTAGACTCCAAGAAGGAAACCCATTCCCTGACTCACTCACAGGCTCACACTTAGCTTCTTCCCTATACAGCCCAGATCCATTTGTCCAAGGAATGGTGCTGTCAGCAGTAGGCTGGGCCCTTCTGAACCAATGAAAACCAAGGCAATCCCTCATAGACATGCCACAGGCCAGTCTGACCTAGTCAATCTGTCAGTCTGTGCTCTCTTCTCAGATGACTTCAGGCTGTGTCAAATTGACAATTGAAGTTGAGTCTGACAAGATGTGTTTCTCAAACACATTGTTGTTTTCAAGATTAAACAAAATATTCCCAAGCTGGTGCTTTCCCCTGTCAACTACACAGGAGTAAGTAGCTGCTCACTTTCCGTGTTCTCCTGATTGGATGTTTCATGTTATCTTAGCCAAACCTATTATTTAGAAGACAGAGGGGCTTATGTTTCTTTTGTACACTTCCTTTGCTGAGGTGTAGCCCAAGAAGTTTCCAATTAGAGTAGAGGGTCTGCTGAGAGATGAGCCTGTGTTCCCTGATCTCTGGGGGCACAGCCATTACTAGAGGATCTGTGAAGACAGAGTGTGCCCATACACAGCAAGGGCTCACAATGAGGAGCCTGGCAGAGGCTCATCACAATCAGCTTTGTCCTGGAAGAAAAGTTGCATGGTTTTCCTGGAGGAAAACAAAAAAGGAGTCTCCCCTGCCTTTCGTGCTGGAGTTTTGGCAATAGAATCACAGCTGCCTGCAATGAAGCAAGACCTCATTGCATTGGGGTCTTGGGTATCTTGGATTGGGGGCAGTATATGTCAGGTTTTGTCTTCAGTTCTGAATCTAGTGTGGGAATCAACATAGTTAGGTCAGCCACAAAACAACACTGAGATTTAACAATAGGAGAGCCTGGTAGAGATTTACTACACATGGAGGCTTTCTCAGAAAATGAAAACAAGTCTAATAGTGAAGTATAATGCCCCATGTTGTTATCTTAGTTCAGCTTTTTTTGTTCATGCAGAATCTTATGGCAGACATGGGGTGTAGTGGGTCAAGTCAAAGGTTGGATTGTAAAGACAAAGAACCAATATATTTCCACAAAACGCTTTGGTTTGAATATTGGAAACATAAAACACTGAACTATGTGAAAGTCAGTGCTGCATGGTGGTCATGAAGAGAAAATATGTTCATATGAATAAAACACTTAGCATGTGATTAAGAAATTAAAAAGCAGGGTTGGCAAGGTGGCTCAGTGGGTAAAGGTGGTGCTTGTTTCCAAATCTCTTGACTTGATGTGGATCTTCTGGACCTGTATGGTTAAAGGAGAGAACCAACTCCTACAAAGTTGTGTAAGACTAGGAGAGCCTTAACTTTACTGGAGACCCCCTGAGTAAGCAACATGGAGACGAGAATCTATGTAAAAACAAGAGGAATTTTATTTACTCCAGCATGCTGGGGTCACATGGGGAGAGAACGACCATGCTCAGCAGGCTGTGTGGGCCTTTACACAGTTCTCCGGGCAGCCGCCATTAGATACAATGTGATTGATTTAGCTTCTCCCTTCTGGGAGGGGCAAGTGTTCCATGACCTTTCCAAAGTTTCTGAGCTAACCAACCCTTTCAGTTGTCCTCTGCTGTCCGTACATGCACTGTGAAACATACCAGTCTACACACTTACACACACACACACACACACACACACACACACACACACACACTAAATAAAAGTAATCAGAAAGAAATTTAAAAAGAGGTCAATGAGATACATTTCTAAGAAACTTTGTGTCCTACTTGGCTCCAGGTTACAAGCTGGTGGGAAATTACCTCTGCTGTTACATTAGTTACCTTTGCTGTTACATTAGTTACTGCTTCATTGATGAGACTAAGTCACTTAGCTTTGGTGAAGAAGTAACAGCCTCAGGCTCAGGGGCTCCAATGGTTCTGTCCATCTTGTCAGGAAGGTGGAGCCAGCAGAGCTGCTCCTCACCTCATGGCAGCCTGGGAACAGCAGGGAGATGTGGCTTACTGCTAGTTTCTTCTTTTTGAGTCTTGTTTTTTTTTAATTTATTGATATATTTATTTACATTTCAAATGATTTCCCCTTTTCTGAACCCCTACTCCCTGAAAGTCCCATCAGTCCCCTTCCCTCCCCCTGTTTTCCCACCCAACCCTTCCCACTTCCCTGTTCTGATTTTGTTCAATACTGCTTCACTGAGTCTTTCCAGAACAAGGGGCCACTCCTCCGTTCTTCTTGTACCTCATTTGATGTGTGGATTATGTTTTGGGTATTCCAGTTTTCTAGGTTAATATCCACTTATTAGTGAGTGCATACCATGATTCACCTTTTGAGTCTGGATTACCTCACTTAGTATGACGTTCCCCAGCTCCATCCATTTGCCCAAGAATTTCATGAATTCATTGTTTCTAATGGCTGAATACTACTCCATTGTGTATATATACCACATTTTTTGCATCCACTCTTCTGTTGAGGGATATCTGGGTGCAAAAGATGTGGTGGTATATATACACAATGGAGTACTATTTTTGAGTCTTGTTAACCGTCTGGGTCACGTTCGGGGTGGGTCTTTCCCCTCAGTTAATGCTTTACAAACACCCTCTCTGACCCACTCTGAGGTGTCCCTTGGTCTCCTGGATTCTAAACCAACTCATGCTGACAGAGGAGATGAGTGGGAATACTCTGTGTTGATTCGTGGTTCATCACAGGGTAGAATGTTTGGGAAACATGTAGTGTTCAGTTCATTCACAAAGCAGATGATTTGGGACCTCACACAGGATTATAGAAATCCCAGAGAATGCAACTAAGTGAAGAGCTTTCCACTAGTGTTGATCAGATCCAGTGCTGCCGATGCTACCCAAGGAAGGCCTTACATGGAGTAACATCCAGGCCAGCGATGCCCTACCCCAGATATCAAAATAGGGACATACATGGGGACAAGAGAGCGTAGATGCATACGCCTTAACTGAGAGGCCAGCTACCCACAGCCACTCTTCCCTAATGCTGCTGATGTAAAAAGTACACAGGAACCACCTGTTTCCCCTCCTCACCTTACTTTGAAAGAGAGCACATCTCACCATGTACAGGATGACACTACACCAGCCTAGGGACAAACCGTCAGATCTGCATCTTTCATGGGGAAGTTTGCTTTAACCATAAGGAAGGAATTTAAAACACACACCATCCTCATGACTACCAAATCCCAAAGCCCTTCACAAATCCAGTACCATGCCTGTGTTCTCTGTTGCAAGACAGTCAGAATTTTTCCCAAATCACTGCAGAGTATTTTCTCTGCCCCCCTTTCCTTCTCAATAAAATGCTTGCCTGAGGGTTTGCAAATTCTCTCAGTATTCGTTGCCATCCTCACCAGGACAGCTTCCCTCTGGTGCTTCTGGAACCAGCCCTTACTTGCCCTGCCTCTCGGCTGCCCAGCAGCAGCCTTCTGAGAGCCCCCTTCACCTCCTTGTTCCTGAGCGTGTAGATGAGAGGGTTGAGGAGAGGGGTGACAATGTTGTAGAAGAGGGTGAGGAACTTGCCCTGGTCCTGAGAGGAGCTGTTTCCCGGCTGCATGTACATGTAGATGATATTCCCATAGAAAAGTGAGACCACGGTGAGGTGCGAGCCACAGGTGTTGAATGCCTTCTGCCGTCCCGCAGCAGAGCGGATTTGCAGCACGGCTCTCACGATGCAGCCATAGGAGACCAAGATGAACACCAGGGGCGACAGCACGATGCCTATCGCCAGGACAAAGACAGTGCCTTCCACTGCAGCAGTGTTGACACAGGCCATCCTGATGAGAGCTGGCATCTCGCAGAGGAAGTGGTCCACTCTTCGGTGCCCGCAGCGGGGTAGGCTGAGGGTCACCGGAGACATAGCCAAGGAGTTGGCCACCCCACAGCTCCAGGCCACTGAGACCAGGCCCACACAGAGCCTGGGGCTCATGATGACCATGTAGTGCAGGGGCTTGCAGACCGCCACAAAGCGGTCATAGGCCATGACAGCCAGTAACAGGCACTCCACACCCCCCAAGCCCAGGAACAGGACCAGCTGCAGAGCACAGCCCACATAGCTGATGGTCTTGTCCGGCCCACTGAGGTTATAGAGCAGCTGTGGGATGGAGCTACTGGTGAAGCTGAGGTCCAGGAAGGACAGGTGTGTGAGGAAGAAGTACATGGGAGTGTGCAGGTGCGGGTCCAGCCTGGACACCAGGATGATGGTGCTGTTGCCCAGCAGGGTGAGGAGGTAGGCGGGCAGGATGATGGCGAAGAGGACCCTCTCCAGCTGGGGCCGGTCAGAGAAGCCTATAAGGATGAAATGGCTGAAGGTGCTGTCGTTGGCTGTGCCCATCTCTACTGCACCTGAGGAAGATATCGATACTGACAGTGATTGGAGAGGACAGAGCTTATAAAAGTGTTCGCTTATCAAAAGTTTATGAAAAGCTTATCAATAGTTATCTACAAGATGCAGATAACAATCAAACTTGAGTTATGTATGTGGCAGGCCAGTTGCCATGGGTAGAAAGGGGACAGGGTTAGTTTTGAACCCAGCAATTGCTACATAGCATTTCTGCTTGACTCCCTCTAGACTTGCCTCTAATTCCATGAAGTGAGAGATGAATTGAACTGTGTCCCAGGTTTTAATTCTCTCCAGACCCACAATCCCAAGCTCCTGTCCAAAGACAAAGAGCACAAGCTACAGCCCTGCATAATCATCCCAGAGCAGATGCCTGGCACAGCTGACAGGAAGTGTGGACATCACCCAGGGGAACCCACGAGGGATGACTCACACCCAGACGTATTTGAAAATAAATTTGCTGGGTTTTTCTTTAGAGATTTTTGAAAAATTGGTAATTAAGTACAGACTGGTGTTACCTAGAAATATCTTTAAATATTTTTACAAATGTATAAACTGTATTTATACATTATGAATTTTATAATCTACCACAAAATATAAAGGCATCTACTATAAAATATTAAAGTTTATCCAAATTGACAAGAACAAAATCCACCTAGAGCATTGTCCCCAGCAGAGAGGAACTTAAATGTGGAGGTGAAGCACTATACCACATCAGGATCAAACGGACTGTGGTTTGCTTGGGATGCATGGGACTCATTCTGTACTTTTGACTGTTATTTTTAGTGAATTTTGAATGTCTGGATAGAAGAGTGGCATAGGAGACAATAGGTTATCAGTGAAACCAGGTGCTCATAAGACCTGTTCCTGGGCCTCCTGCCTAGGCAGCTGGTGCTTGTGTTTTTTCCAAAGTACATAGGAAATACTGCTTTAAAATAAATTGAATTACAATTAAAGTTTTTTAATTGCATTTGTGTGTGTGTGTGTGTGTGTGTGTGTGTGTGTTAGCTCACCTTTGCAGGTACAAGGACAACTTTTAGGAATCAGTTTTCTCCCTCCATCATGTGAGCTTGGGGGATCAGATTCAGGTCACCAGGCTTGGAAGCAAGTCCCTTGATCCACTGAGACTTCCTTCTTGCTAGCTAGAAGAAGAAATGGAGAAGACCCGGGGTCCAGGTGTGAATCCTGCTGGGAGAAGATTGGTTGACCCGCCTCACAGCTAAATGGCAGATGCATTGTCCCTTGCTTATGTAGCACGTTACAGGAAAGGCAGAGCAAAGGAAGGTTCTTGCTCTCCCAGTCTTGGTCAGAGTGTAAATAACCCAATTCTCTACCAATGTCCATCCCTTAATCTCCTTGGCAGACAGGAAAGCTGAGGCGGCCTGCGTGCCCCGCACCAGTGCTGCAGGGGTCATAGAGAGGCAGGAGACATTAACCCACACTTGCGTGCTTGATGAGAGCTTAAGTTGTCATCATAGGTCTTAAGAGATCCCTACTTCTCTGTACACACACCGCAAGGTTGTACATGTTGTTTTCATAAAAGAAACCTGTTTCTTTTACAGGATTGAAAATTGAGTATTTTCTCTTTGCTCTTATCCGTCTCATGTGTAGGAATCTGTCCTGAATTTTTTGACCCCCAGTCAGAGGATACATACCCTCCAGACCATCTTCATGGCATCAATTGACAGATGGTTCGCAGAAAGAGTATGTAGTTAATAACTCCTAGTTAATAACATTGTTATTTAATAGACAATGGCATTATAAATGGGAAAGAAGCAACTGCCAAATTCAAATGAGCACAGGCATGTGACATCACTTGAGATTTTGACCACCCAGATATAGTACGTTCAAATACATAGAAAACAAACTATGGGGCTGGGGTTCATGTTTACCTAGAATTCAAGAAGTCTAAGTTTCATCCTAGGCACTGTCCAGTATCATGTAAATGAAATGCATATCACTGTCATCCCAGTAGTCAGGAAACAGAAGTAGGAAGAATAGGAGTTCAGGGACATCTTTGGCTACACAGCAAGCTCAGAGCTATCCTGAGCTATACAACAAAGCAAAATGTATTGTGAGAATACACACAATAACTAAATAACTAAATAATAAGCAATATCTCTCTGTCTCTGTCTATCTGTCTGGATTTCTCTCTGTCTCTCTGTCTCTCTATATATTTCTCTCTCCCTCTGTTCCTCCCTCTCTTTCTCCCTCTTTCTCTCTGAGACAGAGTCTCACTTTGTAGCCCTGCTTGGCCTATAATTCACTAGGAAGACCAGGCTGGCCTCTACCTCACAAGCACCAGAATTAAAGGTATGTACTACCATGCCTGGAAATAAATCATTTTTCCAAAATAATTCAATAGCATATTTCTGAGTATTACATATCATTTGCAGATTTCTCTTAAATATATAACTCATGGTTATTGGTGATCATAAATCAATATCTTCATGTTTTAAATTGTTGTCCCTCAGTCATCAATAAGAATTGATAAGAATATTTCTCATGTTTAAAAATTGCTTCTTTGTAAACCTTTTGTTTACCTACAAGTCATTTTCTTTCATTTCTTATCCTGTCATAGGTTTTTTTATACAAGTTTTGTAAAAAGATATAAAAGTGGATCTCTCTTATTTCATACTTCACTTGGCAAGTGTGCTCTTTCTGATATTTGTTCTAGTTTAAGAAAAGTACATATATAAGCATCTGTCTGTCTGTCTCTAAGTCTGTGTGTGTGTCTGACTATCTTTCTCTGTCTCTGTCTCTGTCTTTCTCCGACTGTCTCTATGCAGATGCCTGCAGAGGCCAGAAAGGGACACAGGATCTGCTGGAGCTGGAACTATAGGTGGTTGTGAGCCTCCAGAAACGGGTGCTGGGAACCCAACACAGGTCCTTTGCAGGAGCTGTATGTGCTCTTAGCCCCGAGCTAGCCCTCCAGCCCAGGAGTTATACAATGCTAGTCTATTCTTTTATCTTGTCATTAGTTTCTCAGAGATCAGGACCCCAACTCTCTGCATTTTCCTAAACAACAGAGTGAGAGTGGAGATGAGGGAGGAAGACAAAAGAGGTTGAACACATGGTGGCTGAAATGGCTTCCAGTTACTATAGCAACAAGCTGATGCTTCCAAAGGGATACTGGGAACTGAGAAACACATCCTAGCACAAAGAAGGGCTTTGGTCTGGTTTTTAGGACAGCCTGAGTTCAGAGGTCCTTCCCAACAACCATTCTTCTGACTGACACAGTCAAGAACGACCTTCACTTGGGAAGATTTGGTGACTTTTTATGTACATGCTTAAGAGGAATGTTAACACTAATGGCCTCCGTGCCATCAGATGTTAAGAGGCTGCTTCACTGATGCTCTTTAAAAAAAAAAAAAAGAAAAAAAAATCAGCTGGTTCTCACATCCCTGGGTTTGTGTCTCTGTGAGGCATTCTAGTAATGAGGTCATTACTAAAGTGCCTAGATTTTGCATAATGCACTATTTCAAATTTGATTCTACTAAGCTGTTGATTTCTCTAATATGAGTTTTCTTTTCTCTCTCCTTAAAACAAAAACAATATTAAAGCCCAAACAAGCATAAGACCTGAAATTGAGACAGGTCACCATTCGAGCCAGCAGCTCCACAAGGATTTCCCACTAGCTCTAGCCTTTCTGAGAAACCGGTATTAAACAGGCACAGGGCACCTTTGCTGTCTGAAAGGCTCCAGGAAGGGCACACCCCTTACTCTTTCTGAATCAGACTCTGGAGGGACATCCTTTCCCTGGCTGTGCTTAGCCTCAGGTCCAGGATTTCTGCTCTCTGAATAGGTACTTCTTGTCCAGAGCAGCGTGACTGGTGTCCTATTGATAGACCTTGATAGAGAGAAAAAGAGAATTTAAAAAGCCGTTCATGGCTGGGTGGTGGTGGCGCACGCCTGTAATCCCATCACTCTGGGAGGCAGAGGCAGGAGGATTTCTGAGTTCGAGGCCAGCCTGGTCTACAGAGTGAGTTCCAGGACAGCCAGGGCTACACAGAGAAACCCTGTCTCCAAAAAAACCAAATCTAAAAAAAAAAAAAAAAAAAAAGCCATTCACGGCCAGTTCTTCCCAAACTAATTGGAGGCATATGCCTGTCTGAGCCAGCCTCTTGGTCAAAATGTTCTGAGCCATGGCTAACGAGATCCTTTCTGACACAGACATGGTTGCCTCAGACATCTGGACACCTCCCTGAGACATGTGAACACTAACACAGTGAATTCCTCTGAGACCAATAGCATTATCAGTCAGTAAGCCACTCTACAAATGGCTTACTTAGTTGTTGATAACACACTTTCGTGTAGACACCAGGAGCTTCTGCTTGTCTGGACAAAGCTGAGACCTCCAAAGACAAGGAACAAAATCTTATTTCACCCTCAGGAAGACACAAGCCAAAAGTTGAAAGAAAACAACACTCCTCATAGGACATGATAAGAGGATGCAGGCAGTTGTCCCTTCAGTAAGAAACGCCCTTCCAGACCCTAGAGCCCTCTCCCAGAACAGCTGCTTACAGACCCTCCCTGCTTGGCCTGCCTACTCAGAAAGAGTAGGGTGTTTTCCCCTCTATTTCCTCTTTCCAGGTACATGCCAAAATCTATTCTTGCTCTTTATCAAAGCCTTCAACTCCAATGCAAGCAGCTGCTGAGAATCACTGCTGAGCCCATTGTTTTGATAACCTCTAATGCAAAAATCTTGTTTGCCTTTCTCTACCTCCCTCCCTCCCTCCCTTCTTCCCCCCTTCCTTCTGATCCTGTCTCTTCCCAGAAAATTCTAGGATCTCCAGTGTTCCTGCCCTTTGGTGTCTTAAACTCTAATAAAATAAGATTGCCCTTCAGTTTTTCTTCTGGGTCCATGTTTAAATTCCTTTATCTATAAGGAATCTTAAATTCCTTGATCTACAAAAAGGACATTATGTGTGTCAGTGACATTAAACTAAATTAGATACCTTTCCATGCACCAAGCAGAGTTTCCTATGCTGGGGTAGCCTGAGCCAATCACATCCTGGACACAGAGCAGGCAGTTACTCATGGGTTATCTCATCCTCACAGCAGGGTGGTATTCTTGTCTTGGAGAAATATTCCTCTTTCACTTCCTCGTTCCAGAGGGAAACATGGATAGGGCCAGGCACTAAATTGGAGCCGAGTTCTCCCTACATGGGTTGAGGTCACAGGTAGAGAGACCAGGAGGAGACTGAAGAAGATCGCTCACAGATGGTGTTGGAATCAGCAATGCTGTTCACCTGCACAGAGGGGTCCTTTCTCTGTGAAGCATCTCTACAGTGTGTGTTTGGAAGCATGAGCAGACAGTGTGTCACACTGAAGTCACTTGTGGATGCTGATGGGTCAGGCAGTGGGGATCCCCTGTCTTCATGTGTACTGCTTCATCTTGGAAATGTCTGCACTTGATTGGAGTCAAAGTGGTGAGTTTTTGCCAGATCCTAGGGGTCTGACAGTATTCAGAAGGAAGTATTTCAGTTTACTTCAACATTACAATTTTTTAAACAAATTTATTTTATCATTTAAAAGACTAAAGATCTTACCCTCCTACCCCAAGTTTGACTGCAATACCAAGGTTCAGGTACTGAATTACACTTTCAGAGCAGGGAACATGGGTCATCCAGCAAGGAGCCAATATACATTTTCTTTCTTTCTTTCTTTCTTTCTTTCTTTCTTTCTTTTTCTAATATTGTGAAAAGTTTATTTGCATTAATTAACTCCTTTTCTTCCACCATCATAAGAGATACACTTGTTCTTTGTGATCAGAGAAAAAAATATTTTGGAATGGACAATCAGATTCTACTACTCATTAAAGAAAAATTGAAGTCTTAAAACAATCCAGTGCAACAATTTTCAATAGTATAATTCAGTGCAACAATTTTCAGTAGTCCTATCTCCAGTGTTACCCAGCAAAATATTCACATGTTTAAGAAATTCTAAATCCCAAGTTGCAAATTTATCATTTTTCGTCCTATATGTTCAAGCCAATGAACCTAAAGCAACAGTGGCCACTGCCTTTCAGATCCTTGGATATCATGATTGACAACAGAACTAAGTAGCTAAGTCATTTTATTTCTGTTGTGGAGTTGGAAAATCTAAATAAAATTCACACCTCAGATCTCATTTTCTCTCTTTTTTTCTTTTAATCTCACAAAAATCAGTTTTTCTTTTCCCCACAAACTCTATAGTTTCAAAATTCAGACACAACAAAACTCATATTTTCTGTGTTCGTTCAGCACTTTTATACCTAATCCTGTAAAAAATGGTGCACCACTAATAGTTAAGCAACATAATGTGTGTCCTGTGCTGCTACTGTCCTGACTCAGTATCTAGGAGTTACCTCCTCACTCACCAGGAGCTGAGGCAAGGTACATGAGCACTCTACTGCTGAGCTAAGCCTACAACTTGTCTTTGTTGAACAAACCAGCTGAGAAGTACAAATCTCAGAGCAGCTCCCACATTCAGGACCTACTCACCATTGTACCTGGGTGTGGCCAGTGCACTATATGTCTCTGTGCAGAAGATGTGGTCCTGCAGAGGTCAGGACAAGCAGTGGCTTCCCAATTAGATGCACATAGATGCTGCAGTTGGAGTCTCTGTGGAGAAAATCAAGGTGCCTATCCCTGCCTTGGCATCACCCTCTGTCTGAAGGTCCCAGTGTTTGCAGAGCAGAAAGTTGCAGTTGCAAAGATGATGCTCTCCAGAGGAGCCAGTAGTTCTGTAGGGGGTCTCAGTTCATCAGTATCCACTGGGGAGGCAGGGCCAGCATCCCCTCAGTATCCCCCATGCCCTGGGCAATCTTCTGAACCCACCAGAATCATTAGCACATTCATTTTGTTGTTCTCTTGTGCCATCTCAGTGTTCCAATCCCTACAGATCCAATCAGGAAATGGGAGCCATGAGAATTTGTCCCTTGATAGAAAAATAATTTAATATGGCATGCAAGCAAAATATGGGCACTAAATCTCTTGTTCAAAAGACAGGAATACAGCTGGCAGGAGGTGGTGCACGCCTTTAATCCCAGCACTTGGGAGGCAGAGGCAGGCGGATTTCTGAGTTCGAGGCCAGCCTGGTCTACAGAGTGAGTTCTAGGACAGCCAGGGCAACACAGAGAAACCCTGTCTCGAAACCCTCACCCACCAAAAAAGACAGGAATACACTGGGACAGTTTTGCTTTTTTCTCTTGTTCACAAGAATTTCTATGTGGTTTTAAAATAAAGATGAAATCATTTGAAGAACAACTAGACCAATTCGACCCAGAAAAGGATCACACACCTTTTAAAACCCAAGATCCACTGGAAATCAGTCTTTTTTAAAATCTTTAATCAATAATTTTATGTCAAGAAAGAGTCTGGTTGTCTAGACATTAGAAAAAGGTCATAAGTAAATTGTTTAATTAGAAGATATAGTTAATGAGTTGGCAGGTGATCTCCTATTTCTTTACTTTTACTACTGAATTTGGGGAAATGTTGGCATATAAGGATTTATATTTTAGCTTCATAAACTGAACATTATCTTGAGCTCCCTGATTTCTTTCTAAATACACATACATTTATTGTTTCTCTGTGGTTTTGTGAATAGACTCTAGGACCTCATATAGCCAGGCAAGTGTTGGCCACTTAATGACTCTGCACACATGTGTCCTTGTTTTAATATTATGTGAGGGGAAAAATAAATAGAAAAATTAATAGTCCTTCAAGTCAGCAAGTTGGTGCTAGAGACCAACAGATGGAATTAGAGCAATTGGCTAAGAAATGCATCAACGTATAGGCCCTTTTGGCTAAGCATAGCTACAGCTACAGAGAATATTCTCTGCTAGCATCTGTGTACCTAGGTGAGTATTTGCACACATGTGGGTTGTCTAAACCCTTTCCTCCTTAATGTTCAGTAGAATAGAGTGACAGAGACCATAGTCACAAACCGAGGGGCTTATGTGGTAAAGAGGTCAACTTTATCAAATTCTACTGACTCAAGTTTCTCTGCTCTGTGGGGTGCTGTGAGTAGGAGTCACCACTCTGAGTGAGGGTAGTGGGTAGGGCCAGTACCACGAGCCCTCTTCCCCTAGATTTCTTGATTCTGGGGCTTTCCAGAGTTTACTGAGAAAGCTGGTCTATTTAGATAACTCATGTATTAAACTTGTGACTTGATTCAGGAGAATCGGGCTGGAGGAGAGGAAAATATTTATGAAATTAGTTCTGTAAAGAACTCATCTAGTCTGCTTTAAATACAGCACAACTTGCGATTTACAGCTTTTAGGATAAAGGAATCTAATGTTGGGGGTGTAGTGAGAATTTTGGTTTCTTTGAAAAACACAGAAATATTATGGGGATATGGGGCTGTTTTACAGCAGGTGACTATGATTTGCCTCATGCTCTAGCAGGGCATGGTTTTGCCAGCTACAAATAGTTTCTATGACTGAGCAACATTTGGAATTCTGGGATGTTTTCAGAATGCATATACATGCTAGGGCCTCAATAGAAGGGGCTGGTTGGCCAGTTGGTGGTGGTTGCTGTCTGTTGCAGTTTGTTAAGTAGTCATACAGAAAGAGATGAAAAGAAATTAGATAACATGACAGTGAAGCTCAAACTTGCCCCAGGGAACTCCACCTCCCTAATCCACAGGAAGTAGTCTAATGATATCATCACCCCTTTCCCCTCTAACCCTTTTTCCTCTTTCATAGTGTTACAGGACTGAAAGGGAGGAAGGAGAGGTGTGGAGAAGGGTGAAAGAAAAAAAAAAAAGAACCCACAATGTAGCCCAAGTCTGGCTACATAGAGGTTGACTTTATAATTATTCTTTATAGAAAAGAGAGTGCCCTAATTCTCAGAGCAGTGTGAAGGAAGTGCTGTGCCAAGAAGCATTCATGACCCACAAAAGATCACCAAGGAGCCTATTCTCATTCAATTCCATTAGAATCTCTTTATTTATGCTCCACCTTGGGATCCCTGCCAGCCCTGACACAGCAGGATAGGAAGGTGGAAAACCCAGCCCAGTTTCAGGCAAGCATTTGTAGATCTAAGAAGGGGGTATACATCTGATTGGGGGACTATTATGGTCTTTAACATAATTGGCTGGTGCTGGGAGCCAAACCATAAACATAGCTTCTGTTTCCCTCCTGATCTGTGGCTATTAGGAAGTGAAGTGTTAGGGACAGGCTTGTAACCTGGAAGTACAGATTTGTTGGGGAATAACCTGGAAAGTGGTGTTAGACAAAGGCCTTAATGGAGAGGGGGGCTGTAACCTGGAAACTGGTACTAGATGCCAGTGTGTTAGTTAACTCAAGTTCAACCTTAGGTCAGTTTCTCTAAGGTAGAGTCTGAAGCCAAAAGAACCCAAATGATAGAGTCTGAACCCAAAAGTCTTTCAGAAGTAAGAGAAACTTGAAAAAGTGGAAAATGATAATACTGCAGACTAGAAAAAGTTCAGTCTATAATAAGAGGAATGTTCACTATGATAGAGATGATAAGGATAGGAGCAGATACCAGACATCACGTGAGGGAGGGATCCTTCCATATGACTCGGAAGAGAGGCCCATGCACAATGATGGAATCCTTTCTTTTATTTTCTTCTGTGTGTGTGTGTGTGTGTGTGTGTATGTGTGTATGTGTGTGTGTGTGTGTGTGTGTGTGTGTGTGACAGAGAGAAAGAGAGAGAGAGAGAGAGAGATGAATGGGTGTTCACATAAGTGTGGCCCCACATCTGTGACGGCTGGAGGGTGATGTAGGAAATTATCCTCAATTACTCTTCTATTTTATCAAGACAGGGTCTCTAAATCAAACCCAGAGCTAACTGATCTGGACAGTCTTGCTTGACACCTTACTCTGGGGATCCTGTCTGGAATTACAGGAAGACTCCACACCCACTTGGAATTTACATGGGTTGGGGGTGGAGAGATGGCTCAGTGGTTAAGAACATTGACTGCTCTTCCAGAGGTTCTGAGTTCAAATCCCAGCAACCACATGGTGGCTCACAACCATCTGTAATGAGACCTGATGTCCTCTTCTGATATGTCTGAAAACAGTGACAGTGTACTTACACATAATAAATAAATCTTTTTTTAAAAATAAAAAAGAAAATTGCATGGGTTCCTGGGACCCACACTCTGGTCCTCACATTTTATAGACAAGCAATTAAGCACAGAGATACCCTTGCTCCAGGTATCACTTATCAAAGTTCCTAGGTGATTCCCCACATTCCAAGTCAGTAACATCTGACACATGGCCTGCGTATCCCGAGGGAATCCACAATTTAATGAGTATATTGTGACAATGAGAAGACCCCAAACTCTAACATGTTTAGTGAAACCTTATCTGAGAATGCAGTACTATCCCAGCACTAGAATCCTGTATGTCTCTGAAGTGGGCTTTCTAGTTAAAAACTTTCTGTGTTAAAAATAGACTGGACATGTTTAGCACTTGGCATTAACCTTTATTGGATGATGGCTGTCTAGTTACAAATAGTATCTCTATTTTGCATTTTCCAAGACACTTCTAACTACATCATTTAATTCTCTTTCCAGGTACTTAATCGTTTACTCATTCAACAAATAAGCATTCAGCTATAACTACAGCCAGCCAGTGTTTGAGATCCTGGTACATGCTTAGGAATATCCTGTTAATAAATATCCTGCTCATCTTCATGATGCCATCACTGCACCATGAAAGGACAAATAAGTTAGTAATTAAATAGGAGTTCAGTGCAGTGTTCCTGGAACTGATACATACTGTATGTATACCATGTGGGGTAAGTGAGCCTGCATGAGCCTGGTGAAGGATACTGGGAATGTGTGTTCTGGGGGTGTGGAGAGAAGATATGTCCAGTGAGAAGACTTTGAGTGTCCTGTAAGAAGCCTTTGAATGGGTTTATCAGGGAGAAGGAAACAGATGAGGAAGCACTGGGAAAAAAGAATTGTAAGCATAAGTCACAGCTGGGGAGCAGTCCTCTGGTGGAAAGAACTTGTTTGCTATGGCTCTACCATTCAGGCAAGGTAGATGGAGCAGAATGAAAATGGAGATGAGAGAGGAAGACAGAATTGGAGGAGGGATTGGACTCAGGTCTTTGAGGGCCCAAGAGCTCAGCATGAAGGGTGAAGTTTACACAGGACTCTAAGACTAGTGAGGGTCAGGTCAGTACACTGGCTCCACTGGCTGGGGCCTGAGTAGGTGTGTTGAAGATGAATGTGGGAGGGGCGGGGACAGCTGGGATACTATAGAGAAGTGAGTACAGTAATGCAGAATGTTTAGGGGAGGGGTGAGGAGGGTTGAAAAGTGCAGGCCGCTACTGCAGCAGCTGGAGGTCAAGATGGTTGGACTCTCCAGCCCTTTGAAAACTGAGTCACACTGTCACTACTGAGGGTCTACAGGTGGAGAGTGGAATCGGGAACACAGCAAAGGAGTTGCTTGGGAGGAGCAACAGAAGGGAAGGCGCTGTCAGCACTAAATACACAGACTCTTTTCCCCCTGTATTTAATTAGAGGGAGATTTACCTTGGTAGGGTCCCGGGGCTAAGTTTTAGGCTGGGTTTTAAATGCCTATAGAGTTCAAGTCAACAGTTACATATAAAAAAGGTATTGTGTGGGAGAAAAGTTAGGGAAGGTGGGGAAATATGTATCTACTTAGAGGGCTTTGCAGGCAATGAGCTAGAATTTCAGTGGAATGGTGAGAACATATTGTGGTTTGGAAAAGCAAGGAGAAAGATTTAAACAAGACACATGAGATTTGAAATCTTAGAATACAGAGGATGAAGTCTTTAATGACTCACTGTGTTGGTGACTGGTGAGATGGAGACATGGTGAGATGGCAAGACTCAGGTACGCCCTTAAGATGGGAATGACGGGTGTTTCTGCTGTTGCCCTCCCCAAAAATGGCTTCCCTGTCCTGTGAGTGGTTGGATATTCTGTGAGAGATGTCACCTCAGGCCAGTCATCGGTCCATTGAGGAGGAAGCTCTAGCATGGATTCAAAATCCTTTGCTCCACCAAGATCATGAACAAAAATGGCTTGTGTGGTCTGTGAACTACCATGGGATCATGGAAAGACCTGTCATTTCCTCTCTTTCAATGAGAGACAGAGCAGAGAAGTATCTTCGTATAACCAATTAAAAATAATCTAGAAATAACCTGTGACAATAACATGTTATAAGTGACAAAGTCAGCCATAAAAATATCCGTGGAAAAGAAAAACATCTTGGACTTTAAAGTAGAGCTGGAGAGGAAGATAAATATCAAGATATAGACAATCAAATTTGCCAACAAGTCCTATAGTGTTGGCATTTCAGAACTTGGTGTTTTAGCATTTGCTTAACACTTATTTAGTAGACCAAGATACAGAGAGGTATGGCAGGAGGTGGCCTTCAGTGACCTTTAAGGGTTTCATTAGAAAAACACAAAACACTTTACTGTAAAAATAAATCAAATATCATCATCATTTCAACACCATCTTTACATAGTATTTAACTAAGAGCTAAGTTCTGGCCACTCATCAGCCATAACTTCAAATATCTCCATTACACTACAAGGGGTCATCTGTGTTTCTTGCACAGGACCCACATCCAGCCTGGGTGATTTCATTAAGGCCCTGACAACCAGGATCATGTGCAGAGGCAGAAAGCCAGCACCTGTTGTTCCCGTGCCAACGAGATTTATCACTGTGAGTGAATGGAGTATAAATTTAAAGTCTGTTTTCAAGCCAGTTACTTAGCCACTAAATACTGAAAAATACGTTTAAAATAGTGAGAAAAATTTGCCTGTTTAGGTGTTGAGGATTAAATTCAGAACGTTTAATAAGATAACCAAATGCTTTTACAACTAAGCTATATTTTCTTTCTTTCTTTCTTTCTTTCTTTCTTTCTTTCCTTCTTCCTTTCTTTGTCACTTTCTTTTTGTGTTTTTTCTTTGTTTGTTTGTTTGTTTTTCTTTTTGAGGTAAGATTTTGCTATGGAGCCCACACCAGCCTCAAAGTCCTGCCTCTGTCTCCCTGATGCTGGAATGACCGGCATACACCACCACTAATGCCAGAGCACAGGCTTTCTTCTAAAAATTAACCCAGGGCTAGAGAGATTGCTCAGTCATGAGGAGGTCTTGCTGCTCCTATAGAGGACCAGGGTTTGGTTCCCAGCACTCACATGGTGGCTTGCTACTCACTGTTCACAACTCTGGATCAAAGGGAGATGATACCCTCATCTGACCTCCTCGGACACCGCACACACATGGTGCACAGACATACATGGGAGCAAAACACTTATACACATTTTTAAAAAAAATATTTTAAAATAAACAATGATGCCAAAGACAAAAGAGGAGATCTATGAATCAGTGAAACTGGATTTAGAGTAATGGATTTCAAAAATCACTGAGAGCTCCTCCAGAATAAATGGAACTGGGGCTGCAGAGATTGCTTGGTGAATAAAACTGCTCTCTGTTCTGTTCCCAGTATTCACATTGGGCAGTTCACAGATACCTGTAATTCCAGCTCCAGGGGAGCTGATAGTCCCTTCTGGCCTCTGCTAGCACTTGCATTGATATAGCATACACACACACACATGCACACACGCACACATACACACACGTGCACACACACACACACACACACACATGAGAGGGAGAGAGAGGGAGGGGGAGGGAGACATGTGCACTTATACACTTAAAAAGAATAAAATCTTTTACAAAGCAACAACAGAAAAGAGGATAGGATGTCATTGAATGTAGTGCTAGGGAATACAAACAAATATTCAGAATGATTCCAAATATATGATTCTAGGACTATAAGACTAAGTAAGAAGAAACAACAGAAAACAATGAGAGAGAGAGAGAGAGAGAGAGAGAGAGAGAGAGAGAGAGAGAAATGGACTTCACTAGAATAAGGTTATTTTGAAGTAACCTTATTTCTAAGCTAAGCTTTGTGGCACACACCTGCACCTAAGACACTGAGTTATTGGGGATATCCTTGGCTACAAAGAGAACTATGTCTCAAACAAACAGAAACTAGTAGAATTAATACTCTCAAGTCTCTCCGTATGGAGGGTTGAGGATACAAGGAGAATAACATTTAATTCTAGCTTTTCACCATGAAGATGCTCTAAGGAAAATCGAGACTTCTGGCAACAGAGTTTGATGAGCCAGCTGCCTTTCCTGAGTCATTCACTCCACAGAGTTCCTCAGTATGTGAAGCACCCTGGATGCACTCCGTAGTCCCAAAGGGAGAATTTCCACTGCGCAGGCCTCAGAGCAGGCGTTGATGTGGTTTGCAGAAGCAGGGCACAGCCATGCTCTCCCACACCCATCCATCCAGGACGTCTCTGAAGCGCAGCACTTCTGGATGGGTTTAGTATTCCTCACTTCTGGCAGCAGCAGCAAGATCAAGGAGACCCTTGGGAGTCCAGTTTCCAGGCCCTGCTTCTGTCATGGGCGGCAAGATAAGAGGCGTTTTGTCACAGACAAAGAAGTAGGGCCTGAGAACGCCGGAGAAGAGATGGTTGAATGTGTAGATGTAAGACCCATTTGTGACATTGTAGAAGGAGATTTCACCAGCTTCGTAGTCCAAAAAGATCCCGATGCGGCGAGGTCGCTCCTCTTGGAGCACAGGCACTGAGGGAGAGGACAGGACCATGTACTCGCTCCCCCTCAGCAGCCACATGGCCCAGACACCGTTCTCTGGGGACGGTGTGGTCTCCCCTTTTCTCAGCACTGAGTCTTGGCAGACCCCAAGCCCCCACTCTGCTCTTTCCCCCACGATGACTTCCCAGTAATGCCTCCCGGAGGAGAAGCCCTGCAGGCCCAGGATGCAAGGCCAGGTGTCAAAGCGCTCAGGGTTGCTGGGGACATCCCTCCAGACCTCTGCATCCTGCACAGTGCGCAGGTCCGCCGTTAAGAGCAAGCTTGGGTGGGCCGTGGCTGGATCCAGCTTCACGTCCACTGTGGAAAGAGTTTTGCAGAGCACGAAATTAAGCAGAAATGCATAATAAAACCTTATCTCCCCTCTCCTCCCTTCTTCCCTCCCTCCCTTCTTCCCTTCCTTCTTTGTTTCTGTCCTTTCTTCCTTCATCCCTCCCTTCCTATCTTCTACTGCTGTGCTGAGGATCAGCCCTAGGACCTTGTGTAGTATCCCTGAGCTTCAGTTCCAGCCTTTGAAACCTCAGGATCCACTAAGAAGCCTCAAGGTTCCTCATTTCTCTCATCCAGAAAAGCTGAGCCTGGCAAAGACCTTGAGTTTGGCCTCGCAGAACTCTGCTGTACACAATGGGACTTTGATACACACACCCCCAAATGCCGCAGTTAAACCAGTTGCTTTGTGTGTGAACAAAAACCATAAATAAAAAGAAAAATATCAGAATGTGTGTAGCCTCAAGACAGCTAAGCCCATGGAGGTTCCAGGAGGGAGTAGAAGGTATTGGGGGTGTTTAGACGGTGTTGGGGGTGTTTAGACGGTGTTGGGGGTGTTTAGACAGTGTTGGGGGTGTTTAGACGGTGTTGGGGGTGTTTAGACGGTGTTGGGGGTGTTTAGACGGTGTTGGGGGTGTTTAGACAGTGTTGGGGGTGTTTAGACGGTGTTGGGGGTGTTTAGACAGTGTTGGGGGTGTATAGGAGTCGGGGTGGGGCAGAGGCTTGACCTCTTCTCTTTTCTCCCATCTCACCTCTTCTGTCTGCCTGTCTCTGCATCCTCTGTGACACCTTCACAGTAAATGGGCAGGTAGTGTACTTCTGTGTTCTGTAAGCTGGCCTAGCAAATTAATTGTATTAATTGACCCTGAGGAGGGGAGCCCTAAGAAACTCTGTTGACAGCTGGTCAATCAGAAGTAGAGGCCAGGGCCTGTCAACTGCACTGCTTTTGCCAGTTATTTAACAGTTCAATAAAACGAAAGGGACAGGATGCTACAAACTCATTCTGTGGAGCCAGGATCACCCTGATGCCAAACCGAGAGAAAGGCGCAAAGGACTTTTCCTTTGAAACTTCCATGATGAAAACAGATGCAGAAAATTTTAGTAAAATACTTCCAAACCAAATTCAAGAACACATTAAGAATGTCCCATTGTTAAGTTAGTTTTATTCTTGCCCTGAAAAGGTGGTTCAATAAACACAAATCAACATATGCAACCCAGCTGTGCTGGCTAGTCTTCAATCACCGTGACACAGTGGAGTTACCTGGAAGGAGGCAATTTCCATTGAGAAAATGCCTCCATTAGGTCCAGCTGTAACGCATTTTCTTCCAGGCATTTTCTTTTCTTTTCTATTTTAATATTTTTTATTCAATATATTTTTTATTTACATTTCAAATGATTTCCCCTTTTCTGGCTCCCCACTCCCCAAAAGTCCCATAAGCCCTCTTCCCTCCCCCTATCCCCCCATCTACCCCTTCCCACTTCTCTGTTCTGGTATTCTCCTATACTGCTGCACTGAGTCTCTCCAGAACCAGGGGCCACTCCTCTTGGACATCATTTAATATGTGGATTATGTCTTGTGTATTCCACGTTTCTAGGCTAATATCCACTTATCAGTGAGTGCATACCATGATTGATCTTTTGAGACTGGGTTGCCTCACTTAGTATGATGTTCTCCAGCTCCATCCATTTGTCTAAGAATTTCATGAATTCATTGTTTCTGATGGCTGAATAGTACTCCATTGTGTAAATATACCATATTTTTTGTATCCATTCCTCCATTGAGGGACACCTGGGTTCTTTCTTAGTTAGTGATTGATGGGGGAGAGCTTAGTCCATTATGTGGGGGGCTATTCCTGAGCTGGTGGACCTGGGTTCTATAAGAAAGCAGGCTGAGCAAGTCATGTGAAGCAAGCCAATAGGCAGCACTCCTCCAAGGCCTCTGCATCAGCTCATGTCTCCAGGTTCCCGACCTGCTTGAGTTCCTGTCCTTCCTCTGTTGGCCAGCTGTGATGTGGAAGCAGAAGCTGAATAACTGCCCAGCCTCCCAAGCTTACCTTTGGCCATGATATTTCATCATAGCAACAGTAACCCTAACTAAGACACCAGCACATAAACCGACCTAAGGACAGAAGTCACATGATCATCTCAAAAGATACAGGAAAGACCCTTAAAGATGCTAAAAATCCCCTCCTTGAAAAAAAAAAGCCATGAAGAAACTAGGAACAGAGAGATATACCTCAATATAATAAAGGTTATAAGATAAGCATAGCATTTTTTTAAAGTTAAGGCTGAGACAGGAATACTCACAGTGTAGTCACTGTGTAGTGCTTGAAGTCTTAGCCAAAACAATAAGGCAAGATAAAAAAAAAAGTTAAGAGTGCAAATTTGAGGGGAAAAAATCAAGCATTCCTGTTTACACATGGTACAATCATATACTTAAAAGGACTTTACTGCGAAACTTTAGATCTGAGCAAAGCTTCCAGTCATGCAGTGGAAGACACAACTCATATACAAACATCAGTATCTTTTCTGTCTACAAACTACCTGGATGAGGAAGAAAAGTACTATTCATGATAGCTTCTAAAAATCCAAAATAAGACAAAAAATAACAATAAAAGTCCACCCCAAGATTCTGGAAATGAACCTATCCAGGGAATGGGAGAGCTTCTACAAAGAAAACTTTGAAGCATAGAGGGAAGAAACTAAAGGTGCCAGTAGAAGATGGAAAGACTGCCCTGCCCACGACTGGCAGTATTGTTATGGAATGGTAAGGTTACTTAAACAGCCTACAGATTACAGTGATCCCAACCAAAATCCCAGTGGAAATCTTAGAACTAGGAAAAACAACCCTAAAATTTATGAAAAAGGAAAGCACCTGGGACAGAGAATGCAAAACAGTCCTGAACAGAAAGAGCAAGGCTGAAGGCATCGCAATACCTGATCTCAAATTATACCACAGAGCCATAGTGACACAGTTTGCGTATTGTTAATACAAAACCAAACATGTGGGACAATGGAATACAAGAGAGGACCCAGCTATGAACTCATACAGCTCCAACCAAATGAGTCTCAACAAAAGGCCAGAGTCCTGCATGGGGGAACATAGTCTCTTCAGCTAATGGTGCTGGGGAAATATCCACATGCCAGAGAATGCAGCTATGTCTTTACCTTTCACCTGACACACAAATCAACTCGATATAAATAAGACCTGAGCTGAAGACCTGGAGCTCTGAAGCTAGTAGTGGGAAATATCTATTTGTTGCTATATTTTTCCAACCCAATTACTGGGTAAAAGAAATCTCAACTCAATAACAACACAAGCTATACGCCTAGATTGGGCGGATCTCCCACTACACTACTCTATTCCCATCTATGATATCCCATATAACTTGCAGTTTCTCCAGGCCATGAGCTTCTCCCAATCCTCTCCTTCGATCCTCCCTAGCTCCCCCCTTCCCGTCAATCATCCTTAACTCCTCCCCATTCCCATCGATCCTCTGTAGCTCCTCCCCCTTCCTGGTGATCCTTTACTCCTCCCCAAACCCTCGTTCCTCTCCTTTCCTACTGCCCAATCATTGGCTCAAGCCTTTATTTGAAACTTTAAGGTGGGGAGAAGGTTCACAAGACAACTCCTCATCTGCAGCCCCTCCCAGGAGTGGAATTAGCATCAAAATACAAGGCCAGGGCTATCAAAAACATCTATCCTTCATGCAGATTTTAAGCTATGAAAGCAAAGGGAGATATTTAAATAAGGGACAAAGACCAACAGGAGGTAAAGGGGCCACAGCCTGTGATAGGACTGAGAATGAGCCAAGTACAATGTCACATGTATGTGAAAATGTCATAAAGAACCTATTGCTGGCCACTGAAGGTGGCTCTGAGTTAACACCCACATAGTGGCTCATAACCATCTGTAACTCCAGTTTCAGAAGAGTTGATGCCCTCTTCTGGCCCCAGAAAGCACTGTACACACACAGTGAGGCAAAACACACTCATGTATAAAATAAAAATGAAGAAAAAATTTTTAAAGAAATTCATTACTTTGCATGTTTACCAAAAAAAAAAAAAAAAAAAAAAAAAATTAAATGGAGCCTCTTCCCCAGCAACACAGGCTATACAGCCTGCTTGCCACTGGCATGGGGAAGGGTGTCAGCCTGTAGGATGGTCTGTCAGCCTGATTCCATCACTGGCCTGATCTTGTCAGAAAGTGAGCTGAGTTAGATTCCCAGCTGGAAAACCCACTAGGGCATCGATCAGCTGTTGCAGGAAAGACTCTAGAATGTTTTGGTGACCAAAGGCACTGGAGTCATTGAGAGAACAGGGAAAGAAAATAAAGATAGGTTTTGTTTGATTTGCCCTTTTTCTGGATGATGCACCAAGGCAGAGGTCAAGCTCTGGGTCCCACAGTCTGACAGCGTGCTCTCAGGTAAGCCTTTGCTGATTTCTGCCTCTAGGAGGTAGGGCTCTGCCTGTGACCACTACCTGATATCCACAGTCAGATGCACTCACAGCCTGGCCGGACCATCAAGGCTCTATCTACAAAGGCAGTCCTGCTGCGGGTAAGAATAGGACAGAAGCCTCGGAGCCAGAGAAGAGGCAAAACTTCCAGCTGAGTCTGCGCATGTGTACACCCTGTTCTTAGTTTGTCTTTTAAACACATTGTGAGACAACATGGAGAGGAATTGGGAGCTTATCTTTCTCCAGTTCTGGCCCAAACTAATTTCCTAAGACCTATTCTAGTCTCCCGTTCTTTTTGTAAAGCGGTCCCTGCAGCGGCCTGGTTGCCTACCTTGGAACTTCCTCAGCATCTCTCTCATCCCGGGGATGCGGCACACAGTCTTCAGCTCCATAGAGACCGCCTCTGGTTCCAGCCTTGTGATGGCTTCACTTCTGAAATGTGTAGAGCCTGCAGGTGTCAGTGTGGTCTCCAGGGGCCTCCCTCCCCTGCACCAGCCCCCCCCCCCACACTGACTCAGAAGTGAAACTTACCGAGTCAAGACATCCCTCGCTCCCTGAAAATGAAAGACATACCAGGATGAGTCCGATCTCTGACTACTTTCTTAAGTCAGGCCAGACACACAGTAATAACGTCATTAGAAATATCTGAAAGTTGCTAGCATCTAAGATGAAACTTCAAGGGACAATGAACTTTAGTATAAATTCTATTTACAGTAAATAAATAAGACTTTGCACAATCGATCAGTCAAAGAACAGAATCGTTCTGCATAAAGTTTTTGTCCATTCCCTCTAAATCCATCACCACAGCTACTTCCTAAATTGATGATTCTGCCAACTGGCTGTTTTGAAAGAGTTAGAGCTTCTACCTGATGAAGATAGAATTGGGAAGGGGCATCAAATATTTGAGGTAGGCACACACACACACACACACACACACACACACACACACACACACACACACGTTACCCTTAATGCCTTTGTTAGAGACCGCTAAATGTCTTTGAACCATCACACCAAAAATGACCATTTGATCTACACTGATAAGAAAGGAAGCCATTAATATCTAGCAGCGGTTTCTCTTTTAAAAGATATGCATATGTGTACGAGTGACTTGTAATCTAAAGATAGTCAAACATCTCAGTTCTTGTAAACATTCATTTGTTTACTGTCATTTAAGTTTTTGTGTTAGTGTGAGCTATGTGGCTCTCCAGGGTACCCTCTGGTCGCATGCCTTCTGTACCTGTTTCTACTCTTTTACTAAGAGTGAGTCTGCCTAGGTGTTGGCATCGAATGACAAGATCCCCCTCTGTCCCTTAGCTCCACACCTGCCTCCTGCCCATCCCTGGAGCATGTCTCACCTCCAGCAGCCCCAGGGCTGGCCGCTGGCTCCTCTCCTCCAGCTCTTCAGCCAGTTCCCTCAGGACCTTGTTCTGTTGGGCCAGCCTGTTCCTACTGTCACGCAGTCTCTGCAGAGTCGCTCGCTCTTCCTCTTCCAGCCTCCTCAGCTGCAGCTGCTCCTCCTGGGCCAGAAAACCCCTGTGTTTCTCAAACTCCAGCCTGAAACGTTGTCTCTGCATCTCCACTTTCTCCTGTGGGGACACAGCAGGCAGGGTCATGGCGATGATGTGAGGTGCAGCTGGGTCCTCCTGCTTTCACGTGTGGAGCAGTGGAGCTGGGGAGATGTGCACAGAGCCCTCTCTGCTCTTCCACCCTTGAACTGACTGTTGGCTGTATTCTAACAGCCTGCAGAACCTGGAAGCCATTTGTATGAGGGGAGTCTGGCAAAGTAGTGGTTTGAAAAAGAATGCTGGAACCAGGATCCCAATTTGACATAGCTTTGAAGCGTTTCTAGATACAAGATTTAGCATTGAAATCAAAATAGGAGAGAAGTGTAGCAATGGGAGGTCAGTGACCATCTGTCTGTCTGTGAACAGTGTCCAGCATAAAGTCACCACACAATTCTAGTTACTATTTATTCTACTAGTGACTAGTGACCATGTCTACGCAAAACAACAACAGAGAGATTAAAAGAAACCTGTACTTGTAACAGAAAAACTTGAGATTGAGAACATGGACTTTTAATGCTCGTGTGTGTGTGTGTGTGTGTGTGTGTGTGTGTGTGTGTGTGTGTGTGTGCAGGTGTGTTTACATATGAGTGCATATGTAGAGGACAGCCAGAGATTTATTTTAGGTGTCTTCCTCTATTACTTTCTACCTAATGACAGAGTTTCTCCTGAAACCCAGTACTCACTGTTTAAGCTAAGCTGGCCAGCCATCCCCAGGAATCTGACTGTCTTTGCACCCCCAACTCCAGCACTGAGGTTTCAGATATGCACTGCCACACCAAGCTTCTGATGTGGGTGCTGGAGATCTGAGTTCAAGTCCTCATGGCTGCAGGACAAGCACTTTATCCACTGAGCTGCCTCCCCAGCCCTGAATGTTCTTTACTCCATGGCAATGGTGGTTAGAGTTTTTTGTAAAGTCAAGGAAGAGCTAAGTATTCCTAGGTCACTGGCTTGCACATTAGCATTACATTGTTGTCTTGGTCTTCACCTAAAGATCTCACATCTACAACTTCCGAAGGAATGGATTTGACTACAGGTTACTGTATCTCAAGTTGATTCTCATGGAATTAGCATTTAGGAAACCAGCTGTAAACTGAGTGTAAGAGGCAAGTTACCCCCCAGAGCATCTACCTCCTGCTTCTAATGTTTATAATTTCCTGGTTTCCCTGAAGGACAGGATGCCATTTTCCCATTAGAATCAGCTGTATTAACAGCCCCTTAAGACAATGCCTTCCTCAGATTTTTTTCTTTGTCCTTTCACCATCTTCTAAATCACTCCATTCATATGGTCATGGCCACCTTCTAAACTTAAATAGATTGGAATTTCCTGCCCTTATTTCCAAAAGGTGAGGCTCCTTTTATATACATAACACTCCCACTGTGGAAAGCTATAAGACTACTGCTGAACCAGACTGAGGGTGTAGGGTTACAGTGGGTCAAGCTGGGGGCACAAGGGGTGGTGGTGAGGAGAGGCTTCCATAGTCCATCTCTCCTCATTTCTTCCCTCTGCATGTGAAAGTTACAAGTGCCAAGACAGGAAGACAACGACGGCATTTATCAAACTCCTCTTTTTGCCTGTGTCTCCTGTGATCATGTTACTGGCTGTCTTAGGGTTTTACTGCTGTGAACAGACACCATGACCATGGCAACTCTTACAAGGACAACATTTAACTGGGCTAGCTTAGAGATTCAGAGGGTCAGCCCATTATCATCAAGGTGGGAACATGGCAGCATCCAGAGCAGGCATGGTGTAGGAAGAGCTGAGAGTTCTACATCTTCATCTGAAGGCTGCTAGCAGAATACTGGCTCCCAGGCAGCTAGGATGAGGGTCTTATAGCCCACACCCACAGTGACAAACCTACTTCATCAGGGCCACACCTTCTAATTGTGCCACTCCCTGGGCTGAGCATATACAAACCATCACACTGACTGTAAACCCATACAGGAGCACTTGTCTTCAAACAGGACTCTTGGCAGCACATCTATGTTAGCTAGCCACTAGAGGGTCTAGATGTGAGGACCCAGGTCTTGCTCCTGATCTTTGCCTGATTGCCTAGATCCAAGGGCAGGCCAGGATCGGGAGCAAGTGACTTGGATTATAAGACTGGATATCATTAATCTGAGAACCAATGTTAAACTTCACTCATATTGGACACTGTGGTTGGAATGAGACTTGTCCCAGAAGAAAATGTAGGGGAAAAAACAAAAACAAAACCAGTTCCTATGGGGTGGAGAAACTATCTATATATGAAGGACTTTTGACAAAACCAAGAAGGGAAGATTCAGAAAAATATAGAAAAGGTTATTTGTAAAAGGAGGAAAATAAGACTATAGCTTGGAATATATCTTGGATATTATATAATATATAATTGTTGCATATATAATATGCCCATGATTTCTTAGTCGCATAGTCTGACACGATTGAGAGTCTGATCAGGTAGCTCTCTGTCTCAGGTGTGGGTAGAATCTTGAACACTGTATTGGGTGTGTCCAGCCCACAGCCCATGGGCCAGCTGCTAGTGTGCTAGGGCAGCTGTGAGTGCCACCCAACACATTTGTAGATGACAGGGCTATGTCTCAGTGTCAAAGGGTGGAACACCCTTCTGCCACAGTGTTCTGTACCATTGCTGGCTCTGCCAGAGGTGGCGGCAGCCTTCTCCAAGTTGTGACATCCTGAAATACCCCAGGTTAAGAAACACCATTTCTAGCCAGGAGGTAGTGGTGCAAGCCTTTAATCCCAGCACTTGGGAGGCAGGGGCAGGTGGATTTCTGAGTTCAAGGCCAGTCTGGTCTACAGAGTAAGTTCCAGGACAGCCAGGGCTACACAGAGAAACCCTGTCTCGAAAAAACAAAACAAAACAAAACAAAACAAAACAAAAAAAACAAAAAAAGAAAAAGAAAAAGAAAAAAGAAAGAAACACCATTTCTGCCAGTATGTAAATGAGATGCTGCGTCAGCAGGTTGTCCTATGTACAGATGGTTGTTGTTCCCTGTACTCTGTCATATTTCATGTAGCGTTGATTTTCATTCATCCTACAGATCTGTTAAGGCTGTGGTGATTGGGTTCCACTAGTGAGGCTGACTGTAAGATTCAGATAGCAATACCACTTACTTACTTACATCAGGTCATATGAAGAGGATTTTAAAAGGAATGGGTTGGCCCAGGAAGGCATTGTGATGCTGTTCTGGAGGAAATAATGAGTTGGAACATGAGTGGGAGAGAGGTGGCCATGATGGAGGAACATCTCACATTGGCCCGCAAGCTTCCTGAAGCCACGGTTGGTTCCGCCTCACCTTCCAGATGATGGTCTTCTTCCCCACGTTGGCCTCCTGGGTCAGAGCCTCCTCCATTTCCTTCTTCACAAGTTCCGAGGCCTCTCGGAGCTTCCTCTGTTTGGGAACACAAGACCATTGTAGATGCACTCTCTCAGGCCTTAGAGTTTGCTTAGATGTCCAAAGATCAGCAGGGAGTCACCAACTGACCTCTGGACTCACAAAATTCAGCAGATACTTACCTCATCCAGTGCCAGACACCAAGATGTGCCTAAAGACCTGTCATTATGTCACTCTTTCCGATAATAACCACAATGTTAAGATGTGAGGTAAAAAGAAAAAGTAACAATAGAGTATAAGTAAGGGGTTGTAGTAGATTTAATGGTCAGAAACACAATTATAATAACAAATAGTTGTATTTTATACAATATAATGCCAATTTTGAAAAATGTTTACAGTGAATGTATAAAAACTATATTGCAGCAGAGGAAATGCTGTCTCATATTGAGAGACTGAAGGGTTATTTATCACTTAAGAACTTTAAAACATGTATTTATTTAGTGTGTGTGTGTATGTGTGTGTGTGTGTATGCATGTATGAGTATGTACCCACAAGAGTGCCAGAGACACACATGGAGTATATATACAATTTGCAGGAGCCAGTTATCCTTCCGTTATGTGGGGTTGGGGGGTCAATCTCAGATTGCAAGCCTGGCAGCGAGTGCCCCAGCCTGAGAAGTGGAGAGGGTACAACAGAAGCTGTCTCCCTTCAGCACCAGGACCCTGCAGTAGGCACACGGAGGCACATGTGAATATTTGACTGCAGAGAACACATGCACAAACACATGCTTTGGGAAGAAAAATATATGAACCCCACCATAAAAGCTGGTTAATAAGCCCTACATGCACATGGCTCATACTTGAAAAGCGGGCACTATAGGGCTGTGTCGAGTGTGCATACGAAATGGCCTTGGAACTCGCTGTAGTGCCTGACAAGACTGAGTAGGATTTGCTCTGCTGTTGAAACATTTAGCTCAGCAGATGGAGTAAAGCTCCACCAGCCCAAAGAAACCACGAGCCACACCAGAGAGGTGACAAACAGCACAGCAGGGCTAGGGACAACAGTGACAGGGCAGATTCTGCTGGATCTGTGTGGTTAGGATAAGAGCTATGCAGTTAGCACAGGGCCTTAGGCGGCTGCAGCTGATTGGCTGAGAGGTCTATGGTGTTTATTTGGCATTTAATTGAGGGGAAAAAAAGCCCACAGAATATTTGTAGAAAACAGTATCAGAAATGTATCACTAGCCAAGCTCTGTGTGACATTTTCAGGACTTAAAGCAGGTGGGGGTCATAATTTTTAAATCTGACTAGAAAAGAACTCATGCCTAAATCTTTACCAAGTTGAGGAAAGCAAGCAGTAAAATCAAGAGAGAGGCTTCCAACGAGTTGAGGAAAACACCCTCATTTTTAATTTTAGAGAAAATCAACCCAGCAAGCATCTTAAGAAAGCCAGTGTTCTGTGCCTCTGAGGTGGTCAGGCTTGTCGAGGAAGGAAAACCACCACCACCACGCTGCTGTTCCTTGTGCTGGTTGTTCAGGAAGTGGGAAACTTAAATGTTCTTAAAACGTGTCCAGCAACGTCGAGGGAAGATGAATGAGCCCGCAGCCTTCTGCCTGTGCCCAGATAACACACACAGAGGGAAGGCAATAGGAAATCCCTCCTAAGACAGTGGAGTCTGTGCTCAGCAGAGGGAGTTCCGCACCCCTGCTACACCAGAGGCCCATTGTGATAGGAGGTTGGACTTAGCATATGCCCAACCCCGGGGTTCCCAGGAGTGAAAGCCACCGGAGCTTCCCTGAGTGTGAGCCTGTCAGAACGGGGAGGAGGCTAGGGAAGGAAGGAGCTCGGGAGTTAATAGTTAACACTTATGCAATAGCGCAGTTGGCTCTGTCTTGAATAGGTCCCTTCACATTCCAAGATCATCTGCCCCAGTGTCTTCCCAATTTCCACATGGGAACCTGAGCTGGGGCTTACCTGGTAGCGACTGGCTGCCTCCTGCAGCGTCTCCGTGCGGTGGCTCCGGTGTTCAGGGCTGGTATCACAGACCCAGCACAGCATCGCCTGGTCCTCTTCACAGAAGCGGCTCAGATCCTCACCGTGCCTCGCACACTGACGCGACCCCGCGTGTCCCGTGCCCAGCCCCAGCTGCCGCACGCTGTCCACCAGGCTGGCCAGCTGCCGGTTGGGTCTGAAGCTGGCGGGCCTGAAGGGACCTCTGCACTGGGGACAGGGATAGACGCCCTGAGCGCTGTCGGACTTCTCGCAGAACTCCGAGATGCACCGCAGGCAGAAGCTGTGGCCGCAGTCCACGCTGATGGGCTCCTGCAGGAAGTCCAGGCACACGGAGCACCGCGCCTCCTCCTGCAGCCGCTCTCCGGGTGCTGCGGCCATGGTCCAAGCCTGTAGCAGCGGCTCCTATCACCCTAGCGGTCTGCATAGAAGGGAGGAAACCCAAAAGGAGGGGAGCAGGCCCTGAGGGTGTTATCGCCTAGGCTGGCCTGGATCCAGAAGCCAAAAAGAGCCACTCCTGGTGACAGCAACAAGTCCAAAGATTGTCACCTCCTCAGAAACCTAGCAGCTCCTCCTCCGTGTTTTCCATTCCTCCCTTCCCTGCCTTTATTTTGAGTCTGATATAATGTAGCATTTGTGTCACCCTAACTCACATTTAGAGGCAACTGAAGCTTGCAACGTTTTGTAGTATGGACCGAACCCAGGGCTTCACACAGCCAAGCACATTCTAACGCTGAGGGACACCCCCAGTCTCTTTGTACCTCAAATTTTGGGATGGGAGATTTACCAAATATGCCCAGGCTGGCCTAGAATTCACCTGTAATCCAGGTTGTCTATGAACTCTTGTCACCTAGTCTGACTTTGAACACCCTATTTCCTGGCTCAGCCTCCCAAATAGCTGGGAAGATAGGACTATACCATCAAGGCCAACTAACTTGCACACACCCTCTCCCACAAAAATATGTTTTTTTATTTAAAGCTCTAAGATGGCTTAGATTCTTGCCATTAAACCTGACCTGAATTTGAGTCTCCAGATTCACATGGTTGAAAGAAGAAAACTGACTGGCAAAAGTTGTCTTCTGGCCTCCATGTCGGTGTGGCAGAACACACACACACACACACACACACACACACACACACACACACATATACTCCCCCCCCACACACACACCCAACACAAACACAAATAAACTCAAATGTAAGAGTAACAAAAGTTCCCAGAATTTCTTGAAGCATGCCGACTTAGGGTTAGCTCTTCAGTCTATCTGCACATATTACACATGAAGTTCACTTGGGATGGCCACCCTGCTAATAGGGCAAAATCAGAAATGAGCCTGCCTCTTAGGTGTCCCTCATGTCACATCAGCCAATGTGGGGCACACCTGCCTTCTTCCCCACCCCCTAACTGAATGGCACCATGAACTTCTGCTGTAATCACTAAAAACAAAACAAAAACAAACAAACAAAAAACAAAAAACAAACTTGGAAAAATACTCATTTTTTTCCTGTCTTTCTTTCCCCAAACTTGAGACTTTGTACATTCAGAAATAAACTACCACACCACTTGAAGGACAGATGAGAGGGATGACATGTGTGGTACTGGCAGGTGGGCAGCCCGGCATGGAGGAGAACGGTGTAACACAGGCTCTCCTGGAGCTAGAGTTACAGATGCTTGCGAGCCAGGGGTACCAGGATCGGAACCCAGGTCCTCTGCCAGCGCAGCAAGCCCTCTTTGACCACTGAGTCACCTCTCCAGCCTCTGAAAGGAGCAATTTCGAGTAGAGCCCACAAAAATTGCACTTGTTGACACAGGGAGGCTGAGGTGATTATGTAGGAGTAGGTTGATTTCATAGATGTGTTGTGATTTGGTCCCATGAGGAGGCAGGACTCCGGTGAGCATGGTGACATGTTAATGGCTGTCACCTGAACACTTTGTGGCTCTACTGAGGGTCAGTTTGTTTGGTGGCTGGCACCCTTCTGGCACATTCGACCATCTGTCATCAGTATATATATATATATATATATATATATATATAGAGAGAGAGAGAGAGATGGATATAGATATAGATATAGACAGAGACAGAGATAGAGATCAATAGATAGATAGACATACATGTATATATATGACATATACATATATGACATATATACTGTTATATGACAGTATAAAACTCTATATAGTGTGTGTATGTGTGAGTGTTGGGAGTCTTTAGTCTCGGAGGCAATTTTGGATACTAAGGTGCAAGGATGTGTGTGTGTGTGTGTGTGTGTGTGTGTGTGTGTGTGTGTGTGTGTGTTGGGAGTCCTTAGTCTCAGAGGCAGTTTTGGAGGAGCACAGCACAGGACTCTAGCAGGCAGCCACAGAGGTTGGACATCAAAGGCCTCTGAGCTAACAGAAGAGGACAAGCTGGCAAAAAGTGAGCACCTCCTCCAGGCTGTGACACTGTCAGGAGCCATAATGGGACACACTAATATACTAGCAGGTGATCATCCTGAAATGGCCTGCTTCAGATTATTATATAATTGGACAGGTGAGCCCTCATCCAGCAAGGCTGTGGGGAACTCATTTTAGGAAAGATTCCTGCTAGTGATATGCTTTTCCTGTAATTATTATACATATATAATAATCAATAAGTAATAGCACATCTCTTTAAAGTAGATCTCTGCAGATCCACGAAGATGAACTGTCTTATAGTGATGCTATGTAGACAAATAGATGACTTAAGTTTTAATGATGATCCTATAAGAATGCCTAAAATTATATCTGTGATTATTAAGCTCTCTTATAATGGGACTGCTACTAGGTCCTGTTCTGCAGTGAGAACTCTGCCAGTCTCCCAAGTGTCACAAGTTAATTCCTCTTAGATGGCAACCAGACTTTATCCTACTCAGAGCATATTCCAAGAGGTTATAAAACAATTAACCAAAGATCATAAAAAGGGAACTAATGATTTATTGTAGGTGCTAGGACAGAAGATAAAATATTGACTGGGTTTATCTATACAAAACTTCACTTATAACTTAGTTATGGTTTTAAACTTTCTACAAACCTGTAGAGAAGACAAGTGATAGATGGTACTATCTAGATAATTACTCCTAATTATCTCTGTTGTAAACTTCTATTTCAATGTATGATTTTATTTTTGTGTGAACTTGTGATGAACTTTGTAACATGTGATCATGTATTCTGGAAAATGTATAAGTACTGAAGACAAAAGAGAAAGGACACTACTTCTCTCTTCTCTCCTTTTCACCTCTCTCTCTCTCTCTCTCTCTCTCTCTCTCTCTCTCTCTCTCTCTCTCTCTCTAGTGTGTGCATTCTTTTCCCCTTCTCTCTCTCTCCTGCTCTCTCTGACTTTTTACCTTTTCCCACTTAGAATAATTTTTCCCTTTCTCCACTTAGGATCTTTCTGCTTTTTCCTCTTAGATAGCTTTCATAGGAAACTGTTTACAACTTAGTAATAAACTCATTAACCACTTCTCTAAGTGTCCCGTTTTTCTCCCTGCTGACTCTTGACCAGCAGGCTGAAAGTTAGGGCCCAGCAGTTCCTGCTGAGATAGAACAAAGACCACATTTGCTTAATCCTCTGCTGTTAGGCTACAGGTGTTAATCACCTAAACCAGCAGTCTTTCACCCTCAGAAAGAGCAAGAAATTTTCTAGGACATTTTAACAAGTTAACATCAAATTTTCAGTACAGTTAAAAAGCCCTGAGACCCTCAGACTTCAAAACCATCACCATCAGAGTCCTACTTCCTGCCTCCACAACTACCTTCCCCTGGTCGGGAGGCTCTGGGGATGTTCCAGGGGAGTATGAGACCCCAAAGTGTCCTGGGTAGGGGGCTGGCTACATCCAGATGACTAAGAAGCCTCCAGGAAGGCTGACCCTGACAAACAATAGCAGACAAGCTTGCTAGGAGCGGCCAGGCTGGTGACTCAGGACCTGGCAAGCTCCTCCGAGGTTTGCAGAACTCAACTATGAGGCAAATCTTGGCTTGGGGCTTTGATGGGGTACAGGGGCAAAGTGTTCTTGAGGCCATCTGTCTCAGGGTTAAGTGGATAATTGAAACAGAGTCTTCAGGACTAAATACAGAAAACATTAAAGATGTGACATCAGAGAAGAAAGTGGGGCAAAAGGCTTAGAGGGAGCAGAATAAAGTCTAGCTACAGAACAAGAGTGGGTATTGCTGAGTGGCTTGGGGTGGAGCGTGTCTGTGACCCCTGCTGCATTTCATCTCACATATAAGGATGATGGTGTTAAAGTCATTTTCTCTCTCTAAGGCTTCTCGGTATATTAAGCAGGTACCCCACACTTAGTAGAGGTTTGCCACATAGCAACTGTATGCAGTTGAAGAAAGATAATAGAAACTGGAACACAAACAGAAGGATGAATCAGAAGCTAGCTGCATTAGTACTGAGGGGTTCCCCCAATTTTGTTTACCACTGTACCCCTAACTTTACAGAATGATAGAAGCATATGGCCACTCAACAAATATGAGCAGAAGAAAGAAGAAAGTGGACAAACAGAATCAACACAGGCTATTCCAGGCAGCCTGCACGGAGAGTGCAAGCGGGGCCATGTGGACTCTTCCCCGGGGCACACAAATGTTCTTTCTCTGCGTCCCCATCACTTGCACAGGTTCTGTAGCATGTGTCTGAGCACATGGAGACAGAAAAAGGTATCAGGCAAATGTCTGGATCTGAGCTCTCTGCACTTGGGTCTTATCTGAAGCCAGACTTCTCTACCAAGGACAGCTAAGGAGAAGTGTGAGGGACTGCATGCCTTGAGGCTGGGGCATCAGGATGGGGGAGCTCACTGCTAGCTTTTCAACTGCTGGACTTAAACTATTTTCCCTCCCAGGTTTGTAGTCTAAGGTGAGAGCTGTAGTATTACTCTTTCAAAATGAATTGTAAGATATATACATATATGTATATATGTATATGTGTGTGTGTGGTGTGGTATGTATGTATCTGTGTGTGTGTGTGTGTAGCATGGCACACTTATCATATGTAGGTCAGAGGACAACTTGTAAGAGTACTCATTCCTTCCAGCATGTGTGTTAAGGAGATCAAACTCAGGCTGTCAGGCTTGGCAGACAGTACCTTTACCCACTGGGCCATCTGACTGGCCCCACTGCTCTTAATATTACATGAGATTCACTTACGAGGCAGCATCCAGGTCTGTGGTAAACAGAAATGAGAGGAGCTGCAATACAGGGTGTGGGCATACATGGCTGGCACCCTCTAGCTTTCTAGGGACAGAAGGGACTAATTGAGATGTCTACTTTCTCAGGATCTCTTCTCTCTGGTGGTGTGCTATCTCCCACGCAGCCCATGGGCAGGCTGATTGAGTTTGTCTTTTTCTAAGTTCTCTCTCTCTCTCTCTCTCTCTCTCTCTCTCTCTCTCTCTCTCTCTCTCTCTTTCCCTCCCTCCCTCCTCTCCACTTCTGTTTTGTCTCCTCTGACTTTGTGTTAGTTCACTGACACCTGTACCCCAAATACCTTCCCTCCTTTGGGGCCTTGGTCTGCCTTCCACTGCTTCAGAACATCAGTGGGTTCTTCTTTCCAATGAGAGCCCAAGGCTTCTTAGTTCCGCCTTTGTATCACTAGGGGGAGCCACAGTCCAGTGCGCAACAGCCTGGTGCTCAGTCAGTTTCTTTAGTTTTGGGTGTGTTCCTGAGCAGCGTGTATGCTCTCTGTCTCTCTCTCCCCCACCTCTCTCACTCCGCAGTTCCTCCTCCCTCCCTTCTACTTTCTTCTCACCCTCACCCTCTCCCCCCATTCCCCCCCCCCGCCCCCCAAAACTCAACAGGTTCCCTTCCTTCCTGTTTTATTTTTAGGACATCAGTCTTCATTTAAGCAACTGTACCCCATATTGTTCTCTTAATTTTAAAAATTGTGATAGATGTGCATTACAAAATTTAAAACCTCAAATGTACTTAGCATTTTAATATTTAAAATTCAAAAGGCGTACAGTCTAAAATTTAAGTCTACAGTTCAGTGGCACTGAAGGTATTGATAAATTATTGGTTTTCTCTAGAGCTCTTTCCCTTACCCATGGAAGCTCTGTGCCCACTAGACAGTGAACTTCTCTCTGTCCCCATTCCTTCCCGGGCTCGTGACAACGCTAGCTTACTTTGCTTAAGGGAACTCAGACGATCCTTGTCATTTTGTAGACAAATTAGCTCAGGCCCTCAGCACTCCATCACAAAGTGACCTACTGGAGACTGTGTGTCCCACACTCTGCAAATTAGTCTAAATAATGAGCTCTTTATTACGCTCTATAAAACCTTTCTGCTTTATAGAAACCATGAAAACAAAGTCCTTTCTTATAACACACGTCTTTCCCTCGTGTGTAAGAGTGAAAGTGAAATTGGGAGAAACCTTGGAGGATGTTTGAAGGTGGTCTCCCTAACAAGACTCAGCATTCTCAGAGAAACAAGACAAAATTCAACCCTACAATAGATTACAGAGTATGTAAGGTAAGTTTTATTTTAGAAGTAAAATTGCTTCAATTTTTTTTTTTTTTGAAATTTTGTCAGGAAAACAGATCTCCAATGACTAGGTGATACAAAGTACCAGAGCAAGGAGCTGTACCCCAAATCTCCCCAGCTCCAAGTGGAGGTGACTCCCTACCACTCATCCTCACCCACCCAGTTCACCACTCTGATTTGGGGAAGGAGTCTGGTCTCCTGCTGTGTAGTTCTTACTCCCTCTGGACTCCATAGCTGGGCCAGAAACCTGGTATCTTAAGGTAACATTCACTTTTGTTGGTGAGCAAGTTTGAGACCACCGTCACAGCACCTGCAGATCCCATAATTTTCCTCAGAATTTTTGGTTTTGACACTGAGATAGACCTAGGTTCACACCCAGTGCTCTGCCCACCCCCTTCAGGGCCTCTGGTGAATTATACAAGCCTGCCTGCCTCCTTCCTCTGACCTAAGCTGTTAGGAGGCTTGCTCATGGACATTGTGGATGGACTTGTGGATTCCTGGGACAAACAGCTGTGGTGCCTATCTAACATATCAAAGGGGACCTGGCCTCTGGGCTCTCCCAGCATCCCTCAGTCCCTATTTGTTACAGGGTAGGGCTGGCAGAGCCTGCCCTCCACCCTGAACCCTCCAGCCCCGGTGCTGGGGTGGGGTGGGCTGCCCTCCCCTATATTTTGGTTAGCACCCTTTTGTACCTTTGCCCCCTGGCTGCTGTACCTGGGTTCCCTCTTCCCTCTCTCCGTTCTCCTCCCCATTTCCCCATATCGCCCAGCCCAGCCTGGTAATATTTATTCTGGACTCTTCCCAGATGCCCCTGCCTCTGATTACATCTCCCTTTTATCTACAGTAGACTTTCATTTCCACTGTACCTAGGAGAAGTCATGTTCTTTCCTTTCCTTTTTTTTTTAAATTTTATTTTCTATATTCTTTGTTTACATTCTGAATGCTTTCCCCTTTCTCAGTTCCCCCTCCCCATCGGTCTCTTAAGCCCTCTTCCCTTCAACTATTTCCTAATAACACCCCCTCAACACCCCCCCCACCGCCGCCGCTGACCGTTTCACTGTCCTGGTACTCCCCTACAATGCTGGATCAACTCTTTTCAGAGCCAGGGCCCTCTCTTTCCCTCTTCTTGGGTATCATTTGATATGCTAACTGTGTCTTGAGAATTCAGAGCTTCTGGGCTAATTAATATACACTTATCAGTGATTGTATTCCATGTGTATTCTTTTGTGATTGGGTTACCTCACTTAGGATGATATTTTCCAGTTCCAACCATTTGCCTAAGAATTTCATGAATTCATTGTTTTTAATTGCTGAATAGTATTCCATTGTGTAAATATACCACATTTTCTGTATCTATTCCTCCATTGAGGGACATCTGGGTTCTTTCCAGCTTCTGGCTATTATAAATAAGGCTGCTATGAACATAGTGGAGCATGTGTTCTTATTGCATGCCAGGAATCCTCTGGGTATATGCCTAGGAGAGGTATAGCAGGATCCTCCGGAAGTGTCATGCCCAGGTTTCTGAGGAACCACCAGACTGATTTCCAAAGTGGTTGTACCATCTTGCAATCCCACCAGCAGTGGAGGAGTGTTCCTCTTTCTCCATATCCTCACCAATACTTGCTGTCTCCTGAGTTTTTAACCTTAGCCATTCTGACTGGTGTGAGGTGAAATCTCAGGGTTGTTTTGATTTGCATTTCCCTAATGATTAATGATGTTGAACATTTCTTAAGGTGCTTCTCAGCCATCTGAAGTTCTTCATGTGAAAATTCTTTGTTTAGCTCTGTACCCCACTTTTTAATGGGGTTATTTGGTTCTCTGGGGTCTACCTTCTTGAGTTCTTTGTATATATTAGATATTAGCCCTCTGTTGGATTTAGGGTTGATGAAGATTCTTTCCCAATCTGTTGGTTGACGTTTTGTCCTTTTGACAGTGTCCTTTGCCTTACAGAAACTTTGTAATTTTATGAGGTCCCATTTGTCAATTATTGATCTTAGAGCATAAGCTATTGATGTTCTGTTCAGGAACTTTTCCCCTGTGCCCATGTCCTCAAGGGTCTTCCCCAGTTTCTTTTCTGTTAGTTTCAGTGTGTCAGATTTTATGTGGAGGTCCTTGGTCCACTTTGAGTTGAGCTTAGTACAAGGATATAAGAATGGATCAATTCGCATTCTTCTGCATGCTGACCTCCAATTGAACCAGCACCATTTGTTGAAAAGGCTATCTTTTTTCCAGGATGTTTTCAGCTCCTTTGTCGAAGATCAACTGCATGGTATTGGTACAATGACAGGCAAGTGAACCAATGGAATAGGTTTCCTTTCCTTTTTAATTCTTTTTATTCTTTTCATTTAGATTCTAAACTATATGGTGGCTGCTCCTCCGGATCTGGCTCCACAGTCAGATAACCCACTGGGGAGACAAAAAAGAAGCACAGACCTTTGGGGGAACACATTCAATTGTCTGCACATTCTAATTGTTCTGAAGTTCTCTCTCCTCTACTGTGAATTCAATGTGGGATATTCAAAAGTTAGACTTTATAATTAGGCACCAAGTGGCTCATGAAGACAATAACAAACCACTGCTGATTTCATGATGTGACTGTCTGCAAAGGAAGAGCTGTTGACCCCTCCCCCCCATACTGCTCATTTTTCTTCGATGGCTCTTAGTTTTAACTTAATCAGTGGTTTGATTCATTTGCTTGATTTCAGAGAATGGTTCTAAATCAATGGCAGCACTATTGTCCAAATCATCTCTTGGAATTCTAAGAAACACTAATAAGATTCCAGTGTTTTCGATTGCTCTCCCGGGAAGATGCTGCCGGGTGGAGCCCACACGAGCACGTTCACACTACAGATACACACCGTGATGCAGATTCAGCCCTCACTGCATTCCTTAGAAACAAAGCAAGAAGGTGAAGCCTGAAGATAACTCTCCCAGCAACCAAGATTTCCGACTCGAGGTTTTCCAGGCTGAGTCAGAATAAGAACGGTGTTGGTTGGTACCGGTTCTGAGGCAGGCGGGCTTTTAGGGAAGAATCCGACTTTTAGAATAACTTCCACCTCTGTCCTCAGACTGGCAAAGCTGCACTAAGATTTGGTCAACAGTGTGCATCCAATTAGTGCAAATAAGTAAATAATAAATAAATAAATACCTCTTGTCTATGAGATCATAGAATTGCATTCTAGAAATCGCATGGCTGCATCTCCTGCCTGTCAAATCATTTTTGCTCGTGTGGTACCTCAGTATAGCTGTCTTCTGAACAACCAAAATCCTGAGCTGTAGGATATCCTTCCCTTTAAGCCTACATGTATGCATCTAACATCTCCAGCTGCTAACAACATTCATGAATATGTGTATAGCTCTGTGTGGTGACATGCAACTTTAATCCCAACAATTGGGAGTCAGATACAAGCAGATCTCTGTGGGTTTGAGGCCAGCCTGGTCTACATAGGAAGTTCCAAGTTAGCCTGGGATACATATTTAGAGTGTCAAATGTGTATTATAAATGTGCAGTAAGTTAGCAAATTAACTGTTCTTGTAAATGCATTTAATTCAATTCCCCTTTCCTTTCCTTTTTTTTTTGGGGGGGGGGCGGGGGAGATGTAGTGGGGATTGAGGCTAGACAGGGTTTCTCTGTTTAACAGCCCTGGCTGTCCTGTCCTGAAACTCACTTTGTAGACCAGGTTAACATCGAACTCACCGAAGTCTGTATGCCTCTGTCTGCCTAGTGCTGGGATTAAAGACACGTCCCCTGCCATCTTCTCTTCCACCTCCACCAGGCTTCAATACCTCTCTCTAAGCGATCTGTTTATCTCTTTTTCTGCATCAGATGAAACACCTCTTCTTCCTTTCCTTTTCATGTAGTTATAAAGCCTCAGACCATTCTCTCATAAACTAATAATCTAGAAGCTTCCAGCGTGCAGACTTAAGAAGTTAAATACAGCAGCAGGAGAGACATGGTGCCCCCAGCTTCGTGCATGACACCCTGAGCTACAGCAATGCCTTCACGCTCAGTGTTTCCTGACTAGATCAGACATGACTCTCCCACTTCCTGCATTTAGAGAGGGGAGAAAAAGTCACATTTACAAATATGGCCTCTCTCTGCCAGTACCTGACAAATACAGAGGTGGGTGCTCTCAGACAACCATTGGACTGAGCACAGGTTCCCTGATGGAGGATCTAGAGGAAAGACCCAAGGAGGCAAAGGAGCTTGCAGCCCTATAGGAGGAACAACAATATGAACCAACCAGTACCCCTAGAGCTCCCAGGGACTAAACCACCAACCAAAGAATACACATGGAGTGATCCATGGCTCCAGCTGCATATGTAGCAGAGGATGGCCTTGTTGGACATCAAAGGGAGGAGAGGCCCTTGGTCCTGAGAAGGCTCCATGCCCAAGTATAGGGGACTGCCAGGACAGTGAAGCGGGAGTGGGTAGGTAGGTAGTAGGTAGGTGAGCAGGGGGAGGGGGGGAGGGGGGAAGGGATGGAGTAACCAGGAAAGAGGGTAACATTTTAAACATAAAGAAAATATCTAATATATATATATATATATATATATATATATATATATATATATATATATATATATATATATATATTCAAATGGAAGTTCCCAAGTGTTGAGTGGAGAATAAGACTCACTCTATCCCACAGACATTGTGCAGGCCTTGGGCTGCAATCACAGGCCTGTTCCTTTCTGCTAGATATACTATTTATAACATAAAAACAATAAAACAACCTAATACGGCCTCTGTATTCTGGATGGAGCTGTGGCACTGTAGGGCATTTACATGTATATGAGAGAGTTAACTTTTCAGAATTGTGATAAAATGACTGAGATTATTACCTTATTAAGGAAATGTTTATTTTGGCTCACGGTTTCAAAGGCCATGCTCATTGGTACTGTTGTTTTGGATCTGTGATGGTAAAACAGACTAGAGGAACCCCAGGGCAGTAGGACAGTAATTATGCATTGTTAGATCAAGGTTTATAATGTTAATAAAACTTGTTGCAACTACTATTTTTAATGTGCATCTTCCTTTCACATGACCTTAAGGTTTGGGGACCAGGATGACTTAATTCTCTTCTGACTAACAGCTTATGGTGTTTGTTTTTTACATTGTGAATTGAACTTGTGCTCTCTCTCTCTCTCTCTCTCTCTCTCTCTCTCTCTCTGTCTGTCTCTCTCTCTCTCTCTCTCTCTCTGTGTGTGTGTGTGTGTGTATGTGTGTTTCTCTGCACATGCATGTGCTGTGGTTGCCAGGTGGGGATACCTTGTGGGAATTAGTTCTCTCCTTTAATACCATGGGACACGGGGATTGAATTCAGGTCATCAGTAAGTCCCTGCTGAGCTATTTCACCAGACTTCATGGCTCCCCAACCCCACTCAAAACCATCCACTTCCTTCTAAGAGGTGACATGTGACCATCTAATCTCTCCTTCTTGCCCCAGGAAAGAGAAGCCCTGTGGTGACCTGGCCCTCAGCGCTTTGACACCCTCTCGTCCTGTCACACCTCTGCTTGGGGGAGGGGGGTGATGTCTGAGTGCTCTAACTACACACTGTCTCTTTGTCTGCCTCTGGCTCAGGGCTGGACTGTGACTTTGTAAACCCCAGGACCCTCCTGTCTCTGCTTCTCCAGCTGCTGGTGACCAGAACAGAAGCTCTATTGGTTTGTTTCTGCAGCTGACAGGAAAACGGAGTACATGTCGCTGGCTTTGCTGGTTTCTTCACATTACTCTCTGCCAGGACGCAGATCTTAGGCCTGGATGGCATCAGACACAAGGAGCTCCCCCCACAGTGTGAACAATACACAAGCCCTAACCATATCTAGACCAGTCACACTAATATCTACAATGCCATGGCACTAAACAATTACAAGATTTCAGCATGTTAGGGTTTTTCCTTTAAAAAAAAAAAAGACCCCCCTAGGGTAAACATTAACTGAAAGTGATCACAAAAGAACCAAGGTGGATGTTATATTATAATCTAACTGGCAACATCATCTGTGGAACACAGGTGCTTGGCTTTGGAGCACAGAACTATGGGGTTTTCAAAAAAATGTAGATTTGTCTGCATTTTACTTCCTTCTCTGAATTTTATGAAGGTTATACACACAGATCAAACTGTTTCGAAAATACTCATTTTATGAAGCATAAATCAATTAGAAAGGCAGCCCATACCACCACATAATAAGTAAGAAAGGCAGTCTATACCACCACAGGGTGCTGATGGACCTAATGTCTGAAAAAGCCCAAAGCAATCATAATTGTCAAATGTATTCTCATTGGTTGAATGAATGAATGGTTTTAAATCTTCAGAAGAAGCTCGGGATGGCATGTGCCTATCATCTCATCTCTAGGGAGGTGGAAACAGGAGGAGAAGCAGTTCAGGGTCAGCCTCAGAACTTGTCTCAATAGAACCTCTTAATATTTTCTTTTAAATTAAAATAGATGCATTTAATTTAACTAGAAATATTGGTATTTGTAATGATACAGTTCTTCATCCAGTCGGTTTTTATTTCAAGTCCTGCTAGATTACAGATGATACTGATGAGTTTAAGAGCATCCCTTTTCCGATTCCTCTTCCAACACGTCAATGGGTATCACCTCCCACGCCAAGTCCTTCCTACTACATTAGCCTAGTTAAACTGAGCATTCACAGATATTTCTGGCACAGATCTGTTTAACTGATGAGCTAATTCATTTGTAGTTGTACAAATATTTAACTTCATTTGCAATTATAGTGGAACAGTGAGATACCACTCAACAGAATGCAGAAGTTACACCAGCTTCAGAAAGTTCATCACAATCATACCACCACTGGGCTTAAATGAAGCACCTTTTTGGTTGACATAAGTCTTAGATCAGAATTAGTGGGATCTACCTTAATTTCAAAATTCAAAAAAGTTCCTTCCCAAGAGAATACAACAGTGGCATCTTTCCCTTGAGCTCTGTCATTGAGGGCTCCTGGGCAGAGCTGGGTCTTAGCAGGAAATTCTTATTGTTTATCCTCTTGATTGGGAAATTATGCAAGACTGTCTTGGGAACAAGGGTCTCAGAAGGGCCGTGTCTCCAGGAAACCCAGGTCTATTGAAAGGAGAAGTCTGGTTCCCTCAGCATCCAACAGCAGCAGGAGATGGCAGATCCCAGATCTCACCATAGAAGCCCAGCACTCATCCGGGCAAGAGGAAGCTTGGCCCTTAGGTCTCTGGGCTCTGCTCAGAGGGGCAGGTATCAGGAAGCAGCATGGGCATGGAGGTGAAATTGCCTTCTGGAGATAACATGGTATGTGTCTGTTCAGTGCACATACTTACTATTATTTGGGGCAGGGAGGTTGAATGTTAGATGTAAATGTTACACTGACTCCAGTGTGTATTCCTTATGACCATGGCAGTTGCAAGCCCAGATGCATGCTGTTTATGTGAAAGAACAGATCATCGTGCTGAACTGACCAGAGAATTAAAGCATAATATGTAGGACTGCAAGGACCAGTAACATTCTGATTGAGTTGACTTTATATAAAGGGGAGCTGCACCTAACTGAGCTGAGGTTACACTGTTTGCCCCAGGGCTTCAGAACACTGCACTGCGGAAGGCAGAAGTGTTTCTCTAGCTCAGTGTGAATCAAGTCCATTTGGAAGCTGTCACCTTTCAGAAGACCTGTATTTTGATAGGTGATGAGCAGATTGTATGAGAAGAATGCTGTGAGCTCGGGTGTGTGTGTGTGTGTGTGTGTGTGTGCGTGTGTGTGTGTTGTGGAGGGACTTCAGTGAATGGAACCCAAGCTGACCTTCCAGCAGCCTCAGCATATCTTAGTGCGATGTCACTATGATCTCATTAGCCTGCTCATTAGGAGAACCATTTCTCCTTCACTCTGAATTATTCTTTTAAAGTGTGTTTACTGTTCATTTTAATGAGCCCGGTAGTGACACACTTCCAGAAAGCAAGAGGAAGCTAAGGTAAGAAAGGATCATTTTTTTTTTTAGAGATGACATGGTTGATTCACCAAGAGAATTTGTAGGTATAGACATGACTCAACAGTACTACAGTCACATCCCCTGCTTGAGAACACTGCCATCTGTGTGTGGATTGAAGGTCTGTTGGTTCATACACAGGCAATACCAGGGAGAACTCTCCTGATAACAGATGTGAAGATGTAAAGATAGTAAAAAATGCAGGGCCATGTGAATGTGGTGCTTCCAGTGAGTGACCCAAACATGTAAGGGGAAAACAGAACCAACAGAGCATAAACTGTGTCAGAGTGAAGAACCAATGTAGCCAATTAGCAGTAGAGCCCGTGCCCAGGGGTGACTAAGCTGACTGAAGGCCAAGTCCTCTTCACCCTCTCTGTGTGTTCTGCTGGTGGTTCAAATTTTTAGCTCAGTTACCTTTCGGGGTACTGTGGATTGGACATGAGAACTACAAAAGACAGCATCGCAAAGATATAGGAGAGAGGGGGTAGCAATTTGTTTACAGGGCAAGCAATGTAGGACAGAGAGTAGAGGGGAATTAGGAATATTTGCATCTGGAGTTAGCTGATATAACAACAACAACAAAAAAAAATGCTACCGAGTCAGATATACAATATCACAAATCCTGCCCTGAATAAGAAGGCAGAGGGAGGTGAGGTATCTTCAGTGAGGAAGACAGTGAGCCCTGAGGGAGACATGTGTGCTGCCAAAGGTACTCAGGAGAGTCAGTTTATGTGGAAGCTCAGATGCTAACACTGATGAGACTAGCGTGTGTTCCCAACACAGCAATTGTCCAAACAAAGCCCATGGTCAGCCTCATGTATGAGCCTGAGAGTCAAGAGCCAAGGGGATTTAGAGGCAAGAGGAGGGAGCTCTGGCTTCTATCCCTAGAACCACACCTGAGTAAATAGTTGAAGGTTGAAGGCAGCAGAAGGATTAGAGGCCTGGGAGGCACCCTGACCTAATGCAGACGCTGGTCTGGAGCCTGTGAGGATGGTCAGAAAGAGGGGGAGGTCAGTGAGCAGCAAGGTGGTAGTGGCAGAAGAGGAGGATTGGGAATGAGGGCAGTTTGGGGAAGGTCAAGAGGGGCATGGCAGGGCTCATGAGGAGCAGGGATGACAGAAAAGCCCTGACTGCAGTGGATAAGGGTCCAGCTAGAGAAGGCCACGCCCTCCAGGGAGGCATCTGGGGAAATGAGTTTACATAAGAAGTCTTTGGAAAACATTAGCTTCAAGGCCCTTCTTTGCTGTGTTGCCCTTTTGGAAAGGGGGGACAAACAGTGGCTCTTTGGTCAATAAGAAGAAATACAGCAGAGAGGCGGCCAGCACTGAATCCTTGGAGGACAGAGGGAGGGCTGCCTGACATTTCAGCGTCTCAGAGACTGCTGAGGTGAGCAGGGGAGGAGGGAGAAACAAGGGGCAGGCGCTCTGTAGACCAGGGGCACAGGGTTTCTGGTTGTGAATTTTAAAGACGTATTTTATTGCTAATTATGTGTATATTCTCTCTTCTCTCTCTCTCTCTCTCTCTCTCTCTCTCTCTCTCTCTCTCTCTCTCTCTCTTTCTCTCTCTCTCTCTGTGTGTGTGTGTCTGTGTGTGTGTGTGTGTCTGTGTAGAGGTGCCTGCAGAAGCCAAAAAAAAAACCAAAGCACCCTGGAGCTGAAGTTAAAGGCAATTGTGAGTTGTTTGACTTGATGCTGGGAACTAAAGTCCAGTCTTCTGCATAAGCATTATACACTCTTAGCTGACCAGCCATCTCTTGGGCCCCTCCTCCTTTACAGATTTTAAGATGGCAAATGATTTTTGTTGGTTCCCACCGCTTTAACAGTTTTGCTGGATCCCACTCCATTAGAGGCACAGAGATCAGGTTTGGCAGGTGGGTGTGGACTTTTTGCTGTGTTTGACAAAGAATTAAATAAAAGTGCAAGGCATCTGTCATGTTGGATACAGAAGAAGGGTCAAAGTGGGGAGTGTGTTTCCTAATGGCTAAGAAGGGCCTTTGTGGGAGTGAGAATTAAATTAACTGACCACTAAGCTACACGCACATACACACACATACACACACACACACACACAGACATATACTCATATGTGCTCACACATACGCACAGTCATACATGCATACATACATACATACACTCACTCATGCTCACACATATACACATACATACATACACTCACACATATATACAATCATACATGCTTACCACATGCTCACACATATACATACATGCACATGCTCAGACACATACACATGCACATATACTCATACTCTACATACATACACACATTCACACATGCTCACCATGTGCTCACACATATACATACATACATACACACATGCTCACACATACACACACACATACACGCACATGCTCACATATATACATATGCATACATACTCATATTTACACATACACACACAGGCTCACACACAGTAGACTTTCAGTAAAATGTTATTTAAGGAAGAATGAACAGACTTTCCCGGGACCTCAGAGAGTGCATTCTCTCTCCCTTTTCTTCCACATGGTTTTAATCAAATTTTGTTGTTTCTGAGATTTTTCCCCCCAGTGTTATTGATGTCAAGCACTAATGTGTACATTTAAGGGTAGGAAATTTTATTTTTGATTTGTTGCTATAAAGCAGAGCTCCCACTCTGCCTACCTCACCCATCACCTCAGGCCATTGCAGTGGCGTCCTTCTGTCTGTCCTTCTGTCCTTCTGTGTGCGTGTGCTAGTATGTATGTCTCTTTCCCTTATGTCTTTGGATCTGAGACTTCAGTATTTCACAAACTCCAAAGAAACTGAACTTGATAAATCTCTTTCCAGGATTTAATATCGGCGTTTGGCTTGTTACTTTAAACGTGGTTTGTAAACGTTGGGTGTGGTGGCAGGCACGAGTGATCTTGGCACATGACTGGTTGAGGCAGGCAGACCGTGAATTTCAGTCCAACCTGGATATCTAGTGAGACTCTGTGCCCCCACACTCAAAGCAACAACAACAAACAAAATGCGTTTGTGCAAAGGAAAGCTGGAATTAACACATCTGTCCCTCTGAAAACCTGCACGCAATTTGATTGCCAGTTTGACACTTAGATCACCAAACAGACAAGTCTGTGGGCGTGTCTGGGAGAGAGTTTCTAGATAAGGTCAACTGAGCTGAGAAGACTCCCTGACTGACAGAACTTGGATAAGTGAAAAGGAGAAAGCAGAGCAGTGAGCCCCCTCCACCGCCCCAGACTGTGGAGACAATGGCACCTCCCGCTCCTACAGCCACACCCTCCCCACCAAGATAAACTACACACCAACTGTGAGCCAAAACAAACCCTTCCTCCTAGAAGTTGCATTTTGTCAGACAATTACCCAACACTCTATACAATAGTTTCAAACTACCAGAGGGTTGACCCCTGAAGCCCAAACATCAAACGTTGCAAACGTCTTATGTCTTATGCCTTGTACATACTGTTTTTCAAAATGTGTTCTGCCTTCACAGAAAATGGAGCCCCAAAACCTATCCAAGGTCACTGAGTTTCAGCTCTTAGGATTCCAGAACCTTCTTGAGTGGCAGTCCCTCCTCTTTGCCGTTTTCCTGTGCTTCTATCTCCTCACCATCACAGGCAACATGGTGATCATTGCTGTGGTGAGTGAGGATCCGCGCCTGCGCGCTCCCATGTACACGTTCCTCCAACATCTGTCCTTCCTGGAGATCTGGTACACGTCCACCACGGTGCCCCTGCTGCTGTCCAACCTGGCCTCCTGGGGCCACATGCTGTCCTTCCCCGCCTGCATGGCCCAGCTGTACTTCTTTGTGTTTTTCGGTGCCACCGAGTGTTTCCTCCTTGCTGCGATGGCTTATGACCGGTACCTGGCCATCTGCCATCCGCTGCACTACTCTCTTCTCATGAGCCCTGACACCTGCGCTGCTCTGGTAACAGTCTCCTGGGTGACAGGGGTGGGCACGGGCTTCCTGCCTTCCCTCCTGATTTCTAAGTTGGACTTCTGTGGGCCCAACCGCATCAACCATTTCTTCTGCGACCTCCCTCCGTTGATCCAGCTGTCCTGTTCTAGCGTCTATGTGACAGAAATGGCCATCTTTGTCCTGTCCATCGCTGTGCTATGCATCTGTTTCCTCTTAACCCTAGTGTCCTACATTTTCATAGTGTCCTCCATTCTGAGAATCCCTTCCAATTCCAGCAGGATGAAGACGTTTTCTACGTGTGGTTCTCACCTGGCCGTGGTCACCATCTACTACGGGACCATGATCTCCATGTATGTGCGCCCAAATGCACATCTGTCACCGGAACTCAACAAGGTCATTTCTGTCTTCTACACTGTGGTCACTCCACTGCTGAACCCAGTTATCTACAGCCTGAGGAACAAAGACTTCAAAGAGGCCCTTAGAAAAATTGTGAGAACGAAGTGTGGTGTCTACAGAGCCAGAGTGAAAGGAAGTGTCATCACTAAGTAGGGACTCTGCACACACAGTGCTTCAGGTACTAGGAATTGTTTCTCCCCAGGGAGCTTGGGCACAGAAGTTTCTCTAAATCACAGTTAGACTGGCCTTTTAGACCCAAAGCCTGATGCTATTCAATAGCTGTACAAAGAATGAATGGAAAAAGATAAAACTTTGAAATATAAGAAAGAATAAATGCTTCTGCAGTCCCAAGCATTTCTTCTTTTATAATCTAGAATTTTAAGGTGTTTTAGTTAGGGACTTTCTAGAAAAAGAAAAAGAAAAAGAAAAAGAAAGAAAGAAAGAAAGAAAGAAAGAAAGAAAGAAAGAAAGAAGGAAGGAAGGAAGGAAGGAAGGAAGGAAGGAAGGAAGGAAGGAAGGAAAGAAAGAAAGAAAGAAAGAAAGAAAGAAAGAAAGAAAGAAAGAAAGAAAGAAAGAAAGAAAGAAAGAAAGAAAGAAAGAAAGAAAAAAGACAGGGAGGAAAACAAAAGATCCAGAATCTTTATGTCTTGGGATTTGTCTTAGGCAGGGTTTCTATTCCTGCACAAGCATCATGACCAAGAAGCAAGTTGGGGAGGAAAGGGTTTATTGAGCTTACACTTCCACATTGCAGTTCATCACTAAAGGAAGTCAGGACTGGAACTCAAGCAGGCCAGGAAGCAGGAGCTGATGCAGAGGCCATGGAGGGATATTTCTTACTGACTTGCTTCCCCTGGCTTGCTCAGCCTGCTCTCTTATAGAACCCAAGAGCACCAGCCCAAAGGTGGTACCACCCACAAGGGGCCCTCCCCCTTGATCACTAATTGAGAAAATGTCCCACAGCTGGATCTCATGGAGGCACTTCCCCAACTGAAGCTCCTTTCTCTGTGATAACTCCAGCCTGTGTCAAGTTGACACACAAAACTAGCCAGTACAGGATTCAAGGTTTCACTTACTGTCCTATTTGCTGGCTGCCTATCTTCCTTCTTCCTTCCTTCCTTCCTTCCCTCCTTCCTTCCTTCCTCCTTCCTTCCTTCTTCCTTCCTTCCTTCTTTCTTTGTTTGCTTTTCTTCCTTTCCTTTCTCCTCCTTCCCCTCCTTCTTCCTTTCTTCTTCCTTGTCTCCCTTTTCTTCTTGTTTTGTTTTTTTTGAGACAGGGCTGTCTCTGTAGCCCTGGCTGTCCTGAAGTTCCCTCTGTAGACCAGACTAGCCTGGAACTCAGAGATCCACCTGTGTCTGCCTCCTGAGGAGTGCACCAGCATTGCCCAGCAATTTATTTATTTATATATTTTTAAATTTTAATTAAATTAATTAATTAATCTAGAGAAAGTCTGTATGTAGCCTTGGCTAGCCTGTAACTCAGTAGGTAGACAAGGATTGCCTTGAACTCAAAGAGTTCTATCTGCCCCTGTCTCCTGAGTGCTGGGATTAAAGGTCTAAGCTATTTTCTTATTTCAGATGATATTTAGGTCTGGGCTAGCCTTTTCCACTAATCTATTCATTAGGCCTGCAGATATTTTTGTTACCTTGGCCTGTACCAGGTCAGTCAGCGCTACAGTCTGACAGGGTACAACAGCAAGCCAGGGAAGAAAGACTTTCATTAATGGATGCTCTGGTCTAGAAGGGAAGAGAAGCATAGGGGTGGGGACAAAGCAACTTCTAGAGGTGACCACAGTCAGACAGGCTGGGACTGAGACTTGGAAAAGGAATCGGCCCATGAGCTGAGCACAGCTGATCACAGGGGCTTCAGCCTCCGCTTCTGGCTGAGAAGACTGAGCGGAGCAGCCAGATGGAGGACAGACACTGAGGGCAGAAGGGACATCGAGGCTCCTGGCAAGTGCAGAGGAGAGTTTGGTGAGGAGCAGAGATGGATGATGGTACAGGTTAAAGACCCCACAGAATTTTCAAATTCTGTGTAAATGATCACCAAAGGGTAGTGTATAGACAATTGAATGAGAAACTCTACATTTAAAAAAATCCCAGTGACGTGTAGAAAACAAGACAACGACCACCGCAATCTGCCACAGGAAGTGTGCTGGTGGAGAACGTGAACCAGAGAGCTGAGTGGGGAAACGGTCACAGAGGAGCTTCAGTGTGTGAGGCCTGAAGGGAAGGGAAGCCTGTGCGCATCCACGGTGGGGGTGGCAGGGTGGGAGGGGATTCCTGCTAAAGGCAAAGAGGCTGTCGGCAGGCAAGGCAAGGATGGCCAAGTTTCCATTAAGCATCTCTGAACAGACCCTTTGCAGGTGGTGGCCTCATTATGGGAGGGTGACTGTGGAGAAGGGGAGTGGCTGGGGAGAAACCAAAGCCAGGGTGTAGGTGTGCATACAGCTGTCCGAGAAATGTGCTCTTGAAAGGTGAGGGGGAAACATCTTACTGGAGGGACAGTTGTATTTTTGTAAACCATAAGGTTTTAAGCACCTGGGTGAATTGAAACAGTTGTGAAGATCAATTAGTATATTAAAAATATAAATGATTACTGGAGTACCAACCAGAGCCCAAGATATGGCGGGAAGGAACTATGAGCAAATGTGGATGCAGCAACACACCAGAAGTACATATTTACTAGAGGAATTGGGGGGAAGGGGCACTTATTTCAATACCATTTTGTGGAGATGATGATTTGTCTGGAAAGAGATCAGTAAAAAGTAGTAGTCTGAATTTGAAGAACATGGTGACATCAGGTAAGAGGAAGGGACCAGTAGATGATTACTTAATACTCCTGAGGGTAGAGGGAGCGATGTTGAAAGACAAAATCAGCTGAGTGAAAATGGTTTCCAAGGGCCTGGGGTTGGAGGAGGATATTCTAAAAGCACTAAGCAGCATGGGATATAATCTGCAGCAGTGGTGGAGGGCTCAGGCTTCTGCTAGGCAGAGCAGGAGTGTAGGATCCTGAAGTAAGGCCGCTGAGCACGGAGCCTCATCCCCGGCAGGCTCTGGGCTACTGGAACCTTCCAACAGCGGCTCTCTAAGGAGGCTTCCCACACAAGGAGAATACCAGTGCCCCGATTTACAGAGACGGACTTCAAGTGTCCTGAAATTTAGTACAAACCTTGGTTCCTTTCATCATACAACTGGGTTATCAGGTTAAATTAGGCAATATCATGCTTTAAATCTTTTTAAGATTATTTTATGTGTATGAATATTTGGGCTGTGTATACGTATGTGTGCCACATGGGAGCCTGGTACCCATGGAGGTCAGAAGAGGACATCAGATCCCCTTATAACTGGAGTAGTAGATGGTTGTGAACCGCCATGTAAATACTGGGAACCGAACCTAATCCCTCTGTAAGAACAGCAAGCGTTAAGTACTTAGACATCTCTCCAGCACTCCATTGCCACATTTTAAAAATAATATTTGCTTTCATTCTACATGTATTGTCCTCTTTTGGATGTTGTGTTTTTTTTTGAAACAGTGATTCACTATGCTGTCTTGGCTGGAACAAAACCAGGCCGGTCTTGAACTCACAGAGATCTGCCTTCCTCTGTCTCTGAGTGCTGAAATTACAGGGGTGCCTTGTATTTATTATCTTTTTAAAGGACTGATTTCAGAAATCTGAAAGTTTTTTGGTCAAGGAAATGTTGGGGGAAGCCAGGCAATGGTGGTACAACCTTTACTCCTAGCACTCAGGAGGCAGAGATCAGCCTGGTCTCCCGAAAAGCCAGGGCTTCACAGAAAAATTGTCTCAAGAGAGAAGCATTGGGGGGACTAGTTTAGAACCTTGAACAAAGCCCATTTACTACTATGAAGAACTCATGTGTACCCCAAAATGCATCTGTTGTCTAAACTAAACCATGGAAACCATCGATTGTGTTATAAAATAAACATTTGTTACTATGGGATTGTCCATGAGGTTTGGTTAATACTCTATCTTACCAATTGTTAAATGATGAATGGGGAAATAGGCTTTGAACTGCCAATAAATCAACCTTTCTATTTTTCATGAAAACCACAGAAAACAAACCTGATCAACACCATTTCACTACTTATTGATTTTTATAGACAAGATCATATATTGTATTTCAAAGTCTGGACCTTACCATGCTGGCCTTAAACTTAATCAATTCTGCCCCCCGTCTCCAGGGCACTGGTATTATATATGTGAGTCACTTACACTGACTGTCTAACTATTCTATGAAGATGTCAACCTGAAGGTGGGAATCAGCCTTTTCTATGGTTAAAAGAAAACACCATAAACAGGATTGAAGATCCAGAAATGAACCCACACACCTATGGCCACTTGATCCTCGACAAAGAGGCTGAAAACATCCAATGGAAAAAAGATAGCCTTTTCAACAAATGGTGCTGGTTCAACTGGAGGTCAGCATGCAGAAGAATGTGAATTGATCCATCCTTGTCTCCTCGTACTAAGCTCAAATCCAAATGGATCAAGGACCTCCACATAAAGCCAGACACTCTGAAGCTAATAGAAAAGAAACTGGGGAAGACCCTTGAGGACATTGGTACAGGGAGAAAGTTTCTGAACAGAACACCAATTGTGTATGCTCTAAGAGCAAGAATTGACAAATGGGACCTCATAAAATTACAAAGTTTCTGTAAGGCAAAGGACACCATCAAGAGGACAAATCGGCAACCAACAAATTGGGAAAAGATCTTCACCAATCCTACATCAGATAGAGGGCTAATATCCAATATATATAAAGAACTCAAGAAGTTAGACTCCAGAAATCTGAACAACCCTATTAAAAAATGGGGTACAGAGTTAAACAAAGAATTCTCACCTGAAGAACTTCGGATGGCGGAGAAGCATCTTAAAAAATGCTCAACTTCATTAGTCATTAGAGAAATGCAAATCAAAACAACCCTAAGATTTCATCTTATACCAGTCAGAATGGCTAAGATTAAAAATTCAGGAGACAGCAAGTGTTGGAGAGGGTGTGGAGAAAGAGGAACACTCCTCCACTGCTGGTGGGGTTGCAAATTGGTACAACCACTCTGGAAATCAGTCTGGCGGTTCCTCCGAAAACTGGGCACCTCACTTCCAGAAGATCCTGCTATACCACTCCTGGGCATATACCCAGAAGACTCCCCACCATGTAATAAGGATACATGCTCTACTATGTTCATAGCAGTCCTATTTATAATTGCCAGATGCTGGAAAGAACCCAGGTATCCCTCAACAGAAGAGTGGATGCAAAAAATGTGGTATATCTACACAATGGAGTACTATTCAGCCATTAGAAACAATGAATTCATGAAATTCTTAGGCAAATGGATGGAGCTAGAGAACATCATACTAAGTGAGGTAACCCAGACTCAAAAGGTGAATCATGGTATGCACTCACTAATAAGTGGATATTAACCTAGAAAACTGAAATACCCAAAACATAATCCACACATCAAATGAGGTACAAGAAGAAAGGAGGAGTGGCCCCTGGTTCTGGAAAGACTCAGTGAAACAGTATAACGGGGAAGTGGGAAGGGGTGGGTGGGAGGACAGGGGAAGAGAAGGGGGCTTACGGGACTTTCGGGGAGTGGGGGGGGGGCTAGAAAAGGGGAAATCATTTGAAATGTCAATAAATTATATCGAATAAAAAAAAGAAAACACCATAATAATTTAAATTATGAAGAAAAATCTACAACCTTAAATCTTATCAGAGAAAAACATCTACGAAAGGGGGTTTTAGAAGTCATGCAGAGCCTTTCATTTTCTTGTTTTTTCATGTAAAATCTGTATGCACAATAGACATGTCCATGGTCTATGTCAGCCGGCATTTTTATCCAGATTTCCATATTGCTTAGCTCTTGCTGTGAGAAACGTAGTCTCAGCAAATGAGGGTCAACATGACCTCTCTCCACAGAAGAGCAATTCAGATTTCTCTGCTGTAGATGACTACTTGTAGCTCTGTATTCATTATCAAAACAGCTTGATTTATGTTTTTAATACAGGCTGAACACTCCCCAAATGATCACACCCAAAGTTACGATATTTTGCTTATGTGTGTATATGCGTATGTGCACTTGTGTATGTGTGTACACATGTGTGTTTGCATGTATATAGAGGCGAGAAGGAAATCTCAAGTGTTGTTCCTCAGATTCCGTCTACCTGCTCTCTTCCTTCCTTCAGTCTTCTTCTTCTTCTTAATTTCATTAGTTATGCAAAACTTTGACCCAATGTACTTGGATCATAAGTAACTTCCCTCCTCCAACTCTCTCCAGATTCCCTTACTTCCCCACTCAATATAGTGTCCACCACCCACTCACATCAGTACCAATTTGTACTGTCCAGATACTCTTGGATGCACGGCTTGAGTTATCAATGGTACACTTTTAGAGAACACTGACCCTTCATCTCTCAGCAGCTAACAATAGCTCCTTGGTTAGGGATGGAACTTCATGCCTGCCTCCCTTCTCCATGAGAGATTCTGTCTTGTTTAGGCTCTCACGGGTCTTGTGAATGACATCACAGTCACAGCATTGTGAGTTCATTATGTGTAACTATCCGACTGTGTACTGATATGTGCTTTCCTTGTGGTCATCCGCCACCTGTTGCTATTACATTCTCTCCATCCCCCATCCCCTCTCCTGCAGTGATCTCTGAATAGCTCTCTCACAAGTCCAAACTCACCAATTCAACTGGGCAATCTAGCCAGTAATCGTCAAAGACGCTCCTGTCTGCCTTTCCAGTGCTGAGATTTCTGTCTCACCGCCAGCTTTTGAATGTGGATTCTGGGGAATCAAACTCAGATTCCTCATGCTTGTGAGTCAAGTACTTTTTTTAACTGACCATCGCTTTCCATCTCTTAATGAAGAAAAGATGCTGAACTTTGCAATTTTAGGCAAAGAGATAAATAGCAATTTTCCTGAGTGCAAAACCTCCCAGACTGTCTTTGTAAGCTTTTGCAGTCTTTTAGACTGCCCGTGTCATGCAAAGTTCTTTATAGATTGTGCAATATATTAAGGACAAATCCGAGAGGCTTGAGAAATGGCTTAGCAGTTAAGAGCACTTGTTGCTCTCCCAGAGGACTATGGTTAGGTTCCCAGCACCCGTACGGTGGCTCACAAACCTCCTGTATCTCCGGTTCTGAAGAATCTGATGCCGCCTTCTGGCCTCTGCGGGTACAGGGGCAGGTGTGGTGCACAGACATACATACAGGCAAAACATTCAGCACACACTTAAAAAACAAAGCAAACAAAGCCAAAGAAGGAAGAGTGAAAGCCTCAACTCAGATCAGTGACCGTGCTTAAGGATACAGTAACGCAAGGCCCCCACATGGTCATTACTGACATGGAAACACATTCAGTTCTCTTGCTCCTCCTCATGAAGATGCACAATTCTTGTGCAGCAGAGCCTGGATTGCAGAGTGAGTTCCAGGTCAGCCAAGGCTACCTGGTGGGACCCTGTGTCAAAATAAATGTTTTTAATACTTCCTTTCCCCCATAGAGCTCTTTTGTTTTCATATCAAAATCTCACTGCCTCGAAATGAACGTTTGCAGTCCATATAACTGTGGTCTTGCAGTCATCTCTCTGCCTTGCTTGATCTTCTGGCCTCACAGGTATGAGGAAAAAAACAAAAACAAAACCCTCTACAGTCATTTCTGTTGAAATCTTTGGGAAGCAGCCTGGTTTTGATTAAAATTTCCCCTTAATCTTGCAAATATCAACTCACGTTCGCTCTTACATGGAAGTCTAGCCACACATCAAGAATACATTTTGTCCTTACCACTGACAACATGCAGATACAGAAAGTGTAGCCCTTTAATAGCAACTGTTACTGGAACCATCTAAAAATATACTTGTGGCCAAGGCACTGGAATTATAGAAGAGATGGAGGGGAGCCAGTGTCTGAGATGTCTTCAGGAGGAACATTCTGTTCAAGAAGGAATTACGTGGTCCTCTCAGAAATCTCAGTGAGATCACGACAGGGAAAGACGCTCCATAATTGTTGGCCCCATATTCTTATATATAAATGAAGCCCTTTTATAAAGACTTAAATACAGTTTGGATGGATGGGATGATCTAGCTGATCAAATAATAAATTAGGGATCTACTAAACATTTTCCTTCTCTCTTAGAAAGAAGATAGGCTATGATGCTGTGCGTATGTGTTTGCATGTGTGTATGCATGTGTGCATACACACACACAAACACACACACAGAGTGGTCTGCCTCTGGTGACCCTTTGTGCTTCTCAAGGTGTAATATGAGTGCCCTGGAGAGGCTCTGCCAGGCAGCGGGCAGAATGGACAACCAGAAGGATGAATTATGTGCTTGTTAGATTTTCTTTCTTCTTTTCTTTTTATTTCTTATTTTATTAGATATTTGCTTTATTTACATTTCAAATGATAGTCTCTTTCCTTGTTACCCCCCCAAAACCCCCTACCTCCTTCTTCCTCCCCCTCCCCCTGCTTACCCACCCCCTCCCAATTTTCCTGACCTGGCATTCCCCTACACTGGGGCATCAAGCCTTCACAGGACCAATGGCCTTTCCTCTCATTGATATCTAAAAACACCATCCTCTGCTAAATATGTAGCTGGAGCCGTGGGTTTCTCCACATGTACTCTTTGGTTGGTGGTTTAGTCCCTGGGAGCTCTGGGGATACTGGTTTGTACATATTATTGTTCCTCCTATGGGGCTTCAAACCTCTTCAGCTTCTTGGGTCCTTTCTCTAGCTGCTCTGTTGGGGACCCTATGCTCAGTCTATTGGTTGACTGTGAGCCATGGGTATTTTGATTCACCTTCTAAGAAGAATCAAAGTATCCACATTTCGGTCTTCCTTCTTCTTGAGCTTCATGTGGTCTGTGAGTTGTATCTTAGGTATTCTGAGCTTTTTGGCTAATGTCTACTTATCAGCAAGTGCATACCCTGTGTGTTCTTCTGTGATTGGGTTACCTCACTAATGATATTTTCTAGTTCCATCCATTTGTTTAAGAATTTCATGAATTCGTTTTTTTTTTTTTTTTTGATGCATTCCATTGTGTAAATGTACCACATTTTTCTGTATCCATTCCTCTATTGAGGGACATCTTGGTTCTTTTCAGCTTCTGGCTATTATAAATAAGGCTGCTATGGACATAGTGGAGTATGTGTCCTTATTACCTGTTGGAGCATCTTCTGGGCATATGTCCAGCTGTATATACATATACATATATGTATAGCTGGGTCCAATTTTTCTGAGGAACCACCAAACGATTTCCAGAGTGGTTGTACCAGCTTGCAATCTCACCAGCAATGGAGGAGTGTTCCTCTTTCTCCACATCCTCTCCAGCATCTGCTGTCCCCTGAGTTTTTGATCTTAGCCATTCTGACTGGTATGAGGTGGAATCTCAGGGTTGTTTTGATTTGCATTTCTGTGATGATTAAGGATGTTGAACATTTCTTTAAGTGCTTCTCAGCCATTCTGTATTTCTCAGTTGAGAATTGTTTAGCTCTGTACTCCATTTTTTAATAGGGTTATCTGGTTCTCTGGAGCCTGTGTTGTAAACTTCTTGAGTTCTTTGTATATATTGAATATTAGCCCTCTATTGGATGTAGGATTGGTAAAGATCTTTTCCAAATCTGTTGGTTGCCATTTTGTCCTATTGACAGTGTCTTTTGCCTTACAGAAGCTTTGCAATTTTATGAGGTCCCATTTGTCAATTCTTGATCTTAGAGTAAAAGCTGTTTTGGTGTTTTGTTCAGGAAAATTTCCCCTGTGCCCATGTGCTCCAGGTTCTTCCTCACTTTCTCTTCTATTAAATTCAGTGTATCTTGTTTTATGTGGAGGTCCTTAATCCATTTGTGCAAAAACCATAATAGATATCCTAAAAACTGACACCACTGTACTGAAGGAGTAGATGTCTTCATAGCTTTAGAAACAAAGCGAGTTCGTATCTCTTATTCACATGCATGACTGACATAAATTGTTAATCAAAATGCCAAGCTGTCCATCTGTAAGTGGCCAAAGGGTTTGAGTCAATTTTAATTCTTTTAATTCATTTGACAAGGTTGCTTAAGTCATTCATCACACAAGCACATTCTGTACTTTGAGTATCTGCCTCTCCCCCCACCTCCTACCCTGTCACTACCCCACCACTCCTATTACTACCCTTTATTTCTCACAGGTTTCAATTTTACTTTCCTGTCATTTTATGTGCCTATAAAGATTAGAACCAATAAATGAGAGAAAAAGTGAAACCTGTCTGATAATGCCTTGATTGACTATGTACAGTGATCTCTACTTGTGTGTGTTTTCCTCAAACCTCATTGGTCTTTATGACTCTAAATATTGTATGTATATGGGTGGCATTTTCTTTATCCTTGAACTCAAGGCTTTACAGAGAATCTACTGGTGAGCTAGCAAAACCAACACTTTCCAGAGTATAACTGCACCCTGCCTGACTTGCCTTTTGGTTTCTGAGAGCAAAGGGTGGTTTAGTGGGAGTCTGTAGATAAATGTGCCTGGTCTGTGCCAGTGCTGATTTGAAGGGTGAGAAAGACAGAGTGACAGGTGATTCCTACAGCTGGCCTTTACCCCAGGACTACCACTTGGCCTGGTCTCCTGTGCCCAGCTGGCTAGCTCTGTATCTGCCCCATGCTCTCCTTCCACAGTACACCCACTTACCTCATGCCAGGTACAGAAGCCACCTCCCTCACTTGTGATGGCAAAGGACACCCTCCCTACCTTTTTGCTTAGCTCTGGTGGCTCAGAGATGCTTATGAACACTTCTTATGTGACTGCCCTCTCTCTGCCTGGCTCAGGGACTTCCCAAGGGTGTTGAGCATGATTTTCTTCTTGAGAAGGATATGCTGTGTCTTCTGGGCTTTGTAGTGGTCTACTGGCTCCTCCTCCAGAGAGGTTTTAGTTCAGAGGTCCCATGTCCCAGCCTTCTCTGTACTTTCTAGCAGCCTTGCTGCCTGGAACATTCCAGGCTCTCCCTCTGGCCTCCATGGACTTATATCAGCTGGTGCAGTAAGATCCTCCTTAATTGGGAGTTTAGTCAATGATGAGCAGTGACAAGGACTCCTGGGTTCCCTCTCCTGTCCCTGGATAACTGTTGGCCCTGGGTGAATGACGACCCTTTCTCATGCTTCCTGGTAAGCCTGTTCAGCAGGAGATTCAAGTCCCTGCCTCTGTCTTCTCAGTTCTGTTCTTTGAAATGAAGGTGTGTCCCCTTCATTGTTGCCTAACAGGGAAGGCACACAGTAGATGCTAAATAAATAATCTTAATGCGGGCAGCCAACACTCTGAGGGCCTCAGGCAGCCAGGCATCATCTGCTGTGTCTCCTATAACTGTGTAAGCCTTATAAACACCCATAAGAGGCTCTCGGCTCTTGAGGAAACTGAGGCACAGAGAACCTGAGTCACTGTGTGAAGGTCACACAAAAGGACTAGGACCCAGGTTGTCTGAGTCAAAAGATTCTCATGCTGGGAAGCCAAGCGTTTTCTGAAGCCTTAAGACTGTGCATTCAGGGAGTTGTCAGCCAGACTCTATCACTCAAGCTGTCTTCCCTCAGCCAAGAGCACACACAGAGCTCCTAAGAACAAACCTCTAGGCCTCCAAGGTATCCCTGATGATTCCAGGAAGGGCAATGCCAAACTAACATGGAGAGGCCAACTCACGTGCTTCAGTCTTCTTCTTGTCTTGTCATGTAAGTCCCCAGTCAGCTTGGACCTCCATGCTGAAAACCTAACAGGGCCTGTTGCTTCACACTGTCCAGTCATCTCTGCTTTCCAAAATGCCTCTCCTGAGCCTGTTTTCTCCAAAGGAGGGGGGCACTATCATGAAAGGAAAGAGTGAGAGGTGAAGCAAGGAAGAAGAGTACAGAGCTCTATTCTATTATTCCTAATTTCTGATATGACTTTAGCCATTTTATGCCAGGCATCCATCTTGGTACCCACCAGCTGTTTGTCTTGACTCTAATCCCTAGAAGATAAGTTCCCAGTAACCCTGACTCGGTGACCCCTACCCCAAAACTTACCAAATAGACACCATGACTGTCTATTTGTTATGATAATATGACTACTTTTTTTTTTTTGCTTCTGTACCTTTCTTACAGATACCCAGAGTGTTTTTAAACCGTCTTAATCTCTTAACTTGGCAGAACAGAACAGTTTCTACTTGCTTGCATAGATACTGAAGATCTTCCTGTGGTTTTCCCCTTCAAAAGTCCTTCCTCATACCCCTCCTTCGTGGCAATCTCAAAGTTATCTCAGAGATTGCTGTCCTGCTAGCAATTAATAAACCTTTAATTATAATTGGATTGAGTCTACGTGTTTTTCCCAGGGGTCACAAACTCCATAACACTTTATCTTACTTGATGACAGCATGGCTTCCCATACATAGGGTAACATCATGCTTAGCACCATGGGGCACTGACGGATAAGTTCCCAAGGTCAGGGGAACATTCTAGAGCCCCTCGCTTTCCTGGCTGTCCTTTCATGTATTGCACAGTCAGGCATGAAGGTGATCAGGCAGGACCCAGGAGTATTTTTTATAAGAAAGTTTGCCTACTGTGGCCAGCACCTCACCAAGATACCAGATACAAAAACACCATCAAGAAGAAAGGGAAGTAAGGAAATCACATGACTACAGAGCCCTCAGCAATGGACTCCATCCAGCATGGCAGTACACAGTGACCATCTGGACAACATGGGTGGAGATGTTTATACCAATGTGAACTTGCCATTACTAACTCCTTTACCTGTCTGCACTTGGTGTTGTCAGAAGCCCCACCCTTATGTTGAGTTTGTTCTTCCTTCTCTAGAAATGTCCTCTAAGGGATAGAAGCTGGATTCCTACTGAATCCAAAGGATGGAGTCAGGTCAGGGTGGAGATGGGGGATTCTACTGTCTTTTGCTGCTCTCTCTGTCTGGGATGGGTCACCAACACTCTGCTTTCCCCCAGGGTACTAGGAACAGGTGGCTTCTAGATATGGGACAGACTCTAGACACACTCATAGAAAGAACATCTGCAATGCACTTCAGTCTTCAACAGACTTTGCTTCTGTGTCCTGAGTTCCTCTCTTCCTGCTCAATTGGCTATAGACTCATGGCCTATGAACCAGATTACTCTAGCCAAAGAGGACCACTGGAACGGAGAAGCCCACTCCAGCAAGTCATTCCTCAGGGCTGGCATTGGCCAGAGCGCTCTCTGCAATTTAAAGCTCCCAGGTTACATGAGGATACCATAACAGGTCTTAATAAAAGGATTATCATTTCATCAAAGCTGGGTCTCTGCAGCGACTGCCCTGTGGAGTTGCTGTTTGTCTAGTGGGCACCCTGCAGCTGACCCATAGAATAGGTCTCAGGGATCTATCAGGAAGCAAATATTCTACATGAAGCACTACTTGATCTTTTAGAGGAGAGAACTTTCAGGAAGGCAGTCAGCAGTAGAACTGTGAGTCCTGGTGAGCTCAGGGCCCACTGTTATCCACACACTGACCTAAGAGCTAAGTCAGGTCTTCTCCCACTTTGCAGATAAGAGAGTGGGGATACAGAGTTTTGAGTGACATTAAATGAGACATTATTTGGTGCAGTTGGAGACAGTGAGACTCCATCCAAGGGAGGTGAGGTGGCATCAAGTGCTTTGCTGTAGCTGAAAAAGATTCAGCATGTTCTAAATCCAACATGAACAAGTAGTAATTTAGAGCAGGAAGGTGGGGGTCAAAGGATGGGAAGTGCAGTGCTAAAGGGGAGTTCTAGGTTGCCAGCTCAGTAGGGCCATTGCTAAACCAGACTGGGTGATGAAACTTGTTTCTGTTTAGATGACTTCATCTGAGTTTATTTTCTGTTCCAATTAAATAATTACAAGGTGGATGTATTGGCTGGTTTTGTGTGTCAACTCGAGACAAGCTGGAGTCCTCACAGAGAGAGGAGCTTCAGTTGAGAAAAAGCCTCCATGACATCCAACTGTAAGACATTTTCTCAATTAGTGATCAAGGGAGGAGGACCCATTGTGGGTGGAGCCGTCCCTGGGCTTGTAGTCCTGGGTTCTATAAGAAAGCAAGCTGAGCAAGTCAGGGGAAGCAAGACAGTAAGTAACATCCCTCCATGGTCTCTGCATCAGCTCCTGCTCCCTGAACTGCTTGAATTTCTGTCCTGACTTCCTTTGGTGATGAACAGCAATGTGGGACATATAAGTTGAATAAATCCTTTCCCCACTTTGCTTCTTGGTCAAGGTGGGTTTTTTTTTCCAGGAATAGAAACCCTAACGAAGACAAATTGGTGCCAGTGGGATATTTCTGTGTCCATGTTTTGGGGAGGATTGTGGAAGGACATTGGAACTTTGGGCTAGAAGAGCCATTGAGTGTTATGAGCTCTGTGGGATGTTCTGTAGGAGCTTGGAAGATAATGTTGAGAAAAATGCAACTATGGAGGCTTAGCTTATGAAATTTCAGAGGGAAGATTAAAGACTTATCAGGATCATTGCTGTCTTGATTGTGAAAATTCTGTAGTTTTGGTTAGCTGGAGCTGAAGAATCAGCTGTGATTAACAAGATACCAGAACTGCTAAAGCAAAACCTTTGCATTACTGGGATTATTGATGTTGGTTAGCTGGAATTAAGACTTTAGTGGTGATTAAGAAGAGACTAGCATGAAAGGATGCTGAATTTTGTCAAATGCTTTTACAGCATCCAATGAAATGACCATGTGGTTTTTTTCTTTGAGTTTGTTTATGTAGTGGATTGCATTGATGGATTTCCGTATATTGAACCAACCCTGCATTCCCGGGATAAAGCCTACTTGATCGTGGTGGATGATCATTTTGATGTGTTCTTGGATTCGGTTAGCAAGAATTTTATTGAGTATTTTTGCATCGATGTTCATAAGGGAAATTGGTCTGAAGTTCTCTTTCTTTGTTGGATCTTTGTGTGGTTTCGGTATCAGAGTAATTGTGGCTTCATAGAAGGAATTGGGTAGTGTTCCTTCTGTTTCTATTTTGTGGAATAATTTGAAGAGTATTGGTGTTAAGTCTTCTTTGAAGGTCTGATAGAATTCTGCACTGAAACCATCTGGTCCTGTGCTTTTTTTGGTTGGAAGACTTTCTATGACTCCTTCTATTTCTTTAGGCATTATGGGACTGTTTAGATGGTCTATTTGGTCCTGATTTAATTTTGGTATTTGGTGTCTGTCAAGGAAATTGTCCATTTCCTCCAGATTCTCCAGTTGTATTGAGTATAGGCTCTTGTAGGATCTGATGATTTTTTGGATTTCCTCAGTTTCCGTTGTTATATCTCCCTTTTCATTTCTAAGTTTGTTAATTTTGATACTTTCTCTGTGCCCTTTGGTCAGTCTGGCTACAGGTTTATCTATCTTGTTGATTTTCTCAAAGAACCAGCTCCTGGTTCTTTGTATGGTTTTCTTTGTTTCTACTTGATTGATTTCAGCCCTGAGTTTGATGATTTCCTGCCTTCTACTCCTCCTGGGTGAAATAGTCTACACAATGGAGTACTATTCAGCCATTAGAAACAATGAATTCATGAAATTCTTAGGCAAATGGATGGAGCTAGAGAACATCATACTAAATGAGGTAACCCAGACTCAAAAGGTGAATCATGGTATGCACTCACTAATAAGTGAATATTAACCTAGAAAACTGGAATACCCAAAACATAATCTACACATCAAATGAGGTACAAGAAGAAAGGAAGAGTGGCCCCTTGTTCTGGAAAGACTCAGTGAAACAGTATTCAGCAAAACCAGAACGGGGAAGTGGGAAGGGGTGGGTGGGAGGTCAGGGAGAGAGAAGGGGGTTTACGGGACTTTCGGGGAGTGGGGGGGCTAGAAAAGGGGAAATCATTTGAAATGTAAATAAAAAATATATCGAATAAAAAAAAAAGGGTTATGGGACCTCATAAAATTACAAAGTTTCTGTAAGGCAAAGGACACCATCAAGAGGACAAATCGGCAACCAACAAATTGGGAAAAGATCTTCACCAATCCTACATCAGATAGAGGGCTAATATCCAATATATATAAAGAACTCAAGAAGTTAGACTCCAGAAAACCGAACAACCCTATTAAAAATGGGGTACAGAGTTAAACAAAGAATTCACACCTGAAGAACTTCGGATGGCGGAGAAGCATCTTAAAAAATGCTCAACTTCATTAGTCATTAGGGAAATGCAAATCAAAACAACCCTGAGATTTCATCTTACACCAGTCAGAATGGCTAAGATTAAAAATTCAGGAGACAGCAGGTGTTGGAGAGGGTGTGGAGAAAGAGGAACACTCCTCCACTGCTGGTGGGGCTGCAAATTGGTACAACCACTCTGGAAATCAGTCTGGCGGTTCCTCCGAAAACTGGGCACCTCACTTCCAGAAGATCCTGCTATACCACTCCTGGGCATATACCCAGAGGATTCCCCACCATGTAATAAGGATACATGCTCTACTATGTTCATAGCAGCCCTATTTATAATTGCCAGATGCTGGAAAGAACCCAGGTATCCCTCAACAGAAGAGTGGATACAAAAAATGTGGTATATCTACACAATGGAGTACTATTCAGCCATTAGAAACAATGAATTCATGAAATTCTTAGGCAAATGGATGGAGCTAGAGAACATCATACTAAGTGAGGTAACCCAGACTCAAAAGGTGAATCATGGTATGCATTCACTAATAAGTGGTTATTAACCTAGAAAACTGGAATACCCAAAACATAATCCACACATCAAATGAGGTACAAGGAGAAAGGAGGACTGGCCCCTGGTTCTGGAGAGACTCAGTGAAACAGTATTCGGCAAAACCAGAACAGGGAAGTGGGAAGGGGTGGGTGGGATGACAGGGAAAGAGAAGGGGACTTAAGGGACTTTCGGGGAGTGGGGGCTAGAAAAGGGGAAATCATTTGAAATGTAAATAAATTATATAAAAAAAAAAAGAAGAAGAAGAGACTAGCATCACTGAGGTGAAATCTTCTGGGAAGTGTTTTCTGAGAGCACAAAGAAACTGTGTTCCAGAGATAGCTAAGGTTGTACCTCATGCTGTGCCTGGACTTGGTAATGTATAAGAGTCACCCAGGTGGTACTGGTTTTGAAGGCATGAAGGGGTCATGAAGAGCAGCTGAGGCTAAGCAGTGTGATAGGCCATGGAAGGCTATTTGCAGAAGGTGCAGCCTCAGTTGCAACTGATGGCCTGGGACTGAAGGGGCCATACAAAGAATTTGAGACTTGGCACCATGAAGAGAACCTATGAGAGGCTATTGGTGAAGACAAGTGGCAGTGAAAGACATCAGTGTTTTGGAGATGCCAGTACCATGCCATGACCAACAAGAACAGCAGCAGCAGTGGAGTACAGGCAGCTGGAGCCTAGAAGACATGGTGTGTGCTACAAATGGCAGGGCTAGAGAAGTGACCCAAGCCCCTGGAGTAGCCCAGAAGATCGTGAGTGGATCCCAGACATTGGACAATAGGAGTTTGATTTTGCTTTTGATTGTGACTGTGCCTTGATATTTTTCCCTCTTGAAGGAAGAAACTATTTTAGTGGAGCCCACAGTTAAGAGACTTAATTGTAAAAAGACTTTGGATTTTTAAAGAGATTGGATATTTTTAAAGGATTGAAATTTTAATATGTAAGAATTTACAAAGACTGTGGTACTCTTAACGTTATTTAGATCCTGGGGATGAATAAAAACCTAAGGGTTGAGGCTTAATAGTGATGCATTTGTGTGTCAAGTTGACAAGGGGTCAATTGTACTGGCTGGCTTTGTGTGTCAACTTGACACAAACTGGAGTTATCACAGAGAAAGGAACTTCAGTTGAGGAAATGTCTCCATGAGATCCAGCTGTAAGGCATTTTCTTAATTAGTGATCAAGGGGAGAGGGCCCATTGTGGGTGGTGCCATCCTGGGCTGGTAGTCTTGGGTTCTATAAGAAAGCAAGCTGAGCAAGCCAGAGGAAGCAAGCCAGTAAGGAACATCCCTCCATGGTCTCTGCATCAGCTCCTGCTTCCTGAGCTGCTTAAGTTTCTGTCCTGACTTCTTTTGGTGATGAACAGCAATGTGGGAAGTGTAAGCTGAATAAACCCTCTCCTCTCCAATTTGCTTCTTGATCATTATATTTTTTTTGCAAGAATAGAAACCCCGACTAAGACAGTAGGGAAAATCTCAGATAATTAGGCAGCAACAGGTGTCAAGCATTATTAAAAGTGAAGACATTCACATAGCAAGGCACATGGAGAGAAAGATGCCCTGGAGAGCAGAGAGGGGAGTCCACACACCCGCACGTGGAGGGCTAGGGATTTTAAGTGTTTTGAGTGGCCTGGTCCTTCCCCTCATTTTGGGTTGATTGGCTTGAACCAAGAAAGAAGAGCTGGAAGGCCCTCCAACCCCCATGTGAGAGAAAACCCTGATAGGCTTTTGTCTCGGGACAGGAGGGTGAAGGAAAATCCCGTTTGCCATCTGTCTTGGTCTTTCTCTCTTTGTGACTGTCTGTCATGGTCTGGCTGACTCCTGATCATTCAAAACCTCACCATGGATGTTGTGGGGAGCAAAAAGCCAATTGACCATGAAGAGCTGTGGGGTCTGTTAAAGTGACAGAACTGGACTGTTGATGAGGTTACTGGCTTGTTTCATTTCTGTTGCTGTAACAAGTACCCTGACAGAAACCAGCAGAGAAGACATGGCTTTTTGTTTTGTTTCCCTTCCTTATAACTCCAGGTGATGGTCCATCTGTGCGAGGAAGCCACAATGGAAACTCAAACAGCTAGTCCTACCACATCTACAGGCATAGAAAAGAGAAAATGAACTCACCCTTGCTTGCCTCTCTTCGGCTGGATTCCCCAATGTTTAGACTGTTCAGGACCCCATGGCAAGGAAATGGTGCCTCCCTCATGGGCTGGGCCTTTCTATATCAATTAATAATCAAGATTGATTCCCCTCACAGACAGGCCCACAGTCCAATCTGACATTGATAATTCCTCATTAAAGCTCACTTCCCAGGCGATTCTAGGTTGTGTGGTATTGATATTTAAAGCTAAGCAGCATAACTAGGCTACATACTAACAAATGTGTGACTGAGAGATTCTCACTGGCAAGGGAGCTTTGGGGAGCTGGAGTCATATGATCAAGGAGAGCGCAGTAGCCTGGAAAACAGGCAGCTTGGGTCCCTCTCAGAACTGCTCCCAGGAAGCAGACCACAGGAGGACATTTACTTTCTTCTGAGAAGTGTCTTTATCTGGGAGATCAAGCAGACTGTCATTTATGGTCCCAAGAATGAACACAGAACTGAGCTCTTGATGGAGTAGGTGGGACCTATCTGAAGCTAAATGTGTATTCATATACATCAGAGAGAGTGAGGCTTCTAGGTTTTTTCCATGCCTCATCTCTACTCTTCTTTATGGTTCTGAGGGGAAAGGTATTCTGGCAGTCAGAAGCCAAAGAATACCACAAAATCACACTGCACACAAGAGATTTGTTAGGAAAGGCACAAGAGTATGGCTACCTCTGTTCTGGCAAGAAGCAGGAAGGAACTGAGCAGAAGGCAGAGTTTATATAGGGTTTACATGGTGGGGTGAGGGTGGGGGTGGGTGCGGGAGGGTGGGGAGTATGGGGGTGACAGAGCTTTCCAGGGTGGCCTGGGATTTGGTATGAGTCTGTGACCTGATCCTAGGGCAAGCTCAGGTATTGGAGGTATTTTTTTCCTTGGCCCTGGTCTTGGGGCAAGTCAGGGTTAGGGTGTTACTTCCTTGGCCCTTTGATCCTTAGTGCCCATCCAACTTCTGTTGTTTTATGTCCAAATTCTGCCAGATGTATGCAATCTCTCTGAGACCTTGCTCTGACAGAAGGAAGCTGACAGAGTTTCTGTGGTGCTTGGTAGATGGGAGCCATGCTCCACTCCCCATGAATGAATGATGGTGGCCTTAGCTTGCTGCCATTGTGCTCAGCACTGTCAGGCCAGTGCATCAATGAGACGTGGCCATTAGCCTGCAAGACATAGCCATGAGCCTGCAAGACGTGGCCATTAGCCTGCAAGTCTGGCCTCTTGGCTCAGAACCGACTTGTAGTCACCATCCTTATCTCCATTCTCTGCTAATTGGGAGCTCACAGTCCAGTACTGGTTACACAACTTGAAGTTCATTAAACCAAATCACTAGGGAACCATAAAATACAGTCTGAAGCTATGACTTTGACCCTGGGAGAAGATGCAAGGCCAGGTGTGTGATAGGATGGGAGTGGTGGTGGGGCACATTATGAAATGCCACAAGATGCCAAATTACTCCTTTGAAAGGCAAGACTCAAACTGACTTTTTGAAAAGGCCTTCGTTGTGTTTCAGGGAGAGTGTACAGCATGCCTTGGCTGCTGTCTCATCTTGAGCAATGGAACAGGAACTGAGATAGGCTTCATCATTAGGGACCCATGATATCTTCACGCAGCATCTCCTGCCAGTGTGGCAGGTCTACTCCTAGCTCTTGTTTCTATGTCCCATAAAATGTTTCCTCAACTTACTTTGAACACTGAAGTTCCAGCTAAGTCTCTGCTGGGCTCTGTAACTATAGATGTCCTTTCTCAGTCCTTCGCCTCTGTGACTGTTGGGTGTTCCTCCTAATTTCTTCCATACCCCAGCCTCTGAGGAACATGTACAAGCCTGTTCCTCTCCTGTAACCCACGCCTTCTTCAAAACTCTGCATATTGACTTCCCAGAGAGGGGGAACTTGGCACTTGAATTTTAAGAGTATGTGTCTAAAATCTGGATGACTAGAGGAAGTGTGAGTCCTTCTAGCTTAGCCTTTCTCTCCATTGTAAATAAGACAGCTGGTGAGCTATGGCCTAACAAGATGCTGCACTAAAAATAAATGGTGTGTGTGTGGGGGGGCACCCAGACCCTTCTAAGCAGAGAAGTAAACAGGCTCTAGGGAGAAAGGAAAGGATAAGAGAGAATCTGGGGATCTTCCCCAAGCAACAATGAAGGATGGTAGCTACACACTGTAGGCCAATTCCTATACTTTTTAACTTCCAAGTACTCTAAACTTTTCTGTAGCTCACTTCAAGCACAGTAGCATTACAAACTCATTTCCCTTCTTTCCCTACCGACCAGAAGCTCAAGAACTGTTCTCACAGTATCTCTCTCTAGAAGATCAGGAAGTGTAGTGCACTTGACTTCATGCCAAGATACTATTTACAGTATCTTAATTGCCAGGCAATGGTTCTCTGGACTATAAAAGTGACCGGGAGGCAGAGGAAGTTCTGCTTTCATCCTTTATCTAGGTAAGACCGCTTCCTCTCCAGCTCAAGACCATCCTTTCAGAAAAGCAGGAATCCTTCTTGGTGAGCATTTCCAGAGTGGGCCATGATACCTGGTGATGGATGTCATCCATTGGGGGGAAGGTGCCTTAGAACTAGTGAAGCCATGTCATTAGCTAAGGGTCTGATTGCTCTTGAGCACCATGGCCCAGAACTCTGTAGCACACAGAGAGCCTCCACGTGTTCTCCTGAGGAGTCATTTCTTGACTCAACTATGTCAACTCTGGAAGGAGATCTAGTGCCTTCCAGACCCATGAAATAATTCCTCCTAAGTCCTTTCTCAGAACCCATCCCCATCCCCAACCCCTATCCTTGATAAAGGATATGGTGTCTTTGCCAGTTTTGCATCCTTCCAAATGGCCACATCTAGCATAAAACCAGTGTTTGATAAATTTGGGCTTTCAGAAGGATGAGTGAAAGGGTGAATGAACGAATGAACACATGGACAAACAACATAGTCTAGTATGTGGATTGCTGGATTACAGGTCTGAGTCCCACTGCCCTGATCCCATTGTCCTTACTTGCATCTCAGGCAGTGTTCACAAGTGTTACCATGGGCTGGTCCTCCGTTCTGAAGAGTCTCCTCACAGTTTTTGTCTTTAGCACCTTAGCTGTCATCTCTGTAGGTAAGAGTAAACAAAGCATTGCCTTTTCCTAAAACTGCAAAGGGGAGGTAAGCAGTCAAGTGCCTGGGGGAGGTAGCCAACAACAAGAGACTCCAGTAGTCTGTTTAGCCACCCCCCCATGGCTTCTCGACTCCTAAGCAACATCAACTACAAGGCTTTGGGATTACCTTTTAAATGATGTGCATTTCCTCCTTACAGAGAGTTACAACTGTACAAAAGTTGGATGTACCAATGGAAATTGTGTTGAGAATACGGGGTTTTGTCTAACCTCTTTTAGCTGCTTCAGCCAAATACAGAAATTGGAAACAGCATGTAAGCCAACCCTCACTACCTTGAGCATCCTCCAATTTATCCTTGCCTCCTTTCCAGCATGAGAGTAGGAGCTGGGTGGAGATGGAGTATGTGCTTGTTGTAGGCCCTAGATTCTACATGATGAGGACCATTTGGGAGTGACTCCATTCTTTTACAGGGTCAGGGATTAAAGTCTGGGCATCATGCTTGCTAAACATGTACCTTACCACTGGTCACTTCCTTTGTAGCAAGTGGCCCATGCTCTGTTGGTTTGTTCTCATTAGACTAGTACAGAGAGACTCTTGGAGAGTCTCATCCACACTCAAGAGAGAGGGGATGAAGGAACAGGTTATTTACCACTAGCTCAGGAGGAAATTTTACTTGGTGGTTTAATTTTCTGCAGCTCCAGGTACAAACCTACTACTTGAGCAAAAAGGGTGTGCTACATTTCTAAACCCATGTGACATGGAATTCTCAGCAACACTGGGGAATCAACAGAAATTTAAATACAAGAACCAGTGCTGCACTGGTGATTTTTGCAACAAAGATAACATAAGTTGTGAGTATACCTCTTGTCTGTGTCCCAACACATGAACACAGTTCATGTCTGTGCCCTACCACCTGCTCAGGGCTCCTCTACCTTTCCATGGGTCTATCTCTGTGCTTATGGGCTATAGTAGTGATGTCTACCCTTCCCCTTTTGCTTGAAGCCTTTATTTGTAAGGGCCTGGGTTCGATACAAGTCCTCTCTTGAGGTGTATGTGCACACATTTGCATATGCAGACTGAGAGACTCCTAGGCAGCAGTAATTGGTCCAAGATCTACTCTCTAAGTAGGTTAAGTGAATCTATAGGTTTAAATTCTCTGCTCTGCTCTGCTCTGCTCTGCTCTGCTCTGCTCTGCTCTGCTCTGCTCTGCTCTGTTCTGTTCTGTTCTGTTCTGTTCTGTTCTGCTCTGCTCTGCTCTACCCTGCTCTGCCCTGCTCTGCTCTGCTCTGCTCTGCTCTGCTCTGCTCTGCTCTGCTCTGCTCCTCTGGTCGAGAGACTTCCCACATCTATTTTGTTACTCATATTGGATTTTGTATTGTTGAGATGGAGTCTTGTTATGCATCCAGGCTTGCACTGTACTACTGGGATGAAGTAATCCACCTGCCTCAGCCTCCTAAGTTGGAGTAGCTGGGAGCACAGGTGTTTGTGGACTACACGTAGGTCATCCCTAACCCTTTGAACAGCATCCTTTTAGAATACAGATCCTCTCCTCTCCCATTTTTTAGGACTTTTCCTCCAAGGCAGAGAGCAGAGTAACTGATGAAGGTGAGGACAGCTCTGAATTCCTGTGAGGTCCTTCATGGTGCTCACACCCCAGTGCCTTTTTCCTGCACCTGCCTCCTCTCAGCTCATCCTCACTGCAACACTTTTTGGGAGAATTATGGGAAAAAAACTGTATTAGATGAGCAGTGGATAGACATGTTCTCAGCTGTTTCTTCTTTCTATTCCCCAAGATGAAAACTTTTCTCTCTCCATTCAGTGACTCCATTATCTTCAGAAGTCAATGGTGTTGAATGTCCTGCCTGCTACAATGAGCAAAACCAGACATGCCCCACAACGACGACCCTAAAGTGCACAGGAGCAGAGAATAAGTGTGTTGAGGTTACCGGTAGAGGTAAGAGTGTTTTCTTCTTATTATTCTTACTTGTCACTTTAAGATGTAAATGGTCTTCAAGGGTATAGTATACCCACCATTTGCTTGTGTGTATCCAAAGCTTAGCAGCTAAAGAATAGCAAATATAAATCCCAGTTTCTATGAGTCACTAGCACTGGTTCTAGCTTAGGGTGTCTCCCGGGGCCATGTGAGTTGTCAGCAGGGCCCGGGGTCCTTCAGATGGAGGATCTGCTTTCCACTTCACTCATGATTTGGGTAGTGTCAACTCCTCTTCATAAAGTGGCTTCATGGTCTATCAGCTGACTTCCCTCAGCACTAATGATCAGATAAAGCGGCAGACTGATAAGGGGAGTCATAGGCTTTAATAGTCTAATCTCAGAAGTTACATCATTTCTGCTCCTTTTTTTTGTATTTTTTACATTAAAACTTCAAAGAACTTACAAACTTAAGACATCATGTAGTGAGATTATCCAGATCCAAAAATCATATATCTCCATGTCCTATACAGGTAAAGTTGTAATTCTGAAGATGTGGTGATTAGGATTGAATTTTACTTTCATTGTTGACTATAATTTTATGCACTTGTCCTCCATATGCACACATGCCTACACATAGACACAACAAGCAAGCAAACAACCATGATAACAGCAACAACAAAATCCAGGGCAGAATCAAAACAAAAAATGCAATTAGTTCCATATCCTCTCATGACTCTCATGTCCATTTCCTCCACCCCACTCTTCCTCATCACCTAATGCAACAGACCCCTCTCAAGAGTCAAATCTTTCCTCTTGTCTCTACTTAGATCTCAATATAATCCTTATACAGCGAATCCTGAGACAACATGAATGGGGCCTACAGAAAGCCACTCTGCCAGTAGTTGGAGAGAGTGGGGGAAGGGTCCTCTTAGAAGGTAGTTTCCTCACAAAGAAAAGGGCAAGATAAGGCCAAGCAAGCTCTTGGTTATCTCTCTAAGATCTGGAGAGAATCATTTGCTGGCAGTTGAAGAGGTGTGTGCGTGTGTGTGCGTGTGTGTGTGTGTGTGTGTGTGTGTGTGGTGGAGGTAGGCAGTAGTAAGGCAAAGAAATACAAATGCTTGCATCTGCCTTGATGTGATATCCTGCAATGGGACCTTGGCTCATTGGCAACATGGGAGGTGATTTCATTTCTGAATGTCACATAAGTGAGCACTTGAGTTTTTCATAGAATTACTGTGAATTTAGCAAAAGTTTTATGACTTTTCCTGAGTGAGCAGAACTGTGTGTTTGTTGTGTAAGGTGCATACATCACTCAGGTAGGAGCTAGAAAAGCAACTGTGGGATTTTCTTTGTGCACTACATAACTGGAGGAGGCGGTGGCAAGTCTTTTCTGATCAAGACATAAAATATTCCATGGAATTGTAGAACGAAGAACTTGATGATTTGAAGACAATTCAGGCCTTATATCTGGAATAATCTTGAAGGAGGGTCTAGGGTGAGTAAGGAAAAGACCTTTGTGGAGAAGAGTTGAGATGAACAGGGATAATGGGATGTCACACAGGATACAGAGGATAGTTGAAGCCATCCATGGCAGAACAGCCTTCTAATTCAATTTCCATGGGAAATGGAGACATATGTTTCCTGGTCTCCTGTGGAACTCAGAGGTCTTGAAAGAAGGATTTGAGCTTCAGGGCATCTACAACACTTCCTTCCATTTTCCACAGCTAAGTTAGGATGGAGCACAGATGCAATTTAAAATTTTGCCAAACACTTGTGGTCCTTCAGCTAGTGTTCTTCTTGTGTATATTAAGTTCATCCCTTGTAATGAAAGAGTTCTGAACCCTGGTATTAGTAATCATGCCTTAAACAGAGGCCCAGCCTGTGCATGGAGCTATTTGCATGTATATCACCCAGAGACATAGGTTACATATTTAAGATCATTCTGGGCACATTTCTTTCCTCAGAGAACATGGCTAAGTAGGAGAGGAGAGAACTAACTGTTGACTCTTTCTTTCAACAGATCCATCTTCTAAGGTAGTTGTGTATGGAAAAGGCTGTGCAACTGAAAGCGCCTGCACACTGAATATTAACATCTTAACTTACCTACAAATTAAGACCTCTTGCATCCCAGCTGTTTCGAAAAGCCCTGCCCTCAAATCCTTTGCATCACTCCCAATTGTTCTGTTCCTCCTAAAAATCGTGCTTTGATCACCCAGGCACCGGCAATCCCCTGAATATAGACCCGTTGGTATACTTGGATGGTTATTTCCAAAACATGAAACAAATAAAAACTGGTGATGACTTCTCTGTTCTTTCTGTGAAAACTTAAGTCCATTTTTTTTGTAATATCAGGAAACATACAGAGATGACCATTTCTGCATGTCCCCTCTTCTCCTTATATAGTTCTAGAGGTCCTAGTCAGACCAATCAAAGCAAGTAAAGTTAAATCTGAAAGCAAGAATAAAGAAAAGCAAAATAAAAAGGAAAGAAGGAGAAGAAAATGTATTATATTTGGATTGGAAAGAAATGTGTAAAACTACTAGAAGAAAACATTTGTGTGTGTATGCACATGTGTGAGCATGTGTGTGTGTGTGTGTGTGTGTGTGTGTGTTGCTGGAGAGAACTTTTGGGTATTAACCTAAGTATTTTTTCTGCCTTAGTTGGTGTTTCTAACAACGTGGTAAGGAAAGGAGGAAAGGGTTTATTTCAGCTTACAACTCTCATATCACACACCATTGTTTTTTCATAATTTGTATTAAAAATTTGGATAACCAAAACGTGCTGGTTCTTTTGTCTTTGTTTTTAATTTCAACTTGACACAAACCTAGACATATGTGAAGAAAGGGAGTTTTAGTGAGGAATTGTCTCTATCAGATTGACTTGTAGACAGGTCTGTGGGGTCATTTTTCTTGAATAATGATTCATGACGAGGAAAGCTTCAGCTTACTGAGGACAGTGCCAACCCTGGCAAGGTGGTCATGGGTGGCGTAAGAAAGCAGGCTGAGTAAGCCACAGAGAGAATGTAAGTAAGCAATGTTCTTCTGCTTCAGTTCTTGCCTTTAGGTTCCTGATAAGGTTCTTTCCCTGACTTCCTTCGATGGACTGTGATACTGAGGAGTCAAGTGTTCTCTGAATTCTTAAAACTGTGCCCTGGTACTAGCCTTCCAGCTGGTTCAGCATCATCCTATGACCCCGTGTCACAGTCAGGAGGCAAACATAGAGCTTCTAAGAATAAGTCTATATGCCTGAAAAGCCCTAGATCATTCCAGAAAGGGCCAAGTCAAACTGACCCAAAGAAGCCACCTCTGGTTCTCTGGCTCTCCTCTTGCCCTTTTCACATGGATGCCTCTGTGCTCTTAGGACCTGGTGATCCTCTTTGCTGCCTCTAGTGCCGCTCAGCCTTTTCCTCTCCAAAGGGGCAAAAGGGACCTGGGAAGAAGATGACTAGAGAGCAAAAGCCTGGGAACAGCACAAGATCAGGGGCCACAGTAAAGTTCAGGAGAGGAGAGGCTTTTCACTAGGGCCTTCATCCTGCTTGATGGCAGCCATGGACTCCTGCTGTCCCCTGAGGCCATGGGGCAGATGAGCTCCCAAGAGCAACAGAACCTTCCATAGCTCCTCACTCTCACACTGTGTGACTGATAGCCAGGAAGGAGATCAGGCAGGACTCAGGGGTGCTTCTCCTAAGAAGCTGATCAACCATGTAAGTGCCCCTCTGAGACATCCAATACCAAATGTGTCCAAGAAGGAAGAACTTGAGGAGATCATGTACCATAGAGTCCTTATCTATGACTACAACCCAGATCTGCAGTGTATAATGACCTGGATGGCAGGTGTTGGGTGAGGATGTTTACTCCAGACCTGACATCATTGGCCTGCACCTGCCTGTACCTGCCTGCACCTGCCTGTACCTGCCTGCACCTGTTCTTGCCAGAAGCCCCACCTTTATGTTGGGCTTGGTCCCTGTGCACTGAGGATCCTCAGGATCTGGTTACCAACCTCTTACTGAGCCAAGATGATAGGGTCAGGTCAGACAAGGTGGTCTACTGACTTTGCTGTCTACTCTGACTGGGCTGGGTTTCATCAGTCTGCTTTCTCTCTGCTTTCACCCCTATCCTTTGTGAAGGGACCAAGATGAATCCCTTCAGAAAATAGAGAAACACACAAGTAAACACAGCAGGGCAGTTTGAGGTCCTGACTGAGCAGCTTTGGGGAACCTGAATTGTGTGAGAGGAGACAGTTTTGCCAGTAGGCTGAGAAATATGCAGTGTGTTCTTCCAAGAACTGATCCCATGTGGAAGGCTAACAGGAAGATGGACGGTCACTCTGTCCCCAAGGAGTGATTTTATGGGACATGTAGCAGAATACTATTTCTGCCCCAAGAATGAGAAGAGAGTGGAATGCTCTCCAGGGTCTTGTGGGACCAATGTAAAGACAAATGTGTAGGAGATACACATCATAGAGTAGGAACCCCTAACATCACCCCAAGTATTTTGAGCATTCTTCTTTGACATCAGAAGGGTGTCCCTCCAACAGGGTCTGTCAGCTACCCCACAGTGACACTCAGGCTACACATATCCGAATAGTAGTTCCCATGGAGCTTTTCGGAGGCCTTGCTCCAGGAGCAGGAAGCTGACATAGAGATGAGTGACTTCTGTCCACCTGGCACCACCCTCTGTTCTCTCAAGAAGAGTGACAGCAGCTTCCTAAAGTGACATAGCCAGCTTATTGTGACCCTGACCTGTTCTGCAGGCTCTCAGCCAGTGTCATCTGAGGAAAGGGCAACTGAGGTCATCCTGCCCCAGACTCTGCTACCAATATGGCCTCTCGGATCTTGCACCTTCTTTGCCAAGAACTATCCTTATCGCCAACTCATTAATCACCTTGGAATTCATGGTCCAGTATCAATAATACAAAGTGAGATGGGTTAGTTAGCTGAGCAGATAAGAGAATTGTGAAATGTACAGCTGTGGACTGTGACTCTGAACCTTAGGAGAAGACATGAAGGAAAGTGGGGTAGCATTGGAGTGCTGCGGGAACTCCCAGAGGGTAGGAAGGCTGCCTCCCTTCCACTGTAAAGAGAAGTGTCCCTGACCGTGGTTGAGAGCAGCCCAGGTCTGTCTGCTCCAGGAACTGAATCTCAACTTTTCTTGTTTGTTTTTTACTTTGAGTGGAAAAAGCAGAGGTAACAACAAAAAGCAGACAAGGGGAAATGTTCTTTGAAGGTCAGGTGTCCTGCCCAGAAGAGGAAGCAGTGAACAGACTAAGACACACTCTAGGCAGTGTAAGAAAAATTCTTGCAAACGGTAGCTCTGTGACAGGGTCGGGGCTCCCGACATAAAGAGCTCAAGTACCTCAGTGCAAAGGAGACAGTCTCCCCTTAGACACTGATGAATGGCCTGAACAACTTTTCACCACAGCAAGCAGACAGGTGGGACAAAATACAGGAACACAGAATAACCAAGATCGCCAGTGTAAAGGGAAACTGTGGACAAATTCCTGTGAGAGTCCAGCCCAGGTCTCCAAGTGTGATTATCCTGATGAGAAAACACAACAGGCAGTTATCACCAAGAATGCACCAACTGCTGGTGGGAAAGGAAATAACTCAGATATTATGAAAAGAATAGGAGCAACACTAAAAAGAAAGTGTGGGATTTAGGCTACTCAGGCTACACTCACATCTCCTTTCTGTCCCATCACTAGAGAGAAATAGTAGAACCCTAGGAATACAGTCTCCCCAAAGGAGGCTTACCCTAAGTGAGCAGGAGCTTCAAACAGTTCATCCACCATGATGTTACAAACAATAAATAAAGGGCAGAACCTTTGTCCATCTCTCTGCCATTCAGGAGTCAGAGAAAACCTGATTGCCAGCTCATTATGTTGATGATAATGGACTGAGCCTCAGAACCTATAAGCCGCGCCCAATTGAGTGCTATCCTTTCTAAGAGTTGCTTTGGTCATGGTGTCTCTTCATAGCAATGGAAACCCTAAGATACCTCTCAAATCTAACTTCTAAAACTAGAAAAATACAAATCATAAAATATTTTTTAAGATGAAAGAAGAAATATAAAAAATTATTTTCTTTTTTTTATTCCATATATTCTTTATTTACATTTCAAATGATATCCCCTTTCCTGGATCCCCCCTCCCCAAAAGTCCCATAAGCCCTCTTCTCTCCCCCTGTTCCTCAATCAGCCCCTTCTCGTTTCCCTGTCATGGTATTCCCCTACACTGCTGCACTGAGCCTTTCCAGGACCAGGAACCTCTCCTTCCTTCTTCTTGGGCATCATTTGATATGTGAATTGTTTCTTGGGTATTACAAGCTTCTGGGCCAATATCTGCTTATCAGTGAGTGGACACCATGTGTGTTCTTTTGCGATTGCATCACCTCACTCAGGATGACATTCTCCAATTCCACTTGCCTAAGAATTTCATGAACCACTCTCCTGGGCATATACCCAGGGTATTCCCTGGCATGCAATAAGGACACATGCTCCACTATGTTCATAGCAGCCTTATTTATAATAGCCAGAAGCTGGAAAGAACCCAGATGTCCCTCAGTGGAGGAATGGATACAGAAAATGTGGTATATTTACACTATGAAATACTACTCAGCTATTAAAAGGTTATTTTCATGTGTGAGTAAACATTAATGATAAACCTAAAACTCGTGAGGAAAAAGATGAACCCCATGGTTGTCTAATTGAAGCAAGCTTTATTTTAGAGGTGCACACAGAACTAGCCAGATATCTGTATCTGTCTTAACCTATGGTGAGATTTTAGAAGAGCAGCCCTCATTGGCTTTTCAAGGTCCCTTTTGTTAGGTCTCAAACCTAACAAATGGCTAAGGTACCTATTTAACTTATCAAAGTGAATTTGGCCCTAGGCTTTCCAGCATCCCTCAGTCTCTAACTGTTACAAGGTCCTTCTGGCTAGCATACCTCACTGGCTACCCTAACCTTCTCTAGCCCAGGTGCTGGGCTGCCCTTCCCTATATAATCCAGGCATTATGGTTACCTTTCCCTTATCCTCTGGTCTTTTTTTTTTTTTTTTGGAAGACATGTTCTTTTATTGAAAAAGGAAGTAAAAACATTTTATGATAAAATTAAAGATTTACATAGAAAATATCTCTGATAAAATAGAAGAGATATAGAAAAATACATTAAAATTGATATTTTTCATGGAAAATTAAAGAGTAAAATGGAAGACATAAAAAAACATTGCAAAATTAATTGAAAAGGGGAGTAGAAACATTTTATGATAGAATCGAAGATTTACATGGAAAATATTTCTGATAAAATTGTAGAGAAATATAGAAAAACATGTTAAAATTGAGGATTACCATGGAAATTTTTATATAGATATAATGGTAGACATAAAAGTATTTCTAAGTTGATTGAAAGTAGAATTCTAAACATTTCCTGATAAAATTGAAGATTTAAATGGAAAATATTCCTGATAAAATTGAAGAAATATATAGAAAAACATGTTAAAACTGAAGATCATCATGGAAAGTTTACAAATAAAATGGTAGGCATAAAAATAATTCTAAATTGATTGAAAGTCGAATTATAAACATTTTCAGGTAAAATTGAAAATTTACATGGAAAATATTCTGATAAAATTCAAGAAATATATAGAAAAACATGGTAAAATTGACTATTTCATGGAAAATTAGGCAGATAAAATGGCAGACATAAAAATCTTTGTAAATTAATTGAAGGTGGAATTAAAACCGTTTGTGATAAAATTAGAGATTTACATAGAAAATATTTCTGATAAAATAGAATAAATATATAAAAATGTTAAAATTGAAGATTATCATGAAGAATAATGCAGATTAAATGGTAGACATAAAAATCTACTAAATTAATTTAAAAAGGAATTACAAACATTTTGTGATAAAATTGAAGATTTACATGAAAGATATTTCTGTTAGTCTATGTCTTTTTATTGGGGAACTGAGTCCACTGATGTTAAGAGATATTAAGGAATAGTGATTGTTGCTTCCTGTTATTTTTGATGTTATTTTTATGTCTGTGTTGTTACCTTCTTTTGGGTTTGTTGGAAGATTACTTTCTTGATTTTTCTAGGGTGTAGTTTCCATCTATTGGTGTTTTCCATCTATTATCCTTTGTAGGACTGGATTTCTGGGAAGATATTGTGTAAATTTGGTTTTATCATGGAATATCTTGGTTTCTCCATCTATGGTTATTAGGATTTTGTTGGGTATAGTAGTCTAGACTGGCATTTGTGTTTTCTTAAGGTCTGTACGAGGTCTGCCCAGGATCTTCTAGCTTTCATAGTCTCCATTGGGAAGTCTGGTGTAATTCTGATAGGTCTGCCTTTATAAGCTACTTGCCCTTTTCCCCTTACTGCTTTTAATATTCTTTCTTTGTTCAGTGCATTTGATGTTTTGATTATTATGTGCCAGGAGGACTTTCTGTTCTGGTCCAGTCTGTTTGGAGTTCTGTATGCCTCTTGTATGTTCATAGGCATCTCTTTCTTTAGGTTAGGGAAGTTTTCTTCTATAATTTTGTTGAAGATATTTATTGTCCCTTTAAGTTGTAAATGTTCTCTCTCTTCTATACCTATAATCCTTAGGTTTGGTATTCTCATTGTGTCCTGTATTTCCTATATGTTTTAGGTTAGGAGCTTTTTGCATTTTGCTTTTTCTTTGACTGTTGAGTCAATGTTTTCTATGGTATCTTCAGCACCTGAGATTTTTTTCATCAATCCCTTGTATTCTGTTGTTGATGCTTGCATCTATGACTCCTGATTTCTTCGCAAGGTTTTTGATCTCCAGAGTTGTCTCTCTTTGTGATTTCTTCATTGTTTCTACTTCAACTTTTAGATCCTGGGTGGTTTTGTTCAGTTCCTTCACTTGATTGTTTGTGTTTTCCTGTAATTCTTTAAGGGATTTTTGTGTTTCCTCTTTAAGGGCTTTTACCTGTTGACCCATGTTCTCTTGTATTTCTTTAAGGGAGTTATTTATGTCCTTCCTGAAGTCCTCTATAAGCATCATGAGATGCAATTTTAAATTGAACACTTGCTTTTCTAGTGTGTTGGGGTTATCTGAGACTTGCTGTGGTGGGAGGACTGGGTTCTGATGTTGCCAAGTAGCTTTGGTTTCTGTTGGTAGGGTTCTTGTACTTGCCTTTTGCCATCTGGTTATCTCTGGTGTTAGTTGGTCTTGCTGTCTCTGGCTGGAGCTTGTCCTTCCTGTGGGCCTGTAAGCCTGTGTCCATACTCCTGGGTGATCAACTCTCTTCTGGCAGGGTCTGTGCACAGAAGGCTGTGGAGCTGCCTTTGTGCAAATGGTCTGGTCTCTTGGCCAGTCTCTAGGCCCAGTTCTCCCCTCTTGGTTGGTCGCTTCCCATCCCTTCCCAGTTCTCTCCTCTCCTCTCATGTCCCAGTTCAGAATCATGTCCACTCTGAACTCTCCCAGAAGTCTCTTTCTCTGTCTATGTTTTTGCATACCTAAGAACAGTTATGTTCTTTCCTTTTTATTTCTTTTTTTTTTCATTCACTCTTCCATGGGGGAAATAAAAGACTAGCAGCTATAAGTGTGTTTATAGGGGCAAGAGAGTTGGCTGTTAAAAGACAGAAAACACAATGAAAGAGGATGACAAGGATATATATTAAGTAAACATTATCAGAACCTCCTGAAGAAAGGGCCTGGTCGCTATTTCCTGGAACAGACCATACAGGACCTTGTGTAGTTAAGGTTAAGGGGTGTGGGGGGACGATGCAGGGGAGGCACAGCCCAGTCCTCAAGAAACAGAGGTTTAATTATAAACAGGAATGAACCTAGTTTATCTTTACTATAAAATGTCTTTTAAGCATAAATGAAGGCACTTTGGGACTGAGACTGTACCTGGCATGCCTTTAAGAAGGAGGGAAGTTTCCTTAATTGTAAACTCCATACATTTTTGTTTAAATGATTTTGCATGTGATTCTCTCTCAGACCATTAAGGTCACTGAAGTTCAACATTTCTTTCTTTTTGTTTTCTTTTTTCTTAAGACAGAATGAAGCAGCATGCCTTAACTGGAAATGGCTCTGTACTGCCTATTCCAGGAAATGCAACCTCACCTTTGTTTCAAAGAGTTACTATGGTTACCTGTTGTCATAACTACCTAACAATCATGCCTTTGTTTCAGAAAGTTTTTATGGTCACTTTTCATATCCACCTTCCAATCATGTCTTTGTTTCAAGAAGCTGTAATGGCCATCTTGCAACCCTGCCTTTGTCTCAAATGTTGTTATGACTGCCTTGTTTTTACCACCTTGTTATGTTCTGCCTCTGCAACCTTGTCTTCCTCACATCCAATGCTGACTTCTTGAATCCTGCATAAAAGGGAGGCAGCCCACGCATATGAATTGAAAAACTTGCTTCAATTGATTTCTTGATTTGGTTGATTTGGCTGTCATGATTTGGCTGGGTGCTGTTTCTTCTCCCATCTTTGGCATTAACAGCAGGATATCTCTACATACACCTGGCTATTCTGAAACTCTCTCTGTAGACCAAGTCACACTCACAGAAATCCACCAGCCTATACCTCCTGAAGCTGGGACTAAAGGCTTACATCTCTACACTCAGCTGACGTTCAAGATTTCAAAAGACAGCATTTTCTCAAAGAACTGATGTTTAATCCAAATCAGGTTGTTCTATCAGCGCAGAAGTCTTTGGAATCCAGTTTCTTCAAACAATTTACTTGGAGAATTCTTGAGTTCTGATAGTTTCCTACTAAAAGACTGCGTTTCCCAGCTTCCCTTGTGGATCATACAAGTCATCACCCCAGCCATCCAATAAGAGACAGAATTCCTGGCCAGTTTGTACCTGCTGATGACAAAATGCTCCCAAAATGAGAAAACAGGACCCTAGCAAGGGTGAGACAGAGCCTCTCGCTGTTTCTCCCTCTGTCTCTTTCTACAGCTGCTTTGAATAAACTAAAGGTTCAGCTCATATTCATTCTTGACACACCCAGTATCGTGTGGATTCGTATATAAGAAGTGCTAGTGTTACATTGAAACAAGCAGGATCAACATCCCTCTGAGCTGTCTTGGGAATCATGTTCCTTCTTGTTTGTATCAAAACTCACACTGATCAGTGAGTGCTAGTTGCCTTCCTTCACCAGCAGAACAAAAACTCACACAGATGCCAGTTTGGTTTTTGAGACAGGATGCTGCTGTGTATCCCTGGCTGGCCTAGAACTTACTATGCAGACTAAGCTAGGTTCCAACACAGAAATCTGCGTGGCTCTGCCGCCTCAGAGCTGTAATTAAAGGGGTGCACTACAAGAGTGGGGACATTCTTAAATACTGTCTCTCTCCCTCTGGCTATCTGGGCTGCTAAAACAAGACATCCTCAAGGGCAAGGTCCTCATGTCTAATTTAGGCTTAGAAACAGCCTTTTGCAATGTTGAGTTTGGGGATGGTTCCCCAGACTAGAAAGATGGCCCAGCGGGTAATAGCACTTTATTTCAAGCCTGACCACTTGAATTTGATTCCCAGGGCCCACATGGTAGAAGGAGATAACTGACTTCTGCAAGGCAAGTTGTTCTCTCTCTCTCTCTCTCTCTCTCTCTCTCTCTCTCTCTCTCTCTCTCTCTCTTCTCTCTCTCTCTCTCTCTTTCTCTCTCTCTCTCTCTCTCTCCCTCTCTCTCTCAAAAATAACAAAAATAAGTCTTTAAAAACCTTAGTGTCTTTCTTGTGTAATTCCATTAAGATTTCTGGGAAGACCATGCAATGAATACTTGTTCAGAAACTTTCTCCTAATTAATCCTCGGGAGACTGAGTTCGCTCTGTGCCTCGCCCGTCAAGACTCTCCTTGGTTTCTATTCCGGGCCTTGTTTTCCATTACCCACCTTCTGCTAAACTGATGAAGAGTTTGTCTCCACATTTCATCTCTAGCTAAACCCAAAACTTATTTTTGACACGGTACAATATTTGTTTAAACAAAAGTGATAATGTGCTAATTTTTACAGAATGAAGTAAAAATTGCATGTCCTTCTCAAATGCATTAGCAGTCAATATTAGAATTTGAATTGATTTAGGAGCTGGAGAGGTATCTCAGTGGTTAAGAGCACTGGCTGCTCCTGCAGAGGACCTGGCTTCAATTCTCAGTCACCCACATTGTGGGTCACAACCATCTGTAACTCCATTCCAAGAGATCTGATGTCTTCTTGTCTTCATGAGCACCAGACACGCACATGGTATACACACTTACATGCAGGTAATATACCCATATCTATAAAATGAAAATAAATAAACCTTTTAGAAAAAGAATTTGAATTAGATATATGAATTTTTCTTTCTGAGAAGCTAAGAAACTGTGAGACACAGAGAACTGGAAAGTAGACAAATCTGTGCTCTTGGGACTTTTATTTTGTAGCAGATAAGTATTTGACTTCATTAGAATTGAAACAAAACAAAACAGAAGAACTCAACAAAAGAATCACATGTGCCAAGCTCAGGCTGTGCCTTATTCTAAATTGCTTGACATTGTGTAAACGTGATCTTTCCAGTTGTGCATTGCCCTAGGAGACTTCACTCCTTTCATCTGTGCCTGGCCTCATATCAACCAATCTGCTGATACCTGTTGTATGTCAGGAACAGGGAACTCCACAAATGTCCCTGGATCTACCAGTTTGTTTGGTGCCCTGCTGTTGGTGAGGCCTGCTTGAACTGCCTGACACCCTACCTGTTTGGCACTTGGACCTGACCCACTGTTCCCAGCTCCTGACATGCTTCTTGCTGTGACCAACTTTGGTATTTGGCTTAAAGCTGAACTTGGCAGATTCTTCCTCAAATCTGACTCCAGCAGCTCCAGTAGCAGCGTCCTCTCAGCACTGATCTGATTCATTATCTTATGAACACAGACTCTTTGCCAACTTCTGAAATCCCTCAAACTCTCAGCCTCTTTACACTGTATATATTCTGTAACCCATAGCTACACACATAGATATAGATATATTTACTATGGAATTTAGAAATGAGGAACATAAAGGGGTATGTGTGTGTGTGTGTGTGTGTGTGTGTGTGTTATTTTGAGATAGAATCTTACTGCATAGCCCAGGTTGTCCTATAACTCCCTATATAGACTAGGCTAGCCCTGAGCTCACATAATTCCACCTGCCTCTGTCTCCAGGTTCTGGGAAGTGCATCTGATCACTCCACTGTCACATTCTCTGTTTTTCTGCCACTGTACATAAAACCATAACAAATATTCTCACACAGAAGCAAAGCAAGACTCTTGGATATTTTAGCCCTTGATCTCTTCCCAGAAAATCAAAGTCCATCCAGAAGGGAGATGCTGGCTGTTAACTACTGCAGACATTTAGTAGTCTCACTGGAGATATTGAGTTCCTTAGGCTTTATATTTAACTACTATAGGATAAGAGCTCTCATCAATGCACTTCCAGCCTGTGAAAAGAACTATTCACTAGTGTGGAAGCACCAACAGCCAACTGCAATTAGTAAGACAGTAGACAGGGAACTAGGTGACTTTAGAATGATGACATCATGTATTTACCTTTAAAATGATATGCTTGTCTGCATGGATGTCAGCTTTCCTGATTTTTTACATAGAAATCCTCGCACAAAGAGTGGCTGAGCCTGGAATTAAGTAGCAATATTACAATGTGTTTATATGGCCTACTAAGACATATGCTTGTTAATGTAAGTATATATAAATAAATAAATAAAATTATAGTTATTTGTTTTTGTTGGGCTGCCTGGCTACTGGGGATGTGACAGCTGCTCAAGGGAGGCAGGATACAGAAAGTGATAGAGGTCTCCAGGTATTGCCATCCCTGTAATCAGAACAGAATGTTTCTGGTATAACCAGAATGCCCGGTGTTACAGCTCTCCAAAGGGGAAGCTCATGTAGGGCAGGACGCCAGGTCCTGGGGATCTCCCACTATCATAGCAGCACTAATGCCAGGGGCAGTTTTCATGCCATTTAATTCTCATGCAGCTGAGTTTTGTCTTTACTTTGTGTTCCTCAACAAAGTGCAGCTGATTAGGAACCAGGAACCTGCATTTGTCATGGTCTGGAGTCCGATGAAGGGATAGAAACTGAGACGACCTCAGGTGTGGCAGCATACATCAGCAGTCCCAGTCCTCAACGCCAACCTGAGCAAGGCAGTGTCTCACAAAATGAGAGAGAGAGAGAGAGAGAGAGAGAGAGAGAGAGAGAGAGAGAGAGAGAGAGAGAGAGAGAGAGAACTATAAAATAGAGAATGCATTCAGTAACAACACTGAGGTAAAGTTCACGTATTAATGTCTAATCTTGGTTCTATTATCCCCATTTGATTGAGCTGACAGGTGATTTGTTGACTCCTAATTAATACACATCAGTATTTACTCATAAAGCAGACAAACATGAAAGAAAAGTATCTGTGTGTTAGGGGCAGGGGGAGGAATTCTGGTAAGTTGAAATTGTGACTAGTGAGGTTGACTCTCAAAGACTCTGGGCTTGAACCTGTCAAAATGTTGGTAAACGAATACAGGACTCAGCTCCTGAAAATCTAGAAAGTGATTCTGGTGCTTTTCTTGTATCTCTCGACCAGTCTCCTCATAGAGCCCTGCACTTCCTTGTTTCTCAGGCTGTAGATGAATGGGTTCAGTGCGGGGCCGATGACCGCATAGAACACAGAGAGCAGTTTGTCTCCCTCAGCAGAGTAAAAGGACTTGGGCCTCAAGTACCTGATCAGCCCTGTTCCGTAGTAGATGGTCACCACAGCCAAGTGTGAAGCACAGGTTGAAAAGGCCTTTTGTCTGCCCTCAGCCGAGTCTATTCTCATCACAGCCACCAGAATGTGAAGGTAGGAGAGAACAATCAGGAGGAAAGGGAACAACACAGTGCCAGCCCCTCCAATAGCCATCGTGGCCTCCTGCACAGATGTATCTGCACAGAACAGGTAGAGAAGAACAGGCAGCTCACAGAAAAGATAATCAACAACATAGGGACCACAGAGTGGCAGAATCAGGAAGCAGAGAGGTATAACCGAGGCACAAAAGCCTGTGACCCAGACTGCCACTGCCAGTGCAGCACACACCGCCCAGCTCATGATGAGAAGATACCTCAGTGGGTAGCAGATGGCCACATAGCGATCTATGGCCATCACCGCAAGGAGAAAGCACTCGGTCGACTCCAAGAACAGGGTGAGGTAGGTCTGAGCCATGCAGAATGGGTAAGATATGACCTTCCTGCTTGCAAGGAGATTGAAGAGCATCTTTGGAGCCACAACCGTGCTGAAGAATCCATTGAGGAAAGCCAGGTGGCAGAGGAAGAAATACATGGGTGTCTGCAGAGAGACGTCTAGAGCCACTAAGGTGACAACGGCTGTATTCCCCAAACAGTTGGCTAGGTAGACCAGAGAGAAGAAGAGGAAGAGGGGAACTTCAGTCTGGTGGTGATCAGAAAATCCAACCAGGACCAGCTCAGTGATGGCGCTGGAATTCTGGGCTCCCATACCTGCTACTGAGCCATACCTGTCCAAATGAGAAGAAATCATAGAACCCCGCATGAAGACTCCTAGGTCAAACAGTCCCCCTGCACATTTGTGTTAATGATGATGGTAACCGCATCCTGCATTTAAAGGCTCCTCTCTTTGTAAGACCTTTTCAGATATAAGTTTAACTCCTAACTCTGAGTGGCTATTTTAGGCTAATGACAGCAGGGATAATTTTCATAGTCTCATAGTTTCACAGGGATAATTTTACCATTGCTACATTATGTCAAGGAGACTACAGGGCACTCCTTTGTGTTTTACTAACTGCAGGTTTTAACTATCTTAAAGTGTGCTATAACTCCAGTTTAAAAAAGACTTGTCTGACATCACCAGTAAAAAATATGAAATGTGAAATAATTGCATTGTGCTTCAACTAGGCTGATAATTGATATTACTGAGCTCATTTAACTGATCAAGTTACTCAACATTCCCAGGCCCTACAGGAAATAGTCTATTGGTCTCTACAGGTACAAAGTGACAGTATTTAAACCACTTAAGTCAGCATTCACAAAAACAATCCAACTAAGTCACCCAGATATCTGGCTTTCAGATCCCTTGACATGGTCCCAGAGAATATAACAATGTTCAAAGCCAGGATTTTCTTATTATTTTTAAGTTAGCATACAGTGTGATGTGTTAAACCAGGCATCTTCACACCCTTTACTTGTAATCATCTTCCTTGCTCACTCTCCCTCCTCCCCACACAGTCCTCCTTTTGCCCAGGTCACATGAACTCTATTACCCTCTCTTTGGCTCTCACTGCCTGAAGATTCATCTCACCTCTGCCACAGTCCATGGTCCTCTTTGTAGTTTCATAACCACATCTATATACTATATACGAATTTAAACCACAGGTCTGCACATGAAAGAAAGCATGTGGCCTTTGTCTTTTAGAATCTCAATACCAAGATTTTTTATTATATTAGACACAGTGTGAAACACTCCCAAATGCACACCTAGAAGTCTGCACTTCTTTAAGAAATCATGAATTACATTTTTGAATGTGCTGAAATGTCAGGTCTCTCCTGGCTCCATCACATGTGGAATATCACACAACACAGATGCAAGTACTACCTTTTGTTGGCATAGCAACACAGCAATAAACAAAACCAAACGATGCTTTTGAGGATGTTTTCCACATAGAGCTCTGTCAGTCACAGACGCGGAGCCCAGTCTTCACTCAGCTACATCCACCTTCACACAGCTCCTGTCTCCACGAACTCCTGGGCACTGCTGCCTCTTCATCTAGTTAGAGGGTCTCTGTTTTCTCATTTCCTCGTTTAATTCCACATAGAATGATTTTTTAGATTTTTTTTTAAAAATCACTCTTTCTTCAATGATTTTTTACATTTGCATAGTTTATATCAGTGTATCAGTAAATAGAGTGCACAACACAAAGCAATAGTAAGAGACAGGAGAAGAGGAGGGAGAGGGAGACACACACACAGCTTCCTGAAGCTGGGAAACATGTCAGCTTCTGCTCAGTACTAGTAAACGATGTATGGAGTTTCCTGAAAAGGACCAGTACCTTGGCTCCATCTATAGAGGAGGCAGCATCAGGACCACAGCCATTTGCCAGCATGAGAGTGTACATGTAACATACCCAGACTCTCTTCTTTCTTCATGGTGGGCTGCTCAGCTGTGAACACAAATACACGAATCTTGTTCCCGAGCTCCCGTGATTTCATCATGATGAGTCTCCACATTCTCTAAGCATTTCCATACTCATCTCAACTTCTCGTTTACCAGGATTTTCCTGAGTTGAAGATAAATAATACTAGTGTCTACACATAATTCCAGACTGGAGACTTTGCTGAGTTTTGAAAAACCCCATTAAGGAAGCAAAGTTTTAGGTGTGTCCCAAGAGGCCCAGTTAACTTCATGTGTGAAAAACAAAAGTCAAAAATTAATTATTTTCCTTCTTACTGTCAGTGTCTAAAGGTTCATTAATATGACTTACAGTTTCCCATTGGTGGTGACATAATGAAGCTGCAGTTCTGTGAAAAAAGCATCTCAACTGGGACGTTTAAGTGGAAAATCTATAAAAGCAATGAGTTCGTGACACCCTATTTTGCTTATTTACAATTTTTGTTTTTACTATACTTAATCAATTTTGTTTCCTGCAGGGAATCTGTGGGTGTCACTGTGATCTCCCTGATGAGCATACACTGTGCTGTGAACACACTCAGCCTCCCCTGCCCTCTGTCTCCTCCCCCTTCCCTTCATCCCTCTGCTCCCCTTTCATTTACTTTACCATTCATCTTCTATATTCAATGGGTCCACATTTATTAAGTCTAGCTCCATCCACTCAAGGTAACAACTTCAGTTATATCAAAATGTCTATATATGAGATTTGACTCTTCGTGGATGAATGTTCCATATATGCAGCACATGCCATATATACCACATGCATATACACCACATGCTATTATCCATTCATCTGCTAGCAGGCATCTAGTCTGGTTCTAAGTATCTATTGTGAATACTGCACCTTCATGCCTCCAGCTATGTCCCCAGGAGGGGTAAAGCTGGATCAGATGGTAATTCTACTTTCAGTGCTTGCTATAATGGCTGCACTGGTTCCTTCTACCTCATGGATTCTTACGTTTGGGCACTTCATGGTCACCAAGAGTTCTTGAGAGTGGCAGCCATGCTGACTATTTTCTCTCTTTAAAAATTTTACTTATTTTAGTATTTCAAATACCTTATTTGTGTGTGTGTGTGTGTGTGTGTGTGTGTGTGTGTGTGTGTGTGTGTGTGTGTAGGTGAGCATGTGTGCCTGTGGAGGACAGAGGAAGGCACCAGATCCCCTGGAGCTAGAGTTACAGGTGGCTGTGAGCTGCCTAATGTGGATGCTGGGAACAAGCTAGGATCATCTGGAAGAGCAGCAGTCTTCTTAGGAACTGGACCAGCTTTGCTTTACTGACCCCCCCGCCCCTGTTTATTAACATCTAAATGTCCTATTTCCAGCCCTTTCCCTCTATCCTTGGTATTCTATCTTCTGCTTAGTCTCAGCAACTACTAATGCTTCCCATTATGTTTTATTGAACTCATTAACTCATTTGTATTTATTTAGTTTTCCCACATCTCTATTTTCTTCTGAGTTTCTGCTCAGGGTGCTGACTTCATCATAGAGTCCTGACTTCACCATCAGTGTGCTGTGTCTACTTCATCCATGATGGAGACTCTCCTCATCTATGTTATAGCTTTCTCATGCACTTATATCTTTCCTCTCTAAACCCTGAACTGATTTCCTTACTCCATTCTTTTTTTTTCTTTGTACCCTCTTTGAAATAAATGGAATTTGGAAAATTATGTATAGAAATAAATATGTATGTAAAAACTTACATGGAAAATACTTCAGATAAAAGAAGAGATACGTAGAAAAATTATACATAGAAATGTTAAAATGGACAGTTTTCACGGAAAATTAAAGAGTAGAGTGGTAGAAATGTAAAACATTGCTAAATTAATCAAAATATGAAATAGAACCATCTTATGATAGAATTGAAGGTTTACATGGAAAAAACTTCTGAGAAAATTGTAGAAAAATGTAGAAAAACATGTTAGAATTGAAGATTATCATGGAAAATTTTATATAGATGTAATAATAGTAGGCATAAAAGTATTCCTAAGTTGATTGAAAGTGGAATTATAAACATTTTCTGATAAACTTGAAGCTTTACATGGAAAATATTTCTGATGAAATTGAAGAAATATATAGAAAAACATGTTAAAATTAAAGATTATCATGGAAATTACACCGATGAAATGATAGGCATAAGGATAATTCTAAGTTGATTGAAGGTGGAATTATAAACATTTTCAGATAAAGTTGAAGATTTACATGGAAATTATTTCTGGTAAAATTCAAGAAATATATAGATAAAAACATTAAAATTGACTATTTCATGGAAAATTTTGCATATAAAATGGTAGATATAAAAATTCTACCTAAAATAATTAAAGGTGGAAATAGAAACATTTGTGATAAAATCAAAGATTTACATTGAAAACATTTCTTATAAAGTAGAGAAAATATATAGGAAGACATATTAAAATTGAAGATTATCATGAAAAATAATGTAGATAAAATGGTAGAGATAAAAATTGCTAAATTAATTAAAAGGGGAATTACAAACATTTCCTGATAAAAATTGAAGATTTACATGAAAAATATTTCTGTTAGTCTCTGTCTTTTAGTTGGGGAGTTGAGTCCATTGTTGTTAAGAGATATTAAGGTATAGTAATTGTTGCTTCCTGTTATTTTTGATGTTATTTTTATGTTTGTGTGGTTACCTTCTTTTGGGTTTGTGGGAAGAAGATTACTTTCTTGCTTTTTCTAGGGTATAGTTTCGTTCCTTGTGTTTGTAGGGCTGGATTTGTGGACAGATATTGTGTAAATTTGTTTTGGGGTTTTTGTTTTGTTTTGTTTTGTTTTGTTTTGTTTTGTTTTGTTTTGTTTTGTTTTTCGAGACAGGGTTTCTCTGTATAGCCCTGGCTGTCCTGGAACTCACTCTGTAGATCAGGCTGGCCTCGAACTCAGAAATCCGCCTGCCTCTGCCTCCCAAATGCTGGGATTAAAGGCATGTGCCACCACTGCCCGGCTGTAAATTTGGTTTTATCATGGAATATCTTGGTTTCTCCATCTATGATGATTGAGAGTTTTGCTGGGTATAGTAGCCTGGGCTACTATTTGTGTTCTCTTAGGGTCTGTATGAGGTCTACCCAGCTTTCAGCATCTCTGGTGAGAAGTATGGTGTAATTCTGATAGGTCTGCCTTTATATGTTACTTGCCCTTTTCCCCTTACTGCTTTAATATACTTTCTTTGTTTAGTGATTTTGGTGTTTTGATTATTATGTGCCAGGAAGAGTTTTTGTTCTGATCCAGTCTGTTTGGAGTTCTAAAGGCGTCTTGTATGTTCATGGGCATCTCTTTCTCTAGGTTAGGGAAGTTTTCTTCTATAATTTTGTTGAAGATATTTACTAGCCCTTTAAGTTGGAAATCTTCCCTCTAGTCTATACCTATAATCCTTAGGTTTGGTGTTCTCATTGTGTCCTGGAGTTCCTGGATGTTTTGGGTTACCAGCTTTATGCGTTTTGCATTTTCTTTGACTGTTGAGTCAATGTTTTCTATGGTATCTTCAGCACCTGAGGTCCTTTCTTGTATCTCTTCTATTCTGTCATTGATGCTTATATCTGTGACTCCTGAATTCTTTCCAAGGTTTCCTATCTCCAGAGATGTCTCACTTTGTGATTTCTTTATTGTTTCTACTTCTACTTTTAGATCCTGGATGGTTTTGTTCAGTTCCTTCACTTGATTGTTTGTGTTTTCCTGTAATTCTTTAAGGGATTTTTGTGTTTTTTCTTTAGGGGCTTCTGCCTCTTGACCCAAGATCTCCTGTATTTCTTTAAGGGAATTTTGTGTTTCCTCTTTAAGGCCTTTTACCTGTTGACTAATGTTCTCCTGTATTTTTTAAGAGAGTTATTTAAGTCTTTCTTGAAACCCTCTATCAGCATCATGAGTTAAGATTTTTAAATGAACTCTTGCTTTTCTAGTGTGTTGGGGTATCTGGGACTTGCTGTGGTGGGAGAACTGGTTTCTGATGTTACCATGTGGCCTTGGTTTTTGTTGGTAGGGTTCTTGCACTTGCCTTTCACCATCTGGTTATCTCTGGTGCTAGTTGGTATTGTTGTCTCTGGCCGGAGTTTGTTCCTCCTGTGGGCCTGTAAGTCTGTGTCCTTATTTCTCTGAGCTCAGAATTGAAAGCACTGCTGGAAGATCACTCTCTCCTGGCGGGCTATGTACAGGGCTATGGAGTTTCCCAGGTCCCTGGTGCAAATGGCAGCAGGAAGACTTCCATCCCAGCTGTTCCAGTGATCTTATGCCCTGTGTGCTCCTAGCTGTTCCCCTTCAGAGAGAAGGTGGAGATCTCATCTCTGAGCTCAGAAGTGAAAGCACTGCTGGGAGATCTCTCTCTCCTGGTGTGCTGTGCACAGAAGGCTGTGGAGTCTGCTGGCTCCCTGGTGCAAACACTCCTTTTTTTTTTTTTTTTTTTGAGTCTTCATCTGATATTTTACACAGATCAGTAATGGAGGAGTTAAGATCTTTTTAGGAGTCCTGTTGTCTTGGTTTTTTTGTTTGGTTTGGTTTGTTTATTTGTTTTTCTTGTCTTCCTGTGTGATGGTTTGCATATATATTGGTTTGTTATTTTTAGATTCCCAGTAACTTTTTTTTTTTTTAATCAAGGACTCTCCTCTTAAGGACTCAACTCTCAGGACCAACCAGAGAGAAGAAAGCAAACTGCTATAACAGTAAAGATGTCAAGCTGGACAATATATAAAATTCCACTTGCAATTCATTCCATCCCAGTAACACTGTAGACATCAATAACTATAGGATTCAAATGGTAGACAATAATGAACATGATTCTATGATGTTAGATGTCATTTAGGGTAAATGTAATCAGATGCAGCACTGAGATAGAGGGTGTGGAGAAAGCATGGGAGAGGCAAGGGAAAGGGCAGAATGGTGGTTTTATTTTTTATGCTTTATTTTATTGTAATAATTTCATGTTTTATTTTCTCCTTCCTAGAAGGAAGGAAAGAAGGAGAAAATAACCAGCAATGAATAAAAATGAACAAAATCCGTAAAATAAATCAAGGGGCTAGCAAAGTTAGATACATGTAAGGAAGAGAATACATTTTTAAAAACTAATTTTTAAAAAGTCTACCTCTCATGATGAATAATAATTTTGGTATGTTCTTGTATTTGGTGACAAGAATATTATTGAGTATTTTTGCATCAGTGTTCATAAGGGAAATTGGTCTGAAGTTTTCTTTCTTTGTTTGGTCTTTTGTAGTTTAGATGTAAGCATAATCGTGACTTCAGAGAATGAACGGGTCATCTTCTTTCTGTTCCTATTTTGTGGAATAGTTTGAAGTGTTGATATTAAGTCTTCTTTGAAGATCTGATAGAACTCTCACTAAACCCATTTTTTGGGGTTTGGGAGACTATTAATGACTGCTTCTATTTCTTTAGGGGTTATGGGACTGTTTAGATTGTTTATCTGATCCTATTTTAACTTTGGCACCTGGTATCTGTCTAGAAAATTGGCCATTTTATCCAGATTTTCCAATTTTATTGAGTATAAGCTTTTACAGTAGGATCTGATCATTTTTTGAATTTCCACAGTTTCCATTGTTATGTCTCCCTTTTCACTTCTGATTTTATTAATTTGGATACTTTCTCTGTGCTCTCTGGTTAGTCTTGTTAAGGGTCTCTCTATCTTGTTGATTTTCTCAAAGAACCAGATTCTGAGAAGCACCTTAAGAAATGTTCAACATCATTAGTCATTAGGGAAATGCAAATCAAAACAACCCTGAGATTTCACCTCACACCAGTCAGAATGGCTAAGGTTAAAAACTCAGGAGACAGCAGGTGTTGGCAAGGATGTGGAGAAAGAGGAACACTCCTCTACTGCTGGTGGAATTACAAGATGGTATAACCACTTTGGAAATCAGTCTGGCGGTTCCTCAGAAAACTGGGAATGACCCTTCCGGAGGACCCTGCTATACCTCTCCTGGGCATATACCCAAAGGATTCCCCAGCATGCAATAAAGATACATACTCCATTATGTTCATAGCAGCCTTATTTATAATAGCCAGAAGCTGGAAAGAACCCAGATGTCCCTCAATGGAGGAATGGATACAGAAAATGTGGTATATTTACACAATGAAATACTACTCAGCAATTAAAAACAACGAATTCATGAAATTTTTAGGCAAATGGTTGGATCTGGAAAATATCATCCTAAGTGAGGTAACCCAATCACAAAAGAATACATATGGGATGCAATCTCTGATAAGTGGATATTAATTAGACTAGAAGCTTTGAATACCCAAGGCACAATTAGCATAAAAATGACTCCCATGAAGAAGTAAGGAGAGGGTCCTGATCCTGGAAAGGCTTGATCTAGCATTGGAGAGGAGTATCAGGACAGAGAAAAAGGAGAAAGGTGATTGGAGAATGGGTGGAGAGAAGAAGGTTTATGGGACATATGGGGAGGGGGGAACTGGGAAAGGGGAAATCATTTGGAATGTAAACCAAAAATATAGAAAATAAAAATATATAATAAAAAAAAAGGATTCCCAGGCCAATGAAAGCCAGTGCCAGCAGGACCATTGCTATTATGTAACACATCATCCTCTATGTATACAATCAAAACTAAAGGGGACAGGATTTGTGTACTGAATGCACAAAATGTAAATGCATATAAAATATTCAAATGACAAAAAAACAGATTCTGGTTTTGTTGATTCTTTGTATAGTTCTTTTTGTTTCTATTTGGTTGATTTCAGCCCTGAGTTTTATTAGTTCCTGCCATCTACTCCTCTTGGGTATATTTTCTTCTTTTTGTTCTAGAGATTTCAGGTGTTTGTCAAGCTGCTAGTGTAAGCCCTGTGCAATTTCTTTTTGGAAGCATTTAGAACTATGAGTTTTCCTCTTACCACTGCTTACATTACGTCCCATAAGTTTTGCTATGAGACATACAAACTATCATTACCACGATCAAATAGGCTCCATCCCAGGGTACAGGGATGGTTCAATATATGGAAACCCATCAATGTAATACACTAAATAAACAAACTCAAAGAAAAAATACACATGATCATTTCATTAGATGCTGAAAAAGCATCTGACAAAATTCAGCATCTGTTCATGTTAAAAACCTTGGAAAGATCAGGAATTCAAGGCTTATACCTAAACATAGTAAAAGCAATATAGAACAAACCAGTACACAACATCAAACTAAATAGAGAGAAACTTGAAGCAATCCCACTAACATCAGGAAGTAGACAAGGCTACCTACTCTATCCCTATCTATTCAATATAGTACTTGAAGTTCTAGCTAGAACAATTAGACAACAAAAGGAGGTCAAAGGGATACAACTTGGAAAGGAAGAAGTCAAAATATCACTATTTGAATATGTTACTTAAGTGACCCCAAAAATTCCACCAGAGAACTTCTATGCAAAGTTGCTGGATATAAAATTAACTCAAACAAATCAGTAGCTTTCCTCTACGCAAGGATAAACAGGTTGAGAAAAAAATTAGTGAAGCAACACCCTTCAGAGTAGTCACAAATAATATTACATATTATGCTGTGACTCTAACCAAGCAAGTGAAAAATCTGTATGATAAGAACTTCAAGTCTCTGAAGAAAGAAATTGAAGAAGTTCTCAGAAGATGGAAAGATCTCTCATGCTCATAGATTGGCAGGATTTATATAGTAAAAATGGCCATCTTGCCAAAAGCAATCTACAGATTCCATGCAATCCCCATCAAAATTCCAACTCAATTTTTCATAGAGTTAGAAGGAGCAATTTTCATTCATTTGGAATAACAGAAAACCAAGGATAGAATAAAATATTTTCAACAATAAAAGAACTTCTGGGGAAATCACCATCCCTGACCTCAAGCTGTGTTACAGAGCAATAGTGATAAAAACTGCATGGTATCGGTACAGAGACAGGCAGGAAGAACAATGGAATCGAATTGAAAACCCAGAAATGAACCCACACACCTTTGGTCACTTGATATTTGACAAAGGAGTTAAAACTATCCAGTGGAAAAAAGACAGCATTTTTAATAAATGGTGCTGGTTCAATTGTGGGTAAACACGTAGAAAAATACAAATAGACCTCCTCTTATCTCCTTGTACAAAGCTCAAGTCCAAGTGGATCAAGGACCTCCACATAAAACCAGATACATTGAAATTTATAGAAGAGAAAGTGGGGGAAGAGCTTCAAAACATATAGGCACAGAGGAAATTTTTATGAACAAAACATCAGTGGCTTCTGCTCTAAAATCAAGAATCAATAAATGAGATCTCATAAAATTGCAAAGCTTTTGTAAGGCAAAGGACACTGCCAATAGGACAAAACAGCAACCAACAGATTGGGAAAAGAACTTTACCAACCCTACATCTGATAGAGGGCTAATAGCCAATATAAACAAATAACTCAAGAAGTTAGACTCCAGAGAATCAAATACCCCTATTAAAAATGGGGTACAGAGCTAAACAAAGAATTGTCAACTGAAGAATATTGAATGACAGAGTAGCACCTAAAGAAATGTTCAATATCCTTAGTCATCAGGGAAATACAAATCAAAACAACCCTGAGATTCTACCTCACACCAGTCAGAATGGCTAAGATAAAAAACTCAGGTGACAGCAGATGCTGGCAAGGATGTGGAAAAAGAGCAACATTCCTTCATTGCTGTTCGGATTGCAAGCTGGTGCAACTACTCTGGAAGTCAGTATGGCGGTTCCTCAGAAAACTGGACATAGTACTACAGAGGACCCAGCTATACCACTCCTGGGCATTTGCCCAGAAGATGCTCCAACATGTCATGTAATAAGGACACAGGCCCCTCTATGTTCATGGCAGCCTTATTTATAATAGCCAGGAGCTGGAAACAACTCAGATGTCCTTCAACAGAGGAATGGATACAAAAAATGTGGTATATTTACACAATGGAGTACTACTCAGCTATTAAAAATGATGAATTCGTGAGCTTCTTAGGCAAATATATGGAACAAGAAAATATCATCCTGAGTGAGGTAACCCAGGCACAAAAGAACACACATAGTTCACACTCACTGATAACTGGATATTGGCCCAAAAGCTTGGAATACCCAAGATACCATTCATAGACCACATGAAACTCAAGAAGAAGGAAGACCAAGTTGTGGGTGCTTCAGTTCTTCTGAGAAAAGGAACAAAATACTCACAGGAGCAAATATGGAGATAAAGAACAGAACAGAAACTGAGGGAAATGCCATCCAGAGACTGTCCCTCCTAGGGATTCATCCCATATACAGTCACCTAACCCCAACACTATTGTGGATGCCAAAAAATCCTTGTTGAAAGGAGCCTGATATGGCTGTCTCCTGAGAGGCCCTGCCAGAACCTTATAAATACAGAGGTAGTTGCTGGCAGCCAACCATCAGACTGAGTGTGGAGTCCCCAATGGAGGAGTTAGAGGAAGGACTGAAGGAGCTGAAGGGGTTTGAAACCTGATAGGAAGAACAATACCAACCAACCAGATCCCCCAGAGCTCCCAGGGAATAAGCCATCAACCAAGGAGTACACATGGCTCCAGCTGCATATGTAGCAGAGGATTCCCTTGTCAGGCATAAATTGGAAGAGAGATCCTTGGTCCTATGAAGACTCGATAGATGCCCCAGTGTAGGGGAATCAAGGGCAAGAAGATGGGAGTAGGGTGGGTGGAGGAACACCCCACAGAAACAGGGGAGGGAGGATGGGATAGGGGGTTTCCTAGAAGGGGGAAAACCAGGAAAGGAGATAATACTTGAAATGTAAATAATGAATATATCCAATTTAAAAAAAAGCATAAAAACCTATCTTTCACAAATTAATATGGGGCCAGGAAAATTGCTGACCACGTAAATGCAATTACTGCCAAGCCCGATTTCAGGTGTTTGATTCCTGGGACCCACAAGTAGAAAGAGGAAACTTTCACACATGTACTATGGCACATACATGCCCCATTCCCAACACACAAGAAATAATCACAAAACATTTAGAAATAAGATAAAATAAATAACCTAGCAGAAGTATGACTGCACACGGACATCCATAGCCAATGTGTGCCTCAGTGGTGGAAGACTGAAAACTTTCCTGGTGAGATCAGAAGCAAGACAAGACTCCAAATGGAAACGAATTAGGAATATCTCTGCTGTCAGCTACTGAAATGAGATTCTGAATTGGCTAATTTTCTTGTTGCTTTACTCTGAAGTGAGAAAAACATCTGGCAAAAGCCACTGAAAAATGAAGGCTTTGCATTGCTTAAAGTCCAACGTGAGGTTGTCTCTCATGGTAGACAGGGTACCGTCACAGAAACACTATGGAGTTGTTCATACTGCGTCCCAAATCAGGAAGCAGCAAACTGACAGGAAGTGGTCACGTGGATTACCGAACTCCAAGGCCTGCCCCCAATGACCATTTCCCCCAGCAAGGCTCTACCTCTGTGAGGTTTCACAACAGCTACTTAGGATCCCTTAAGATGTTTTTTCTTCATTAGGGTTCCTATTGTTGCAACCAAACACCATGACCAATATGTAAGTTGGGAAGGAAATGGTTTGTTTGGTGTATACATCCATATCACTGTTCATCATTGAAGGAAAGAAGTCAGCATAGGAACTCAAGCAGGGCAGGGACCTGGAGGCAGGAGCCATTGCAGAGGCCATTCAGGGTGCCGCTTACGAGCTTACTTCCTTTGGTTTGCTCAGCCTGCTTTCTTATAGAACCCAGGACCACCATCCCAGGGATGGCAGCTTCCACAGTGATCTGGGCTTTCTCATATTTATCATTAATTGAGAAAATGCCTGACAACCAGATATTGAGTCAGTTTCTCAATTGATGTTCCCTTCTTTCAGATAATTCTAGTTCATGCGTCAGGCCGGCATACCTAGATGTTCCATGACAGAAGAATGGATACAGAAAACGTGGTTCATTTACACAATAGAATGCTACTCAGATATTAAAAACAAGGACATCCTGAGTTTTGCACGCAAATGATGGAGCTAGAAAATATCCTGAGTGAGGTTACTCAGACCCCAAACGGCATGCATGGTATGTACTCACTAATAAGTGGATAATATCCACAGAACTCTTTAACTAGGAGCTCTGTTTTGAAAAGTGTGGAACCTTTGAACAGCAGGGAATTGGGTTTTCTTTATTTATTTATTTATTAAGGGGTGTTTTGTGGCCTGTAATGTTGTCAATTTTATAGAAGGTTCTATGTGCCATTGATAAGAACGTATATTCCCTATCTCCTGGTGGAAAGTTCTGCAGTTATCCGTGTGAACTCTGTACCTCTTCCTGATATGTAGTAGCCCTCTTATGATTAGTTTTAAAACCTTCTTTATCATATATAAGAACAGTTACCGAGCATGACTGTGGCCTCTGTTTGCTTATCTTAATTTCTAACCTTTGATTCTTGGTTTGTAGATGCCATTCCTACCCATGTGTGATTCTTTTTTTTAATTAATTAATTAATTATTTACTTTATACTCTGATCTAAGTTTCCCCTCCATCTCCTTCCTCCCAATCTCTCCCTCTCACCTCCCTGCTCTATTCACATCTTTCTCCTCAGAGAAGGGGAGGCCTCCCATTGTTATCAACACACTTTGGAGTATCAAGTTGGATATCCCAGCCTAAATAAGACCAGTCACATCTTTTCTTATTGAGGTTAGACAAGGCAGCCCACTTAGGGGAAAGGGTCCAAAAGCAGGCAACAGAGTCAGAGTCAGCCCCTGCTTCAGTTGTCAGGAGTCCCACATGAAGAACAAGTTGCAAACCTGTTACATATGTGTAGAGGGCCTAGGTCTGCCCCATGCATGCTATTTGGTTGGTGGTTCACTCTGCGAGCCCCTATGGGTCCAGGTTAATAGACTCTGTCAGTTTTCTTGTGGTGCACTTGACTCCTCTGGCTCCTGCAATCTTTCCTCCCCTCTTTCACAGGATTCCCCAAGCTCTTCCTAATGTCTGACTGTGGGTCTCTGCATCGGTGCCTGGGTGAAGAGTCTCAGAAGACAGCTAGGCTCCTCTCTGCAATCAGAGTAGAATATTATTAATAGTGTCTGGGATGGGCTCTGCCTTATGGAATGGGTCTCAAGTTGGGTCAGTCATTGCCACACATGTTTTTGACCAAATTTTTATTTGTCATTTTCACAGAGAAGTGGATTGTTGATTTCGCAGAGAAGTTAATTGCCACCATGGAAAATGAATCATGGACAAGGACAGGGATCTCGAGGACAGGGATGGAAGTATAAACTAAACAAACCATTTCCTTCCCAACTTGCATTTTGGCCATGGTGTTTGGTTGCAACAATAGGAACCCTAACTGATAAAAACATCTTAAGAGATCCTAAATAGCTGTTGTGGAACCTCACAGAGGTAGAGCCTTGCTGGAGGAAATGGTCATTGGGGCAGACCTTGGAGTTCAGTTGTCCAAGTGATCACTTCTTGTCAGTTTGCTGATTCCTGATTTGGGACACAGTATGAACAAGTCCATAGGTTAAATTATAGGTGAAACTAAAGGGGCAACTAACTTCATTGAGAAGGAAATGAACCCAGTGTGATGCAGCCAAGATACAATCACAGCTAAATGTGATAAATCTTGAACAAGTTATGAAATGTTAGAAAATGTATGTGTATGTGTATGAGTGTGAGAAAGTGTCATGTATGTGAGTGTTATGTGTGTGAATGTGTGTGTCGTGTGTGTAAGTGTATTGTGTGTGAGAGTGTGTGTGAGTGTGTGAGTGTGTGCATTATGTATGACAGTATGTGTGAGAATGTGTGAATATGCTCTGTATTGAATGTGGGGTTGATTGGGGGAACACAGGGAGGGAAGAGGGCTTATGGGACTTTGGGGAGGGAGGAACAAGGAAAGAGGAAATCATTTGAAATGTAAATAAAGACTATATCTAATAAAAATAAAACAATTGAATAAAAATTGATTCAGTCTCACTTGTTTTTGTTCTCTTACAAGCCACCTCACAAGTGTCTATATTTATTTTGGCTCTATAAGTAATGCTGAAATATGTAAACTGTTCTGAAAACCATAGTACAGAGTAAAAACATCAAATAAACAATCCTACTAATAGAGAGACTGAGATAGGCGAAGCCTGATTTCAAGATCATTATGTGGTACACAACAAGACACTGTCAAGTATGAACAAGCAGAAAGTGTAGATGGATTGTACAATATTGGATATATTTCTTCAATAATGAATTTAGAGAGACCATTGAGTGACAACCAACAAAATTCTAATTCATATTTTTGAATTTCAATTGGTTAGGATATGTTGGTAATATTAATTTTCATATTAAGAGATATTAAGGAAAAGTGACTGTTGTTCCTGTTATTTTTGTTGTTAGAGTTGGAATTATGTTTGTGTGGCTTTGTTAAAGATTACTTTCTTGCTTTTTCCCTCCTTGTGTTGGTGTTTTCTGTCTAGGGCTGAATTTGTGGAAAGACATAGTGTAAATTTGGTTTAGTTATGGAATATCTTGCTTTCTCTGACTATGGTAATTGAGAGTTTTGCTGGGTATAGTAGCCTGTGTTCTCTTAGGGTCTGTTCTGTATGACATCTGCCCAGGATCTTTTAGCTTTCATTGTCTCCATTGAGAAGTCTGATGTATTTATGATTGATCTGCCATTATATGTTACTTGACATTTGTCCCTTACTGCTATTAATATTCTCTCTTTGTTTATTGCATTTGGTGCTTTGCCTATTATGTGATGGGAGGAATTTCTTTTCTGGTCTACTCTATTTGGAGTTCTATAAGCTTCTTGTGTGTTCATGGGCATCTTTTTCAATAGGTTAGGGAGTTTTCTATAATTTTGGTGATGCTATCTACTGGCCCTTTAAGTTGAGTATCTTCACTCTTTTCTACACCTATCATCCTAAGGTTTGGTCTTCTCATCGTGTCCTGGATTTTCTGGATCTTTTGGGTTAGGAGCTTTTTGCTTTTTGTATTTTCTTTGATTGTTGTGTCAATGTTTTCTATGGCATCTTCAGCACCTGAGATTCTCTCTTCTATCTCCTGTATTCTGTTGGTGATGTTTCCATCTATGAGTCCTGATCTCTTTCCTAGGTTTTCTATCTCCAAGGTTGCCTCCCTTTGTGGTTTCTTTATTGTTTCTAGTTTCATTTTTAGGTCTTTGAAGGTTTTATTCATTTCCTTCACCTGTTTTATTGTGTTTTCCTGTAATTTTTAAGGGATTTTTGTGTTTCCTCTTTAAGATCTTCTAGCTGTTTTACCCGTGTTCTCCTGTGTTTCTTTAAGGGGATTATTTATGTCCTTCTTAAATTCCTCTGTCGTCATCATGAGAAGTGATTTTAGATATGAATCTTGTGTTTCTGGTTTAATGGTGTATCCAGGACTTCCTATGGTGGAAGAATTGGGTTCTGAGGATGCCAAGTAACATTGGATTCTGTTGCTTATGTTCTTATGCTTGCCTCCAGCCATCTGATTATCTCCAGTGCTACCTGCCCTTGCTCTATCTGCCTGGATCCTACCCTTCCTGTGATCCTGGTTGTGTCAGAACTCTTCAGAGTTAAGCTGTCACTGTGATCCTGTGATTCTGGGATCATGTGATGCTGGGTGTGTCTGAGCTCCTGGGAGTCAACCTGCCTCTAGGACCCTGAGATCCTGGTTGTGATCAAGCTCCTAGGATCCTGGGATCCTGGGATCCTTGGCTAGTTATAACACCTGGCAGTGCAGCTTCCTCTGGCTGGTCTGGGAATGGCTTCAGAGTTTGTTCCCAAGGTCTGCTCAGGGCACCACCCCAGAAAGACTGGAAGGAAGCAGTGCCACTGGTCTGGTGGAGTCCCTGTGTGCCTGGGTCTCTCTGGAGTTGGGACATATGTTGGGTACTTCACACTTCTGATCCTATGATCCTGGGCATGGTAGAGCGTCTGGCATTGGAGCTTTCTCTTGGTGTTGTCACAGTGTAGTCTGCAGTCCAACTCCCCACAATGGTGAGCAACAGCTGTGAATGGAAGTTCAAGGATCTAGCAGTTGGTCAGTTCAAAAGGCAAGCAGGCAGAAAGAGAATGGTTCGATGATATTCTGTATATGCAGTTTTCAGTGTCCCCTGCCTGCTTCCTGTGCAGATCAGTCTGCTCAGCTGTGACTTCAGCCCAAGGCCTTTCCCCAACAAGGCAGAGATCCAGGCAATGTTACCCTTCCTAAGAGTTCTGTATGGCCAACTCAAATGGTGAGAAATAAGAGGGCAAGGAGATTCGGTCTCAGTAGATGGCTTCCTGATTCTCATTAAGATTATTCAGATTTATGTTACATCCTGGATACCAGAGTTGGTGCTTATTTTAATTTTTTAAGTTTTAAAATATTTTATTTTCTTAGCTATCATTGTATTCTCTTTTCTGCCCACTAATTAATTTAGTTATTCACTTTACAGTCCAATTGAAGCCCCCCTCTCCTATCAGTCCCAACTCATGAACGCCCTCCCCCATAACTCCCTCCCCTGTCATGGCCCCCTCCCCTTTCCTTATCCTCTGAGAAGGGGGAGGGACTTTTATTGGGCACCAACCCAGCCTGGCACATTAAGTCACTGCAGGACTAGGCCCAATCTCTTCTATTGAGGCCAGACAGTGCAACCCAATTAGGACAACAGGATCCACAGGCAGGCAACAGAGTCACAGACAACCCCTGCTCCGGTTGTTGGGGGAACCCAAATGAAGACCTGCTGCATGTGTGCAGAGGGCCTAGATCCAGCCCACATGGGCTCTTTGGTTGGTGGTTCAGTTTCTGAGAGCCCCCAAGTTGACCACATTTTTAAAATCCAATTTGTCTGCATCTTTTCATCTATGAATTAAGTCTATTTGCATGCAAGGTTGTAATAGAGAATGATTTTCAAATGCTGGGATTTTACTGTTTGTTGTTCTGACTGATTAATGGTTATTACTTTTCTCCCATCCCTGGTAATTAATGTTGGCTGCTCTCTAGCCTGCAGTGTCAGACATAATTGGTTATTTTCCCATCTGCTCTTCTACTGCTGTCATGGGTTACATTCTTCCCTGTGCTCTTGTGTGAGAAGCTATCTCCCTTCTTCCTCTATGGCCAGTGTTCTTGTAAGAGTATTCTGCAGTGCTTCATTCTCAGGAGGTCCCCTAACTTCTGCTTGTCTTAAACTAATTTTTACTTCTCCATCTATTTTAACGCACAGTTCCCCTGGATAAACTTGACCTGATGGAAGTGAGATTTTATCTGAACAGATGGAGCATACAAGAATAAAGCCTGGAGCTTTAAAGATAAATAAAGACTTTAAAGATAAATCCCAAGTCTGGCTCTAATGACAATAGAATAATGTGACTTTATCATTAGAATTACTATTGTTATCTTCTTCTTACTGTTACGTATAATGACTCTGTATTCATGTGTCTCCTATTTATATTTCAATGTGCAATAAAGTGTGAAATACTAAAGGGAGTAATCTGAAGACCCAGGCAAAAAGGCCCTGCCACTGGGTCAGCACAGGTATCACACAGCTGTGATTTCAAATATGGCCAGCAGAGGGCAGAAATCACACACAAAAAATAGGTCGTGTAAACAGGCAGGGATTTCTCATTCACCTGCAAGAGAAAGACAAGAACTCAAGGGCTGAGGACACTGGGGTGGTTAGTGAAGAAGTTGATCAGGAGGAGCCCTTGGTGGAGGAGCACACTTAGGATGGTGGTGTAGCAGGAGGCTGGAGCTGTAAGACATGCACTATGCACAAGGTGATTTGCTCTGCTCCTGGGTGTTCAGGCATGGTGAGTCACTCCCTAGTCTGCTGTTTTGCCCTGGAGGAGTTGAGACTGGCAAGGCATCCAGGAGTGGGAAAGCCAGATCAAGGACAGTCGTTGAGGTGTGGATTTAATCAGAGTTTTGTTGAAGGAAACAGACCTAACCCTAGGCAAGGTTTTAAACTAGGTCTGAACAGCATGATTTTAAAAAACAAAAATTATGTAAACAAAGCAAGAATGTAGAGTGTGTAGTGTGGAACCCAGACTCACCCATTTAGTCCCCTCACCTCTGCCTTGGAGCCCCATACTTCAGTAAACCTTGGCTTGTGACTGCCCCAATGGGCCATAAATTTGAAGGAAAGTCCAAACAATGACTGGCCCAACTTGAGCTAGACTTGACACTAGTAATGATACTCTGCTGTTTCTTCACACAGGAGCCCAGTAACTGTCTCCTGAGAGGCTTCATCCAACAACCCATGGAAACAGATGCAGAGACCCACAGCCAAACATCAGGTGGAGCTCGGGGAGCCTTGGGAATGTGTGGGGCATAGGATTGAGGGAGCCAGGGGCCAAGAACACCACGAGATGATCTACAGAGTCAACTAACATGGGGCAATGGAGGCTCACAAAGACAAAAACATGAACCAAAGAACATGCAGGGACTGAACCTAGGCCCTTGGTCTTCATCTGGGTCCCCTAACAATTGGAACTGGGGCTGTCCTGACTCTGGTGCCTGCCACTGGATCACCTTCCACTACCTGGACTGCCTTGTTGGGCTGCAATGCGAGAGGTTGTGCCTAGTCCTACTTTGACATGTCCCAGGCTGGGTGGTACCCAAGTTGGGGGAGAAGGGCTTCCTCTTCTCTGAGAAGAAAGGGGAGTAATGGAAGAAGGGGATAGTGAGGATGGGAGGCAGAAGCAGCAACAACAACAGACACAATAGGAAGAAGGGCTTGCAGGGCACAGGCCTCTGTGCTTCCTACTTCCACCCATAAGGACCCCAGCCCCTGGCAGGATGCTGCCCACATTCCAGCGATTGTCCTACTCAGTCTGCAAGCTATTCTTCTGTCATGTCACCCTTTTCAAGAAGCTTCTCCACAGACAAACAGAGCTATTCTCAGCATCTCTTATTCCAGTCAGGTCCACAACCAAGACCAGTCATCACTCTCATGGCCAACATCTCAGCATTTCACATTCTGAGAGTGTGTGAGTAACACATTGTGCATGTGTGAATAAATGTCACACTTCCTGAGACACTAAATAAAAAGAAGTGCATAGCTCAAAGAAAGGGATTTCCCAAGGTTCTCACATCTCACAACAGACACGGAGGAGTATAAATTCCAAGTGCACTGGCCCGAGGGGATATCGTGAAAGAGCACTACAATACTGGCTATGAAGAAGGAGGTAATAGCTAAGGTGGCCTCACACACTCAGACATTGATCACCTCATGACAATGCAATCTTCACATGGCAGCTCCCATGCCATTGTCCAGAGTCTCTGCAAAGGCTTTGGGGCCCTGTGACTGCCAACAGAAATCTGTCATTTCTACCACTTGCTGGTTCAGCCTGGGACTGCTGTAAGCTTCTCCAGGTGATCACAGAGAGCATGCTGAGACCTATTGATGGACAAAGAGATCTTTTGTATTTCAAGGAGGAAAGAGCAGGTTGAGGTGGAGCATGGTGAGCAGTGGCGAGCTCCCTGTGCAGCTGTATTTTTGGACACTATGGTAAATGGACCTGTAGGGAAGACTGAGGAGAGAAGTGGCCAATGGGGAGCAACACTGTAAATGATTGAAGGAAGCAAGCAGCATGGGAGAAGCCACATCCTCCCAGACACAGTCCATTCCCTTGAGAACGGGGAACCTACTCACCCAACCTACTACAGCTCTCCTGCCCTACACCTCATTGCTGGGAAGTAAATCATGAATCCAAAGTTCATCTCTGATTTCATGGGCCCAGCTAAAAGCTATTGTGACTCTCAACCACAACTCTAGAGTGGAAGGACTGACTGACACATCAGGAGTGGGTCTTGAAGGCATCACACTCTGGATTCCCATTGCCTTTCTGTGTTCCCTTGTCATTCCTTCCATCCTTGGTGTTTGGCGCCTCTTTGTGCAGAGCCTGCCTGAGCCCCTGTGTCTGCACCTGAGATTTCTCTTTCAGTCACACTGAGGTAGGTGTCTAGCACAGTTTTTGCTGTGGCAGCAACTCAGTAAGATCCTAGTTACCAACACCTGGTTCCAGCCCTGGACTTTAGTCTGAAAGCATTATTGATGTTATAGTTGGTTTGAGAATGTTCATTGTTGTAGTAATTTCCAACCCCAATCGGTCAGAGCAAACCACAACAGTTCATGATATGAAATGCATCTATTTGCTAAATACCTCTTTATCTGGTGAAGTTGTCCTTTTCCCTGCCCCCTTTGACAGAGGGCTGTGATGACCCATTTAACCACTTCATTGTTGCTGTTAGGACCATGTTTCCATGCCTTCTGGACTCCATCTCAGTGATTATTCTCATCCAGGAAGTGACTAAGTCCTCCTTGTCACTAAGGAGCTGAGTTCTCATTTCTCACTCTGAAAGCCTCCATTAAATAATCTTTAAAGGTCACAACTAAAAGAGTTATCAAGAGACAACAAACATAAAAAGGTAGAAATTATGATGTCAACATTGAAAATGTAGGGAAAAATTAACATTAAAATTTACCTTTTTTTAACTGACTAAAATTATTCTCTTTAAAATAATTATTTTGCTGGGCAGTGGTGGCACATGCCTTTAGTCCCAGCACTTGGGAGGCAGAGACAGGTGAATTTCTGAGTTTGAGGCCAGCCTGGTCTATAGGGTGAGTTCCAGGACAGCCAGGACTATACAGAGAAACCATATCTTTAAAAAAAAAAAAGAAAGAAAAGAAAAGAAAAAGAAAACAAAGTTTTAAAATAATTATTTTACTAAAGTATATTAAAATATACTATTTTCTTAGTCTTCTAGTCTTCTAGTAACCACAAAGTAAGGTTTTATACACAAACTAAAAAAAAAGAAAAGTCTTTCAATAATATTACTAGAGAAAGTCACCTAAGCACAAAAGCAAACAGTGAGAAGACAGAAAATGAGGGATGTGCAAGACAGTTAGGAAACCGAAGCTGTTATAAACAGGGCTGCTATGTACATACTGGAGCATGTGTCCTTATTGCATGCCGGAGAATCCTCTGGATATATCCCCAGGAGTGGTATTGCAGGGTCCTCCAGAAGTGTCATGCCCAGTTTTCTGAGGAACAGCCAGACTGATTTCCAGAGTAGTTGTACCAACTTGCATTCCCACAAGCAGTGGAGGAGTGTTCCTCTTTCTCCACATCCTCGCCAACACCAGCTGTCTCCTGAGTTTTTAACCTTAGCCATTCTAACTGGTGTAAGGTGAAATCTCAGGGTTGTTTTGATTTGCATTTCCCTAATGACTAATGATGTTTAACAATTTTTAAGGTGCTTCTCAGCCATTTGAAGTTCTTCATGTGAAAATTCTTTGTTCTGGAGTCCTGAGGCCTCTGGCGAAAGCCTTCGAGTCTCTGCTTCGGGATTGGGAACAGCCTGGGCCATGGCACCCCATCTCCAGGAAGTGCAAGAGGCCAACTGTGCACCTGGAGTCTGGCTGGGAGGAGGCAGCATGCTCTGGTGAGTCTGGCCCTATAGAGCAAAGGACCCAGTCCTGGGGACTCTGGCAGGAGCCTTCCAGTCTCTGCCTCTGGATCTGGAACAGCCTGGGCCAAGGCACCCCATCTCCAGGCAGTGCAGGAGGTCAGCTGTGCACGCAGAGACCAGCTAGGAAGAGGCAGCTTGCACTGGTAAGTCCAGAATTGACAACAAGACCAACTAACACCAGTGAGAACTAGATGGCAAAAGGCAAATGCAGAAACGTTACTAACAGAAATCAAGGCAATATGGCAGCATCTGAACTCAATTCTCCATTAACAGCATGTCCTGGATACACCATCACACCAGTAAAACAAGATTTGGATTTAAAATCACTGGTCCTGATGTTGTTACAGGAACACATAAAAGACATAAATAAATCTCTTAAAGAAATTCAGGAGAAAATGGGTCAAAAGTTAAAAGCCCTTACAAGGGAAACACAAAAATCATTGAAAGAAATTCAGAATACAGAAGCCAATAAGGAGGAAAAACAAAAATCACTTAAAGAAATACAGGAGAACTTTGGTCAACAGGCTGGGGTCATGAAAGAGGAAACACAAAAATCTGTTAAAGAATTACAGAAAAACACAAGCAAGTGAAGGAGCTAAGCAAAACCATCAAGGATCTAAAATCAGAAGTAGAAACAACTAAGAAATCTCAAAGGGAGACAACTTTGGAGATAGAAAACCTTGGGAAGAAATCAGGGGTCATAGATGCAAATATCAACAACAGAATACAAGAGATAGAAGAAAGAATCTCAGATGATGAGGATACCATAGAAACCATAGACTCAACAGTTAAAGAAAATGCAAAATGTAAAAAGCTTGTAACCCAAAACATCCAGGAAATCCAGGACACAATTAGAAGACCAAACCTAAGGATTATAGGCATAAATAAGAGCGAAGATTTACAACTTAAAGGGCCAGCAAATATCTTCAATAAAATTATGGAAGAAAACTTCCCTAACCTAAAGAGAGAGATGCCCATGAATATACAATGAATACAATATACATGAATACATGAAGCTTACAGAACTCCAAACAGACTGGACCAGAACAGAAATACCTCCTGTCACATAATAATCAAAACCCAAAATGTACTAAACAAAGAAAGAATATTAAAGGCAGTAAGAGAAAAAGGACAAGTAACATATAAAGGAAGACCTATCAGAATCACACCAGATTTCTCACTATGAAAAGCTAGTAGACTATGAAAGCTAGAAGATCCTGGGCAGATCTCATTCAGACTCTAAGAGAACACAAATGCCAGCCAAGACTACTAGACCCAGCAAAACTCTCAATAACTATAGATGGAGAAACGAAGATATTCCATGGCAAAACCAAGTTTACCCAATATCTTTCCACAAATCCAGCCTTACAAAGGATAATAGGAGGAAAATACCAATGCAAGGAGGGAAACTTCACCCTGGAAAAAGCAAGAGAGTAACCTTCTCTCATCAAACCCAAAAAAAGAAAACCAATCAAATTTAAAAAATAACATCAAAAATGATAGGAAGTAATAATCACTATTCCTTAATATCTCTTAACATCAATGGGCTCAATGCCCCAGTAAAAAGACTAACAGACTGGATACTTAAACAGGACCCTACATTTTGCTGCATACAAGAAACACACCTCCGTGTCAAAGACAAACACTACCATGGAGTAAAAGGCTGGAAGACAATTTTACAAGCAAATGGTCTCAGGAAACAAGCTGGAGTAGCCATACTAATATCAGATAAAACTGACTTTCAACCCAAAGTCATCAAAAGAGACTCTGAGGGACACCTCTTGCTGGTCAAAGGAAAAATACACCAAGAAGAACTCTCAATCCTGAACATCTATGCTCCAAATGAAAGGGCACCCTCATTCATAAAAGAAACTTTACTAAAGCTCAAAGCACACATTGCACCTAACACAATAATTGTGGGTGACTTCAACACTGCACTTTCCTCAATGGACCAATCAGCAAAACAGAAACTGAACAGGAACACATTGAAACTAATTGAAGCTTTGGACCAATTAGAATTAACAGATATATATAGAATATTTCATCCTAAAGCAAAAGAATATACCTTTTTCTCAGTACCTCATGGTACCTTCTCCAAAATTGATTGTATAATTGGTCACAAGACAGAACTCAACAAATATAAAAAGATCACAATAATCCCATGCCTCCTATCAGATCACTATGGAGTAAAAGTGGTCTTCAATAGCAACAAAAACAATAGAAAGCCCACATACATGTGGAAATTGAACAATATTCTACTCAATGATTCCTTGGTCAAGGAAGAAATAAATAAAGAAATCAAAAACTTTTTAGAATTTAATGAAAATGAAGGCACAGCATACCCAAATCTATGGGACACAATGAAAGCAGTGCTAAGAGGAAAACTCATAGCCCTGAGTGCCTCCAAAAAGAAAATGGAGAGAGCATACACTAGCAGCTTAACGACACACCTGAAAGCCCTGGAATAAAAGGAAGCTATTTCACCAAGGAGGAGTAGAAGGCAGGAAATCATCAAACTCAGGGCTGAAATCAATCAAGTAGAAACAAAGAGAACCATACAAAGAATCAACAAAAACAGGAGCTGGTTCTTTGAGAAAATCAACAAGATAGATAAACCCTTAGCCAGACTAACCAAAGGACACAAAGACAGTATACAGATTAACAAAATTAGAAATGAAAAGGGAGATATAACAACAGAAATGGAGGAAATTCAAAAAATCATTAGATCCTAAAACAAAAGCCTATACTCCACACAACTGGAGAATCAGGAGGAAATGGACACTTTCCTAGACAGATATCAGACACCAAAATTAAGTCAGGATCGAATAGATCATCTATACAGTCCCATAACCCCTAAAGAAATAAAAGTGGTCAAAGAAAGTCTCCCAACCATAAAAAGCACAGGACCAGATGGCTTCAGTGCAGAATTCTATCAGACCTTCATAGAAGACCTAACACCAATACTCTTCAAACTATTACACAAAATGGAAACAGAAGGAACACTACCCAACTCGTTCTATGAAGCCACAATTATGCTGATACCAAAACCACACAAAGATCCAACAAAGAAAGAGAACTTCAGGCGAATTTCCCTTATGAATACCAATGAAAAAATATTTAATAAAATTCTTACCAACCAAATCCAAGAACACATCAAAACGATCATCCACCATGATCAAGAGGCTTCATCCCAGGGATTCAGGGATGGTTCAATATATGGAAATCCATCAATGCTATCTTCTATAGAAACAAACTCAAAGAAAAAACCCCGAAGGATCATTTCATTAGATGTGGAAAAAGCATTTGACAAAACTCAGCATCCTTTCATGCTAAAAGTCTTGGAAAGGACGGGAAGTCAAGGCCCATACCTAAACATAGTAAAAGCAATATACAGCAAACCGATAGCCAACATGAAACTAAATTGAGAGAAACTTGAAGCAATCCCACTAAAATCAGGGACTAGGCAAGGCTGTCTCTCTCTCCATATCTTTTGTATATAGTACTTGAACTTCTAGCTAGAGCAATTAGACAACATAAGGAGGTCAAGAAGATAGAAATGGGAAAGGAAGAAGTCAAATTATCACTATTTGCAGATGACATGATAGTCTACTTAAGTGACCCAAAAAGCTCCACCAGAGAACTCCTATAGCTGATAAACAACTTCAGCAAAGTGACTGGTTATAAAATCAACTCAAGAAAATCAGTTGCCTTCCTATACTCAAAGGATAAGCAGACTGAGAAAGAAGTTATGGAAATGACACCCTTCACAATAGCCACAAACAATATAAAGTATCTTGGTGTGACTCTAACCATACAAGTGAAAGACCTATATGACAAGAACTTCAGGTCTCTGAAGAAGGAAATCGAAGAAGATCTCAGAAAATGGAAAAATCTTCCATGCTCCTGGATTGGCAGGATTAATATAGTTAAAATGGCTATCTTGCCAAAAGCAATCTACAGATTCAAAGCAATCCCCATCAAAATCCCAACTCAGTTCTTCACAGAGTTAGAAAAGGCAATTCTCAAATTCATCTGGAATAACAAAAACCCCAGGATTGCTAAAACTATTCTCAAAAGTAAAAGAATTTCTGGGGAAATCAGTATCCCAGACCTCAAGCAATACTTCAGAGCAATAGTGTTAAAAACTGCATGGTATTGGCACAGTGACAGGCAAGTGGACAAATGGAATAGAATTGAAGACCCAGAAATGAATCCACACACCTATGGTCACTTCATCTTCAACAAAGGAGCAGAATGCATCCAGTGAAAAATAGATAGCCTTTTCAACAAATGGTGCTGGTTCAACTGGAGGTCAGCATGCAGATGAATGCAAATTGATCCATTCTTATCTCCTTGTACTAAACTCAACTCCAAGTGGATCAAGGACCTCCACGTAAAACCAGACACACTGAAACTAATAGAAAAGAAACTGGGGAAAACCCTTGAGGACCTAGGCACAGGGGGAAAGTTCCTGGACAGAACACCAATAACTTATGCTCTAAGATCAAGAATTGAAAAATGGGACCTCATAAAATTACAAAGTTTCTGTAAGGCAAAGGACACTGTCAAAAGGACAAAACCAACAAATTGGGAAAAGGTTTTCACCAAACCTACATCTGACAGAGGGCTAATATCCAATATATACAAAGAACTCAAGAAGTGTGACCCCAGGGAACCAAAAAACCCTATTAAAAAATGGGATACAGACCTAAACAAAGAATTTTCTCCTGAAGAAATTCAGATGGCCGAGAAACACCTTAAGAAATGCTCAACATCATTAGTCATTAGGAAAATGCAAATCAAAACAACCCTGAGATTTCACCTTACACTAGTCAGAATGGCTAAGATTAAAAACTCAGGAGACAGCAGGTGGTGGCAAGGATATGGAGAAAGAGGAACACTCCTCCACTGCTGGTGGGATTGCAAGATGGTACAACCACTTTGGAAATCAGTCTGGTGGTTCCTCAGAAGAGTGAACATGACACTTTCGGAGGACCCTGCTATACCACTCCTGGGCATATACCCAGAGGATTCCTTGGCATGCAATAAAGACACATGCTCCATTATGTTCATAGCAGCCTTATTTATAATAGCCAGAAGCTGGAAAGAACCCAGATGTCCCTCAACAGAAGAATGTATACAGAAAATGTGGTGTATTTACACAATGGAACTACTCTGCAATTAAAAACAATGAATTCACAAAATTTTTAGACAAATGGTTGGATCTGGAAAATATCATCCTAAGTGAGGTAACCCAATCACAAAAGAATATACATGGAATGCAATCTTTGATAAGTGGATATTAATTAGCCCAGAAGCTCTGAATACCCAAGGCACAATTAGCATAACAAATGACTCCCATGAAGAAGTAAGGAGAAGGTCCTGATCCTGGAAAGGCTTCATCTAGCATTGGAGGTGAGTATCAGGACAGACAAAAAAGAGAGAGGTGATTAGATAATGAGTGAAGAGAAGAAGGTTTATGGGACATATGGGGAGGGGGGAACTGGGAAAGGGGAAATCATTTGGAATGTAAACCAAAAATATGGAAAATAAAGATATATAATAAAAAAGATTCAAAAAAAATTCTTTGTTTAGCTCTGTACCCCATTTTTAATAGGGTTATTTGGCTCTCTGGAGTCTAACTTCTTGAGTTATTTGTATATATTGGATATTAGCCATCTGTCAGATGTAGGGTTGGTGAAGATCCTTTCCCAATTTGTTGGTTGCCATTTTGTCCACTTGACAGTGTCCTTTTCCTTACAGAAAATTTGTAATTTTATGAGGTCCCATTTGTCAATTCTTGATTTTAGAGTATAAGCTATTGGTATTCTATTCAATAACTTTTCCCCTGTGCCCATGTCCTCAAGGCTCTTCCCCAGTTTCTTTTCTAGCAGCACTATTTATAATAGCCAGAAGCTGGAAAGATCCTAGATGTCCCTCAGTGGAGGAATGGATACAGAAAATGTGATATATTTACACAATGGAATACTACTCAGCAATTAAAAACAATGAATGCATGAAATTCTTAGGCAAATGGTTGGAACTGGAAAATATCATCCTAAGTGAGGTAACCCAATCCCAAAGAACACACATGGAATGCAGCCACTGATATGTGGATATTAGCCCAGAAGCTCTGAATACCCAAGACACAATTCACTCATACACATTCACATACATTCATGCATGCATACACACAGAGTCACACCACAAACTCACACACAAGTATATACACACAGACACACACATGTACACAGCAATACACATGCACATACAAACACAAAAACTCACCTTTGCAGACACACTCAGACACAAAAAAGACACACATGGATACACACAATATCTGCCAGACATATAAACACAAACATTCACACAAATTCACAATACACACACAAAAGCACTCATATTCTTCAAGATGAAAATCTTTGTTTTAAAGACCAGAAAAATGATTTCTTTGGTGAATCCTAGTAAGTATGACATGAGGTATACCATTCTCCCACTGTTCCAGGATATTTAAGGAAGAGAAATACATTTCCATCTCTCACAAGAGGCTGATATTGTTATGCTACACACACACCAAAGAAGCATATAGGAAAACCATGGGAAAATCTCAAGATAAACATTTATTCTAACTTCTTCCCAGAGTACTGACAAATGATATTGAATATTCCATTATTGCTCATTATGAAAGAATGGAGCATATCCCAGGAAGATCAGCTTATATGATACACATAAAAAAGTAATGAAACCCATACAATCCTGCCAATACGCATAGCAAGCCCATTTCATTGAGTTGGCAGACAGAAGGCATCATGCTATCAGGCATGCCATGTGAGCAGCCACCAAATAACATCAGCATGACACTTGGATCAACAGATGTGTAGAGACAAGGAAAGAAACTATACTTTATAAATCACTTAAAGATCCATGAAAGAAGGACTTCACACTGAACAGTTTCTTCATAGCATCTGTGACATTCTTATTCCTAAGACTATAGATTAGTGGGTTCAACAGAGGGGTGAGTATGGTATAAAACACAGACACCACCATGTCCTTCTCAGGGGTGTGGAGGGAGGCAGGGAGCATGTAGGTATAGACAGCAGCTCCATAGAAGAGGAGGACCACAGTCATGTGGGAGGAGCAGGTGGCCAGGGCCTTCTTCCTGCCCTCTGCTGAGTTCATCCTGAGGACAGTGAGGAGGATGGATGAATAGGAGCCTGAGATGACTGTCACAGGGATGAGAAGCATGAGCACACAGCACACATACATGAGGGTCTCATAGAGCCAGGTGTCAGAGCAGGAGAGCTTTGTCACAGCAGGGACCTCACAGAAGAAGTGGTGGATTTCTCTGGATCCACAGAAAGGGAAGTTCATGGTGATTGGAGTAAGAATGAAGCCATCCAAGGATCCCAGGAGCCAACAGACAGACAACAGGAGGAGACACACCCTGTGGTTCATGAGGACAGGATACCGGAGTGGATGGCAGATGGCCACATAGCGGTCATAGGACATGGCAGCCAGAATGAAAAATTCGGAACCTGCCAGAATCGCATAGAGGAACATCTGCATCCCACAGGCTGCAGCCGAGATCTTGTGGCTCCCCAGGACCTGGTCCATGAGCATCTTGGGCACAGTGACAGAAATGTACATCATGTCCATGAGGGACAGCTGACTGATAAAAAAGTACATGGGTGTGTGGAGGTGGGTGTCAGAGACTATCAGCAGGATCAGGAGGGCGTTCGCAGACAAGGCCATCAGGAAAACCACAAATATGACCACAGCCAGCAGGGCAGGGTATTTGCATTGACTGAAGAGTCCCAGCAGGGTGAAATCTGACTGTCCAGTGTAGTTGTTCATCCAGGTGCTGAGGTCCATCTGTGTCTCCTTGTCAACCAAGAATGTTTTGGGTTTAGTGTCATAGGAATAAGTTCTCAGTGATTTGTGCTTCAACATGCCTGTGCTAAGTTCTATGGGTCTTAAAATCTAAAGAATGCAAATTACACGTAATCCAACCATTTTTTTTAAAGCTTAGAATTCACAACTTGGTCACAGGTATTGCTGTTTCAGGGTAAATTTTCCATAATCTAAAGTCATGAACTTTCCTAATGACAGATAATGTCTCCTCTCAAGTACTACAAGCTTTATAAATGCTGTCCCATGCTAACCCAAAAAGGGATTCAGTGACCAAAAAAAATGTAAAATCAAAATTATTTTGAACATTTGGTTTTAAAATATGAAATAAGTCTTGGCATTTCTGGTTTAAAGATACAACTACAATCTTTAATATACTGAGTCTATTTCATATAAAAATATTTTAAAGTAATAATTTAAAGGAGAAATTTTAACCAGGAGATCCTCATCAGTCCCCAGGATCTGGAGACTCTGAGAGTCTCTGTTCAGCCTAGAGGAAGCCTCACCATCACATAAGAAGGACCAACGCTCAAAACCCTAAGAGACTTGAGGCAAGGAACCCACTAAGTGGCCAAATACTGCTTCCAGTCCAAATTTCACTGAAATTAACAGTCCTCCATCTGCTCTTCCTAAAATAGTGCTGCTGAAGATAATGGTGGAAGTGATGATGATGATGTTAGGGGTAATAACTTTGCCTTCTGATTTTGCCAAGGTTAAATAAAGCAAAACATCTTTTAAGATTGTTTTCAATATCCCGCAATAAAAATAGAGGAGCACACACATAAACACTGTTAGAGATTTAAGAACTCACTATCCTGGATAGCCATCTCAGAGATGCGTAATATTATTGCATTGTATTTTGTTATTAAGGTTAAATATTATTTAAGGATTTAGTTTTTGAGGAAATAAGGGGAAATCATCAAATAAGAAATGTATAAGCCAAAGTAAGAATTACTATTTGAAAATTTCCATGTGTTTATCTGAATGCCTATTTTGTATAAACATATACAAAACTTAAATATGTGTACAGATAAGCATTTCTATGAGCATAGGAACTTCCAAGTATATATATGTAATATTTACACCTTTAGCCCTGATTAGCATAGTCAGCAGAAAAGTTCCCCTGTATAAGCCTGGGTCTCTCCAGGTTCACCTCCTCACATCCCCACCATGTGCTCTAACTCTGCAGGATCAGAGGTGATTGGTTACCAGGCCAGGCTGTGCTCAGAGCATCATCTGCATTGGTGGCCATCACAGTCTCTGTCTCTTGGAATCCAAGAGTCAGGGAGAAGCCTGGGTACCACAGAGATGCCTGTGGCACGAGCTCTGGATCCCTGTGCTCTGTGCTGTTAGCTGGACTCTGGGTTAGACTCTGAAAACATGCCAGGGAGACTTGAAACTTGACCATGTTTAAAGTGGATTCTTCCAGTTATTCAAGATAATATATAAAAATGATAAAATCAAATGTGTAAAGAGCTGCAGAAACAGAAAAGCAATGGGTACAAGGTACACCTAGCCTTTCTGAAGTCAAATAAAGTTTATGCCACGATTCCTTAAACACAGTGAATTTTTCAAAAGAAAAACTTTTTGATTTTTTTAAAAACATTTTAGCATGTGTGTTTGTTTTGCCTACTTGTATATATGTGCACTGCATGTGAACTTGCTTCCCAGGGGGGAGAGGAGGATGTCAGATCCTGACAAACAGGAGTTACAGGTGGCCGAGAGCTGCCATGTGGGTGCTGAGAGTCGAACCTGGGTCTGCTGCAGAAGCCACACACACTCTTAACCACACAGCCCTCCCGCCAGCTCCCCTGCCAACCTGTTCATATCTAAAATGGAAAATGTTAAGTTATGGATTCTCTCACCAAACACAGAGCAAGTATCCCTTTCCCCGAGAAGCATTTAGCTCTAGTTACAGGGCAGCAGAAATCCCAAAAAAGCTGCCAACTTCAGAGACATTTACAGCACTGTGAGAGTTTCCTAAACTAATCCTGATACTCTACTGCCAAAAAAAATTTTGTGTTGCCCACTGTTAAATTGGAGTTTCTCACACTGAGACACCCAGGGCAAAAGCACTGGGAACACAGTCTCTGGGGCACACATGGTGACTCCAGCCTGTTCCATCTTGTCCCTGCTCTTTAGTTTGCATCTCCTGTGGACAGCCAGATGCAACTTCACACTGGAGCTTACTGACAGGTGACCCCTGGACTCACTGGTACAATCACCCCAAGTTAGTGGAGCCAGCACCATCCGACTCCTACAGAACATCACCCCAGGAGCCTGAGTAACCTACTCACCCTATTTTCTTCATGTACAGAGAGGAAACCAAGATTTCAGAGAGTGTGTCTAACAGAAAACAACCAAGTGACCAACAGATGTACATTTCACCATTTGGGGGAACACAGAGCATGCTCCTGTCTCAGGTTTCTTGGAAGCCCCCTTTCCCTCTGTAGTCTAATCAAGGTCTTGCACATTAGATCACAGAAAAGACAGGATGAGAACATAATTCTTAGTGTCACTGTGACCCTCTGTTAAGGTTGCAGTCCCAAGACAGCTAGTTCGTGCTTACATGTTCTTCTGTTCCTAAATGACTATAAATAAAATGTGTTAAATCTGTTTCATTTCATAAATAGTATTTGAGTCGAGCAGTGTTGGTGAAAGCCTCTAATCCCAGCAACTGAAGGGCAGAAGAAAGCAGATTTCTGAGTTTTAGGACAGTCTGGACTATAGAGTGAGTTCCAGGAGAGCCAGGGCTATACAGAGAAACCCTCTCTTGAAAAACTGAAATAAATAAATAAATAGCATTTGAACTTTTTGAAGGAAAATTAATTTACTTCTCCACAGGAAAAATAAAAGTAGAGGAAATCAAAGAAATACTGTCAAGAACTAATAGAAGATTCTGAAAGCAGATGTTAAGTCAAGAGTAGTGACTCTCAGAGAGTCTCCTGTTAGATCCAACTCACCGCAGATGTTGGTGGCAGACTTGGCTGTGTGGACCAAGGGCAGTGGCTGCTCAAGTGCACAAAGAATAAGAGGAAAGTGATGTCATCCCTGACTGGACTCTGCTCATTAAGGGATGGTGTGGCGGGATTTTATAAATAATGTTCCTTTGAGACTTTGAAGATGTAATTAACACAACTAATAAATACTGACAGATATCTCCATTACACAGCTGCAGTTTCATCTTTGTGTCTTTTTTTTCTAGATTTGCAAAAACAGAGTTGTAACCAGAATTAACAATGATGTGAAATTTTGACTTTATCAATAAATCTCAACATGAAACACACAAATTAGCTAATGTATGGCCATAGGCTTGGTCACTTGTAAAGTTGGTCACTTATAAAGTCTCTCTCTCTGTCTCTGTTTCTGTCTCTCTCTGTCTCTCTCTCCTTCTCTCTCTCTATGTTTCTCTCCATGTGTCTGTGTGTCTGTGTGTATGTGTGTGTGTGTGTGTATGCATGTGTGTGTGTTCATATAAACTTCCAGTAGTTTCCACAAGTGTGAATGCCAAAGTTTGAAGTTGAGCTGCTTTGTAGTAGCCATTGCCTCTTGGCCCTTCCATCTTACCCTCTCCCCAGCCCACCTTCCCCGTGCTCTGATGTCCTTCACAAGTCATATTCTTTAAAGTTATTTGTTTCCGTTTAAATAGTGGAATGCAAATTGCATAACAGTTTACAGGAACAACAGGCTTCAATGAAAATGTAAATGTTTATATTACTGTCACCTGACTAAATCCATAGTCTTAAGACACCGCACACTGTTGTCACAGGATATGGAGAAGCCAAGCAGTACTCACCAGGAGTCTTTCCCCATGCTAACTAGCTTTTCTGGGACCATGAGGGGTTGCACAGGCTTTGGGTGCAGATAAACAGCAGTATCTACAAGGCAGCTTCTGATACTGTGAAATAAACATCCCCAGTCATTAATAACTTCATTTTTCCACATCTTCTGAGCAGTGTGTGTGCTTTCTTCAGCATTGGGGTCTTACCATGAAGTTCTAGATGAAGGCCAAGAGCAACAGCAAGAGCCCTGTTGTTTTGGAAGTCTGCAGGATTTTGTTTCCTGACAAACAGACCAAGATCAGATAACCCACACCTGCCCTGGGTTATTTGGCTCCCATATCTTGTGGCAGCTCTATCCACTGAGTAGAGTGCACACATCTACACAAACCCTTAGAGAAGAATGGCAGGCTTCTCCAAACAACCTTAGTGTTAGGGTTTCTCTTCTCTGTCCCCACTCTCATCCTTTCCCTACTTGGAACTCCTTCCCGGTGTCCTTGCTGCCACTGTACCCTTCTGTCCCCATCCCTTAAGAGCTTAATCTCCATTTTCACTAATGAGAACTTCCCAGTTTCCAGTATTTGGCAAATTCTCCAAATTGAAAACACACACCAAAAGATTCAACAATAACATCTATAAATTGAATGAGATCGTGTGAGGTTTGTTGAAACATACTTCACACATGTGAAAAGATGCCTCACCCTGGGACCCAGTCACATCTCACAATCCACTGATATTAGCACAAACCCATAAGGCAAATCTTGAGGAAAGTGTGCTCATGAACTCTCTAATGTATGGATACCTGTCGACTTGAATCTGTCAGTGTTGCGCCAGGACCCACTATTTCATTTAAGTTTAGAAAAAAACAAAAAACAAACAAAAAAAAGCAAAAGAAAAACAAAAAACAAAAAGCAAAAAAAAAAATCACTGAACAATCATTTTCCCCCTCCTTTTAGTAGAGCACACAGAGAACTGGCTGCCTGAGGGAAGGCAGAGACAGCCCCTGTTTCCGATGTTAGGAGCCCCACGTGAAGACCAAGCTGCAAACCTGTTACATGTGTGTAGAGGCCCAAGGTCTATCCCATGAATGCTCTTTGATTGGTGGTTCAGTCTCTGTGAGGCTCTGTGGGTCCAGCTTAGTTGATTCTGTAGGTTTTCTTATGGTGCCCTTGACTCCCATGGCTCCTTCAATCTTCCCTCCCCTCTTCCACAGGATTCCTCATCTTTCCTAATGTCTGACTGTGGGTCTCTGCATCTGTTTCCATCAGCTGCTGGGTGGAGACTCTCAGAAGACAGTTATGCTCCTCTCTGCAAGCAGAGTAGAGTATTATTAAGTGTCTGGGGTGGGCTCTCTCTCATGGCACGGCTCTCAAGTGGGGCCAGTCATTGCCACGTGAGTTTCTTGACCATATTTTTGGGGACTTGTTTATATAAATTTTTATTTGTCATTTTCACAGAGAAGTTGATTGTTGATTTCAGAGAGAAGTTGACTACCACCATGGAAAATGAATCATGGGGAAGGACAGGGATCTCAAGCTTGTATATTGTAGGTTAAACTAAAGGGACAACAAACTTCATGGAGATGGAAATGAACCCAACGTGATGCAGCCAAGATGCAGTCACAGCTAAATATGATGAATCCTGAACAAGTTACAGAATGTTAACAAATGTGTGTGTGTGTGTGTGAGTGTGTGTATGTGTATGAGTGAATGAGAGAGTGTCGTGTGTGTATGTGTGTGTGTGTGAGAGAGAGTGTGTGTTATGTTTGTGAGTGAATTTTGTGTGAGATTATGTATGTGAGTGTATTGTGTGTGAGAGTGTTTGTATGTGAGTATATGTTGTGTGTGTCAGAGTGTGTGTGAGAATGTGTGAGTGTGTGATGTGTATGAGAGTGTATGAGTGTGTTGTGTGTGAGAGTGTGTATGAGTGTGTGTGAGAGTGTATGTGTTCTACACATAGCTGTGTGAAAGTGTGTGTGCTCTTGTGCACTCTCTGCTGTATGCCTGTGAGGCAGGATGTCTCATTGGACCTGGAGCTAGGCTCTCCACCTTCTCTCCAAGTCTGACAAAGCCTTTCAAAGTCACTGGGCCTGATGATATTCTTTTTGTTGGCGTTGTTGGTGTTGTTATGTGTCACAAAGTTATTTTTTTCTTTTTTAATTTTAATTTTTTATTATATTCAACACAATATATATTTTTATACCAATCATAAAAATGATGGACATGTTATTAAATGAACATAAAAAGGTAAAGTCTCTTTGTTTGGTTGGTTTTGTTTTAGTAGAGCTTAAAATCTTTGCTCTTTCTATGGTACAAAACCAAAATAAGAACAATTTTTAGACATTGAGTTCATTGCAATAAGACTGCAATTCAATGTCCCTCACACCCCCAAAGGATTTTATCTCCATGGTAGCTAAACTAAGAGTTGACAGGAATGACTTGCAGATACAATTTTTTGGATACAGATTTCCTGCTATGGTCAAAGCTATTTGACTTGAGTGATTGTCATCATTCTCAGCCCTCAGGGAGCCAGTTACATTCATTTAAGAAATGGTGTGTGTATTAAGATGGTCTGTCCATGAAGTCATTCATCAACTGTTTCAGTGAACAATGGTTCTGCTTGGAGGGTGACACAGATATTAAGTGAGGGTAAGATTCTGGTTCATTGGCTATGATGATTTTGAAAAGCATTCATCTCAGAAAAAGAGTAACTTATAAGGCCCTCTTCTTCAAAATTGATGCAATAATTATAAATATGAAACAAAACATTCAGTCTCACTCTTTGTTGTTCTCTTACAAGCCACCTCCCAAAGTGTCTATGTTTCTTTTGGTTCTATAAGTAATTTTGAAATATGAAGCTATTCTGAAAAACCATAATATAGAATAAAAGCATCAAATAAGCAATCCTACTAATAGGGAAGCAGAGATAGGAGACCATTATGTGATACTATCATGTACAAACAAGCAGAAAGTATACATGGATTTAAAATATTGGACATATTTTTCAATTACCAAATTAGAGAGACCACTGAGTGACAGCCAGCAAATTTCTAATTCATCATATTTTTGAATTTCCATAGATTAGGATATGTTGGTAATATTAATTTTCATATTAAGAGATTAAAGAAAAGTGATTGTTACTTCCTGTTATTTTGTTGTTAGAAGTAGAATAATGTTTGTGTGGGTTTGTTGAAAGATAACTCTCTTGCTTTTTCTAAGGTGTAGATGCCCTCCTTGTGTTGTTGTTTTCCATCTATTACCCTTTGTAGGGCTGGATTTGTGGAATGATATTGTGTAAATTTGGTTTTGTCATGAAATATCTTGTTTTCTCCGACACTGGTAACTGACAGTAGTAGCCTGGTCTGTCATTTGTGTTCTGTTAAGGTCTGTATGACATCTGTCCAGGATCTTCTAGCTTTTGTAGTCTCCATTGAGAAGTCTGGTGTAATTCTGATAGGTCTACCTTTATATGTTACTTGACCTTTTCCCCTTACTGCTATTAGTATTCTTTGTTTATTCCATTTGATGTTTTGATTATTATGTGACAGGAGAAATTTCTTTTCTGGTCCAGTCTATTTGGAATTTTGTAGGCTTCTTCTCTGTTCATGGGCAACTTTTTCTTTAGGTTAAGGAAGTTTTCTTCAATAAGTTTGTTGAAGATATTTACTGGCCCTTTAAATTGGGAATCTTCGCTCTCTTATAGACTTATGATTCTTAGGTTTGGTCTTCTCATTGTGTCCTGGATTTCCTGGCTGTTTTGGGTTAGGAAGTTTTTGCTTTTTGCATTTTCTTTGACTGTTGTGTCAAGGTTTTTTATGGTATCTTCAGCGTCTGAGATTCTTCTATCTCCTGTATTCTGCCGGTGATGCTTCCATCTATGAGTCCTGATCACTTTCCTAGATTTTTTGTCTCCAGGGTTGCCTCCCTTTGTGGTTTCTTTATTGTTTCTAGTTCCATTTTAAGGTCTTTGAAGGTTTTTATTCATTTCCTTCATCTGTTTTATTGTGTTTTCCTGTAATCTTTAAGGATTTTTGTTTATCCTCTTTAAGGGCTTCTAGGTATTTAACTGTGTTCTCCTATTTAACTGTGTTCCCCTAGAAGGGGTTTATTTATGTCCTTCTTAAAGTCTTCTATCATCATCATGAGAAGTAATTTTAGATATGAATCTTGCGTTTCTGGTTTAATGGTGTATCCAGGACTTGCTATGGTGGAAGAATTGGGTTCTGATGATGCCATGTTCCCTTGGTTTCTGTTGCTTATGTTCTTATGCTTGCCTCCTGCCATCTGGTTATCTCTAGTGCTACCTGCCCTCGCTAATTCTGAATGGATCCTATCCTTTCTGTGATCCTGCTTATATCAGAATTCCTCAGAGTCAAGCTGTCACTGTGATCCTGAGATCCTGGGTATGGCTGAGCTTCTGGTAGTCAACTTGCCTCTGGGACCCTGAGATCCTTGTGTGATCAAGCTCCTTTGATCCTGGGATCTTGGGATCCTGGGATCCTTTGATCCTGGGATCTTGGGATCCTGGGATCCTTTGTTCCTTGGTGAGTTATAGTGCCTGGCAGTGCAGCTTCCTCTCTCAGGCCTGGGACTGGCTTCAGAGTTTTCACCCAAGGTCTGCTCAGGGCACTGTCCCAGACAGACTGGAAGGAACCCTTGCCGCTGGTCTGGTGGAGTCCCTGTGTGCCTGCGTCTCTCTGGAATTGGCACAGATGTTGAGACAGTCCTTCTCACTTCTGATCCTGTGATCCTGGGCATGGTAGAGCGCCTGGCAGCGGAGCTTCCTCTGGGTGTGTCACAATGTAGTCTGTAGTCCAACTCCCCACAATGGTGAGGAGCTGCTGTGGATGGAAGTCCAAGGGTCTCGCAGTTGCTCAGTCCCAAAAGGAAGCAGGTGAAGAAGAGAGAGAGTGATTCAATCATATTCTATATATGCAGTTTTCAGTGTTCCCTGCCTGCTTCCTGTGCAGATCAGTCTGCTCAGCTGTGACTTCAGCCCAAGGCCTTTCCCCTACAAGGCCAGGGAGCAGGCAAGGTTCCCCTTCCTATGAGCTCTGTATGGCCAACTCAAATGGTGAGAAATAAGAGGGCAAGAAGATTCAGTCTCTGTTGATTTCCCGATTATCATTAATATTATTCAGATTTAAGTTACATCCTGGATACTAGAGTTGGTGCTTATTTTAATTTTTTTGAGTCTTAAAGTATTTTATTTTCTTAGCTATCAATGTAGTTTTTTCTTAGCTATCAATGTAATTTTTTTTGCCCACTAATTCATTTATTTATTCACTTTACATTCCAATTGCAGGCTCCCTCTTCTGCCAGTCCCTGTTCATGAAGTTCCTCTCCCACAACTCCCTTCCCTGTCACATGGTCCCTCGTCTACTTTCCTGATCTTTTGAGAAGTGGGAGGGCTTTTATTGGGCACCAACCTAGCCTGGAACATTAAGTCACTACAGGACTAGGCACAATATCTTCCACTGAGCCCAGACACTGCAACCCAGTTGCACCAACGAGATTCACAGGCAGGCAACAGAGTCAGGGACAGCCCCTGCTCCAGTTGTTGGGGGAACCCGAAAGAAGACCAAGCTGCATATCTGCTGCATGTGTGCAGAAGGCCTAGGTCCAGCACACATGGGCTCTTTGGTTGCTGGTTCAGTTTCTGAGAGCCCCCAAGTTGACCACATTTTAAAAATCCAATTTGTCTGCATCTTTTTATCGATGTGTTAAGTCTATGTGCATGCAAGGTTGTAATGGAGAATGGTTGCAAATGTTGGTATTTTACGGTTCATTGTTCTGATTGGTGATTATTAATTTTCTCCCATCCCTGGTAATTAATGTTGGCTGCTCTCTAGCCTGCAGTGTCAGACATAATTGGCTATTTTCCCATCTGCTCTTCTACTGCTGTCATGGGTTACATTCTTCCCTGTGCTCTTGTGTGAGAAGCTATCTCCCTTCTTCCTCTATGGCCAGTGTTCTTGTAAGAGTATTCTGCAGTGCTAGCTTGGTTCTCAGGAGTTACCTAAATTTCTGCTTGTTTTAAACTAATTTCTACTTCTCCATCTATTTTAATACATTGTTATGCTGGAAAAACTTTCCATGATGGAAATGACATTTAATCTGAACAGATACAAGAATTAAGCCTATAGCCATTTCTTTATTAAAGATAATTCCTAATTCTGGCTCTAATGACAATGGAATAATGTGACTTTAACATTAGAATTACTATTGTTATCTTATTGTTACATATAATGACTCTGTATTCACGTGTCTCCTATTTATATTTCAATGTGCAATAAAGTATGAAATACTAAAGGGAATAATCTGAAGACCCAGGCAAAAAGGCCCTGCCACTGAGTCAGCACAGGCATCACACAGCTGTGATTCCAAGTATGGACAGCAGAGGGCAGAAATCCCAAAAAAGTGTCCTGTAAACAGACAATACTTTCTCATGCCCCTGCCTGAGAAATTCAAAGAAAGAACTCAAGGGATGAGGACACTAGGGTGGTTAACAAAAAAGTTGATCAGGAGGAGTCCTTGGTGGAGGAACACCCTTAGGGACGACGTAGCAGGAACCTGGAGCTGAAAGGTGTGCTCTATGCACACAGAGCAAAGTGGATTTGCTCTGCTCCTGGGTGTTCAGGCATGGTGGGTCATTCCCTAAATTGCTGCTCTGCCCTCGGGGAGTTGAGGCTGGTGAGACAGCCAGGAGTGGGGAAGCCAGAAAACAGACAGGCGTTGAGGTGTGGATTTAATGAGAGGTTTGTTGATGGAAACAGACCTACCCCTAGACAAGGTTTTAAACTAGTTCTGAATGGCACTTTTTTTTAAGCAACATTATATAAACAAAGCAAGAAGGTAGAGTGGGTAGTGTGGAAACCCAGATTCACCTCATTCTGTCTGCTCAACCTTGGCTTGTAATGCCCCAATAGTCCATATACAGCAGTCTAATGAAAAGCTTGAGGGAATGGCCAACCAATGACCAGCCCAAATTGAACTACTTGACACTAGTAATGATACTCTGCTATACTTGCAGACAGGAGCCCAGGAACTCTCCTGAGAGGCTTCATCCAACAGCCCATGGAAACAGATGCAGAGACCCACAGCCAAACATCAGGTGGAGCTTGGGGAGCCTTGTGAATGTGTGGGGCATAGGATTGAGGAAGCCAGGGGTCAAGGACACCACAAGATGAACAACAGAGTCAACTAACCTGGGGCCATGGGGGCTCACAGAGGCTGAACCACCAACCAAAGAGCGTGCAGACTAGATCTAAGCCCCCTATACATTTGTAGCAGATGCCCAGCTAGGTGTTCATGTGGGTCCCCTAACACTTGGACTGTCCTGACTGACTCTGGTGCCTGCCACTGGATCGCCTTCCCCTACCTGGACTGCTTTGTTTGGCTGCAATGGGAGAGGTTGTGCCTAGTCCTTGTCTGACTTGATGTCCCAGGCAGGGTGGTACCCAAATGGGGGGGGGGGTCATCCCCTTCTGGGAAGAGAAGAGGGAGTAATGGAAAGAGGGGCTACTGAGGATGGGAGGCGGCAGCAGCAACAGACCCAGGAAGAAAGTTTGCAGGGCACAGGCCTCTGTGCTTCCTAGTTCCTCCCATAAGGACCCCAGCCCATGGCAGGGTGCTGCCCACATTCCGGGGATTGTCCTGCTCAGTCCCCAAGCTATCATCTGTCATGTCAGCCTTTCCTGGAAGCTTCTCCACAGACAAACAGAGCTGTTCTCGTTATCTCTTATTCCAGTCAGGTCCAGAATCAAGACCAGCCAGCACTTTCAAGGCCAACATCTCAGCATTTCACATTCTGAGAGTGCTTGAGTAACACATAGTTCTTGTGTGAACAAATGTCACACTGCTGGTGACACTGAATAAAAAGAAGTGCATGGCTCAAACCAAGAAAGGGATTCCCCATGGTTCTCACATATCACAACAAACATGGAGGAGTATAAATTCCAAGTGCACTGACCTGAGGGGATATCCTGCAAGAGAACTACAATACTGGCTGTGAAGAGGTGATAGCTACTGAGGCCTCACACACGCAGACATTGATCACCTCATGCCAATGCAATCTCCACATGGCAGCTCCTATGCCATTGTCCAGAGTCTCTGCAAAGGCTTTGGGGCCCTGTGTCTGCCAACAGAGATCTGTCATTTCTACCACCTGCTGGTTCAGCCTGGGACTGCTGTGAGCTTCTCCAGGTGATCACAGAGGGAATACAGAGACCTGTTGATGGACAAACAGATCTTTTGTATTTCAAGGAGGAAAGAGCAGGTTGAGGTGGAGCATGGTAAGCAGTGGCGAGCTCCCTGTGCAGCTGTTTTTTGGTCACTGTGGTAAATGGACCTGTAGGGAAGACTGAGGAGAGAAGTGGCCAATGGGGAACAACACTGTAAATGATTGAAGGAAGCAAGCAGCATGGGAGAAGCCACATCCTCCCAGACACAGTCCATTCCCTTGAGAACAGGGAACCTCCTAACCCAACCTACTACAGCTCTCCTGCCCTACACCTCATTGCTGGGAAGTAAATCATGAATCCAAAGTTCATCACTGATTTCATGGGCCCAACTAAAAGCTATTGTGACTGTCAACCACAACTCTAGAGTGGAAGGACTGACACATCAGGAGCGGGTCTTGAAGCATCACACCCTGGATTCCCATTTTCTTTTTGTCTTCCCCTGTCATTCCTTCCATCCTTGGTGTTTGGTGCCTCTTTGTGCAGAGCCTGCCTGAGCCCCTGTGTCTGTACTTGAGCTCTTCCTTTCAGTCACACTGGTGACAGGTGTCTAGCACAGGTTTTGCTGTGGCAGCAACTCAATGAGATCCTAGTTACCAACATCTGGTTCCAGCCCTAGACTGCAGTCTGAAAGCATTATTGACATTATAGTTGGTTTGAGAATGTTCATTGTTGTAGTAATTTCCAACCCCAATAGATCCATCTATAAATACAGAACCTATGTATTGTATTTATAAGCTATATGCCTAGGTTGGGCAGATCAAGTGCTATATTAACTCATTCCCAAGCTATAAGACCCTTTGATAATTGTGGTTTCTCCTGGTCACATGGTTCTCTTCTGTCATGGCGTCCTCCACCTTTTATTCCATCTTCTCTCCTTCTCTTCTCATTCTCCGCCCCCTACCTCTCCTTCCCTCACTTTCCAAAATGAGATTGCACACCTTTCCTTTCCACTGCCCAATCACAGGCTCTAGCCTTTATTGACCAGTTAGAATGAGAAGAAAGTCCATGTGAGATCACCAGAATACATGATCAACTCCTCATTGTTGTGGGGGCGGGGGGGGGGGCTCTTGAGAAAGCAGAATTGGCATCAGAATACAAAAAGCATCAGGGCAACCCACAGAGTTCATGATCTGAAATGCATCTATTGGCTAAATACCTCTTTATCTAGTGAAGCTGCCCCTTTCCCTGCCCCCTTTGACAGAGGGCTATGATGAGCCATTTAACCACTCCATTGTTGCTGTTAGGGCCATGTTTCCATGTCTTCTGGACTCCATCTCAGTGATTATTCTCATCCAGGCAGTGACTAAGTCCTCCTTGTCACTAAGGAGCTGCGTTCTCATTTCTCACTCTGAAAGCCTCCGGTAAATAATCTTTAAAAAGTCACCACTAAAAGAGTTATGAAGAGATAACAAACATAAAAAGATCAAAATTATGATGTCAACATTGAAAATGTAGGGAAAATTTTAAATTATATTTTACCTTTTTGTTACTAAAATGATTCTCTTTAGAATAATTATTTTACTATAATATATTAAAATATACTATTTTCTTAGACTTCTAATAACCACAAACTAAAATTTTGTACAAAACTATAAAAAATAAAAAAGGCTTTCAATAATATTACTAGACAATAGTCACCTAAGCACAAGAGCAACCAGTGAGAAGAAAGAACAGGAGGAATGTGCAAGAGAGCCCTGTGGTCCGAGGTCGCCAGCCACCATCTTGGTGCGGGCAGCTCAACCAGGTATGCAGAGGCCCCAGAGTGAAGGATTGCTAGAACACAGCCTACCTGGGTTCCTCCCCACCAGGGAGCCGGGCAGCTCTACAGCTGCCTGGGCACATATCCTGCTGGGGGGGGGGGTGTTGGGGGGCATCTGACCTATAGGAAGTCCCGTGGTTAGATGGAGCCCTGTGGTCCAAGGTTGCCAGCCACCATCTTGGCGCTGTCAGCTCAGGCAGAGCCCTACAGTCTGAGGTCGCCACCATCTTGGCGCTGGCAGCTCAGCCAGCTCAACCAGGGGAGTGCCTGACCTGCAGGGAGTCCGAGGTTAGATGGAGCCCTGTGGTCCTAGGTTGCCTACATCTTGGCTCCTGTGACCAAGCAGCCAGCTCATCCAAAGACCTGTGACACATCTGACACGGGGAAGATCCCACTACCTAATACTCTCTAGAGAACTGGCAGGAGCAGGTTAATCGCCTCTGCCCCTTTCCATTGGATGTGGTAGACCTGTGACACATCTGACATGGGGAAGATCCTACTTCTTGAAACTCACTCAAAAACAGACAGGAGCAGGGTATTGGGTAGAAGCGGGGGTGGGGTGGAGGGGCATTCAAGAATCAGCATCAGCAGACCATTTGAAATGCAGCAACAAGCCCTGTCCTGGGCTGTTGGCCCTACAGAGTGATCAGCACTTGGAGGGCGTCCACCATCTTTACTACCGGGCAGACCAGACAGGCAACATCAGGTACACAGAGATAACCTAAGTATAGCATTACTTGGGACAAGGGTCACTAGGCCTTCAACGACACCCAAGAGTAGGGCAGCACATCGGCAATCTGTCCCAGGGGAAACCCAGTCATCCAGTGGTACAGAAATAACCTTACAGGCCCACAGGAGGTTCACGCACCAGCCAGAGACAACAAGATTAACTAACGCTAGAAATAGCCAGATGGCAGAAGGCAAACGCAGGAACATTACTAAGAGAAATCAAGGCAATATGGCAGCATCTGAACCCAATTCTCCAAAAACATCAAGTCCTGGATACCCCAACAAACTAGAAAAACAAGATTTGGTTTAAAAATCACTGGTCATAATGCTGTTAGAGGAACACAAGAAGGACATAAATAAATCTCTTAAAGAAATACAGGGGAACATGAATAAGTTAGAAGCCCTTACAATGGAAACACAAAAATCACTTAAAGAAATTCAGAAGAATATGGGTCAACAATAAAGAGGAAATGCAAAAAACACTTAAAGAAATGCAGGAGAAACTGAGTGAACAGGCAGAACTAATGAAAGAGGAGACACAAAAATATATTAAAGAAATACAAGAAAATACAAACAAAGAAGTGAAGGAACTGAGCAAAATCATCCAGGATCTAAAAACAGAAGTAGAAACAACTAAGAAATCACAAAGGGGAACAACTTTGGAGATAGAAAACCTTGAGAAGAAATCAGGGGCCATAGATGCAAATATCAACAACAGAATACCAGAGATAGAAGAAAGAATCTCAGATGCTGAAGACACCATAGAAACCGTAAACTCAACAGTGAAAGAAAATGCAAAAAGCAAAAAGCTTGTATCCCAATACAACCAGGAAATCCAGGACACAATTAGAAGACCAAACCTAGGGATTATAAATTTAGATGAGAGTGAAGATTTACAACTGAAAGGGCCAGCAAATATCTTCAACAAAACTATGGAAGAAAACTTCCCTAACCTAAAGAGAGAGTTGTCCATGAATATACAAGAAGCCTACAGAACTCCAAACAGACTGAACCTGAACAAAAATACCTTCCATCACATGATAATCAAAACCCCAAGTGTACTAAACAAAGAAAGAATATTAAGAGCAGTAAGAGAAAAAAGGCCAAGTAAATATAAAGGAAGACCTATCAGAATTACACCAGACTTCTCACCAGAGACCATGAAAACTAGAAGATCCTGGGTAGATCTCATAGACTCTAAGAGAACACGAATGTCAGCCAAGATTACTATACCCAGCAAACTTTTCCATCACCATAGATGGAGAAAACAAGATATTTCATAATAAAACCAAATTTACACAATATCTTTCCACAAATCCAACCCTACAAAGGATAATAGGTGGAAAACACCAATACAAGGAGAGAAACTACACACTGGAAAAAGCAATCAGGAAAGGCCATCAGGAAAACCACAAATATGACCACAGCCAGCAGGGCAGGGTGTTTGAACTAGAGAATGTCAGTAGGGTGAAATCTGACAGTCCAGTGTAGTTGCTCATCGAGGTGGTGAAATCTATGTCTCCTCAGCAACCAAGAATGCTTTGGGTTAGCATCATGTGACCATAGGAAGGGACTGCTCAGTGGTTGTGCCTCAAGCTGACTGCACAGACAGAAGTTCCCTGGGCCTGGAGGTTTGAGGTTTATTATTTATCTGTAATTTAAAAGAAATTTAAAACAGAATTTATGTCTGTGGTCAAAACTCCTAGTGAAACTGTTGCATTTCATGGCCATGAACTCTCCTAGGTCCCATAACATTTTCCTTTGAACAACAGACCAGAGTCTGTAGATTCATTTCCCTAGAGTATTATAGACCACAGTGCCCAAACAGAAGTCAAACTTATTTTGAGGATGATTTTAACTTGAGTTACGAACTGAGTCTGAACCTTTGTGTATTAAGAACCAAACTTGGATTTTTAAACCTCAGAGCTATATTTCATATAATGATTACACAGAAAATGTACCAAATATAACGTGGCAAAATGAATCTGAGACCTTGAAGGCCCTTCGCCCTAAGGGTCATGTGACAATGAGAGTTTCTGTGTTGTGTGGAGCACATTAACTCAATGTAGTTCCCAGCAACCAGGAGGGACATGGTGGAGGAGCCCACTCCCTGGCCAGACCCTGTTGTGGGTCCAGCCATCCCTGGGGCAGCACTAAAAGGAGGGGGAAACCCTTTTTACTGATTTTTTTTTTTTTTTTTGCAAAACTTAAAAGAAATAGTGGATACTGTCAGAACACTGACAGTTTTAAGTCGACAAGCATCCATACATTGGATTGTTCATGAGCACACTTTCCTCAAGTATTGCCTTATGGTTTTGTGTTGATATCAGTGGATTGTGAGATGTGACTGGTTCTCAGGGTGAAGCAGGATGTTTTCAACAAACATCACACCATCTCACTTGTCTATAGATCTTATTGTTGAATTTTTTGATGTGTGTGTTCAGTTTGAATGAATCTGCTGAATACTGGAAACTGTGAAGTTCTGATTGGTCAAAGGGAGATTAAGATCTTAAGGGATGGGAATGATAGGGTACAGTGGCAGGAAGGACACTGGGAAGGAGTTTGAAGTGGGGAGAGGATGAGAGTGAGGACAGAGAACGGAAGCCCTGACACTAAGGATGTTTGGAGAAGCCTGCCGTTCTTCTCAAAGTGTTTGTGTAGATGTGTGTACTCTACTCAGGGAACATTGGTGCCACAAGTGATGGATGCCAAATAACCCAGGGCAGGTGTGTGTTATCTCATCTTGGGCTCTTTGTCAAGAGACAAAGTCCTATAGACTCCCAAAACAACCCAGGCTATTGTTCTTCCTCTTGGCTTTTTATCTAGAACTAGATGGTAAGACCCCAGTGCTGAAGAAAGCACACACCTTGACCAGAAGAAGTGTAAAAATCAAGTTAATAATGACTGGAGATGTTTATTTCACAGTTTCAGAAGCTGCCTTGTAGATGCTGCTGTTTATCTGCACTCAAAGCCTATGAAACCCCTCATGGTCCCAGGAAAGCTAGTTAGCAGGGGGCAAGACTCCTCGTGAGTACTGCTTGGCTTCTCCATATCCTATGACCACAATGTGCTCTGTCTGAAGACTATGGATTTAGTCATGTGACAGTAATATAAACATTTGCATTTTCATTGAAGCCTTTAGTTCTTATAAAGTGTTATGTAATTTGCATGCCACTATTTAAGGAGAAACATATAGCTTTAAAGAATATGGCTTGTGACAGACATCAGAGCACAGGGAAGATGGGCTGGGCAGAGGGTAAGATGGAGGGGCCAAGAGGCAGTGCCTATGACAGGGCAGCTCAACTCTAAACCTTGTCATCCACACTGGTGGAAACTACTGGAAGTTTATAAGAATGCACACACACACACATACACATACACACACACACACAGAGAGAGAGAGAGAGAGACAGACAGACAGACAGAGAGACAGAGAGACTGAGAGACAGAGAGACAGAGATAGAGACAGAAAGAGAGACAGAAAGAGAGACAGAGAGGGAGAGGGAGACACACAGAGAGAGAAAGAGACAGAGAGACAGAGAAACAGAGAGACAGAGAGGGAGAGGGAGACAGAGAGAGAGAAAGAAACAGAGAGACAGAGAGACAGAGAGACAGAGAGACAGAGATAGAGACAGAGACAGAGAGACAGGAAGACAGAGAGACAGAGAGGGAGAGGGAGACAGAGAGAAAGAGACAGAGAGACAAAGAGACAGAGGGAGAGAGAGGAAGACACACGGAGAAAAAGAGACAGAGAAACAGAGACAGAGACACACACCCACAGAGAAAGAGAGAGAGACAAAGACAGACAGAGACAGACAGAGACAGACAGAGACAGAGAGAGAGAGAACATTAACCAACCTTTGCAAGTGACCAAACCTATGGCCATACATTAGATAATTTGTGTGTTTCATGCTTGAGATCTATTGACAATGTCAAAATTTCAGATCATTGTTAACTCTGATTACAACTCCATTTCTACAAATCTAGAAGAAAAAAATGACACAAAGATAAAACCACATCTGCATAATGGAGATATCTGTCAGCATTTATTAGCTCTATTAATTACATCTTCAAAGTCTCACAGGTACATTATTTATAAAATCCCGCCACACCATCCTGTAATGAGCAGAGTCCAGCCAGCGATGACATCACTTTCCTCCTATTCTCTGTGCACTTAAGCAACCACTGCCTTTGGTCCACACAGCCAAGGCTGCCTGCAGTATCTGGGGTGAGTTGGACCTGACAGGAGACTCTCTGGGAGTCCCTACTCTTGACTTAACACCTGCTTTCAGAATCTTCTATCAGTTCTTGACAATATTTCATTAATTTTCCTCTACTTTTTTTTCCAGCAACGAAGTAAACTCATTTTCCTTTTAAAAACTTCAAATATTTATTTGTTTGTTTGTTTATCTTGGATTTTCAAGACAGGGTTTCTGTGTATAGCCTTGGATCTCCTGGAATTCACTCTATAGACCAGACTTGCTTGAACTCAGAAATCCACATGCCTGTGTCTCCCAATTGCTGGGATTAGAGGCGATCACCAGCACTGCCCGGCTCAAATACTATTTATTAAATGAAACAGATTTAACATGTTTTACTTATAGCCATTTAGGAGCAGAATTACATGTATGCTACTTTCTTACGTGATCTTATTGTCACGCACTAGCTATGTTGGGACTGTAAGCTTACAGAGTGTCACAGGGACAATAAGAATTAGGTTGTCATCCTGTCTTTTCTGTGATCTAATGTGCAGGACCTTGTCTAGACTACTGGGGGAAAGGGGGCTTCCAAGAGACCTGAGGCAGGAGCATGCTCTGTGTTTCCCCAAAAAGTGAAACGTACATCTGTTGGTCAGGTGGTTGTTTCCTGTTAGACACACACTTTGAAATCTGAGTTTCCTCTCTGTAAATGAAGAAAATAGGGTCAGTAGGTGACTCAGGCTACTGGGTGATGTGCTGTAGGAAGGATGCAGAACAGATTTGGATGCTGCTGGCTCCAGTAGCTTGGGGTGACTATACCAGTGAGTCCAGGGGTCACCTGTCAGTAAGCTCCAATGTGAATTTGCATCAGGCTGTCCACAGGAGATGCAAACTAGAGAGTGGAGACAGGATGGAACAAGCTGGACCATGTGTGCCCCAGAGACTGTGTTCCTAGTGCTTTTGTCCTGGGTGTCTCAGTGTGAGAAACTCCCATTTAACAGTGGGGAACATGAAAATTTTTTTGACAGCAGAGTATCAGGATTAATTTAGGAAACTCACACAGTGGTGTAAATGTCTCTGCAGTTGGCAGCTGTTTCTGGATTTCCGCTGCCCTGTAACCAGAGCGAAATGCTTCTCAGAGAAGGGGCTACTTCCTCTGTGTTGGCGAGAGTGACCATAACGTAACATTTTCCATTTTAGATACCAACAGGTTGGCAGGTGAGCTGGCGGGAGGGCTGTGTGGTTAAGAGCATTTGTGGCTTTTGCAGCAGAACCAGGTTCTACTCTCAGCACCCACATGGTAGCTCTTGGCCACCTGTAACTCCTGTTTGTCAGGATCTGACATCCTCCCCTCCCTCTTGGGTATCAAAGACATATGTGGTGCACAAGCAGGAAAAACAAACACACATGCTAAAAAAATTTTAAATCATCAAGAAGTTTTTATTTTGAAAAATTCACTGTGTTTAAGGAATCGTGGCTTAAGCTTTATTTGACTTCAGAAAGGCTAGGTGTACCTTGTAGCCCTTGCTTTTTTGTTTCTGCAGCTCTTTACACATTTGATTTTATCATTTTTATATTGTGTCTTGGATAACTGGCAGAAGCCTCTTTAAGCATGGTAACATTTAACATCTCCTTGGCATGTTTTCTGCTGTCTAACACAGAGTCCTGTTATCAGCACGGAGTACAAGGAGTCAGGAGCTCGTGCCACAGGCATCTCTGTGGTACCCAGGTTTCTCCCTGCCCCTTGGATTCCAAGAGACAGAGACTGTGATGGCCACCAAAGCAGATAATGCTATAAGCACAGCCTGGCCTGGCAACCACTCACCTCTGATCCTACAGAGTTAGAGCACACGGTGGGGATGTGAGGAGGTAAACCTGGAGAGACCCAGGCTTATACAGGGGAACTTTTCTGCTGACTATGCTAATCAGGGCTAAAGGTGTAAATTTGTTTTATATATACATATGTATATATATATACATATGTATATATAAGCTTATAAATTACTATGTTCATAGAAATGTTTATCTAAACATATTTTAAGGTTTGTATACATTTATAAAAAATAAGGATTTCTATAAACACATAGAAAACTTCAAATACTAATTCTTATTTTGGCTTATACTTTTCTTATTTGATCATTTTCCTTTATTTCCTTGAAAATTAAATCCTTAATTAATATTTAACCTGGAGAACAAAATGGAATACAATAATATTACCCATCTCTGAGATGGCTATCCAGGATAATGAGTTCTTAACTCCCTAACTGTGTGTGTGTGTGTGTGTGTGTGTGTGTTCCTCCATTTTTCTTGGGATATTGAAAAAAACTTATAATATGTTTTGCTTTATTTAACCTTGGCAAAATCAAATGTAAAATTATCACCATCATCATTGTCATCACTTCCACCGTTATCTTCAGTAGCACTATTTTAGGCAGAGCAGATGGAGGACTGTTAGGTTCAGTGACATTTGGACAGGTGGCAGTATTTGGCCACTTAATGGGTTCCTTGCCCCAAGTCTCTTAGTGTTCCGAACATTGGTCCTTCTTGTGTGATGGTGAGGCTTCCTGCAGGCAGCACAGAGACTCTCAGAGTTTCCAGATCCTGGGAACTGAGGACAATCACCTGTTTGAAATTTCTTCTTTAAAGTTTTGCTTCAAAATATTTTTATATGAAATAGACCTCAGTATATTAAAGATTCTAATTGCATATACAAACCATAATGACTGAGACTTACTTCATATTTTAAAACCAAATTTTCAAAATAATTGTGATTTTACATTTGTTTTGCAACTGAATCCCCTTTTGAGTTAGCATGGGACAGCATTTCTCAAGTTTGTAGTACTTGAGAGAAGACACTATCTGTCATTAGGCAAGTTCATGCCTTTGGACTATGGAAATTTATGATTCGCCAGTGCCTGTGACCAAGATGTGAATTCTAACCTTAAAAGAAAAAAAAAGATTGAATTTTGTGTAATTTGCAATCCTTAGATTTTCAGACCCAGAGAACTTAGCACAGGCAGGTTGTGGCACAAATCACTGAGAACTTATTCCTATGACACTAACTCCAAAAGCTTCTTGGTTGCCTAGGAGACACCCATGGACCTCAGCACCTGGATGAACAACTACACTGGACAGTCAGATTTCACTCTGCTGGGATTCTTCAGTGAATCCAAACACCCTGCCCTGCTGGCTGTGGTCATATTTGTGATTTTCCTGATGGCCTTGTCTGGGAACGCCCTCCTGATCCTGCTGATAGTCTCTGACGCCCACCTCCACACACCCATGTACTTCTTTATCAGCCAGCTGTCCCTCATGGACATGATGTACATTTCTGTCACTGTGCCCAAGATGCTCATGGACCAGGTCCTGGGGAGCCACAAGATCTCGGCTGCAGCCTGTGGGATGCAGATGTTCCTGTACCTGACACTAGCAGGGACAGAATTTTTCCTTCTGGCTTCAATGTCTTATGACCGCTATGTGGCCATCTGCCTTCCCCTCAGGTATCCAGTCCTCATGAACCACAGGGTGTGTCTCCTCCTGTTGTCTGTCTGTTGGCTCCTGGGATCCTTGGATGGTTTCATACTTACTCCAATCACCATGAACTTCCCTTTCTGTGGATCCAGAGAAATCCACCACTTCTTCTGTGAGGTCCCTGCCGTGACCAAGCTCTCCTGCTCTGACACCTGGCTCTATGAGACCCTCATGTATGTGTGCTGTGTGCTCATGCTTCTCATCCCTGTGACAGTCATCTCAGGCTCCTATTCATCCATCCTCCTCACTGTCCTCAGGATGAACTCAGCAGAGGGCAGGAAGAAGGCCCTGGCCACCTGCTCCTCCCACATGACTGTGGTCCTCCTCTTCTATGGAGCTGCTGTCTATACCTACATGCTCCCTGCCTCCCTCCACACCCCTGAGAAGGACATGGTGGTGTCTGTGTTTTACACCATACTCACCCCTCTGTTGAACCCACTGATCTATAGTCTTAGGAATAAGAATGTCACAGAGGCTATGAAGAAACTATTGAATGTGAAACCCTTCTTTCAAGAATCTTTAAAGTAAGTGATTTATAAAGAATAGTTTCTTTTCCTTGTCTCTACACATCTGTTGTTCCAGGTGTCACGCTGATGTTATTTTCAGGCTGTTCACATGACATGCCTGATAAACGATGCCTTCTGTCTGTCATCAGGGACCTCTATTTTGTAGCAAGTGGACTTCCTGTATCTTGTTTACCAGGACATTTCTTCAGAAACAGATGCTGACTCAGTAAAATGGGATTACTATGTGTATGGATAGGATTACATGGTTGTCACTATTTCTTTTTTATGTGTATCATATGAAATGATCTTCCTGGGAAGTGCCCCATTTGTGCATACTGAGCAATAATGGAATATTTGATATTATTTGCCTGTATTCTTGGAAGAAGTTGACGTAAGTGTTTATCTTGGAGATTGCTCCATGGTTTTTCCTATGTTCTTTTTTGGGGTGTGTGTAGCATAACAGTATCAGCCTCTTGTGAGGCGTTGAAATGTGTTTCTCTTCCTTAATATTCTGGAACGGTGGGAGAATTGTTATAACTCATGTAATACTTACTAGAATTCAGCAATTTAACCATTTTCCTGGGCTTTAAAAGAAAGTTTTTTATCTTGAAGAATATGTGTGTTTTTGAGTGTGTATATGTGTATTTGTGTGAATGTTTGTGTTTATATGTCTGTGAGTTATTTTGTGTATCTGTGTGTGTCTGTTTTGTGTCTCATATGTCTGCACGGGTGAGGTTTTGTGTTTGTATGTGCATGTGCATTGGTGTGTACATGTGGGTGTCTGCTTGCATATATTTGTATGAGAGTTTGTGGTGTGACTCTGTGTGTATGTATGTATGTATGTATGTATTTATGTATGTGAGTGTATATGAGTATTTGCTATATGTCTCTCTGCGTATGTTTTTGTGTATGTGACATATGCCTCTGCCTGAGTGAATGTGAATTTATGTGAGTGACTATGTGGAGTGTGAGTATATGTATATTTGTGTGTATGTGTGTGAATGTGTGTGAATGTGTGTGTGTGTGTTCACATGAGTGTGTGAGTGCAGTGTCATAGAGGGTATCAGATCCTCTGGAGCTGTCCAACAGGAGTGCTGGTAACTGAACTATGTCATCATTGATGAAATGGATTTCACTTTGGCATCATATTGGGCCTTATCTTTTACGCATAAATGGCTCTGTGTGTTCCAGTGATAATACAGTCCACAGTCAGCCATGGTCGCCATGTGAGCAAGAGCATGCATGTGCACTGGCTTCGGTTTCCTGACTGTGTAGCACATCCCTCCTGTTCTCTCTTCTCACTGCCTAGGATTAGATCTGCTTCTTTCAATAACCTCTGATTAAATCCACTCCTCAATGCTGCCTGTCTTTTATCTGGTTTTCCCACTCCTGACGGCCTCACCAACCTCAACTCCTCCAGGGCAGAGCAGCAGAACAGGGAGTGACCCACCATGCCTGAACACCCAAGAACAGAGCCAATCTACTTTGCTCCCTGTGCATAGAGCACAATTTACAGCTACAGCATCCTGCTATGCCATCCTAAGTGTGTTCTTCCACCAAGGACACTTCCTGATCGACTTCTTCACTAACCACCCAGTGTCCTCAGCACTTGAGTTCTTTCCTTGTCTTTTATTTTTTTAATTTATTTTTTTTAATTTATTGAATATCATCTTCATTACATTGCCAATGGTAAAACCTTTCCCGATTTTTCCCCTCCCCAAAGACCCCCAACCCCTCCTCCCACCCCTGCCTCCACGTATATGCCCCTCCACCCAACATTCTCCCACCTCACCCCCCCCTCGATTTCCCTTTGTTGGGGTATCTATTGAGCCTTCACCTGACCAAGGACCACTGATGCACAACAAGGCATCCCTCTGCCACATTTTTGGTTGGAACCTTGTGTACCCTTTGGTTGGTGGTTTAGTCCCTGGGAGTCCTGGGGCGTCTGGGTGGTTGAAATCATTGTTCTTCCCATGGGGCTATAAACCACTTCAGCTCCTCCGGACCACCCTCCAGCTCCTCCATTGGGGACCCCATGCTCAGTCCAATGGTTGGTTGCTAGCATCTGCCTCTGTATTTGTAAGGCTCTGGCAGGGCCCCTCTGGAGACAACCATGGCATGCTCCTTTTGGTATACACTTCTTGTGGTCCATAGTAGTGTCTGGATTTGGTGACTGTTTATAAGATGAATCCCCAGGTAGGGCAGTCTCTGGGTGGCCTTTACTTCAGTCTCTGCTCCTCACTTTGTCTCCCTCATTGCTCCTGTGAGTATTTTGTTCCCTTTCTCAGAAATCCTTCTGTTTGCAGGCACCCGTTTTTGGGATTTCTGTCCTCTGCTGGCCATACATGGAATCACAGCTGTGTGATGCCTGTGCTGACCCAGTGGCAGGGCCTTTTTGCCTGGATTGTCAGATAACTCCCTTTAGTATTTCACACTTTATTGCACATTGCAGTATAAATAGGCAACACATAGCTACAAAGTTATTATATGTAACAATAAGAAGATGATGCTAATTCTAATAATAAAGTCACATATTTCTATTGTCATTAGAGCAAAAGCAAGATTCAGATCTAAAATCACTTCTCATGAAAATGATAGAGGACTTTAAGAAGGACATGAATAACTCCATTAAAGAATTGCAGGAGAACACAGGTAAACAGATAGAAGACTTTAAAGAGGAAACACAAAAATCCCTTAAAGATTACAGGAAAACACAATCAAACAAGCAAAGGAAATGAATAAAACCATACAAGACCCAAAAATGGAACTAGAAACAATAAAGAACCCAAACCACAAAGGGAGACAACCTTGGAAATAGAAAACCTAGAAAAGAGATCAGTACTCATAGATGAAAGCATCACCAACAGAATACAAGTGGTAGAAGAGAGAATCTCAGGTACTGAAAGATAGCATAGAAAACATTGACACAACATTCAAAGAAAATGCAAAAAAAAAAAAAAAAAAAAATCTCCTAACTGAAAACATCCAGGAACTCCAGGACACAATGAAAAGCCCCATCCTTAGGATAATAGGTATAGAAGAAAGTGAAGATACCCAACTTAAAGAGCCTGGAAATATCTTCAACAAAATTTAGAAGAAGATTTCCCTAACCTAAAGAAAGAGATGCCTGTGAACATATAAGCCTTCAGAACTCCAAATAGACTACACCAGAAAAAAACTTTCTTCCTTCACATAATAATCAAAACACCAAATGCAGTAAACAAAGAAAGAATATTAATAGCAGTAAGGGGAAAATGTCAAGTAACATATTAAGGCAGACCTTTCAGAATTATACCAGACTTCTCAATGGAGACTATAAAAGCTAGAATCCTGCGCAGATGTCATGCAGACCCTAAGAGAACACAAATGCCAGCCCAGGTTATTATACCCAGCAAAAATTTCAATTACCAGTGTTGGAGAAAACAAGATAGTCCATAACAAAACCAAAATTACACAATATCATTCCACAAATCCAGCCCTACAAAGGATAATAGATGGAAAACACCAACACAAGGAGGGAAAGTACGCACTAGAAAAATCAAGAAAGTAATCTTTCAACAAACCCATACAAACAAACACCTCTAAGAACAAAAATAACAAGAAGTAACAATCATTTTTCCTTAATATCTCTTAATATGAAAATTACTTGTCAGTGCGCCATACCCATGTGGTGCAGGGAGACAGCTTAACCTCCCAGGAGTGCTGCGAGACCAGCCTGCAGAGGTAGAACCACCCCTGCCACTAAGAGGAAACAACCAGAAACCACAAGAGACTAGGAGCTGCTTGGGGAATGAGTTTCTGATTTCTGCCTGTACACAGAGTTGATCAGGGCCACAGAGCTACATAACCAAATGCAACCACAAGAGAGAAGGTCTCGCAGGAGTACCTATATATTGGTGTACATAGAGAGAACTGGTCTCCCAGGAGCACAGATACAGAGACTTGCAGGACAGATAAGCCACAGTCAGAGACAGCAACACCAACTAACACCAGAGATAACAAAAGGCAAATGCAAGAACATTACCAACAGAAACCAAGGCAACACGACACCATCTGAACCAAATTCTACCACAACAGCAAGTCCTAGATACCCCAACAAACCAGAAAAGCAAGATCTGGATTTAAAAATCACATTTTATGATGCTGATAGAGGATTTCAAGAAGAAAATAAATAACTCCCTTAAAGAAGTACAGGAGAACATGAATCAACAGGCAGAAGCCCTTAAAAAGGAAACATAAAAATCACTTAAAGAAATACAGGAAAACACAAACAATCAAGTGAAGGAACTGAACAAAACCACCAGGATCTAAAAGTTGAAATAGAAACAACTAACAAATCACAAAGGGAGATGACTCTGGAGACTGAAAACCTTGGGAAGAAATCAGAAGTCATAGATGCAGACATCAACAACAGAATACAAGAGATAAAAGAAAGAATCTTAGGTCCTGAAGATACCATAGAGAGCATTGACTCAACAGTAAAAGAAAATGCAAAATGCAAAAAGTTTGTAACCCAAAACATCCAGGAAATCAAGGACACAATGAGGAGACCAAACCTAAGAATTATAGGTATAGGCTTAAAGGGCCAGTAAATATCTTCACCAAATTATAGAAGAAAACTTACCTAAACTAAAGAGAGAGGCACATGAACATACAAGAAGCCTACAGAACTCCAAACAGACTGGATCAGAACAGAAATATCTCCTGTCACATAATAATCAAAACTAAACAAAGAAAGAATATCAAGAGCAGTAAGAGAAAAAGGATAAGTAACATATAAAGGAAGTCCTATCAGAATTACACCAGACTTCGCACCAGAGACCATGAAAGCAAGAAGATCTTGGGCAGATCTCATACAAACTCTAAGAGAACACAAATGCCAGCCAAGACTACTATTCCCAGCAAAACTTTCAATTACCATAGATGGAGAAACCAAGATATTCCATGATAAAACCAAATTTACACAGTATCTTTCTACAAATCCAGCCCTTCAAAGGATAATAGATGGAAACCGCCAACACAAAGAAGGAACCTACACCCTAGAAAAAGCAAGATAGTAATCTTCTTTTAACAAACCCAAAAGAAGATAACCACTCAAACATAAAAATTACATCATAAATAACAGGAAGCAACAATCACTATTCCTTAATATCTCTTAACATCAATGGACTCAATTCCCCAGTAAAAAGACACAGACTAATAGACTGGATACTTAAACAAGACTCAGCATTTTGCTGCATTCAGGAAACAGCACCTCAGTGTCAAAGACAAAACACCACTTCATGGTAAAAGGCTGGAAAACAATTTTCCAAGCAAATGGTCACAGGAAACAAGCTGGAGTAGCCATTCTAATAGTGGATAAAAATTGACTTTCAACCAAAAGTCATCAAAAAAAGACATGGAAGGACACTTTATGCTCATCAAAAGAAAAAAATCTACCAAGAAGAACTCTGAATTCTCAACATCTATGCTCCAAATTCAAGTACAGCCTCATTTGTAAAAGAAACTTTACTAAAGCTCAAAGCACACATTATACCTCACACAATAATTGTGGGTGACTTCAATACCCCACTCTTTTCGATGAACCGATCAAAGAAACACAAGCTAAACAGACACAATGAAACTAATTAATGTTTTGGACTAAGTGGATTTAATATATATATATATATATGTGTGTGTGTGTGTGTGTGTGTGTGTGTGTAACATTTCATCCTAATTCAAAAGAATATTCTTTCTTCTCAGCACCTCATAAAACCTTCCCCCAAATCGACTATATAATTGGTCACAAAACAGACCCCAACAGATATAATAAGATCAAAGTAATCCCATGCTTCCTATCAGATCACTATTGAGTATGGATGGTCTTGAATAGCAACAACAACAAAAAACAAAAACAAAACAAAACAGAAAGCCCACATACACATGGAAGCTGAACAATGCACTACTCAATGATAACTTGGTCAAGAAAGAAATAAGGAAAGAAATCAAAGACTTTTTAGAATTTAATGAAAATGAAGGCACAACATACTCAAATTTATGGGACACAATGAAAGCAGTGGTAAGAGGAAAACTCATACCCCTGAGTGCCTCCAAAAAGAACATACACTAGCAGCTTAACAGCACACCTGAAAGCTCTAGAATAGAAAGAAACTAATACACCCTAGAGGAGTAGAAGGCAGGAAATCATCAAACTCAGGGCCGAAATCAACCAAGTGGAAACAAAAAGAACAACACAAAGAATCAACAAAACTGTGAGCTGATTCTTTGAGAAAATCAACAAAATAGATAAACCCTTAGCCAGCCTAATCAAAGGGCACAAAGACAGGATCCAAATTTAAAAAATCAGAAATGAAAAGGGAGATATAACAATAGAAACTGTGGAAATTCAAAAAATCATCAGATCCTACTACAAAAGTCTATACTCAACACAACTGGAAAACATGGATGAAATGCACAATTTCCTAGACAGATACCAAATACCAAAGCTAAATCAGGATCAAATAGACCATCTAAACAGTCCCATAACCCCTAAAGAAATAGAAGTGGTCATTGAAAATCTCCCAACCAAAAAAAGCACAGGACCAGATGGTTTTAGTGCAAAATTCTATCAGATCTTCAAAGAAGACATAACACCAATACTCTTCAAACTATTCCACAAAATGGAAACAGAAGGAACACTATTTAACTTGTTCTATGAAGCCACAATTATGCTGATACCAAAACCACACATAGATCCAACAGAGAAAGATAACTTCAAACCAATTTCACTTATGAATATTGATGCAAAAATACTCAATAAAATTCTTAGCAACCAAATCCAAGAACACATCAAAACGATCATTCATCATAATCAAGTAGGCTTCATCACAGGAATGCAGGGATAGTTCAATATACAGAAATCCATCAATGTAATCCACTATATAAACAAACTCAAAGAATAAAAAGCACATCTTCATTTCATTAGATGCTGAAAAAACATTTGAAAAAAATCTCAGTTTCCTTTTATATTAAAAGTCTTGGAAAGATCAGGAATTCAAGGCCCATACCTAAACATAGCAAAAGCAAACCAGTAGCCAACCAGTATACAGCAAACCAGTAGCAAACATCAAACTAAATGGAGAGAAAATTGAAGCAATCCCACTAAAATCAGGGACTAGACAAGGCTGCCCTTTCTCTACATATCTTTTCAATATAGTACTTGAGGTACTAGCTAGAGCAATTAGACAACAAAAGCATATCAAAGGATACAAATTGGAACGGAAGAAGTCAAATTATCACTCTTTGCAGATGATATGATAGTGTACTTAAGCGACCCAAAAAACTCCACCAGAGAACTACTACAGATGATAGATAACTTCAGCAAAGTGGCTGAATATAAAATTAACTCAAACAAGTGAATAGCTTTCCTATACTCAAAGGATAAATATGCTGAGAAAGAAATTAGGGAAGTGACACCCTTCACAGCAGTCACAAACAATATAAAGTATCTTGGTGTGACTACAAACAAACAAGTGAAAGATCTGTATAACAAGAACTTCAAGTCTCTGAAAAAAGAAATCGAGAAAACCTCAGAAAATGGAAAGATCTCCCATGCTCATGGATTGGCCAGATTAATATACTAAAAGTGGCCATCTTGCCAAAAGCAATCTACAGATTCAATGCATTCCCCATCAAAATTCCAACTCAATTCTTCATAGAGTTAGAAAGAGCAATTCTCAAATTCATCTGGAATAGCAAAAACTCCAGGATATCGAAAGCTAATCTCAACAGTAAAGCAACTGCTGGGGAAATCAGTATCCCAGCACCACGCAGTACTATAGACCAATAGTGTTAAAAACTGCATGGTATTGGTACAGCAACAGGCAGATAGATCAATGAAGTAGAACTGAAGACCCAGAAATTAACCCACACACCTATGGTCACTTGATCTTTGACAATGGAGCTAAAACCATCCACTGGAAAAAAGATAGCCTTTTCAATAAATGCTGCTGGCTCAACTGGTGGCTAGCAAGCAGAAGAATGCGAATTGATCCATTCTTATCTCCTTGTACTAAGCTCAAGTCCAAGTGGATCAAAGACTTCCACATAAAACCAGACACACTGAAACTAATAGAAAAGAAACTGGGGAAGAGCCTTGAGCACATGGGCACAGGGGAAATTTTCTTGAATAGAACACCAATAGCCTATGCTCTAAGATCAAGAATTGACAAATGGGACCTCATAAAATAGCAAAGCTTCTGTAAGGCAAAAGACACTGTCAATAGGACAAAATGGCAACCAACAAATTCAGAAAAGGTCTTTACCAACTCTATCTCTGACAGAGGGCTAATATCCAACATATACAAAAAAGTCAAGAAGTTAGACACCAGAGAACCAAATAACCCTATTAAAAATGGAGTATAAAGCTAAAAAAAGAATTTTCACCTGAGGAACATGGAATGGATGAGAAGCACCTAAAGAAATGATCAACACCCTTAGTCATCATGGAAATGCAAATCAAAACAACTCTGAGATTTCACCTCACACCAGTCAGAATGGCTAAGATCAAAAACTCAGAAGGCAGCAGGTGCTGGCGAGGATGTGGAGAAAGAGGAACACTCCTCCACTGCTGGTGGGATTGCAAGCTGGTATAACCACTCTGGAAAT